>NC_089588.1:85918574-86518574 GCF_019320115.1 Miscanthus floridulus
GTATTTTGACAAGATCATCATAGGTAGGTGAGTCATCATCATCGCTATCACTATCATCATCACTAGCATGTTCATCATCACTACTATCATCACTCTTGGTTACCTTGCGTTCACCTTTGGCCATAAGACATAGGTGTGTAGAGGATGATGGCGATGGTGGTGGTGAGGATGGAAGATCAATAGCAATGGCGGCCACCTTTTCATCGTCACTATCATCATCGGATGATCCACTTGATGAATCAATGTCCGTGAGCCAATCACCGACAATATAGGCCTTGCCACTCTTCTTCTTCTTGTAGAACTCCCTCTTTTTGCCATCTCTCTTCTTGTATGGCTTGTTCTTCTTCTTTTCATCTTCATCACTTGAATCATCTTTCTTGCCCTTGTTCTTGAACTTGTCTTTCTTGGGCTTTGTGCATTGATGAGCTAGATGACCAAGTTCGCCACAATTGTAGCAATCCATCTCGGAGATTGGCTTTCTTCTTGAGCTAGTGAAGAACTTCTTCTTCTTGCCATCAAACTTGATGCCACTCTTGTTTAGCCTTTTTAGCATCTTGGTGGTCTTCTTCACCATGAGGGCAAGGCTTTCTTCATCATCTTCATCACTTGAGCTCTCATACTCAAGTCTTGCTTTGCCCTTGTCTTGGCTAGCTTTGAATGCTAGGTCCTTCTCTTTCTTCTTTGTAGAGGATGAGCCATCTTGTGGTGTGATGTGCATGTACATCTCATGAGCATTGATCTTTCCCAAGATTTGTGTCGGTGTAGCGGTGGAAAGATCACCTTGATGTAGCACGGTCACAATGTGCCCATATTTATCAATGGGGAGGACACTCAAGATTTTTCTCACAACATCGGATGGTGACATTTGAGTAAGTCCAAGCCCATTGACTTCCTCTACAAGAACATTTAATCGAGAATACATCTCATTAGCACTTTCTTTGGGAAACATCTCAAAAGAATTTAGCTTTTTAATCACAAGATGATAGCGTTCCTCACGCTCACTCTTGGTTCCCTCATGGAGCGCACAAACGTCCGACCATAGAGCATGGGCGTCTTTGTGGTTCCTTACACGATTGAACACCTCTTTGCAAAGGCCTCTAAAAATGGTGTTGCGAGCCTTTGCATTCCATTTCTCATAATTCACTTCATCGCCTTGAAGTTGTGCGGCATTCCTAGGTGCGGGGAACCCTTGAGAGGCGGCTCTAAGAATTCCAACATCTAGAGCTTCTAAGCATGCCTCCATGCGGATTTTCCAATATGGAAAATCATCTCCCTCAAAGATAGGAGGAGGTCCATCCCCGTGAGACATCTTGCTCTAAGCGATTAAGCTTAAAAACGTGAGCACGAGGCTCTGATACCAATTGAAAGGATCAAGATGCCCAAGAGGGGGGGTGAATTGGGCTAATTCTAAATTCTCTTGCAATAATCAAATCCTACGGATAGCCCAATTAACCCCTTGTGCCTAGGAAAGTGTTTATATCAAACTAATGCACAACAACCTCTCAACCTATGTTCCAAACTTACTCTAGCAAGCAATTCTATGGATGTAAAACAAGTATTGAATTGCTCAAAGTAAATACTCAAAGTAAGTGCTCAAAGTAAGTAGAGAGAGAAAGGAACGCGGCGATGTTTTGCCGAGGTATCGGAGAGTCGCCACTCCCCACTAGTCCTCGTTGGAGCACCCGCGCAAGGGTGTAGCTCCCCCTTGATCCGCGCAAGGATCAAGTGCTCTCTACGGGTTGATTCTTCGACACTCCGTCGCGGCGAATCACCTAAAGCCGCTCACAACTTGAGTTGGGTCACCCACAAACTCCGCCGGGTGAACACCAAACTCCCAATCACCACCAAGCCGTCTAGGTGATGGCGATCACCAAGAGTAACAAGCACGAACTCTCACTTGACCACGCGAAGCCTAATGAGAAGATGGATGCACACTTTGCTACTCTTGATTTGCTAGTGAGGCTACTCTCTTGGATTCTTAAATCACAAACACCTCACTAGGATCTTGCTCTTCTTGGCACTCACAAACGTGTTTCTCAGCTGTTGGAATGAGCAAAGGATGCTCCACTCACGAGTGGAGCTTCTATTTATAAGCCAGCCTGAAAAACTAACCGTTATGAGCTTCTGCGGGATGACCGGACGCTCCGGTCAGTTCAACCCGCGAACTAGCATTCAAGTGATGACCGGACGCTGTCAGGGTCTGGTCAGTACCGACCGGACGCGTCCGGTCGCTCTTGGATGCTTACTGTAAACGACCGGACGCTGGATACTCAGGGTCCGGTCACACTGACCGGACGCGTCCAGTCACACTTTTTCAAGTCTGGACCCTTACTGGAGTTGACCGGACGCTGGCCCTCAGCGTCCGGTCACATGACCTCCCAGCGTCCGGTCACACCAGACTTGATCTTCTCGGTCAAATGAACTGACCGGACCCTGCGGCCAGCGTCCGGTCGCACCGGAGCCAGCGTCCGGTCAGTATTTGACCCTCCATTCACTTCCAACTTCCGAACATATGTGAATGAAGTTTGCTCCAAAGGACCTTAGGCATTCATAGGAGCTACCTAGAGCTAGTTTTAACAAGTGTGCACCACACCTAACTCACTAGACTCAACTAGGTCAAGCTACCCGTTCATACCCCCCTTCATAGTACGGCCAAAGGAAAAACAAAGTCCTAAACTACTCTAAGTGTCTCTCCAACTCCAATCGACACTTAGAACTAGTCATCCTTAACCTTGTCGTCCATCCTTTGAAAACCGAAACGATTTCCATCGTAGGGGCATGATAACCTCGATTGCCCAATCGATCTCCATTACCATGACCTAACTTACTTGTCTCTGCAAAACACACGTTAGTCATAGTAATCTTTGTATTGACATTAATCACCGAAATCCAACTAGGGGCCTAGATGCTTTCAGGACGGTTTGGTGATTTGGGCCTCAAAACCATCGGAATCGGATTTGACTGGTTTGAGCCTCAAAACCGGAGTGGTGGATCGCCGAACACGTGGTGGCATCTCGAAGCAAATAGAGGCGAAGCGAAGTTGAGAAGACGCCAGGTCCATTGGATCGTTGAAGAAAAACTCAGACGAATTAACACTGGGATATTTGGGCTAAGTACTTCATACAAGGGCGTTCTGGATATTTCACGGGTGCCTATATATATGTGAAGGGGTGGTTGGACAACCATTCTTGGAGGGTCTCTCTCACTTTTGTGTGTCCGTGAGAGAAGGCTAGGGTTAGAGGAGGAGAGACTCTTGTTTTTAAGCTTTTTTTAATCCATAGCTTTGATTTGCAAGGAGTGACTTGTAATCGGACCTCGTAAGTAATCCAAAGATCATTTTCGTTCTCCGCTCAATCTCCTCTCCTAATCTGAAAATTTTCTTTTTCTGTGATTTTTCGGAGCTATTTTTAGATAATTTTCGTTCGTCAGTTTTGCTGCGTTTTGGGGCAGATTACTTGAGAAATTTTGGTGCTAGGACAAGTGTTATCAAGGCTATGGTGATCTCCTAACAAATCTTTCACTTGAGCACCACGAAATTTTGATTTCCCGAAGTTTCCCACTTTCTTAGGTTTCTTGGATTCAGAAATTCGTAAGAGATCTTTGGTATTTTTGGATGGATCTGGTTGCGATTTCTTTTTCCATGATGATGCGAGTTCACGCTTCAGACTACTTGTCCATCAGATTTCAGTTGGCTCAATTTGATAGAGTACAGCTGTTCCAATCGCTCCTGAGTCCTGTGCACTATCTGAAATGCACCTGCTATTCAGGCTTCAGTTCAGAACCTGAGAAACTGCTGCTTAGTTTCATCTTTCTGCAGCTGTGCCATCAACCTGAATTTTCACTTCAGCTGCTTGTTTTCTTGTCTACACTCTTTGTTTCTCTGACGGTGTTGTAGGTACAGCGGTATCAGCAGCTGCTCGGCTCCAACTCTCAGGTATGCAACGCAGCAGCAGCCCAAAGAGCTCAGCAAGTCATCAGTCGGTTTGCATCTCGCCATGTTTTTTTTTCTTGTCGCCGAGTAGAAGTGGCAGGAGAGAGCAGCAGCATCTCAAAAACCATCAGGCAAGCATGTACGTAGCACCATTTCATTAAAGGCTCAGACTTAGGGGGGTGTTGGGTTGCCCCTTCTAAATTTTAGTCGTTATCCCATCGAATGTTTGGATATATGCATGGAGTATTAAATATAGACTAATTATGAAACTAATTACATAGTTTGCGACTAATTTGCGAGATGAATCTTTTGAGGCTAATTAGTCCATGATTTAACAATGTTTCGCTACAGTAAATATATGCTAATGACGGATTAATTAGGCTTAAAAATTCGTCTCATGGAGTACTGACGGATTATGTAATTTGTTTTTTATTAGTATCCGAACACCTCATATAACATCCTCTCAACACACCTCCTAAATTTTAGTAGGTGGATCCAAACACCCCCTAGGTTCTGTGCTCTCTTTTATGCTACAGTGACCAGTCTCTAAGTAATCATATCTAAGTAATGATTTTTGAAATGAATCAGGCAGGAGAGCTGTTGATTATATTAAAAGAAGATCCTAAAGTGGGCACAACGATACAACAGCGACAATAAAACTCAATAAAAAAGAAAAAAACAACTCTAGTCAGTCGGATTGGGACATCGACACGAACTACACAACGCCGAGGCTCAACCCAGAAAAAAAAAGAAGAAAAAACAGAACCACCAACCACCACACTGCGCCGCCAAAACCCGACGATTAAGGATGTTAGGCCGAAAACACCATCGTCACCGCTCGCGCCGTCGTTGCCGACGATGATCCACACGGGGCAAGCCTGCTACCAAGCAGGACTAGCCGCCGTAGGTCGCTGCAAACCGTGTAGTCCTCCCGCAATTGGATCCGCTTGTACCGTCTATGAAGACGATGTACCACACCGGACTAGCCACCGCCAAGCAAGGCTAGCTGCCGTAACCCGCTGCAAGCTGCCAAACCAAACCGTGAGCAACTAGCCTCTGGCGCTCACCATGCCGATCTCGTCCACCGAGATCCAAGCTCGCACACCGTAGCTTCCGGACCTAGCTACCTCATCGAAGTAAGAATTGTCATACACATCCTCGAGCTGCCGGCCAGAATGCCTCCTTGCGCCGGAAACAGCCGCTGTTGTGCAGGACTGCCCGCCGCCATACCATGCAGGTCACCTCGGCAACATAAATCTACTAGCCACCACCTCCCATGCTAGCCACATCGCCAACTCCGTGGGCGCCTCCCACGCCAACCTCCTCGCCAACTTCATGGCGAAACGGTCCCACGAAACCATCGCCCTCCATTGGCAAGCAGATGTGATGCCCTCCATCGCCATGCCAACACCCTCCTCCTAACTGCCTTCCTCTGCCGTGGACACCGCAAACTTGAATCCTCAACTAGGCCTCCACCTTCGTCACCACGATGCAGGCTGCCGCCGCAGACTGACCGAGCACGAGCTTCCAAAAAATGATGCCTCCAAGGAGGGATGTGACGCCACCAGCGCCACCATTGCCTGACCAGAAGGTCAAGGTTTTCACACAAGAAGGACACGCCGGGAGAGGACCGTTC
This sequence comes from Miscanthus floridulus, assembly GCF_019320115.1. Classification (NCBI taxonomy): domain Eukaryota; kingdom Viridiplantae; phylum Streptophyta; class Magnoliopsida; order Poales; family Poaceae; genus Miscanthus; species Miscanthus floridulus. The sequence goes on from NC_089588.1 coordinate 85,924,142, forward strand.
GATAGACGCTTCCAAGGAAGAAAATGACGTCCGTAGACGTCGCCATCATCGGCTCGAGAGGGACAAAGCTTTTGCCATGGCGCCTCAATCCCGTGCACATCGAAGGCTATGGTCTGTCCACTGCGCCAGTGAAAGGTCAAGATGGCGGACTAGAGGGGGTGAATAGTCCTTTCTAAAATTAATCGCGTCGGCTAACCAAAACAAGTGCGGAATTACAACTATCGGTCTAGCCAAGACTACACCACTCTATCTATGTTCTCTAGCACCTTCCAAAGATACTAATTAAGCAACAAAGGTGTCAGGCTAGCTAGAGCTCACCTAACCAATTCTAGAAGCAAGGTCACACAAATCTATGCCACTAGTACTTCAAGCAACAAGGAAGCTCCTACATATGCTAGTAAGCAAAAGCACAAAGCCAACTAAGCTCACTAGCAATGCTCAATAACAAGGCAACCAATGTCAAATTAGAGAGCGCAAATACTTAGCTACACAAACTAAGCAAAGTGACTAACAAGGTTACACAAACCAAATTAGTCACACTAGGGAGCTAGTTCTATGCTACACAAGCAAGAAGATAATTAGTGAGCTATACAACCAAACTAATTACAAGAGCAACTACACAAGCACAATGTATATGAAAGTAATTACAAGCTTGTGTAACGAGGATGCAAACCAACGGGAAGAATAAAGTTGACACAGTGATTTTTCTCCCGAGGTTCACGTGCTTGCCAACACGCTAGTCCCCGTTGTGTCGACCGCTCACTTGGTGGTTCGGCGGCTAATTGGCATCACCCGCCAAGCCCACACGTCGGGCACCGCAAGAACCTACCCCGAAAGTGAGGGTAGCTCAATGACACGCTTTACTAGAGTTGCTCTTTGCGGCTCCCACGGGATGAGCATAATGCCCCTCACAAAGCTCTTATTCGGAGCACCGCACAAGCTTCTTGCGGGCTTCGACGGAGACCACCACCAAGCCGTCTAGGAGGTGGCAACCTCCAAGAGTAACAAGTACCACCGGCTTGCAACTCGATCACCTAGTGCCACCCAATGTAACCTCACGATGCAATAGTACTAGAATCGCTCTCTCACATAATCAGATGATCACTATCAAGCATATGTGAGATGGAGGGCTCCTAAGCCTCACAAGCATGGACACAAAGTCCCTCGAGGTGCTCTGCCCTAGCCATGGACGAGGCCACCTTCTATTTATTGCCCCATAGGCTAAACTAGCCGTTACCCCTTCACTAGGTAAAACTCGGGATGACCGGATGCTCCGGTCGTATCGACCGGACGCAGGACCTCAGCATCCGGTCAACGGATGCTTGCCACGTGTCGCCTCCATTCAACCTCAATCACTTGATCTCAACGGTCAAGTGATGACCAAACGCAGCTACTCAAACTGACCGGACGCAGCAACCCCAGAGTCTAGTCGTTTGCAGTAAGGTACCAGTCGCGACCGGACGCATTCGGTCGGTCACGATAGGACGCAGCGTCAACGTCCGGTCCTTCTCCAACTTTTTTGTGTCGCCTACATCACCGTACGTCAGCCTGACCGGACGCACCCTGTCAGCGTCCGGTCACTTCCAGTGCCAGCGTCTGGTTGAAGACCGACGCCTGCATGCCTCTACAGCCATTGACCGGACGTAGGACCCCAGCGTCCGGTCACCACGTGACCAGTGTCCGGTGCACTCTGTGAGATCCTGTCTTTTCCGTATAGGGCGCCGGTGGCACCGTCGGACTGTCCGCACTCTACGGGCGGATACTCCGCCGGTGGAGTTTCGAACCCTTGCCTCCGTTTTTTCACCGAGTTGATCCACATCAACTCCAACTTCATCTCCCTTGTAAATATGCCAACACCACCATGTGTATGTGTGTTAGCATTTTCACAAACCTTTTCCAAAGGATTAGCCATTCAACTTGCCATGCCACTCAATCCTAGCAACGATGCAAAGTTAGATCACTCGAGTGGCACTTAGATGACCGATATGCAAACAAGTTTGCCCCTCTTGATAGTACGGCCATCTATCCTAAACCCGGTCATCAACTTCTCTACACAACTATGACCGGTGAAATAAAATGCCCTAGGTTATACCTTTGCCTTGCACATTCCATTCTATCTCCTCCAATGTCGATGCAACGCATGCACCAACATGATCAACAATGATATCATCAACTTCATATCATCACGCGATCATATTGGTTCAACGATCCTGACTTTACTTGCTTTTCATTGTGGCCTTCGTCCATCGGTGCCAAGTCTTGCTCAAGCTTCACCACCACATGGTCCATCGCTCTAAAGCCTCTGACTTGCCCTTCATGCTTGCAACTGGCCCATCAAGTCAAGTCTTGTCTTGATCTTCTCCACCTTGATCACATGACTCAATGTCATGTCTCATGTGCAATGAGCTCCTTTATCATCACATGTGTGAGCTTTACAACATCTCCAAGCCATTTTCACCTCCATGGCATATGTTGCTCACACACATGTACCTGTGGACTAATTACTTGTGTATCTCATATAAACACAATTAGTCCACCTAGGTTGTCACTTAATTACCAAAACCACCCAAGGACCTTTCAGCCAGCCGCTGTCCCGTGACTGCCGCCCTGCAAGTCACCTGCCCACGCGACCAGCTCATGCACCCGCCATACCGAGCATCCCGCGCCCGCCAAAGCCAGGCGCGGCTCCCGTGCCTCCATGTCGCTACTGCACACCGCGCCGCCACGCTCCTGCCATACTACCGCACTGCCACCTCATCACCGTGCTGCCGCAGCCGTCGTCCCCTTCAATGGCGCGCTAGATCCAGTCGCCTGGGCGCCGGATCCGATCGTTTGGACACCGGATCTAGCCACTCGGGCACTAGCCCCGGCGGCCTGGTCCGCCGCCGCCGTCACCATAGCCGGGAGGAAGGACGAGCAGAGAAGAGGCCTGCCGCCGCCCTCTTGTGCCAGCCTACCGCTGGATCCAGCCACAAGGCCGGGCTGGCTAGCCGCCATCACCCAGTGCACCAGCTGTGACCATCCCCTAGCCACCGCTTGCCCCCGGCCATGTCACCGCGCGTGACGCCGGATCAGGCCATCCAGGCGCCGGATCTGGCTCCTTCACGCGTTGTCGCCCGCGCGGGCTCCGCCACCCACCGCCGCTGTTGCTCTGACATGGAGGGAGGGGAGAGACGGGGAAGAGGACGGAGTGCCCACACCACCCCTTTCACTGCCACCACACGAGGGAGCCCTGCCACCGCCATCCTGGTAGGTGGCGCGGCCCTGCCGACGGCTCGCTCCGACGGCAGCGCGGCAGGAGAGGGATGGGAGAGGTGGGGGCGGCGCTAGGTGAGTCGCCACCCGAGTCGCCAGGCGTGGGGGCGACGCCGGGGCCTATTTCCTATCTCTAAGTAATGATCACTAGCGTGGAAACGGGAATCCATCCTGAAGTGATGTACATGTATAGTACAGTTTTAGTGATGTACACATACGAGGAATCTCTAAATACTCCTTCCATCCTATAATACATAACGTTGTAGCGTTCAAAATTTGTCAACCAAAGCAAGACGTTATAGCCATCCCAGCCTAAGCTGATCGGTCCGTCCATGCCTGCTCAGCTACTCTTTGCGTCGCCAGGAGGTGAGAAAACAAAGAGAGGTGAGTGGTGCTGTGGTGCATGTAAAATCAGAAAGGTAGCAGGTGTGAAGGAGTAATGTAGGTATTTATCCTCCTTGATCTACGTGACCAACTCTATAACGTCATCTTGGTGGGACAGAGGAATTAACTCAAAAAAAACATTTGTTTATTCTGGATCCGCCTCCTGCCGGTACCTTGTTGAAGTGATGTACACGTATACGGTTACCCTCTACAGCTGGCTGTGCCTTGGAGCAGTTGTACTGCCCGGTGACGTCGTCGCCCACGGCATAGAGCGCGCTCGCCACGACGCCCACGTCGAAGCACCTCCTGCGGCCGCGCTCATGTCCTGCTCCTTTCAGTTTTAGCGCACCACCGTTGCACTGCAATGTGTTAACCTTAGCTAGCATGATTGAGAGGGCAGACGTGATTAATCCATCATTGTCAACTCCAAATCCCCAGAGGGAATCTTATCACGGTAGCTCAACCCCATGGAGACAAGCAACACATCGACAGCGACACCCATAGAACAAGGCTTTTTTAAGCTCTTTTTCTTTTAGAAAAACTATTTAGACTTTGTTCAGGTCAGTCCAATCCAACCTACCAATTAGATACTGATCAAATAAATGGAACGAGTTAAGATTTTTTTACGCTTAACCCCCCACCTGTTAGGTCTTTTTTTCACTTAAGCCCAAATCATGATATAGTAATCCTGATTGATAGTTTCCAAGTTTATATATGTTGCCCTGGTTTAGTTTCTCCTTTAAAATTTGCTCTCTATCCCACAAAGTATAGACGAGGTACTAAATATAGACTAAAAGAATAACTAATTACATAATTCACGACTATTTTACTAAGATTCAACTAATTTACAAAACGAATCTTTTAAACCTAGTTAGTCCTGCAGTAACACATATGCTAATAACAGATCAATCAAGCTTAATAAATTCTATCCCACGGATTATCGATGGATTTTTTATTAATATCAAACACCTAAATTTAAACAAGACCTTAATTAGAGTTGCGTCAAGTAATACTACAAGGCCATGATGTCATGTCAACCTTTTTCCCCCTCCACAAACGCACAACCTTTTCCGCCGGGTTCACCGGGGCCGTACAGTACCTCCCTCTTCCTGCACGGAAGTCGGGGTAAGAGAGGCAACGGCACGCACGACATGGAAATCGGAAAAGCAGCGCTCGAGTGGTCTCCAGCACGGGGAAATGACGTTGCCGGCCGGAACGGGGCGTCAGGCAGTGAGGCAGGCACGGCCACATCAAAGTCGCATCCGTCCGTCCACTGCCAGTCTAGCTACTACACTCCACGCGTACAGCAAGGACCAAAACACTGACAGTGGACAGTGGAGGAGGGAGACGGTGTAATGACGAGTGACACCATGATGGACATGGTTTTCTGCTACGGAGTGTCTTTACAGGACGGTGGACGACGGGACGGGGGAGAGGCACACGCAAAACAAGGCAGGCGAGAGGCGACGCATGATGAGCAGTCATCCTCATCGGGCACGCAGCAGATGGCTGGCATGGTGGATCCCTAGGCGACGCAGTCGAGACCCAGGCAGCCTATCCAGAGGCTCCTCCTCGTCAGCCGTTTCTGCACAAGATTAGAAAAAGGAACAGCAACTTCTTATTACTATTGACAGTAGTACTATATTCCATTGCTCTGACTCAGGAAAAAAAAAAAGAAAAGAACACTGGCTTCACACTGAACCAGTGATCACTGTGGCAAGGACTACATAACTAGGACTACTCAAAATGTTAATCATACTTGCTCCATCTCAGAATGTTAATATTGCTACCTCCATCCTAAAACAAATACAATTAAAAATGCAATCTGTATTAACATATCTACATTTTAACCAAATGTGTTATAGGTAGAAATAGAAACATGACACTAAATAGATATATTATGAAAATAGTATATCATATAACAAATCTAATGATATTTATTTAATCTCATAAATATTAATACTTTTATACACAGTATAATTCAACAAACTTTAACCTCGTACTATGCTCAAATTGCATTCTTTTTTAAACAAAGGAAGTTTTTTACTAGAAAAAAAGTTAAACTTACATAAACTTTGACCGACAAATTATTCGAAGAGTATACAAGTTTAGGTTTTGAAGCTTGTACCAGTGGACTTGTATTCAAAGTGCTTTTGCAATGATATTGATTCTTTAGCGATTGACAATATAGTATGATAAATCAATGGTCAAAATCTACTATGTTCGGATTTTTCATGGCTAAAATACGGAGGGAGCGTGCGTGTTTGGCCAAAATCTATTACGTATGTTTTAACTTGTCCATGATGAATTTGTGCAGTAGCCAGCTGAATGTAGTTTTTGATGAGTGAAAATGAGAGCGTCTACTAGTACTAACCCTGGGCTCATGGCAGAGCATGTCGGGCGGGATGTGGTAGAGGTCCTGGTCCATGGCCTTCACCGCCGCCCCTACCCGGCATGCCTTGTAGGCCGAGGAGGCGTGGACGCGGTCGTGGGCCACCACCAGGCTCCCCTGCTTGCCCTGCTTCTTCACCGCGCCACCGTGGTCGCCCAGCCCCACCACCACATGTTGCCGCTGCTTCTCGTCCTCGTCCTCGTCCTCCAGCTCAAGTGTGGCGCTTTCTTCCCTCCACTTCACCACCTAGCATATACGAGCAACCCAACAACGACATTGCATCCGAACTTCAGTACAAGTACTAATAACATTAAGCTTTTTCACCATCTGTCATAACGGCTCAACACAAGTGTTTTGATGAACAAAAAAAAATGTATGTAGTCTATGGATAGTTGCAGCAACTACATCATCGATCACCTTGTTGGCAGGCTTGGGCGGCGAGGAGGGCGGTATCGTCGCCACGACGAGTCGTCCGGCCTGCATGGCGGAGTCGAAGTACTGGGTGACAGGCCAGTCGCCGGCGCCGACGTAGGCGTAGTTCCACTCCCCAAACGCCGGGATGCGCTGCCGCCTCGCCCGCGCCTTCGTCCGCGCCTACTCACAAAACACAAATCAAGACAAGGCGTCGGAAGCGATCCTCACGCTATCCATCAGCAGCAGACGACCAAGACGATCGATGGGGAAGGCACTGATGGCTGGTCGTCCGACAGAGGAGTGAGCTATACATACCTTCATGGCTGCCGGCTGCTCCAAGCGTTGTCGTAGGCTGATCGGAGTCGTGGGTCGAGGAGTGTGTCAACTGTGAGTGTGGAGTCAGTCAGGGGAAGGTGAAGGGCGAGGCGTCAGGCGTGCATATGTATATATTTATTTATAGAGCAAGGCTTGGGAGAGCTGCTACTAGTCAAGAGTGGTGTGGAGTGGGACGTTGGTATGGTGTCCGTCCATGCCGCATGCCAGCTGCAGATGGGGTTAGGTGGTTGCAGGCTTGCAGCAGGATGGGCTCAGTCGTGCAGCGTGCGTGCCATGCCATGGAACTGTGGAGAGAAGGCGGCAACGGGGACCCCGGAGCCCCGGACGGACACGGTCCCCTGTGGTCGGAAGAGCGGAAGTCAACAGTGCGTCCTGCGGTGCAGAGCCCAGAGCGCGCGCTGCCGGTGCGGCCATTATGTGGGACAGTGGGACTGTGGCGTGCGTGCGTACTACGCAGGGCAGGCGCACAGCCAGCAGTGGTGCTGACCGCAGCGCGTGCCAGGCCGTGCGTAGGTATGGTCGGTCACACTCTGCACGCAGAGATCTCTGCTCCTCTGCGGCAGTGAGCAGCGTGAAGTCTTGTTGGAGAGGAAAGCCCGAACCGAAAGGGCGTGGGCGTGGCCGCGGGTCATCACCACACCGCTGCTCTGCCAGAACGGTCGAACGAAGAAGCTCCAGAACATGAGCAGGGCCGGCCAGGGTGAACGGCAGTGGCTGGCTGGCTCACGCTGTTTCCTCATGTTTGCTTGCTTGGACCTTGGTGGTTTCGTAGCGGCAGTCAGGGCGCCCTTTACTTTTTGACACACGGTGATTTCATCTTTAAATTTTAGGCTGTGCATTTCCCTCCGTGAGCCAAAAGCAAAATGCACGTGACATCAAACACACTGGATGAAAGTTTCGCAAAAAAAAAAAAAAACATTGGATGAAAAAAAATCCAAGAGTAGTTAATAAAACTCCATCACGAGAATCTATTACAAATTACAAATCCAACCTACTCTTAAGACTGCTTTTCTACACAACATCACCAGATCCTTGTTCACACACCAAAATGTCTTCTTGTACCTTCGCTGTCAAGCACGATACACACAACACATTACCGGACGAGTCTTGCAAAGCGTGTCATACAAACGACACGTTAGTAAGGTCTCTTGAGACTCAACTAACAAGGCCTATGGGCCACCCCAGCCGGCAATAGGATTTTGAGATAAAAAAAAAACACATTGTAAAATATAATATAGTAGATTGGTATGTCAAATGTATATTGTCGATCGGTCGTCACCCTCTAGTCCTCTACATATTTATAGCTTGGCTGGTTTTTCCGTGTGAGAGTCAATCTTCAATTTATATCGCCAAACAAAAATCCTCATTATTAAATTCAATTGTGTCATGAAATCAAAGTAAAAAATCAGTGTGAAACTATAACTTTAAAAGGTGACCAAATTAATAATAAGAAGAATATAGACGTTAAATAGTAAAGAGTAAATTACACTGACGGTCCCTAAACTATTACGTTATTCTCATTCAAGTTCTCAAACTATGAAATTACATATCTAGATCTCTAAACTATTTAAGTATCACATTCTGGTCTAAAACAGCCACGTGACAGTCCTTTAGTTGACGTGGCACTTTAGTATGGAACTGACACGTGGATCCGTCACTCATAATTAATTATAGGGACGTCCCTAGGATTCTCACGTTGGTCCCAAACTATAAAATTACTCCTGTAGATCTCTAATCTATTAAAACACTACAATCGCAGTTGAAAGAAATATCATGATGCCATCTGCCAGTAAAGTTGGACCGGGGGACGCGCTGGGATTGGTGCTACTGTAAAATCTGTCCTAAGACGCCTCACTCACTCATGGTGACATGGAGCAACTGGCCAACAACAAACTTTGAGCACCTGAGATTAGGAATAAAGTCACCGATCGACTGAAACTGGACGTATGGCACGTTGTCTGAATCAGTATAAATCATGTGTTATTGAGTGCTAGGTCACATCCGATCACAACGTACGACAAAACTATAAATATTTATTTGTTGGTCACTTTTTGCACCGACAACTTTGTTACCTTATACCTTGATACCTATGGGGTATTGCATTGGGTAGTATGATGCTAGTGCTCAATTAAAGACCATGATCTTGTAACTTGACTAATGGTATATGCAATAAACACTAAAAGATGTTTTTAGCAATATGGAACAAGGGGGCTACAGCATTGGGCTATTTTATGGTGCTCTAGATTCCTCTCCCTAAGGACTTATCTGTAAGCGAACATATAGGACTTACAGTATGGGCTATTTTATGATGCTCTAGATTTCTCTCCCAAAGGACTTATCTGTAAGTGAATATCCGGGACTTACAACACAGCTGTGAGGGCTACATGGCTCTAGATTTAGCTCAGTATGATGACCTTTTCTAGCTTCTTAGAGGTTACCTTTATGGCGTAAGAATGGCTTGCCAAATCGGGTATAGGACAACATCTACTCTTATGTGTATAGCCGTGATAGAATTATGTCATTCGACAGAGGGGGTTCCTATATCTGTTTACCGAGTGAATCTAATGGCCCTAACTTGTTAGATGAATCTTTGAAAGGCTTCATAGTGAACCCTACCGACCTTTCTTGGTAGTGGGTCAAGAGGTTGGCCGCCTCGGATGAAAGGGTAAATTACGACTCATAGTAAAAATGTACAACCTCTACAGAGTGTAAAACTGGTATATTAGCCGTGCTCACGGTCACGAGCGGCCTTGGACCCTTACGGAATAGATGAAGAACACGGATGATACCGATGATGAAGATGCACACCAATGATTTCTGTTTGTGCTGTTCATTATTCATGTTTACCTGGTCATGTGTTTATATGGGCTTATGAATAAACTTGTTGCCACTCAATTGCTAAAAGATGACTCATTAAAAGCTAATTACAGTTAAACCAGTGTCAGTCTTTGGAGCCTCATGAACCCCATGTTATATTTGTTGAGTATGACATGTACTTACGCTTGCTTTACTTTTTAAATCTTTGAAAAAATTCCTGATGGGTACCAGATTGCTAGAGTTTGGAGGAATTAGGCTTGTGATCAATCAGTTAGTTGTCCCAGTGGAATTGGAATCTTCACCCAAAGATCAGAGTTGTCTTTCCGCTGTTTACTATTTAAGGTTATATCCATTTATACTAAGTATGTTATATATTAAGCATTGTTTATTGATATTACCTTTATTTGTAGCTATATGTGAGATTTGACTTCCTAGGCTCATATATGGTGTGTATCTGGTTTTGTCCTTAAAATCGGGTGCTACAAAGTGGTATCAGAGCAATGCTGACTGTAGGACATAGGCCTAGATAGAACTAGACATTTTAGTATGCTTTCATCTTTGCATAGTTCTTGCTTTCTCTCCAACCTTGTTATTTTATAAAAGTTATGCTCACTTCGGTCTCTGTTCTATTATGAAAACCTTGTCTCTATTCTAAATCCTCTCCCTTCGTCTAAATAGATAGGTCGTAATGAGGAGACCACCGGTATCAAAGGTCAGGAGGACCAGGCTACGTTGTCCTTGATTGCATTCGACAAGGAGAAGTTTTTAGCTATACAACAACAAGTATTAGAAGGAATGACTCAACATGGGAGTTCTCAATAGTGCTTGCCATAGGGTCAAACCAACATACCAAAGGGACCAGTAAAGAGACAAGTGACAGAAGCTTGGAAGAAAATGAAGTCCAGTGAAGGTGCTGGTAGTAATACACTCGGAAGTCAGTATCAATGTCATTGTTGTGAACATTATGGTTTTCCTTGTCTTTGAAACAAGACGACTAAGAAGGAAGTCAAGGTGAACCCGAGTTATGAGGCCAATGTGGATAAGAAGAGGAAGGCAAACTCACTGGAGCCAGTATTGGGAAGTGACCAATATTTGAGTTCTACTACATTGTCACATCGAACTCTAATCACTGGTTAGATAAATTTAGACTTTAAAGAGTTAGAGGCTTCTCAAGCTAAGATTGCTTCACATGAGGTATGCATAGATGGGTGGACAATCACCTATAAGGAGTTTCAACCCTAAAAGATCAAGTGAGCTAGAAAGCGGTCCAGTCAAACAAAGATGAACCTTCAGAGTCAGCAAGCTGACAACACACTAAGTAACAATTCTGTGGAGTATGACATCACAAAAGATCCAGCTAAGATCGTGTGTTAGCATTGCCAACAAGAAGGACATTATGCTAAATTTTGTCCACGGTAGAATCAACAATCACTACAGGGTTGCCACTGGTAAGTGTTAGTGATGTCCAACCCGAAAGAAGCATTTGATGAGGATAACAAATGAAGGAGTCATCACGGACTATCCAAGATCAACGAAGTCGAGGATGTGTCGCCCTTACGGTCATGCAAGAGATACTACCCTAGATGCCCTTGTAGCCACACCTTGGTTAAGGAATATGAGTTTATGTCCTTTATGTAATAAAAACGATAGTATCGCAAGTCGAGTCAATGATTGAGATGTGCACCTTTATTGCTTTGTTGAATTGTCATTATGTGTATGCTTGTTTTGGATATTTGTAATGATTGCAATGATATTGTTGGGTATTCCCACAATTTCATTTAGTTTTTAGGCCTAAGGTATAATGATTAATGGAATAAATAGTTAGGTTGTGGTTTTTTTCTATTTTCTCTATCCTGCCTTTCGGAGCAGCCTGCACTCTTTGGCTTATATCTCTGAGTTTGGACGATAAAAAATCATGAGAATGTTCTGGACAATAGTAGACTTCGATATCTTTCTGTGACCATAAGAATCACCATGATAGCTATTTTGGTTATGGAGTTATGAAAATCACAAGACGATGCAACCGTGCTGTCTAAAACCTAGAGCAGTTTCTATTGTGTACTATTTTCGACTACCTGAACTGCAGAATTTGGAAAAGTGTTCTATAAGTAAGTTGTGGAGGATTTCATAAGCTTTACAACGGTATAAGCTACAACTTTATTGGATTAACAGAATGAGAGTTACAACTGTTTTACTACACTGCTGTTTTTCTGCTCGTGAGGAATTTCAGATTTCTTGTTCTTGCCCATACACAAGAGTATCATTGGGATGTCAGAACATCTTGATACTAGTTAGCTCATCTGGAAGAAGGTGCAAGCTACTTTTTTTGGGTCCCCTAGTTGATCTTTTCTTAAGGGGGTAGTCTAAGTGAAGGTGGTTTTATAGATTCTAACTCTCATTGGGAAGGAATCATGCCAATTCTAATCCACCGCCACCTAATCTCCCTTCTATAGAGCAAGCTTTGATAATGTAGACTTAGTTATTACATACTATCGCTCAAAGTGTGTTGAACAACCCGTATCAAGCACCACCTATTGACAAGGGTGCTAAATTTATGAAGGGACACCCACCGACATTCTCTCATACAAGCGAACCACTAGAAGCTGATGACTGGCTTAGAGCTGTGGAGCGACAATTGAATCATCTACGTGGAATTGATGCATTCGTCAATATGGCTCTGCAATTCGAGCTATTCTCAGCTAAGAGTCCAATCTTCAACATACCTGAAAGTGCATCTAGCCCTTTAGTGGGTTTTGGATAATTGAATGACAACATGATTAAAGGTCTAACCCGTTTGCTAAGTGTGGACAGGTAATAGGTTATCTCATAGGTACTTAATAAAAGCCAAAATGATGTGTTGTTGTATAAATAATCTAGTTCAAGCACAAGACAATGTGCCTGTTTGTTTCCACTTCTCCTGGCCACGCTTGGATTATAATCTAAGCGAAGATTTTCTCGCTTCTCGCTTTTCGCTTCTCGTAGTTCAAATCTCTGAAGCGGCTTACCACATAAGCGAGAATCGGTGGAAATAAGCAAAGCGTTTGGCGGGATTCTCGCTTATTTCCACCGACAAGCCGCTTATAAGCGGAAACAAACGGGGCTAATGATGCAAATGGAGTTCACGCAAAGGTTTATTTATTGTGGGATTTCCATCTACTATGTGAAAGCAAGCCCGATAAAAAACTAGTTGATGAGACATGAGGGATTGCATATGGAATGGTCTCATATTTGAAGCTTGCTAAATTGAAATTAAAAAGATGACAATACAAATGAATGGATGATTCAACACAAGATGTGACTTGATGGCTTGAGATGGTGAAGATAGCAAGGAAAGGCTTCGAGGTACTAAGCAAGGGTGAAGGGCAAGCGTTGGCTTGGCGGCCGAAGAACCAAGCTAGTGTGAAGAAGAAAGTACTTACATTTAGTTGAGGTACTAATCAAGCTATGATGCATTTGGAGTTATTCATATTTAATGAATGGAATCAAGTCATGTGCTCAAGATGGCTATGCTCAAGTGAAAAAGATCAAAGTTGACATGTTGGCACCCTCACTTGATGAAGATTGGAATACACGGCTTCTGTTGAAAGAGATCAACTCAAAAGGTTTAAATTCGTTATACTTTTAAATTTGAGTTAATAGGAATGTCGTACTATTAAGAGGGATGCATCATGTTGATAGATAATGTTTTACAAGTGCTCAAGCCAACCCATGTGAGTTTTTAGAGTGTTTGCGAGACAAAAGAGCTAACTTGTTTTGCTGGTCTGGCAATACCGGACAATACCGAACGTGTCCGGTATTTTCCCAGTAATGATAAAATTGTTCTTCTCGGGTTGTTTCATTGGGAGTTTCGACGATCAGGAGTTTCGGCAATGGTCAGGAGTTCTGACATCTCACGCTTAAACTGACTTGGAGAGTTCACTGTCCTAGTCATACCGGACTGTCTGGTATGGACGGCCAGAGGCCAACGGCTAGTTTTCAAATGCCTTGAGGGTCGGGAGTTCCGATGGTCGGGAGTTCCGACACCTCACACACTTTAACTCAGTTACCTTAGTTTTCAAATGTGCTAAGGGTCGGAAGTTCCGATGGTGAAAGTTCCAGCATTCATCGGGAGTTTCGATGCCTCACAATGTTACTGTAACTCAGTTACTCAGTTACCGTTGGCGCAGTGTAAGTCATACCGGACGTGTCCGATATGGCAACGGCTATAAGGGGGCTATAAATACCTTCAAGCCTCCACATTTAGAGGCTACTGATTCTGCTGATACACATACACGTTTTTGAGCCTTGCCAACTCTCCCAAACCCTCTCTTAGTGAGTGTGTGATCCAAATTGCCAAATCAATTAGTCGGTTGAGAGAAATTCAAAAAGAGAGCAATCCAACCACTTGGGCACTTGTGCATATTGTCAATCTTGTGATTTGTTTTTGTTACTCTTGGACTCTTCGGTCCTAGATGGTTAGGCGTCATCGGAGAGCACCCGAGAGATTGTGGTGTGTCTCAAAAAGTTTGTAACGGTCGATTCCGCCGCCTCGGAATCAACTAGTGGAAGGAGGAAAAGGAGTTGAAAAAGACTCCGACTAGAGTGACCTTCATGGTACCCTCTAGGGCTGACCTTCGCTGGGTCGCCGGCAGCCCCCTCAACACAGAGTAGGATTCGAACGAGTCCGAACTTTGGTAAAACAAATATTGTGTCTCAATTTGCATTTCATTCGATATTTGTGTTGCTCTAGATCTTGTGTAGGTTCTCTGTGTATATTGTTATCTCCAGTAGATACCAGCAGTTTGGTTTGAAGATAGAAATCGAGAGGAGCAAGTTTGGGGCTGCTCTATAGAAACCGTGCATACCGGACACGTCCGGCATACATATCGAACACATTAGTATGTCCTACCTGTGCTGAATATATTCGTTCTCTGTTCTAACTTTGTGTTGCAGGGTTGTAGCTTCTAGATATATTCTTTATACCTTGTATACTCTGTGTTTAACTTATGAGGGGTGGTATTACTCTTTATTTGGAGTTTTCATTTTGGAAACTCTCTTTACTAATCATTTCCGTATTTAAAGGTGTTAATTTTCAGAAACGTCTATTCACCCCCTCTCGGCGGCATCCTAGGTCCTTTTAATTGGTATCAGATGAGGTTTTCACCTAAAGCTTCACCGCCGTGACAAAAAGGATATCGACGCCTATCGAGTTGGAGACAGTGCTTCTCTAAAATGATGGTTCAAACTTTCTACCTTGGTCAATTCATGTACTCAATGCTTTTAGGGATATTAGTCCTATTGTTGAGCATATTGTGGATGCAAGCATACCTCTTCCTATATTTGATTGGAGCAACTATAAAAACTTATCAAAAGAGGAAGAGATATGTGTGCAACTCAATGCTCAAGCTATTAATGTCATTTTGAGTACATTAAGTGTAGAGGTTCAAGATGAGGCAATCTTCAATGGACAATCACCTCCAGAGAGTGCTCATCTCATTTGGACTAGACTTTTTGATTTATATGGAAAATCCAAATGTGATGATGCACTTGAGACCGAGTCAATGGAAAGTATGTCCATTGTGTCTTCATGCAGCGAAGAAGCCTCATAAGACCTCAAGAGCACCGAGCCAGAGCAAGAAGTGTAAGCAACGCATGACATGCTGTCTGCCTGCACATACCGGACATGTCCGGTATGGCCGTGGCAGCATGACAATAGGCTGTCTGTGATGATGAGGCTCAAGCCCGGTGGTGACCAAGTGATGAGTCAACCTTAGTATCTCATGATACTCATGACTTGTGTCTCATGGCCAAGAAAAGCAAGAAGAGTAACAAGAAAGATCAAGAAAAGGAGAAAGCACAAGTAGATGATCAAGATAAGAGTGATGTTGAAGTTGAAGACAACTACAACCTTGATCATCTCAACCACAAAGACAAGTTCATCATCATGAAGATAGTTGAAAAGAATAATGAGCTTGAAGAAGAGATCGAGAAGCAAGAGCAATAACTTCAAAAGCAAGAATTGTTTCTCAACTCCAAGATGGAAGAACTAAAGGCTCTAAGTGAAAGGTATGAAAAATTGTCAATTGAGCATGTTTTAGTTACTAACTCCTCTTCTAGTGTTTCACAACTAGAGAAGGAAAACTTTGAGCTCAAGGCAAGGCTAGATGAACTATCAAGCAAGTACAATGTGCTACAAGCAAACTATGTTCATATAAAGTGCTCTCATGAGGAAGTAGTATAATCAAGCATCATGCTTGAGGTAGCTCATGAGGATGTGATCACATCGGTAAAATTTTCTCAACCTCTCACACATTCACTCACTAGTACACCATCTCAATTAAATATTTCTTGTACTAATGAGTGTGCTTCTCAAGCAAGCCAATCTTCGATTGAGCTAAATCTCATAGAAAACATAGAGCTCAAAGAAGAAGTAGAAAGATTAATGGAAGATGTGATTTAGTTGAAAGGTAAGGAGAAAGCACAACCTTCTCAAGATAACCGTGATAACATGGTGAAGAAGCTTGAGAAGGGTTCAAACCTTGCTTCCTCCAAAGCCCAACAAAAGAATCACATTTCAAGCAAGGCCAACACAACCAAGAGCAAGAAACATGGAAAAAGGATGTGCTATGGTTGTGGATTGTATGGACATGAGTGGGCTATGTGTCCACACAAGAGTTGGGCCAACAAGTGTGAAGTGGCCGAACAAAAGGCCTCAAATAAGTTGGCCAACCAAAAGAAAAGTAATGGACAAAGCGCATGTCTCATGAGCAAGGAATTGGGGCATCCTACCAAGAGATGCCCAATGAACAAAGAGGCAAGAAAGGAAGCCCAAGTTGCAACAAGAAGATGCTATGGATGCAATGAGATGGGCCACAAGGTTGATAGATGTCCATACAAGCAAAACAAGCATAGAGCAAACAAAGGCTGCATATGTTATGCTTGTAGAAGAAAGGGGCATCTAAGCTATGAATGCCCAAATGGTAACATTCCTAAGCCAAACACATTTGTTTATAATGATATGCTTAGGAAGACCACAAATGGAGTTAGCACTAGCAAGGTGATGTGCTCACCACAAACTAGTGCTAAAGCCATTTGTGTGCCTAAGCACTTGTTGACTAACTCAAAAGGACCCAACAAGAGTTGGGTACCAAAGTGTGCTTAGGTTAATAAAGTAGGTACTTGGTGATGAGATGAAGGCTTTGGGGTGGTTGAGCAAGTAAATTGAAAATATTCACTCAATCTATCAACTAATTCTTATCATAATCTCTTATATGGTTGACGCAAAGATAATTCAATGAATATATCATCTATTTCATCCTCACCATTGGTAACAAGTACCTAAACCTTATAGGATAGGCACTTTGTTTGTTTTGTGTTCAATAGTTCACAAATAGGCATATTTGTGAAATATTGAAAGAGGCTAATTAGATTCAATTGAAAAGTATTTTATTTTGCCATATGTTGCTTTTAAAATGGCTCTCTAGTAGAGCAATTTATTTGTTGAGATGCAGGGCATAAAATAAATACTATAGCTAAAACGAAGAATCACAAGCAGCGGGTTATTTGTTTCTGTCCTGCACCTATCGGACATGTCTGGTATTACTATCGGACATGTCCGGTATGGCTGGAGACAGAAAGAAAGTGTTTCTGTTCTGTGTATTCCGGACGTGTCCGGTATACCTACCGGACATGTCCGGTATTGCAAGAACCAGAACACTAATAGGATTGCAATTGAGTTTTTGATTCATATATTTTCATATATCCTTAATTTACTCAGAAGCTTGTGATTTATCAAATCTTAATGGATTGTGAGCATCTCTTGAACTCAAATTTAAATATGGCAAATCATTTGGTTGTGGTTCAAAATAGAATATTGACTCACAAATTCTTAATAGAATAAAGTGCTAGATAAAAGTCATTCAAATTACTTAAAGCACTTATTTAGGGGGAGCTCAGTTTCTATTTTGCACCTTGTGGACTAACAAATTTATCTAGCATTCTTTGTAGTCCTTTGGATGAAAAATTGATTTCGTAACTAGCATGATTATTTGGCAATTAAGGTCAACATAAAGATTATCATGCTATGTATCTTCTTAGTGGTATTCTTGTGGGCTCAAGGCAAAGGTATGTTCTTACATACATGCATTGTAAGTGCATCTAAGGCCCTTTATATGTTAGAATGTGCATTTGTGTGACATAGGAGAGATGTTTTTCAAAACCCATAACTAGCATGTGTAGGTGGTGTGAATTTGAAAAATTATTTGAATCTTGGTCTTTGTGACCTATCCTTGTCATGTGATAATTATAGCTCTCTTTGATTGTTTGATTGGCTAATTACACATGACATGGCTTTCTTAAGTCCACAATCTACTATGTGTCACAATCTCTCTCTCAAGTAATCAAAATCTATATATGCCAAATATTTGGAAAAGAGAAGTGATACTCATGGCATTTGGATAAGAAAAGTATTTACACCTTATTTGGATCAAGGACATACATGTTTTTGGATCAAAAAATGATAGAGAAGGGGATTGGAATTAAGTGAATAAAATTTGGAACAAGAACAGTTAGCCCGCAAATACCGGATGTGTCCGGTATGAGCGGGGTTATAAAACGGCCGGTACCCCTTCGGCCAAGTTAGTTTTTCCTCCTTCCAGCCAACCCAGCCGCCTCTCTTCGACCTTCATTGGCGATTTCAAGTTTCCATCATGAAAAGGGAGTGAGGGAGATTGGATCGAAGGATATTTTCATCAAGATCGAAGGCTCCGGGACATGGTTTTCCAATCGCATCTTCATTCACTCTCTCAAGGTACCCTAATCTCGGACCTCTTCCGATCTAAGCGGTTAGGGCATGTTTGAAATCCCTTCGGTAGAGATGCTACATTACCTGTCTAGAAGCAATGCCTAAAGTTTGGATTGGATTGGTTGAAGATTGAGCGAAGGACCCCGGTTAGGGTTGTTGTCCGCTCATACCGGCATATGGGACAACAGAGTAGGTTTTGCTCCCTTGTTTCAATCTTCTCAGTGATTGATTCTTAGGACTAAGTTTAATTGTCTATTGTGTTTTGTGAGCCTTGTGACCTAGTTTGGTTGAGGTGATTGCAAAGCATAGGATAATTATTCTTATTTCTTTGTTTCAACTACAATAAGC
This sequence comes from Miscanthus floridulus, assembly GCF_019320115.1. Taxonomy (NCBI): domain Eukaryota; kingdom Viridiplantae; phylum Streptophyta; class Magnoliopsida; order Poales; family Poaceae; genus Miscanthus; species Miscanthus floridulus. The sequence goes on from NC_089588.1 coordinate 85,942,870, forward strand.
TATCGTTTGGGCATATATCTAAAATTCCTTGCAAATCTTTGGATACAGGACATCAGCCATGAGTGGAAGATAGGAGCCTAGGTCCAAGCATAGGCATGATCCAGCTCTAGAGAAATATAAGAAGGCAAGGCAGGACATGCATCCTAGATACAGTCAGTAGGAGCAGGGCAACAGTAGGGGACTCTCTAGGGCTACTAGGGGTGCTCCATAGTATAGAGAGAGAGATAGTAGTTCTTCCTCTAACACAGATACAGAGGAGTATAGAGTGGAGCCCAGTACCAGGAAGAGGAAGAGCACTGACAGAGGTTTAGATAGTGGCAGCTCAGATGATGAGCAGGAGATTGAGGAGGAGCAGGCAGTACCTCTAGCTCAGCACTAGCCAGGCCAGGGTATGCACTATGGATTACTTGAGACACATCCACCTAGTGTCCCCTCTTATGTTTCTAGAGTTGACTATCGAGGAAAAGGCATAACCAGAAGGGCCAGAGATGAGAGGAGAATTGATCCAAGGGGCTTGCCTAGGATTTAGTTTGATCATCAATTTCAGACAGCCTTTCATATTCACTTCTACACCAATGTGATCCTCACCAGGAACCCAGTGATTGCTAGATCTTAGTGGATTGACTGACAGTACGTCACAGATTTGCAGAAGTCCTCTATTGATCAAGCTATTGCTATTTGTGAGCATGCAGGGGTTTATGAGATTATGAAGTTCCAACATGACTAGAACACAGAGGTGGTAGCTTAGTTCTATGCCACCCTGTATGTTGAGGAGGATGAGAGGCGTATGCAATGGATGCTTGAGGGCTAGTGGTACAATGTGGATTATGATGCTTTTGCTGCCCTACTTGGCTTCTCAGATGATGATCTTTAGAAAGATAGGATCCACACAGAGCAGGTGTTGACTCCAGAGCAGCTCGCCTACATGTATCCACCAGGAGGTAAGAGAGGAGCAATGGGGAAGGTTCTTGGTCTTCACCCTACCTATAGATACCTGGACAGGATGTTCATGAAGACCATTGACTGCAAGGGTGGAGACAAGGGGAACATTGCAAATTACTACAGGAACTTGCTCCACAGGATGGCTCTAGGTGCACGACCCTTCAATGTCTTTGACTTCATATGGTGCGAGATCAAGAGCGTTGGCGAGAGGCCCCTCAAGGACTGTGGTTTTTCTCCCTACATTATGCACATGATTGAGCAGGTCATAGGGCATACCTTTGAGTATGACAAGGTACATAAGGCCCTAAAGATTGTTGCAGACTTGCCTAAGATTGGGGTACCTCTAGCAGGACCAAGAGGAGCAGTAGAAGCACCAGAGGTAGATGCACCTATAGGTGGTGCAGCAGCAGGAGGAGTCCCCTCTACCACATGCTCCTTCACATTCCTCTTCACGTCACCGTAGTCCTCCTTCTCCATTTCATAAGATGTTCAGTGCTATATTTGGGATGTGCAGAGACATCCAGACCTGTTAGTAGAAGGAGAGGGAGACTAGGAGGAAGAACACTTATACTCTGAAGCAGATTGCTGCTAGACTTGAGCTTGATCCTCCTCGGTCTCCATTATCAGATGAGGCATCCAGTGAGCCAGAGATAGAGGAGCAGCAGCATGCCAGGTACGATAGAGGGTTTGCTAAGTTTCTTTAGCAACAGCAGTAGCAGCAGTAGGCACCAGAGCACCCTGACACTTTACCACTACATGCTCGTGTGCCTACTCACTCTCAGCCACATCCTAGTGCTACAGACGAGTATGCTTTAGACTGGTGGAGTGACCTCATAGGTAGTTTCAGCTACTATGGGTCTGGTGGCTATGACCCGTCTGGTGCGGGTGGTTCTCGTCCAGCCGGTGCTCCACGCTCAGATGATGAGGATGTTGGTGGAGATGAAGATGATGATGAGTGATCTCACCTTTCAGAGACAGCTTGCAGCCCCTTTGTCCTTAGTATGTCATTGTTGGACCTTTGTGGTGATAGATGACAAAGAGGGAGAGAGACTGATTAAAGCTTTAGGATATTTGTTTCATTTGCTTATCTTTGTACCTGAAGATATGTACTGCAGGCCATAGTTTTTGATTTTTGAGCTTCATTTATGTATCTTGAGTTTGAGATAGATTGTATCGTATGAGAGATGAGACTTACACTTATGCTTTATCTATGTATCTCTTGAGACATGATCTTTATTTATATATTAGTGGCTTGTGGACTTGAGAATATGTGCAATGGGTGCTATGTGTGACATACATGTGTTGTATTTATTTTCATAAGGACTATGCATGCTAGAATGAAAATATTTGATGTGATGCCTTTATATTTATTCTTGTGTGATATCTCTTATCATATGCATCACGGTTTTACTTTGTCACACACACATGCACCCCATGGATGCAATGATTTAGGGGGAGTCTCCTATATGTTTTAGTATGTGCAATTGACATTTGAGGTCATTTTGTGAATTCTAATTATAAGCACATAGTAAGGGGGAGCCTCTCATAAATCATTGAACCCAAAAGCTTAAATATTTATATTCTTTTATAAGTTTTAATTAAGTTGTCATCGATCACCAAAAAGGAGGAGATTGAAAGTGCATCTAGCCCTTTAGTGGATTTTGGAAGATTGAATGACAACATGATTAGAGGTCTAACCCATTTGCTAAGTGTGGACAGGTAATAGGTTATCTCACAGGTACTTAATAAAAGCCAAAATGATATGTTGTTGTATAAACAATCTAGTTCAAGCATAAGACAATAATGCAAATGGAGTTCATGCAAAGGCTTATTTATTATGGGATTTCCATCTACTATGTGAAATCAAGCTCGGTAAAAACTAGTTGATGAGACATGAGGGATTGCATATGGAATGGTCTCATATTTGAAGCTTGCTAAATTGAAATTAAAAAGATGACAATACAAATGAATGGATGATTCAACACAAGATATGACTTGATGGCTTGAGATGGTGAAGATAGCAAGGAAAGGCTTTGAGGTACTAAGCAAGGGTGAAGGGCAAGCGATGGCCTGGCGGCCGAAGAACCAAGCTAGGGTGAAGAAGAAAGTACTTGCATTTAGTTGAGGTACTACTCAAGATATGATGGTCATATTGATGTGGAGGATCAAATCTATATTGGACAAAGTGTTGAAAGTGACTTGATGCATTTGGAGTTATTCATATTTAATGAATGGAATCAAGTCACGTGCTCAAGATGGCTATGCTCAAGTGAAAAAGATCAAAGTTGACATGTTGGCACCCTCACTTGATGAAGATTAGAATACATGACTTCGGTTGAAAGAGATCAACTCAAAAGGTTTAAATTCGTTATACTTTTAAATTTGAGTTAATAGGAATGCCATACTATTAAGAGGGATGCATCATGTTGATAGATAATGTTTCATAAGTGCTCAAGCCAACCCATGTGAGTTTTTAGAGTGTTTGAGAGACAAAATTGTTCTTCTCGGGTTGTTTCGTCGAGAGTTCCTGCAATGGTCGGGTGTTCTGACGTCTCACGCTTAAACTAACTTGGAGAGTTCACTGTCCTGGTCATACCGGACGTGTCCGGTATGGACAGCCAGAGGCCAACGACTAGTTTTCAAATGCCTTGAGGGTCAGGAGTTCTGACGGTTGGGAGTTTCGGCATGCGTTAGGAGTTCTGACACCTCACACACTTTAACTCAGTTACCGTAGTTTTCAAATGTGCTGAGGATCGAGAGTTCCGACGTGAGTCGGGAGTTCCAACGATCAAAAGTTCTAGCATTCATCGGGAGTTCCGATGCCTCACAACGTTACTGTAACTCAGTTACTATTGGTGCAGTGTAAGTCATACCGAACGTGTCCGGTATGGCAATGGCTTTAAAACCGCTAGTTTTTCAAGGGGGCTATAAATACCCCCAAGCCTCCACATTTGGAGGTTGCTGATTTTGCTGATACACATACACATTTTTTAGCCTTGCCAACTCTCCCAAACCCTCTCTTAGTGAGTGTGTGATCCAAATTGCCAAATCAATTAGTGGGTTGAGAGAAATTCAAAAAGAGAGCAATCCAACCACTTGAGCACTTGTGCATATTGTCAATCTCATGATTTGCATTTGTTACTCTTGGACTCTTCGGTCCTAGATGGTTAGGCATTGTCGGAGAGCACTTGAGAAATTATGGTGTGACTCGGAAAGTTTGTAACGGTCGATTCCGCTGCCTCGGAATCAACTAGTGGAAGGAGGAAAAGGAGTTGGAAAAGACTCCGGCTAGAGTGACCTTCATGGTACCCTCTAGGGCTGACCTTTGCTGGGTCGCCCGCGGCCCCCTCAATGGAGAGCAGGACTCGAACGAGTCTGAACTTCGGTAAAACAAATATTGTGTCTCAATTCACATTTCATACGATATTTGTGTTGCTCTAGATCTTGTGTAGGTTCTCTGTGTATATTGTTATCTCCAGTAGATACCTATAGTTTGGTTTGAAGACAGAAATCGAGAGGAGCAAGTTTGGGGCTGCTCTGCAGAAACCGTGCATACCGGACCGTCCAGTATACATACCGGACACATCCGGTATGTCATGCCTGTGCTGAATATATTCGTTCTCTGTTCTAACTTTATGTTGCAGGGTTGTAGCTTCTAGATATATTCTTTATACATTGTATACTCTATGTCTAACCTGTGAGGTGTGGTATTACTCTTTATTTGGAGTTTCTATTTTGGAAACTCCCTTTACTAATCATTTCCTCATTTAAAGGTGTTAATTTTCATAAACACCTATTCACCCCCCCTCTAGGTGGCATCCTAGGTCCTTTCAATACCCAAGACAAGTAGGCATTGATGACATAGGAATGAGATATATAACCACTATAGTTGGTTCTACGGAGTCTCAGGAAATCCCAACGAAATACTAAGCATGACAAGGTTTGAATTGAAGAGAGTTAATTGGAACCCACTCAAAGATGTGAGAGAAACTTAGAGTTTTTAATAATGAGGTTTGGTTAGAGGTTCAAGGGAAGTTTATCCAAGACCATCAAGATATTGATAGTGTTACTGGAGAAGGTTTAAGTTCAGATCAAGAGACCTTAGCTAAGTTTTTAAAGGAGTAAAAAAGAGAGGTTGAAGTAAAACCTAAGTATTAGCTTTCCAGATCCAGACAAGAGCTTTATATCCACTAGGATGCACCCTGTCAAGGTGTGGGATGTGTCCTTATGCAAGAAGAAAAAGTAGAGGCTTATGTAAGAAAACATAAGATGGAACATCTGGCGTATGATCTGGAGTTATCCATTATGGAGCATGAGGTACTATATACTTGGGTGTAAAAGTGACATCTAGGAGGATCACAAGAATCTACAGGACATCTTCACTAAGATGGTCGTGAGCTTGTGATATCCTCGTTGGAATGAAATTGATTATAACTTGGAAAAGTGCTATCACTTCGAGGAGCAAAGTCATGGCCGATGCCCTTAGCAACAGAGAAATGAGCTAAGAAGGTTTGGGTGACACCAAGGACTACGAATTGTATTCAAGGTTCGAGCAACTTAACCAGAATCCTTAATGTTTTGAAGATTGGTGGTAGATTCTCTTTCTGACCAAGAAAGTGAAAAGGCTCTGTTAGAAGGTGAACATATGAAGAAAGAGGTCTAATAAGTATGGACTAAAAAGGAAAGGTGGCCTAGTGATTGGAGTTACCTGAGTATTATTTAGAGTATCTGTCAAAATCTTGGAATCAGTTTGGAAGGTGAACATCTCCAGAAAGAAACATGATAATATGGACTATAGTGGAACATGTTGAGACCTGTTGCATAGCAATTGGGAATAAGTTGGAGATTGCATCTCTCAAAGTGACACCTATGAGGAGTATAGCGAGTTCTGATGACATATTAACAGATGGCCTAACAGTTGGAAGTTCTTTGAGAGTTTGTATGGAGTACGTGAGGTGGGCGAATGTTTGGATGTGCCCAAGGAACAAAGACCCTTAGAGGAGTTGGGTGTAAAGAAGGATCTTACTCATGTAAAGTACCCAATGACATTTTGGATATAGTAAAGGGATATACTCGGAGTAAGGTTATCAAGTCGTGCAAGTAGCAATGGAGTGTTACAAAGTATCTAGAGGCGAAACACCTACATCTCTTTGATCACCATCGTCCGAATCTTGGGGACGAGATTCATCTTAAGGGGGGTAGAATTGTAACACCCTAAAATTTGCTCCTTTTGAAATAGATGTAAATTGAGGTAATTCCAAATTTTTGTGCTTAGGAAAACATAGGAAAATAAAAATTTTCATTAAATTAAAATTAATCATAGGGTTTAGCAACTTGTTTGATGCATACATGCTGGTGCATTTGTTTTATTTGTACTGAGTGGATTTGGTTCAAATTCAAACCATTTGAAATTTGCTTTCAAAGAGGATTTGAAAATGGCTTTTGAAAAAAAGAAGAACTCTCTCTTCATGTCCCTCTCGGCCTGGCAGCAACCCCAGCTTGGCCTACTCCTCTCTCTTTTCCTGCGTGGCCTGCTCCCTTCTTCCCTCCTTCTTGGGCCGGCCCAGCTGATAGCCACACAGACGCTCCTCACCTCCTCCTTCACTTGACTCGCTGATAGCCCGACCTCTCCCCTTAACTCGCTGTCATCCTGGGCCCATGTGTCAGTGTCGTCTCCTACCTCCAGGGCAAGGCGGACTCTGTTTCCACTACCACCGGAGTCCGCGCCGCCTCCGATTCCTCGCCATGTGGCGTGCGCTCCATGCTTCCCCACCCCATAAATAGAAGCCCGCACCGTGCCGCCTCCCATCAAGTCACCGAAGCCACCTCGCCTCGTCCTGAGCTCATAGCCGCCGAGCCAAACTCTAGTCGCCGCTCTGCCGCGCACCGCACCGTCGCCGTCCACTCCACGCTGCATAGATTGGCCGCGGTGAGTTCGCCTCGCTGTCCTCTTTCTCCCCGTGTTTTTGGTTTGCTCTCTTATGGTCTCTAGGGCCGATTTCAAGCTTCGACGATGAGCTCCTCGCCGCCGGCATGTCCACCACCGTGCTCGGCTCTGTTTCCGGCACCGGCCTCTCCTCTCTCTTCTCGATTCTAATCTGAGTCGTCCATCTTAGATCTAACGGCTTAGATCTCACCGTACCCCTTCACCAGCCTTTTTGCTAAAGAGACCCCCAGTTTCTAGAATATTCCATCTGCAGTCCTTGGCTCGAATTCAAAATATGATTTTATTTATTTTAACTCAAAATTTAGTTCTGTTTATTTACAAAAATGCCACTAATCTTGTTTTAGCCATAAAATCTCTGTTTTAACTCCGATTTGATCTGTTCAAGTTGCGTTAGATTCGTAATTGAGTAATCTACAGGTTCAAGCTACTGTTCAATATATTTTCAACTTTTGAAATTTGATGTTAGGTTTAATCTATTATTTTATTAAAGAAAGTCTTGCTACAGGCTTCGATTAGCGTGCTTTTCGCGTCTGTGTGTTCGTAGTGAGACGTAGATTCGTCTTACACACTTTTCATCTTAATTTTATGTTTGGTGTATTGCTCTAATTGAGATCTATTGTTTGCTTCGTGTATGATTGCATGGATGCTTGTGTGGTGCTTTATGATCATGTCCAGTCGGTGAGCTTTATGTGTTGATCAAGAACGAGTTCCTTTGAAGGTTTGGACTAGAAGAAGGATCTAAGTTTAAGGAAAGTATAGCATGAGATCTTCCTTGTTGTCCTATTTACTTTAATAATTTAATCATATGCATGTGTCTACCTTGATTACCACTAAGGATTTTCTAGTACTTTGTTACCTTGTACCTTGATACATATGGGGTATTGCATTGGGTAGTATGAGGCTAGTGCTCAATTAAAGATCATGATCTTGTAACTTGACTAATGGTATATGCAATAAACACTAAAAGATATTTTTTAGCAACATGGAACAAGGGGGCTAGAGCATTGAGCTATTTTATGGTGCTCTAGATTCCTTTCCCTAAGGACTTATCTGTAAGCGAACATCCGGAACTTATAATACAGCTGTGAGGGCTACATGGCTCTAGCTTTAGCTCAGTATGAGTACCTTTTCTAGCTCGTTAGAGGTTACCTTTATGGCGTAAGAATGGCTTACCGAATCGGGTATAGGACAACCTCTACTCTTATGTGTATAGCCGTGATGGAATTGTGCCATTCGATAGGGGGGTTCCTATATCTATTTGCCGAGTGAATCTAACGGCCCTAACTTGTTAGTCGAACCTTTGAAAGGTTTCATTGTGAACCCTGTCGACCTTCCTTGGTAGTGGGTCAAGAGATTGGCCGCCTCGGGCGAAAGGGTAAATTACGACTCACTGTGAAAGTGTACAACCTCTACAAAGTGTAAAACTGGTATATCAGCCGTGCTCACGGTCACGAGCGGCCTTGGACCCTTACGGAATAGATGAAGAACACGGATGATACCGATAATGAAGATGCACACCAATGATTTCTGTTATGCTATTCATTATTCATGTTTACATGATCATGTGTTTATATGGGCTCATGAATAAACTTGTTGCCACTCAATTGCTAAAAGATGACTCATTAAAAACTAATTGCAGTTAAACCAGTGTCAACCTTTGGAGCCTCATGAACCCCATGTTATATTTGTTGAGTACGACATGTACTTACGCTTGCTTTACTTTTTAAATCTTTGAAAAAATCCTGGATGGGTACCAGATTGCTGGAGTTTGGAGGAATTAGGCTTGTGATCAATCAGTTAGTTGTTCCTGTGGAATTGGAGTCTTCACCCGAAGATCGGAGTTGTCTTTCCATTGTTTGTTGTCTAAGGTTATATCCTTTTATACTAAGTATGTTATATATTATGCATTGTGTATTGATATTACCTTTATTTGTAGCTATATGTGATATTTGACTTTCTGGGCTCACATATAGTGTGTATCTTGTTTTGTCCTTAAAATCGGGCGCTACAAGCTGCAGCAGGTGGGTCACATTGCAACACATGCAACACCCGATCTACTTTTGAAACACCCAGATGCAACACTTGCAACATACATCTAAAGACAGATAAAACACTTGAAACATGAGCCTGAAACAATTGTAAAAACACCTGAAAACGCTTGAAAACCATTGCAAACATATGCAACATTTAGATAAAACACTTGCAACATATGTGTGAAATATATGCAACATCTAGATAAACATGCTTGCGACGGTTTGAAAAATAGATGAAACATTAGGAACAGACGTTTGCAACATACGTGTACAACCATTACAACATATGCAACATCCCGATCTACTTTTACAACATCGATACAAAATACTTGAAACATACCTCTGAAACGTCTGAAACACTTGAAACATACACTTCAAACATGTGTTTTCAGCGCAACATCTACTTGCTGCTGGACGATTGGAGGCTCGTCGAGGCGGAGCTCAACATTAGCACGGAGCTTGATGCCACAGAGTGGCCCGAAGCTCTGGTGGAGAAGGTGGCCGGCACGATGGAGAATACCGTGGCGGGCGGATGGCGGGGCGGAGAGGAATGATGGCGGACAGTGGAGAGTTGAGCAGTTGGGCTGATGTTGTGGCCTTTCAACGGGAGCTTCTGGACTGACGTTCTTACCACAACGTTACCGATATTTGATAGAGTCGTGGTGGGAGTGTTGTCGCTTTTGCGAAAGCCCGTATTCGATAATGGCGTGATCCGATTACAAGACGTCTACAACAAACACGATGCAACGGGACTTGTTACCCTCTATAAACAAATCACTTACCAACGTCTGAATCAAACGCTATCGACTGGCCGGACTACGTACAGAGGAGAGGAGCAAATAAGCGAGATGATGGAAGACCAATTCAATCTCCAACCATAAGAAGGCTCGAAACAAAAGCGTCTGCTCTCCGTCTACTAAAACAAGTGGCCTTGCTTTAGCTCTCGTGTGCTTGCTCTCTTGTTAATATAATAACTAGTGAGTATGTTGCATATTTCTAGTCCTTGCTTTAGCTCTCGTGTGAATGTGCGCTATGTGTATGCTAGTACATGTTTGGGTGTTGATGAGACCAGCCCCTAAATCATCTAGAGGGCAGCTTGCTCTTATTTGTATGTTGCTCATGTTTATTACTTGGTAAACGAAGGTCTAGTGAATTGTTTGAAAGATGAACATTGCTATGTGGCATCCATGTCAGAGAAGTGTTAATGTGTTTTTATGTGGCTATGACTAATGTTAGTTTTCTATATTAATAATAGTTTATGATCCCTGTAATTATTCATACATGTATAATCTTGTTAAAGAACTAGATGAAGAACCTTGTTGCATATGTGCCGAAATGGCTGCATGTGTAGTTTCTGTTGTGGTGATAATTTCATGGTGATAACGATGTTTTTATGTGGATGTGGTGAATACAAAAGTTGTAGATAACTCCCTTGCCTTACTTGTCCTAAAATTTCATGATTTTAGGGCAACATATCTGAGAGTTATAGATTTTACAAATTCTCTATCAGTTTTAATTATGTTCTGGACAGTGCTGCAATGTTATACCTTTTTTACTAATATAACTTTTGAATCATGCTTGGGTGATAATTAAATAGTTTTAGATATTTTTATAAGCTTTCCAAAATGTTAAATAACACCCCTTTTGGTGGTCTAGAACTCTAATTATAGATGTCTAAAGCTTAATGCTAGAATCTGTCCATGTCTGAACATATTTACTTCTTCATGTTGTTTGGTCTTGTTAACTGTTGAATCACCTTGAGATGATAATAATAAAGTTATAGATAACTTAATAATATTTCTATAAAGTTAATAATTATTTTTGTTGGATGATTAGAACTGTACTTATGCATTTCTGAAGTTCATGTCAGTTTTCTGTCCTAGTTTATGCAGATCTGCTTGTTAGTGTTTTTCAACCTTGTTAACCTTTCAATCATCTCTTGGTGTAAATAACCAAGTTGTAGGCAATTTCCTAAGCTTTCCAGAAAGTCTAGGATCACCTTTGTTTGATGCCAATAACTCCAGTTATGGTTAAATTGAGTGACTGCTATGTTGCTATCTAGATTTTGTGCATGTACTTGAAGATTGATTGCTTATGCTTGATCTTGTTTGTATAATTGCTAGGATTAGCTTGTGCTAGATGATTGCTTAAAGTAGCTTAACTTGAGTGCCTCATTGGTGAATGCTTAGTGCTATTTTCTTGCTACCTTACCATGATAGGTTTGTGCAATAATTAGTTAAATGACTTGCTCTCTAGTGCTTAAGTCAATATGATGTTACCTTGTCCTTGCCTTGTATGCCTGTTACAATGCATCATGAGTTGTTTTTTATGCATTCATACATCTGCATTATGCATCTTATTTAGGTACGCTAGATGAACCATGCAAAGGACGGAAGGATGTGATGTTGGAGCTGAACCCGAAGACGGTGTTGGTGGACCTATCTCGAAGATGGAAGAGCTAAGCAAGTGCTAGGGCCAGAGGTGCCACCAAGATGGTGCAAGCTAACTAAACTGACTTTGTGATGGATGCCAGGCAAGCCCCGGAGCATTCTAAGTCTCCTACCCTCTCTTTTTACAAATGCACATAAGTATAACTTTTGTATGCTGCATTATGTAATAGGAGTTGAATGAAACCGTTGGTGCATAATTCCTACCTTGTCCACTATATATAAATACCTAAACCCTTACTAGTATGAGTAGGATGTTCTATGCTTAGCCATGCTTAGACCGATAGAAGTGGGTGATTTCCTATCACCTACAATATAGGTGGATACCTGGTCACGATTGGCTATATTTGCTATCGTGGAAAATAACCATGTGATGATGAATAAATGGAGACCAGATAGGATCTGGTGATTGAGAGGCAGCAGGACATGGAGGTCTTGTGTGCATGGTTTATCCCGTCTATGTCGGTTAAGGACCGCATCGTTGTGGGCCCTCATGTCATTTTGAACATAGCCTCTCACTTAGCTGGCCGGATAACTCGTTCCGACCGCGAAGCCGAGTAGCTCAACTTAGGTCGGGAGTCGTTCTGTAAGAGTGCGCACTCTAGATGGTAGTAAGGATGTACAGAGAGCCAGACATGAGCCCAAGGGCAGGCTAGGCCTGACCGTCCTGGCAGCTGGTTGTCCCTGGTTGTGCGGCACTGATCGAACCCACGACATGTGTACCTGAGTTGTACCAAAGGTGAATTAAGACTACATTGGCATAGGTATGCCTAGATTTTTTTAGGAATACTACCCAGCCGGTTGCAATCGATTCGAATCGCCGTCTCTCTCAAATAGTGAGAAACTTGACTGCGCCCCCTCATCGCAGTAACACTGGATAGAACATGATGGTTACGATGATTATATGATAACCTGGATATGGTTACTATTGCTTACTTTAGCTTAATCAAGTGATTGCTCTAGAATAGGTGCAAAGTTAACCATAATAAGCTTCACTAAACTTGATGCTAAAATATTGACTAAAAGATTGAAAATAAGGACTTATGGTAGTAACGCTCTTTTCGCAAAGTTATGCTATCCAATCAGCTCCACTAAATAAGCCTTGTATACCCTTGAGAGTATTTTTATTTCTCTCCTGACGGGTAAGTCTAGCTGAGTATATTCGAGTACTCAGAGTTTATCCCACTATATTGCAAGTGAAGTTCTCGGTCTGCTAAAGATGGTGGTTAACCGTCGATGGGCTCGGCGACTCTATAATTATTTCTTATCTATATGCTATTGTTGGAGAATGTTACTTATGCTAGCAGTGTATTTGAAACTTATGTTATTGTAATTATTTTAAAGCTATGTTGTTTTAGCCATCGTATTTGTAAACTTGGCAAGATATTATTATTTGTGAACTCAATTGTAATATTATTCCGCTACAACTCCGTGCATGTGATGTGTATTTGCTTAATCGTACGATCTTAGTTGTGATGTTGATTTACCGAAGTCTTTTGTGACACTCGGTAGACTACCGGGTTTATATAAGTGCAAGTGTGTGCGAGCCAACGTGTTAAGCGGGGGCAGCCGTGCTTGGCTTATATAAATTGGGCGGTTCTGTCGCACATGCGATGACTTCGTTCATTGCCACGACGAGATCGCTGTTGCAGGTGTCGATTTCATCGGCAGACGACCAAGTTGTGGCCTTTATCTGCAAGAGTAGAGGTGCTTCTGGGAGCCTCCTATGAGAACAGCAACTCCAGGTCATCGATCTTATCGCGATAGTCACGGAGTGGAATCCAAGGTCTCGAGGTGATGAATCTGCAGCCTATGTCATACCCGATGATGCAACTACCGATATTGTTTCAGCGATTGAGATACGTTTTGGACTGACTCCGAAGCGTCGGAGCATGTCCAATATTTTAGGGTCGGTCGTTGGATTCGGCATAAATATTGCATTTTGGCTTCGGCGTTCGAGAAAGTTATTGCGGAAGAAGATGATGGAAGAATATTTGTAATTTTTTTCAAATTTTTGCATATATAATTTGGGAATGTACTGTACCAAGATTTAATATAAGTCCCTCTCTTGAAAAAAAAAACTTATATCGCTTTACATATATTAGCGGTAGTACCTTCTTTAATGCTACCTAACATATGCTTGTATTTATCATCCAAGCTTTGGACCTCCATTAGTGTTTGGTTCGGATAAGAAAATACAAACGCAAAGCGAGTACTTGATTTGTTTGATTAGCTTTGGTGATGTTAACACAGAAAAGAAGCAGAGTCCACCTTGTCGTTTCGTGCTTATATGCATCTTGTCGTTTCATGCTACCTTCGTTCACCTAGCGACCGCATGAGCAAACGACAAGCGGAGATGGCAGTCGACATCGGATCGGCAGTGCTAACTAGGGATAAAAACGGATCCGACACGGACAGATATCATCGATATTACATTTATTTTTATATTTATATCCGGATTTGGATTCGAATACGGATAGTGTCAATTATGTCGGATAGGATATGATTGAATATCGATATCATAAATATGCGATTTGAGTATTCGGATATGGATACGGTATCGAATGTTGGATATCCGGACTCGGATACGGACAGATCTCAACCCCTCTAAACAGATTCGGTTTCGAATACGGTCGGAAAATATCCATACCGTTTTCATCCCTAGTGCTAACGCTCAAGCCCACGCCTGCACCCCGTTTCCGCGCATGAATTCTGCATACCGCCTGACCCACACGACGTCTGTGCCCCGCCCGACCTCACGTGGCATCCACTAGTACACTGGTGTTTTTTTTTTGGTGTCACCCTTTTTTCAGTGGTGTTTCGAAAAGAACAAGCACCACTAGAAATAAAATTATGGATTCAGATCATAAACCGCCAGAGTAAATTCATTTTTATTGGCTGTTTTCTTAAGTTTACCGCCAGTAAAATACATGATTTCTGCTGGCGGTAGCCTTAAGAAAACAACCATTGAAAATGTATTTATAGCGGCGGTTTTCATAACCTAGCGTCACTACAAATAGACGCCGAATATTGAAAATTAAGTACTAAAATTTAAATTTTTTAAACGACCTCAGATGGAGAAATTACCAAAATAAAAGTTGTAGATCACGAAAAGTTATAGAACTTTGTTGTTTACAATATTTCCATTTGAAATCATTTGAAATTTTAAAATGCTGTTTGGAATTCAATTTTTAAATGGTCGAAGAATTTTGATCTCTTTTTAATATCTGGCTAAACCTATAACTAGTCTTTCTCCCTCATACTATCTTCAAATTATTTGATTTTTTTCCTAATTTTTTTGTAAAATCATCCTCTATCAATTTATTGTGTTCTTACATCTAATATTTTGGTCATCTTTTCTTGTGAACATTTCAAAATTTTGGTCATCAAATTTGAGTTTCAAACAACATTTTAAAACATCAAATGATTTTAGCTAAAGAAGTCACGAACATAAAAGTTATCGAAGTCATCAGGATCTACAACTTTTAATTTAGTCATTTCTTCATCTGACAAAGTAGTAGTAAACATTGTTCACAAATGACATATCTCTTATATAGTTTCATCAACTATGTGAGAGATTTATGAATTTATGAATAATGTAGACTATCATTTTATCGGATGAAGAAATGACCAATAAAAGTTGTAGAACTTGATGAGTTCTACAACTTTGTTGTTGATGATTTTTGTAGCCGTAATCATTTGCTATTTCAAAATCTTTTTTGAATTTCTCATTTTTTGAAATTCAAAATTTGATTTTTTTAAACGACCTCGGATGGAGAAACAACCAAAATAAAAGTTGTATAACTCAAAAAGTTATGCAACTTTATAGTTGACAACTTTTTCATTTAAAGTCATCTTGTCAAGGAAAACTATGTTTAAATTTCTCAAATTTGAAATTTGAATTTTTCAAATGACCTCGGAGGGAGAAAGAACCAAAATGAAAGTTGTAGACCTCGAAAAGTTATGAAACTTTGTAGTTGACAACTTTTTGATTTGAATTCGTATAGTGTCTCAAACAATCAATTTAAACTCGATTGAGGATAATACGAGAAGAAAGAAAATCCATTATAGACACAAGTGAGTGTGAGGTGCAGGGTTAGAGGAGTATCGCGCGAGGGAGAAGGTCGTGGGTTCGAATCCTGCTGGCCGCGAAGTGCGTGAAAAATGTCGTGACTTGTGAATTCGACGAAGCGGACGGGTGGCTGACTGATGGGGGCCTCCCTGTATTAAAAAATATTTTTTGAGCCCGATTTGCAATTTTTTAAAATCATTTGTAGTGGAAGTTTTCTTAAGAAAACAACCAATGTAAATCATTTGTAGTGTCGGTTTTTTTAAGAAAATAGCTAGTGTAAATTGTTTGTAGTGGCGGTTCTCAAGAAGATGTCTGTGAAGTTCACAATTTTCACTGGCCTTTGCCACTGACGGTACTGACAGATGCCTGTAGAAATAGATTTGGAACCGCCAGTAGTGAGCTCTGCTGTACTAGTGATCTGCGACCTGCTCGGCTTCTCGCGACTCCTCCAACAGCTACAGCAAGCGGGTCACACTATAACACGTGTAACATCCAATTTACTTTTGAAACATCCAGATGCAATACTCACAACATATGTCTATTGATAGATGAAACATAATTCTGAAATACTTGCAAAACACCTGAAAACACTTGAATACCATTGCAAACATACACAACATCTAGATAAAACAATTGTAACATACAAATAAATACTCTTGCAACATACGTCTGAAAAACAGAAAAATATTTCCGAACAGATGTTTGCAACAAACCTGTACAACCCACTGTTCGCCTAAACGGTCGTTTAGTCCGTTTAAACACCATGTAAACGCTACACGGTGGTGCGCCGTTTCCGTTTAATCACCCGTTTACCCCGTTTAATTGACCGTTTAGCCCGTTTAATGGGACGTTTTGTCCGAATAATGGCTAAACGGTAGGTGACCGACTGTTTACCGTTTAATGTTTAGGAAAACACTGGTACAACCATTGCAACATATGCAACATCCCGGTCTACTTTTGCAACATCGATACGAAACACTTGAAACATACGTCTGAAACATCTGAAACACTTGAAACATACGCTTGCAACATGTGTTTTTAGCGAAACATCTACTTGCTGCTTGGACGATTAAAGCCTCGTCGATGCGGAGCTCGATGCAGCGAGCGGCGCGCAGCACTGGTGGAGAAGGTGGCCAGCACGGTGGAGAATGCCGCGGCAGGCAGATGGCTCGGTGGAGAGGAAGGATGGCGGGTGGCGGCGTTGGAGCGTGGTGAAGAGAGAGGTTGGCGGGCGGTCGTGCGTGGTGGAGAGCGCCGCGGCGACGTGATCGCGCTAGAGCACACATGCGGTGGAGAGCGCTGCGGCGGCATGATCACGCTTGAGCACACCTGCAGTGGTGTGGATGCGGCGGTGGTGCGTTGGATGGAGAGGAACAGACAACACGAGGAGATATGGCTAGGACAAGCAGATACACAAGTGGAGAGTTGGGCTGTTGGGCTAGTGTGATGGCCTATCAATGGCAGCGTCCGGATGAACGACATCCCATAGCATTATCGATATCTGATAGTGTCGTGGTGGGAGCATTATCGCTTATGTGAAAGCCCATATTCGATAATGGCATGATCCGATTACACGACGTCCTCAACAAACACCATGCAACGGGATCTGTTACCCTCTGTAAACAAATCACGTTACCAATGTCCGAACCGAAGCAACGGACGAGGTGGTGCATCTCATTCCCCACAATGACACGGCCTCCTTGATCCTTGAACATCACGTATGTGAACCTACAATTTTTTGCTTGGTTTTTACACTGGGATTGCAAAACTTAGATAAACCTTGATTCTTGAACATCACGTAGGTGAATCTACGTTATATTCTTGATTTTTACACTAAGATTGCAAAACTACCAGCATCTTTTTACCCATAGCTCTAGGCTGAGTTCCCGAACCCCACGCTTCGGCGGCCTGCCCCGCCCCCTCCCTCGCCGGCGGCCACGATCGATCGCCCTGACCTCGACGACCACGCTCATGACTTCGGCTCGTGCTGTCATGGAGACACCCCTTTCCACCTTCTATCCAGTCGACTAGGGCATCTCTCTTGAAGCCCCAAGTCCTTGAGAGCTTCACCAAGTGCCTTCCCTGAGCTTTGCCTCTCATGGAGCTCCCGGGCCTCGACTTCAGCCCTGGTTTGGCCACTGAACTTAAGCTTTGGCACTTTTATAGGCTCCCTGTTTCTTCTTCGGGTGGCTCTCCTAGTCATTTTTTTCTGGTGGTGTCCTTCGGTCGTTGCTTGTTTCGTCTTTGTCCAGTCTCTGTTGGCTTGTTGATCCAAGCCACCATTGGAGGCTCGGCATCTGAGTTTGGTGTTTCTGCTTTGGCTAATCGCATTTCATTTACAATCTTCACTCCATTGAATGCCATCAATACAAGCTCTACTTTCATCTGTGGAACAATGGAGGTCCAAATTGGCAGTTTGAATGGAGAAAGTTTCTTTTGGAAGAAGAATCCTCATGGCAGCCAGCTCATAAATCAAGGGGCATCTTTGGTAAAGTTGATCTCAACAAGCCGCCCCTTTCAGGAGCTAATGATGTGCCTATTAGGTTTTCTGCGTTTAATCGTTTGCAGTTTCCACCTAAAGCAGTTTCTGACAAAGGGAAAAGATCAGTTTTTGATCGTTTAGTTTCCCAAGCATTCTCAGCAATCTCATGCCCAGCAGCGTCTCAATGTTCTTCGACCTTTCAGTCCTGTTCTTGGTCATGCTGCTGGAGGAACGAAGACTGACAGGTGGGGCAACAAGTTTAGTTCCTCTCATTTGAATTTTGGCCAGAGGTCAAACCTCAGGACAGAGTATCCTTTATTGATGACACAACCCAGGATTTGCTCGAGATGTCTGGCCAATACACATTCGAGAGAGGCATGTAGAGCTCCCATTAAGTGCTAGGCATGCCTACGTTGGGGACATGTCCAAGTCAATTGCCCAGCTAAATCGCAGCAGGTCAGTAACTTGACCTTAGTTACCGGGGCAAATAAAGGGGAAGGGTTCCTCGAGTAGCCCATCACCTTCAATGATCCTCCTGGGCCTGGCCCGAGCAATCCGCCCCGCTTCTCCTCTTTTTCGGATTGGGCGGCCTCACATTTACACCTTGTGACCGCCCCAGCTTTGAAAAAAAATGATCCCCTGGGTTTTATCGAGCAAGTCTATGACGAGTGGCCCCACTGCTTGCTTGACCCATTTGTCAGGGAAAGATGTTGACGACTCTGATGTGCTGAACCTGACCCTTGGCCCTTCGTGTTCCCTCAGCACCCAGCATATTTTACCGCGGTCTTCTACTAATCAAGAAAACCCCAATCATCTGCCATCACCATTGCCACCCTTGAGCCAAAGTCCTCACGACTCCACACAGATGGCCTTCCAATGTGCTGATCCTACGCCTTTTCTTCCTCAATGGATGAACCTGATCAATGTGGAGAATCGTCAGTTCATGGTTCATGCGGTGGCGGGAATAAGGCCGACTCCTAGGCATGAGGATTGGGTGATCGCCACCATTCAGCCTCTCCCGGGTAACGTTCTGAACTTTCAAGCAGTCAGAGATGTTTTGGATGACTTCTTCACGGATGTAGCTAGGGTTCAGACTCGCTCCATTCAGCCTGGTCACCTTGGACAAGCGCTAGTTCAGTTTGCAAGAGTCCCAGTCAGAGTGAGCTTAGTGCTGAATAGTCCGCATCAGTTTGGGAATATTTCCATTTCTTTTGTTTGTCAGAATCAGGGTCATAACTGGAGAAGGGTTCAGTTCAATAGGGAGGTCTGGCTGATGCTATTAGGGCTCCCTTTTGACTACTAGGAAGAAGAATGCATAGATACTGTTGTTGGGCCCTTTGGGAGAATGATATCCTGGGACAAAGATCTGGACAACAAGACTAGGCTTTTGGTGAAGGCAAGAGTGGTGGACCTGGAATCTGTTCGGCACTTTGTATTTTTTTCTGACAAAGAGTGCCACGACTGGAACACACCGCGGCAGCTTCAGGATCTTTTTAACGGTCGAGTGACACAGAACACCCCATGTGGCAAACCAACACGTGTAACTTCCAACATCATGCCCAAATAACAAGGTTATAATGCTTAAAAGAAATTACATGATTCACATATGTATATAATCATTATTATCCCTCCTAGGTTCGACTCTTCGATAACTCGCTCGGATTCTTATCGGAGTTAACTTGTAGCTCATTTTGGATTCGCCCAATCCAAGGTCTACTATGCAGCGGTGAATAGAATGCTACCTCACATCCACCGGGCAACAACACCTGCCAAACAACTTAATGGCAGCACCGTGAGAACATTGCGTACTCGCAGGACTTAATTCCAACATATGATATTTGGTGGATGCATAGGGTAGTTATCGGACATTTGTATAACTGTGGAAAGCAATGATGTTCATTAAAATTATGACATGCTATGCTCGACATAGAGGTAAAGGTATTCATCATTATAACAAAGTGCTTATAGTCCATTGTTCATGCTACCAAGGGTATACAAAGAAATAACAACCAAATAGTTCTATCTCGAGGGACTCTAGGCTTTCGAGACTCTACAGAGGTGTACAACTATACCCACACGGAGAAATGGGAATAACCTCCATATTTCGGATCCTCGGAATAAGGGTTGCCGCACGATCTCCATCATTTCCCTAATCTGGCCCGAGTGTCCTATGAAAGTTTGGAGCGGTTGCCCGATCAATGTCCCGAACATTCCTGACCGACCCAACCCCATTGCCAGTTTCACGGATAAATAGGTCGCAACTAGTTACTTGGCTTGTCGACCCCATCCGCGACATGTGGTCTATACGGGTGGTTACTCGGGCTTACATATCCCAATACACGGTCCTTACTGCTCCACGAGCTACGTCGCCTGAGATCCCACACTCACGATGACCTACCCCTTGCATGAGCAAGATATCCAAGTTATCATCAAGATTATCAAATTAGGGATATTAGTCCTTAGCCAGATTAGTTAGGTAAGTCAAGTTGTACCCTCATTGGTTTTAGTGGTTAATTATCCAGATGTAACATCCTACACGCGCGAGTATGAGTTCCCTTCTCATGCTCAACTTCTACCGTTGTCCAAGGAACTAAGCAATAAGCATTAAGTGTTTCCATTCCCATTGTTTAGATGAGAGGCTTCTACAAACAATTAGGCTACTTTAGGTGTAGTATAAGAGTGATCATTATCCAAGACTACATGTGGTGCATAACTGTTGACATTTCTTAGCGTCGCTACTAAAAACAGAGTTTTAAATCTAGTCCCTAGCAACAGCGCCAGAAATGCTTGTTGGTATTTATTAATGTGTCACTTATTTTTAAATAGCACCTATTATAAACATATATCTCCTAATTTTACTAGGTTGTCATCCCTAGTGATGATATCGGAGATACTTGTTGGTACTACATAGCATCACTACTAGAATAATACTAAGCAATTTTTTATTAATTATGTAACTAGAAAGAATAAATAAATATATGAATGAAAAGGATCTACACGCGCACATATAATATACTATTGTAGCATTTTACCCGAGAGTATTCCAGATATCATTATTTATATTTTTATCATAGGAAAGGTCTAGAATGGACATGTATTGATAACATACTATTGAAGGAGAAGTAAACCATAACCAATATTCTACTCATAACAGGGGTAAGTCATAGGATAAGATATATATATGATGAGTATTGATCAATGATAATGATAAATCACTCATAGTACTCCTTTCTAAGGCATTAGCATGGCCAGGTAGAATATTAGAGGAATAATTCCTAAGTCATTCTTAATTATAAGTCAAAGCATACATTGATTAGTGCAATTATACCTAGTAATCTTTGCTAAGGTCATCGTCATATCTACACATAAGGGATATTACTAAGGAAGATTAAGAACAGAGCTTGCTCTTCCTTCGTAATTGAATCCTACGTGTGCCAATATTCAGGGAGTGGACTACAAAGGACTCAATGGGAATGTCACATCCGTGATCTACAACATGGCCCAGAATATAGGGTGTATCCGTAGGTAAACAACGTATAAGCACCACGCTTACACAAATGTCTACCACCCACCCAAGGATCCTTAGAGTGAGCGCTATATGAACTTATGCACGAAGATAATGATAATCCAACTATACTAAGCATATAATCAAAGTAGATCATGAACATTATAACAAAGAACATGAATAAGATGAATACTGGTATTGTCATAACAATTGTAACTAGCATATAAAAGTAACGAAGATACAAAAGAGAGAGGGGTATAAAGATTATACCAAACCACGTTCTTAACAAGATCGGGAATCCAAGCAAAGCCTACTTGCCTTCCTCTAGACCTAGCTTAACAAGATCGGGAGCTCTGAGGATGATTAGGGTTTCTATCTTCTCAAATGACTTATGCCTACTCAGGAGGGCAGGGGCTGATATATATAGGCCGGAGTGTCCAACGTGAGCCCTTGGATCAAACCAACTTAAAGGATGGCGTAGATGTAACCTACGAGGCGGTGGAGAACTAACATAACAACGAGGGGCTGACAAGTGGTCCCTAGGGGCCGGGCGGCTTATAGGTGGGGCCGACCAGCCCCACCTGGCGGCATCTCGCCCTCCGTTTTGATATGGAGTCCTCCTGAGTCTTCTAGTCTTCTGGTGTCCATTTCGCTGTGGATAAGCGTAATTAAATCTAACATGTAGGTCCACCTTGATAATTTTCTGGATAAACCCTGCAGAAAATACAGATTCACCAAAACTAATGGAATTTATTAGTTGAAACCCCTAAACCTTCGTTGGTGATTATATTTATGCCCTTATACATGTTATATTGATGGTTTATAATGGTTGTTAACAACCGTCAACAATAACTCATAATGTGACTTGATAAGTATCCAAAGTAGGGTTTATAATAGTGGGGTGCCTGCCTAGGTTTTGCCATTCGAATAAAGTCAAAGTTGTAGATGACAACTCACACACGTTTCTTACGCTACTCGGCTCCTGAAATAGAACTAAGATTGAGGCTGAGGTCATCCGAGAAGGACTTAGGAACATATCTCAACTTAGAGCTCGGGATAGAGGCTTCTACCTATGGATCTACTATTGCCATTGTGGAAACTGTGCTTAACCTAGTGATGTTGTTTTCTTGGGTAAGATGGTTGAATAGTCTCACATTCTTTGTATGTTGTTGGACACTCTATCCTAGCTGACGAACACTACGGTGTGCTGGGTGCTGAGTTGGGTTGACTCTAGGTTGGCTCTACTTAGCCTGTCAGATACTCCATGGGAAATGCGGATACTCAGGTAGGTTTGAGACTTAGTCATATCTGGGGTTCTCTGTTCACATCAGATAGTCCGATTAGCTGACGGACACACTGGTGGGAACTGGGTTCTCTTGGGTTGCTGGGATGCTGTTTTCTATAATTTATCGGACGCTCCATCGTGGGTGACAAACACTCTGCTGTGTCGCTTAGAATGGAAATTAGACTGCTGGTGGCTAGACTTGGGATTAGCGGATACACCGTCGTAGTGATGGACGTTCCATCAGTCGGGCAACAGAACCTATGCTCTTGGGTGGTCTTGGGATTTAAGTCTAGATGTGCTCAGCTGTGATCTATGCATGTGCATGATATTCCTAGGATAGCTTATGTAGTTCACTAGGCTCACTAAGGATGGGTTACAAGCTAGTTTTACTAAGTGTGGCTAGGGCTTTAGGATCAAACTTATAGATACAAGAACTTGAGGATAAATCATGAGATTAGGATAGTGTAGCAGAACCATCAAATTTATAAGAGCACAAGTACAATAGCAGCCCACAAGCGGACGCACTGTCATACTTGAGCCCATATAAACCCGGTAGTCCATCGAGTACCATGAAGGGTCTCGATTCAACCAACATACAACCAAGATCAAACATGATTCAACATACATGTCACATGTTACATAAAGTTCACAAATACAGTTCCATACATCAGAGTATGATTAAAAGTTATTAGAAACCAAGTTTACGTAAAATAGTAGCGGAAGCAATTAAAGTTTAAAACCAACATCTCCATTATTGTTCAAATACTGTGACGGCTCATGATCACAGTCCCACAAAAGCAAAAGAGAGGGATTAACAAGAGATGCCTTGCCTAGGGCCCTACTCCTCGTCCATGACGGGACAGAAGCAGTTCTTACAGTAGCCATGATACATCGTATTATCTGCAACAATGGAAAATAAACCCTGAGTACAAGAAGATACTCAGCTAAACTTACCCGTCATAAACCAAAAATAAAGTGACTCCAAGGATTACGCAAGACTTTATAAGTGGAGCTAGCTTGACAATATTTTGCATAAAAAGCCACTAATTCAACTATACCTTTTATAATTCGGCCATCAAGTTAATTATAGATATTTATCTCTAGATTAGCAACTAACATATACCAAACATGTGGTATATCATTTAGTAGCATAATAATAATAACCATAGCCGGGTATATCATTCACAGTAGCCACTTATTTTGACCATAACTGGAGTTATACACATCAAAATAATATGGTTCTAGACATTCTGGAAAGCTTACGAAATTGCCTACAACTTTCTTTTAATCGTTTTAATGTGATTCATTAGTTATCTAGGTCAAACAATTCAATCTTTCAGATCTATTCTGAGAGCAAGTATTTCTAACAGCAGACTTCTAGCAGCCATAATTCTTAAACCATAATACCTATGACTATAAAAATTTAATATCAGGTATATAAGTAAGTTATCTACAACTTTATTATTAATAAGTTTTACAGAAAAGATCATTATCATCATAAAATCATCACCACAACAGAAACTACACATGCAGCCATCTAGTTGAATTGTAAAGCAATAATTAACTAGTTGCCTATAAATAAATATTTCTAAGCCTGACTCACAGTATCAATAGATTATATGCATCACACACCACAGAAAACATCATAGTTAAGCCTAACTAATTTATTTATATTTATTTATTAATTTTCTTAAATAATAAGGTGATTTGAAGAGTAAATATTTCTAGTACTCAATAAATTCCGAGAAAATTACAGTAGGCTACACATACCCTAATAGTCTACTGTACAAATTTCATGCCATTTGGATAAGTTTATCTACCTCTACAACAATGTCAAGTTACATATGCTTATTTTAGCAAAAATAGTTTAGCATAGTGAAAAGTATCAAGAAATAGATTTAATATTTTTCTTACTTTCCTCCTAGCATGAGAATGCTGTGTAAAAATTTGTATGATCAAATATTATGTATTTTTACCCTAATTAATTTCACTAGAATCTAATAATTAATTAAGATTAAATACGAAGACCATACTAAAAGTATGTCTACTATAGGTTTTGTATTTTTCCTAGATAGAGCATGTCAACACAAGACCAGAAAAATTAGAATCACAATTTTATCACTTTCCTAGCTCAAGTTATGCATTTTACAATATATAAACTACTTTAAAAGCACTTATTTACTCAATTTAATTTTCCCAGAAAAATACCCTAAACAGTAGATTTCATATTTTTATCAAATAGTACACTTCAAGATGAATCGAACAAAATTTGGTTCACCCCATTTGCATACTCCTAGCTCAAGATATATTTTTTGCAATTTTGCTACAAAATCTGTGAAAACATATAAAGAAAATAAAATTCACACGGGGTCTGCTGCTAGGTACACCCGGTCCATACACCCCGCTGTGACTAATGTGTGGGCCCCAGAAGTCAACCGACCCCACATGTTAGTGAGACCGAGGTAGGGCGGCGCTTTGAACAGCGAGAACTCACCGATGGCGAGGTCACCATCGTTGTGTTCCCCATTCCCACGCGCATCTACGGGTGCCCTTGGTTGGCCTAGAGGCTCACCGGAGATAGCTCGATGGTGGCGATGGTAGCTCGGCGGTGGTGCTCCAGTCGTTTCCAACCATGGCAAGCTTAGACAGGCATGGCTACACCTCTACAGGGATCTAACGGAGACCTGGGGTTTGGATTGGGGCTTGTAAGGGCGTCGGTGAGGCACGGCCACATGCATGGCAGCATGGCGGCGTTCCGCTCTAATGAGGCCAACATTTTCTCAACGACCAGTGGCATGAGTAGGACATGACCCTATGCTAACCCTAACAAGGGAAGAGAGTGAGCGAGACGGCTCGGTGGAGCACAGCCATGGCGAGCGCGAGCTCGGTGGTGCTCCGGCGATGGCACGGTGATGGCGAACTCGAACTGTGGCCTCACCTGAGCTCAGATGGTGGCACAAGCGGTTTGGGGAGGTGGAGGAGATGATGGCAGAGCTGTGGGCAAGATGTAGTGGACGGTGGTATGATAGTGGCAGCGACCGAGCGTGGCAGAGCTTGGCGGCAATGGTGACGGCGCTCGGTTTTGCTCTAGCACAGCGAGAGCGAGGCACAGAGAGTGAGCATGAGTGAGAGAGAGCAGCGGGCATCGCACGGTTTTGTTGCTGCCCCTGGCCTGACATGAGGGCCCGACACTGGTGGACGGCCTCCACACGGCGGCCGTGGCCTGACGCCGGTCGGCCACGATGCGCGTGCGACGCCAGTTCAGACATCACTGAACCCAACTGATGAAGCAAGTTCAAGCGACCAGTCCTCCTAATCCAAGCACTTTAGCAAAAAATTCCTTAATAAACATTGTAGAGCTACGTGAAAGCTACAAGATTGATTAAAAGAGTTTTGTCTAATTCACAATGGTTTTCAATCTACAAAGCTCTAAAGTGAGCTACTTTGAAACTGAAATCAGCATTCTACACATAAAAATTTTAAGTCACAAAACAACATTTTTTTGGAACTTGTGAGCTCTATTTGACCATGTTAGACACTGAATTAGCTCATGACCCTTAAATAAAGTTTGTTACCCATGATGTGAACTACAACTTTTATTTAGGTCACATAGCCGTTCAAACAATCTAACCTACAGTTCAACTTTGGTCAAACTAGCATCATGAAAATGGCATTACCAAGTAAACCAACACTTTGAAGCAAAATTGGCTCAAGTCATGAATATAAACATTGTTCCTATTATCATTCTAGGTGTGTCTAAGGTATTTTGGTGACCTCACAACCATCTCATGCATTAGTCACATATGATCACAAGCATAATTAAGTATATGAGCAACATCACATGTGATAAAGAGAGTGAATAAAATGAAACTTCATATGCTCAAGCTCATGAATGATTGGATGATGCTTGTGCTCATGAAATGCAAATGCCAAATGCATTTCTTAACACTGGAGTGTTACAGATCGAACCTTGGCTCTTAGATTTGAGAGCTTCCATAGCGAAAGGTTGAGGATCCAAGCTTCCTTCGCTCACACATTCCTCATCCAAACTTGGCTTGGGTCCATATGGACTTCCTCTTGCATCGTACCAAAGAGATGGATCAAAGGATTATCCAAGAAATAGAGATGATTCTTCTTAAGCTTACCATGAAGGGGTTTAGGGGTGGAGGGTGTCCATGAGCTGCTGCTGATGCTTCCCCCTTGGTCTCCTTCATCTTCTCCAATCCTCTTTCCAATCTTTCCCCTCTCTAGCTTCTAGGGTTCTTGGTTGCTCTTGAGTGAGTTAGAGAGTGTGTGTGTGTGTGTTGAAAATGAGAGGATGAGTGAGAGAGTGAGGCTTCAGCTAAGAGATATCCATTCCATTTTGTGCTAACTTTTGGGTCCCACTCCTCAAGTGGCAAATAACTCATTTCCCATTTTCTGCTGCTGCTTCGTGCTCTATCGGACGGTCCGGTAAGCTGGCGGACTATCCAGTAGTCTTTGCTTTTGCTGAATTAACTAAGTCATTGGGTGGCTGGTCATCAGTGGCCAATGCTTTGCTCCTAGGTAGTCCCTAGGGTTGAATTGTCGTTGATGATATCAATAGAATGAACTCTTAATTTGTTCGGGTCCTTTTCCTTCATTATTCTGGTTGTAAGCCTGATCATCGCTATTTGGGCTCACGTTGGGCACTTCTGCATCTTGTCTGGCTGGCGTAATTTGTTAAACAGGCTTTGGGTGATTCGAAAGGTGACTTCCTAGATAGCCGGACATGACTGTCTAGGGCGTAGTGAATTCGGGTCGTTACACAAAGGCTATGGACAGTGACTCATGGACAATTCAGGTTTAGGTGGTTCAGCAAGAGTTGCTTGGGGGAGGGCCAACTAATGAGTACCCAATCCCCTAGAATTTTGAGAACTTTGGTCAAGCGCCATTTGCTTTCTTTGGCCTTGGACAGCAGGGCCCGGGCCAGCTCAAAACAATCAAGCTCAGAATCAGGGACCACAGGTTCAGCAGCCACCACCAGAGTTTCAGCAAGTGCAGAATGAGGCTGTCAATTAGGATTTTTGGCCTAACGTCCTACCTGCTATTGGACAAGTGCAAGAAGAGTTGGCCATTCAGCAGCCTCCTGCTCTGGTACAGGATTTGAATGACCTGCCAGGTCCTGGAGAGCCTCAAGAAGTTATCATCTTTCCTCCTCAGGCTGCTAATTTGGCATAGTTTGAGGAGCCTGACTCACATGGACCATGATGTCGAGATGGTAATTGCTCCACAGTTGCCACCTCAGCAGCAGCCTCCTCAAGTGCCTGAAGAACCTGAAGACCAACCTCAGCAATTGCAAATCAATCTGGATAACCTAGACAATTTCCTGCATCACGAAATACCAGAAGATGCTCTCATGAAGAACCTCATCTGCTTGGACAGCCTGAAGAACCTGATAATATACAAGTGGGGATGGTGAGAATATTTCAGAACAATCCTGGCTACTTAAGCCCAGAGCTTAAAAATGATGCCCCCATGCCATGGGAAAAGCCTGCTCAAAAAAAGGATGACTCTGTGACTGTCACTGTCCCAAAAGAGTGGGCTACTTTCTTCATCTCTTTACTGCAAAGCCATTCTCACTTTCCTTGGGCTAAGGACTTTGTTCTCTCTAATTCAGCCAGCTTTCTCAGCCCTTCTGGCCCAGCATCAGTTATTGAGGTTCCTATGAAATGCAGCAATGTTTTGGTTCAGTCCTGTGCACAGCTCTCTGAATGGAAGCCCATTTCTGTTGAAGAAGACTCCTCTACTCAGAAGGAACCACAGGACAGTGACACCCCTCAGAGAACAACAAGAGGCAAGAGATCCCCAGCTATGGAGTATCTAGTTGAATATGATGTTAGAAGGAGTAGCAAACTCAAGATACGAAACAATGGCTTCAAGCAGTCGTCATGTGGAAAGTCCAATTGCTTAGGCTGTGCTAGCAAACCCCCTACCATCAGTAATTCTGTCATCAGAAACCTGGGACAAGAACTTTGTCAGATTGAACCTAAACTGCTAACAGATAGCAGCTGATGAAGAAGAAGGAAGTCGAAGCAATAGGGGGGAAGAATAAGGATGGCAAGTCTCCCAAGAGCAAGAAGAGCAATGACAAGAACATGAACAAGAAGACTGATGACTGAATGCCCCAAGCAGATGTTGGAGGAGCCCAACTTTTGGTTTCTGATCTGTGGTAGTTTCATGCCCTCTAGGCTTGTATCTATGCTTTTTATTTCCTTTCTGGCCTTGTGCCTTTTCTGTCAGACTTGGTCTATTGTCCTAGAGATTTGGAACTGCTTAATGTTTGTTTACTTGTTTGGTTCTCCTTGTTTTAGAGTTTGGCTAGCCCTTACTCATCTTTTGGTGTGTGTTTCTACCTGTTTTAATGAATAATAACCGTCATTGGAAAATTCTTTGTTGGAATGTCAGATGTCTTAACTCTGACAAGAAGTGGAATTCGATTAGAGACAAGATAATAAAAAGCCACTACAACATTATTTGTGTCCAAGAAACCAAAAGACAAGTGTTTGACCTTCCATACATCAGAAACTTTTGTCCAGCAAGCTTTGACAGCTTCATCTATCTCCCCTCCAATGGAGCCTCTGGGGGAATCCTGGTAGTTTGGCAAGGAAGAATGTTCAGAGGAGAGTTAGCCTTTCAGAATGAGTATGCAGTTTCAGTTAATCTCACTTCCTAGCTCAATGAAGCCACCTGGTTGCTCACAATGGTGTATGCTCCATGTACACCACAAGGAAAACGGGAAATCTTGAATTGGTTTCAGAATATCAAAACCCCAGATGAACTTGACTGGTTAATTGTAGGAGATTTCAACCTCCTTAGAAAACCCGAAGATAGGAATAAAGAAGGAGCTGATGTCTAGGAAATGTACTTGTTCAAAGCTATCAGTAATCGAGGCCTGGTGGAAATCCCTTTGCTTGGAAGACAATTTACTTGGACCAATAAACAGTAATAACCACTTCTAGAAAGGCAAGACTGGTTTTTTACTTCAGCAAATTGGACCATTAATTTCCCAAATACTGTGGCCAAATCTTTGAACATGGAAACCTTTGATCATTGGCCCTGCATCATTGAAATCAGCACTACTATCCCAACTGTAAAAGTCTTCAAGTTTGAAAACTATTGGCTCCAATTGGAAAGTTCAAGCCCACTGCACAACAAGCATGGTTGACAATCATAAATGTTTTTGACCCTGCAAAGAGACTGACAGCAAAATTTAAACACTTGAGAGGCATCTTAATGACATGGAATGCCAACTTGTCATCTGTTTGCAAGCTAATTAAACAAGTAAAATCAGTCATTTACTTGCTAGAGACCATTGAACTCCTGAGAGACCTGAGCATCCAGGAATGGAATTTTAGGAACATTCTATATGATAAACTGATCTCACTCTTAAAGATGCAGAAAATTTATTGGAAACAGAGAGCAAAGATCAAGTGGGTGCAGGAGGGTGATGTTGGAACAAAACTTTTCCATGCTCATGCTTCTGTAAATCATAGAAGAAATTACATAGCTTCTTGTCAAGGGCCTTGGTGTCTAGGGTAGGAGGCCCTCGGCTACGGAGATTGTAGCCGCGGTCCGTCGTCTTCTCCGGTGAGGTTATGCCCCCCTACCGCAGGCTTAGATGAGAGAACGAGAGAGATTAGGGATAATAATCTTCCTTCCTTTTTGACAGTCCGGTTCCAAGACTCAAATAGCCCTAAGGCTGAACTAACCATGCCTACAATTAAGGAATAAATAAGGAAACCAATCTCTTCTTTCTAATCTTAGCCACTCACGGTGGCTTCCCCAGCCGCACGCTGGGCGCGCTCTGTGGCTCGGCGCACGTCACGCGCGCGACAGCGTCTCGCGTACGTGCGTCCCCACATGACATCTCTCCCCTCCTCGGAAGACAGCTCGTCCTCGAGCTGGAAGTCTGGGTACTTGGCGGTGAAGGCGTCGGCGTCTTCCCAGGTTGCCAAAGCCGGGGACTCGCCCTTCCACTAGATCAGCAGCTGGCGCACCCCGCGGGCGAGGCGCATCTTGACCGCGCGTTCGGGCTCAGGAACCACCGCACCATGGTGAACAGCAGGCAGGGCCGGTGGAGCATCCGGCGGGGAACCATGGAACTTCTTGAGGAGGCCGATGTGGAAGACGTCGTGCAGACGAGCTCGGGGTGGCAGGGCGAGGCGAACCGCAACGTCGTTGAGGAGCTCGGTGACGCGGTAGGGGCCGTAGAAGCGTGGCCGCAGCTTGCCGGTGACGGTCTGTGGCAGTGAGGACGCCGCGCGCTGCCGGAGGCGTAGAAGTGCCCAGTCCCCCAGCTGATACGATACATGGCGATGTGCCTTGTCATAGTGGCGCTTTTGGACCGCCTGTGCTTGCTGAAGTCGGGCACGGATGTCAGCGAGGAATTCATCCCGCTCTTCCAAGGTCTTGGCGACGGCGGCCACCCTGGTGTCTCCAGGCTCATATGACCGGATGGATGGAGGATCACGGCCGTAGACGACGCAGAACGGCGTGTCCTGCAGTGACGTTTGGTAGGCGGTGTTGAAGACATACTCCGCCCACGGAAGCCACTAGAGCCACTGCCGCGGCCGGTCTCCGGTGAGACATCGCAGGTACATGATGATGACGTGGTTGGCCGACTCGGACTGCCCATCGGACTGGGGGTGAAAGGCCGTCGTCATGTGCAACTTGGTGCCAACCAGCCGCATCAGCTCACGCCAGAAGTTGGAGGTGAAGACCGTGTCCCTGTCCGACACGATGGACTGTGGCACGCCATGGAGGCGGACGATATCGGCGAAGAAAGCCTGGGCGACGGACTCCGCGGAGTACGGGTGGGACAGAGGGATGAAGTGGCAGTACCTGCTGAACCTGTCCACCACCGTCAAGATGACCGACTTGCCCCGGACACGCGGCAGCGCCTCAACAAAGTCTAGGGCGATGTCAGTCCAGACTCCGTGCGGCACGGGCAGCGGTAGAAGGAGGCCGGCCGGATGTAGATGCTCCGACTTGTAGCGCTGGCACGTAGGGCATGCCCTCACCCAATCCTGCACGAGCTGTTTCATGTTAGGAAAATGAAAATCCCGCCGCATCCGGTGCAGCGTGCGCTGGACGCCCTCGTGGCCCTCCGCATGGACCGCCGCCAGGAGCTCTGGTAACAAGGGCGAGGCTGGGGGAATGTACAACCGCCCACTGTACTGGATCAGCCCATCCACCACTGCCCACAGCAGAGCTCTAGAGCCCGCAGCGAGCTCTTCATGCATGTCGACGAGGGCTGGGTCAGTAGCTTGTGCTTGGCGGAGCCTATCAACGAAGTCGAAACGAGGGGCCGAGAGCGCCAGGATGGTGCCCTCCGCCGACGTGTCCCGACGCGACAGCGCGTCCACCACGGCATTGGCCTGGCCTGGCTTGTACTCGACGGCGAAGTCGAAACCGAGAAGCTTCCCCACCCAGTGATGCTGAGGGATCGTCGTGAGCCTCTGATCAAGCAGGTACTTGAGGCTGTAGTGATCAGTCTTGACGACGAAGCGGCGCCCCCATAGGTATGATCGCCAGTGCCGTATCGCGTGCACGAGGCCGATCAGCTCTCGCTCATACACCGCGAGCGTGCGATGGCGGGGCGCCACCGGCCGACTGAAGAAGGCCACAGGGTGGCTGTCCTGGACCAGCACCGCCCCAAAGCTGTGAGACGACGCGTCGCACTCGACGATGAAGGGCTTGGAGAAATCCGGCATGGCGAGTACCGGGGCGGTGGTGACAGCAGCCTTGAGCGCGTCGAATGCCGCCGAGGCCTCCCCCGACCAAGAGAACCCATCTTTCGGTAGTGAGGGGTGCTGCGACGGTGCCGTAGTTGTGCACAAACTTGCGGTAGTAGCCCGCTAAGCCGAGGAAACCATGGACCGCGTGGGCCGAGCGCGGCGTAGGCCACTCCTGCACCGCCTGTACCTTGGCCGGGACCATGGCGACGCCCGCCTCAGAAATGACGTGGCCATGGTACGCGATGGACGCGCTAGCAAAGGAGCACTTGGCGCGCTTGAGGAAGAGCTGGTGCTGCTGAAGCTCGCTGAGGACAGCGCGAATGTGGCGTAGGTGATCCGCCCAAGTCTTGCTGTAGATTAGTATATCGTCAAAAAACACAAGAACGAAACGACGAAGGAACGGGCGGAGTACATCGTTCATTAGCGCCTGGAACGTTGCCGGGGCGTTGCACAGCCCGAACGGCATGACGAGGAACTCGTAGAGGCCGTCGTGGGTTCAGAAAGCGGTCTTGTGGACGTCGGCCGGCCGCATCCGCACCTGATGGTACCCGGAGCGGAGATCGAGCTTAGTGAAGAAACGCGCCCCGTGGAGCTCATCCAGTAGCTCGTCGACGACGGGGATCGGGAACGCATCCTTGACCATAAGCGCGTTGAGGGCGCGGTAGTCGACGCAGAAACACCACGATCCGTCCGGCTTCTTGACGAGGAGGACCGGTGACGAGAACGCGGAGTCGCTGCGATGAACGATGCCTTGAGCGATCATGGCAGCGCATTGCCGCTCCAATTCGTCCTTGTGGGCCGCCGAGTAACGATAGGGGTGAACGGCCACGGGCAGCGCACCCGGCTTGAGGACAATGCAGTGGTCCCGGGCGCGCTATGGTGGTAGGCCAGAGGGCTCGGCGAAAACCCCTTCGAAGGATGCCAGCAGTTTGTCGAGGAAGTCCGCCGAGGCTGCTGTGGCGGCGATAGCCGGTTCCGGGCGCGCCACCACGTCGGACCAGCACACCTCCTTGCCCTGGCGCAAAAACGACATGGTGCGCGCCGTGAAGTCCCACGTGATCGGCCCTAGGGTAACCATCCACTGGGTTCCCAGGACGAGATCGTATCCCGCCAACGGCGTGACAAAGAGGTCCACGTGGAACGTCTCCCCATCGATGGTGATCGGCGCCTGCCGTAGGACGCCCGGGCACTAGATCTTCTCGCCATTGGCCACTGTGGTGGTGAGGCGTGGCTTGGACTAGATGGGCAGGGTGGTGCGGCGCTGCCTCCTCGGCGATGAAGTTGTGGGTGGAGCCGGTGTCTAGGAGGGCAGTGAGGGTCACCGCGCCCAAAGTCACCCGAACCTGCATGGTGTCGCAGAGCTGCACGCCGGCGACCGCCTGCAAAGAGAAGACCGGGGCCTCCTCCTAGTCCCCGTCCAATGCGGCGTCTTCGACGTCGGTGAGCGTCACGCCGTCGATGTAGAAGATGTGGCGGCAGACCCGGTTATGGCCACGCGAGTACTTTTCATCGCAATTGTAGCACAGCCCAAGGCGGTGACGTTTCGCCTGCTCCTCCAGAGAGAGATGTTTCACTGGTTTGGTCTCCATCTTGGCGGCGGTGGCGCCCGCTAGTGGTGGTGCAGGGAGCGCGGGGCGTTGAGGCAGTGCTAGAAGCAGGCCGCGGGGCGCTGACCGGGAGGGAGCTGGGGCCGGCTTGTCAAGCTCCATCAACTCCACTTGGCGGGCTAGACTCATGGCGGTCGCGAGTGACTGCGGGTTGTGAATCCGCACCGCGTGGCTCAGCGGTGGTAGGAGGCCCCCCATGAAGAGCTAGACGCGCTGGGCTTCCTCTAATGGACCGGCGCGTGGCAGGAGCGCCTGGAACCAGTTCTGGTACTCCTCCACGGAGCCCGTGCGCCGGCACTCGGCGAGCTCGTAGAGCGGCGAGGAGCGCAGGGGTGGCCCGAAACGCAGGTGGAGGAGATCCTTGAAGCGGCTCCACCGGGGGGTACCCTCATCCTCCTAGAGTTGGATGTACCACAATTGGGCGACGTCCTCCAGATTGTACGAGGCCATCCAAACCTTCTCCTCCTCCATGATGCCTTGCTGATGGAAGTAAGATTCACAGCGATTGACAAAGATCAGCGGATTGGTCGTGCCATCATAGCGGAGAAAATCCATCTTCTGAAATCTCAGAGGGCGGTCGTTGTGGTGCTGGCCGTCAGCACTACCGCCCGGGCTAGACGATGAAGAGGATTTCTCCTTGTCCTTCTTCAACGTCGCGACGTCGGACTGCAAGGAGGCGATCATGCCGGTGAGGCTCTCGATCATCTTGGCGATGTCGGCGTTGGAGGGCTCCGCCATGGGTGATGTGATGAAGCTGGCTGATGGTGGATATGGTGGTGGACTGGTTGGTGGCGCGGCGGCTGTGGGGAAAGCGGCGGCGGCAGATGGGTCGGCGGAGCGGGAAGAAGAGGATCGGCGTGACCGTGATACCAGGTTGTCAAGGGCCTTGGTGTCTAGGGTAGGAGGCCCTCGGCTACGGAGATTGTAGCCGCGGTCCGTGGTCTTCTCCGGTGAGGTTATGCCCCCCTACCGCAGGCTTAGATGAGAGAACGAGAGAGATTAGGGATAATAATCTTCCTTCCTTTTTGACAGTCCGGTTCCAAGACTCAAATAGCCATAAGGCTGAACTAACCATGCCTATAATTAAGGAATAAATAAGGAAACTAATCTCTTCTTTCTAATCTTAGCCACTCACGGTGGCTTCCCCAGCCGCGCACTGGGCGCGCTCTGTGGCTCGGCGCATGTCACGCGCGCGACGACGTCTCGCCTACGTGCGTCCCCACATGACACTTCTCTTTTAGATGACAGCAATGTATCAGTCACCCAACATGATCAGAAAGCAAACCTAATATGGAATTCATTTAAGCAAAGGCTTGGGATATCTGAATTTGGGGGTATGATTTTTGACTTAGAAGAGCTTTTCTCACCAGCACCTGACTTGGAAGCAGACTTTACAAGAGAAGAGATTGACAACATAATTTCAGAGCTCCCAACTGACAAGTCTCCTAGTCCTGATGGGTTCACAAATGAATTCATCACAAAGTGCTGGCATTTCATAGCTCAAGATTTCTATGATCTTTGTGAATCCTTACAACAAGGAAATCTTTGTGTTAGAAGCATCAACAAGTCATTTATAACCCCGATCCCCAAGACTGAAGGTGCTGCTAAGATCAATGATTACAGGCCAATCTCCCTATTGAACACTTCAATGAAAATTATCACTAAGCTGCTAGCAAATAGACTACAATTGATTTTGCCACAACTGATCCATAAAAATCAGTATGAGTTCATTAAGAAAAGGACTATTCAAGATTGCATTGCATGGGCCCTGGAATACCTTCATATCGGTCATAAATCCAAGAAAGAGTTGGCGATCCTGAAGTTGGATTTTGAAAAGGCCTTTGGTAAGCTTGAGCATGAGGCAATTTCTGCGGATTCTGATGAAAAAGGGTTTTGGGCAAAAATGGCAAGGCTGGATCAGATCAATATTGGCCTTAGGAACATCATCAGTCCTTCTTAATTGTGTGCCTAGGAAGACTGTTCACTATAGAAGAGGGTCAGGCAAGGGGACCGAAAGGACCGAGGATGCCGCCTAGAGGGGGGTGAATAGGCGTTTCTAAAATGTCAACCCTTTAAAATACAAAAACGATTAGTGTTGGAGTTTCAGAAACTCCAAATCAGAAAATAAACCCCTCATGAGTTAGCCAACAAAGAATACAAGGTATATAGAATAAGTCTAGAAGGTACAATCCTGCAACAAACAAGTTAGAGCAGCAAGTATACAAATTCAGCGTAGGGACCAAATACCGGACACGTTTGGTATTCATGGGTTTGCTAGGCCAGCTCTCAATTTGCTTCGATTGATTTCACTTTTCAAACCAAGGTCTAAACCACTATTGGTAACCTGTACGCAAGCTCAAACAACACACATAGATCCCAAATACCAAATGTAGAGAGAGATCGAGACACGGTATTTGTTTTATCGAAGTTCAGACTCCGTCGAGTCCTACTCTCCGTTGAGGGGGCTATGAGTGACTCAGCGAAGGTTAGCTCTAAAGGACCATGAAGGCCACTCTAGCTAGAATCTTTTCCATCTCCTTTTCCTCCTTCCACTAGATGCTTCCTTCCCTTACGATGATGGAATCAAACCGTTATAAACTTTCCGAGGCACACCGCAAGCTCTTGAGTGCTCTCCAGTGATGTATAGCCATCTAGGACCGAAGAGTACAAGAGTAACAAATGCAAATCATGAGATCGACAAATATGCACAAGTGCTCAAGGGTGGCTTGCTCTCAATTTTGAATCTCACTTAACCCACAAGATGGATTTGCATGTTTGAATCAATCACTCACTAAGAGAGGGTTGGAGAGTGTTCTCAAGGCTCAAAAACGTGTGAGAATGTCAACAGAATCAGCAGCCTCCAAAGGTGGAGCCTAAGGGGTATTTATAGCCCCGTTGAAAAACTAGCTGTTATGTAGTCGTTGGCGAATACCGGACATGCCCGGTATCGATACCGGACAGGTCCGGTATTGGCTGTACAGCCCCAACGGTCCCAAAGTCAGTAAAGCCGCGAGGCGTTGGAGCTCCCGATGATTGTTGGGACTTCCGACTCCCAGAACTCCTGACTTTTGTTGGAACTCCCGACGAACCAACCCGAGAAAACAGAGAGGGTCACTATGCCTGGGTAAATGCCGGACACGTCTGGTATCAATACGCTAGACTCAGCAAAACGAGTTAGTTCTTTTGGCTCTCAAAAACACTCGAACCTCACATGGGTTGGCTTGAGCACTTATGAATAAACATCTATCAATATGATGTATCCCTCTTAATAGTACGGCATACCTATAAACTCAAGACCAAATGAAACTAGAGGTTGAACCGCTTGAGTTGATTTCCTTTGAACCACATGCCATAACTTTCAATTCTTCAACAAGTGAGGGTGTCATCATGTCAATCTTGATTTTCTCCTTGAGCATAGCCATCTTGAGCATGTGACTTGATTCCATTCAATGAATGTGAGTTAACTTTAAATGCATCAAGTCTCTTCCAACAATTCGTCCAAGATTTGATTCTCCACTTCAATGTGACCATCATAGATTGATTGTTACCTCAACTAAATGCAAGTACTTTCTTCTTCACCCTAGCTAGGTTCCTCGGACACCAAGCCATCACTTGTCCTTCACTCTTGCTTAGTACCTCGAAGCCTTTTCTTGTTATCTTCACCATCTCAAGCCACCAAGTCACACTTGGTGTTGAATCATTCATTTAGATTATTTGTATAAACATTTTCAATGTAGCAAGCTTTAGAAAGTGAGGCCATTCCATATGCGATCCCTTATGTCTCATTAATAAATTCTTCAACGTGCTTGCTTTCATATAAGCCATAGAAATCCCATAAATGAGTAAGCCTTGCATGAATTATATTTGCATTGTTGTCTTGTGTTTGAACTAGATTGTTTTCAACAATACATCATTTTGGCTTTCATTAAATACATGTGAGATAACATATTATGTGTCCACACTTAGCAAAATGGATTAGACCTTTAATCATATTGTCATTCAATCATCCAAAACCCACTAAAGGGCTAGATGCACTTTCAGTCTTCCCCTTTTTGGTGATTGATGACAACTTGATTAAAGCTTCCAAAAAAGATATAGACAATTAAGCTTTTGGGTTCAATGATTTATGAGAGGCTCCCTCTTAACATGTGTTTATGAATAGAATTCACAAAATGACCTCAAATGTTAATTTGCACATATTAAAACACATTATCGACTCCCCCTATATCATTGCATCCGTGGGGTGCAAATGTGTGTGACAAAATAAATCTGTGATCCATATGACAAGATATATCACACAAGAATAAATATAAAAGCATCACATCATACATTTTCATTCTAGCATGCATGGTCCTTATGAAGATAAATACAACACATGTATATCACACATATAGCACTCATCACAAATTTTCTCAAGTCCTCAAACCACTAAGTTAGATTTTATATTACAAAGATAAGGATCATGTCACATGAGTCTCAAAAGATACATCCACGAAGCACAAGCCTCATCTCTCACATAATACAATTACAACTCAAACTCAAGATACATCAAAGAAGCTCAAAAATGATGTACATATCTTCAGGTATAAAGATAACACATGAAACACATCTGAAGCTTTAATCAGTCTCTCTCTCCCCCTTTGTCATCTATCACCACAAAAGGTCCAAAAGTGACAATCCAAGCACAAAGGGGTTGCAAGCTATATCTAACACCTGTGATCACTCATCATTGTCATCATCATCCTGTCCACCATTATCCTCATCATTTGAATGTGGAGCACCAGCCAGACATGAACCACCCTCATCAGAAGGGTCATAGCCACTATACCCATAGTAGCTACATCCACCTGTGAGGTCACCCCACCAGTCTGTAGCAAACTCGTCTGCTGCACTAAGACATGGCTGAGCATGAGTAGGCACACAAGCCTATAGTGGCAAGGTGTCAGGGTGCCCCGGTGCCTGCTCCTACTGTTGCTGAGCCTCTTACTACTCCTATCTCTGAAGAAACTCAGCAAATAGTATGTCGTGTCTGACCTGCCTCTAATCCTCAGTCTCTGTCTCACTAGAGGGAGGGTTGTCATCTAACATAGGAGACCTAGGAGGATTAAGCTGAAGATTCTGAAAAATCATCTTGAGCATGCGAGTGTCCTTCCTCCTAGCCTCCCTCTCTCTCTACTGCCTGGTCTAGATGTCCTTGCACATCCCAAAGATAGCGATGAACATCTTGTGAATAGGAGATGGAAGGCTATGGCGTCATGAAGAAGAACGTGAAGGAGCACTTGGTGGAGGTGAAGCTCCTCCTTCTGCTACACCATCCTCAGGTGCATCAGCCTCTACTACTGCTGCTCCCCTAGGCTAGATGGGGGAGCTCTGACCTCTGTCAATTCATCCACTGTCTTTAGGACTTTGTGCTTCTTGTCATACTCAAATGTGTGTCCTGTCACCTTCTCAATCATATACATGATGTAGGGTACAAATCCACAGCCCTTAAGGGGCCTCTCACCCACACTCCTGATCTCTGACCAAATAAAATCAAAGACACTAAAGGATTGTGCACCAGGTGACATCCTGTGGAGCAAGTTTCTAGAATAATCAGCAATGTTTCCCTTGTCTCCTCCTTTGCAATCAATGGTCTTCCTAAACATCCTGTCCAGGTACCTGTAGGTGGGGTGAAGGCCATTTACCTTCCCAACTGATCCACCCCCATACATATAGGCAAGTCTCTTAGGTGGGTAGATCCCATTAGAGTGTATCTTCTCCCGCTAAAGATCCTCCTCTCAACATTGTATCACTGACCTTCCAACATCCAATGCATATGCTTAGGCTCATCCTCAACAAACATGGTAGCATAGAACTGAGCTATTACTTCAGAGTTCCAATCCTACTAAAACTCCATGAGCCCATATATCCCTTTGCTCTCACAAATAGCAATTGCTTCATCAAGAGAGGGCTTTTTCAACTCTCTAATATGCTTCTAGTCAATTCACTGAGATTTTGCTACTACTGGGTTTCTAGAGAGGATCACACTAGTATAAAAATGAAGCTAAAACATAGTGTGAAACCTGTGATCATAAGGGCAACTCTCTGACTGACTCCTAGGATCAATCCTCCTCAGCTCTCTAGCTCTCTCAGTCATACCCTTTTCCTTGTAATTAACTCTAGCAACATAATCGGGTATTGTAGTGCAATGTACCTTAAGCATACCAAAGTGGATGCTGTGAGCTGGCAATCCTCCCTGAGGTGAACCTGAGGTGCCTCTATCATCTGGACTGTCATCATCAGACTCTCTGTCGGTGCTCTTTCTCTTCCTATGCTCAACTCTATAATCCTCAGTCTCATCATCATCAGAAGAGAGACTGCTACCATCACCACTCTGTACTGTGGAGTACCCCTAGTAGCTCTAGAGGGTCTCCTGCTGCTATCCTACTCCTGCTGACTGAACCTAGGATGCATGTCCTGCCTTGCCTTCTTGTATTTCTCAAAAGTAGGTTTGTCGCGCTGAGCCTTGTAATGAGGCTCAAGCCTACCATCCTTGTGTCTCCCCATCTCTGCTGCCATGTATCCAACAGATTTGTAAAGAATTTTAGATACATGTCCCAAGTCACAAGCTCATGTTGCATTTTAGACATAGAATCTTTTATCCATAGTTTTCCATTCACCTAGACAAACCACTGTCAATAGGTTTGAAAAACACAGAAACAAAAGATACTAGGCCTATCATACAACAATCGACTCGAATTTAATCTGGGACAGAAGAGTTCCTGCTCTGCTCTCAAATACTGGACACGTTCAGTATGGTATGCACTCACAGCAACCAAATCCAAGGGCACTTGATTTAATTCGAAACCATTTCAATCCAAACTTTTGGGATAGCTTCCACACCACCAAAGTATCACTTCTACCAAAGGAATTTGAAATTAAAGCACTATCCAACAAATCGGATGGGTTCTGGGATTTGAAATACCCAGGATGGGAAACATGAAATTGATTTCAAATCCACCATGGAGATCCTGTTTCTTGCTGAGGGAACCTTCAATCTATCTCTCTTTCTTCCCTTCTCCTCTCTTTCCTCTCCCCTTCTTCCTTGAACGGGCACTGGCAAGGGCGACAGATGGCTGCGGCTAGAGCCTGCGCTGCTGCTGGTGAGGACGCACAGCAGGGAGAAGGAAGCAGTATTCGGTGCGGAGGCAATGCGGCTACAAAGGGAGGCTAGCCGATGGCATAATGAGGCCGAACCACAGCGAGCAATGTGCGGGAGCGAGAGCAGGGGCGAGTGGTTGTGGCACTGGACGCTTATGGTTGGAGGAGAAGAATGGGCCATGGACCTGGACCAAAGGGGTACAAGGGTTTAAGTCCCCGCAGATACTGGGCGTGTCTGGTATCAATACCGGACACGTTCGGTATTTGTGGGTTGTGCCCACTTGCTCCACATCTTGATCTCTTTAATACAAAACCCTTCACATCTATTCTTTAGTCCAAAATATTTCTGTCCTTGATCCCAGATTGAGTGTAACCAATTTTTCTTATCCAAATGCCAAGAGTAGCACTTCTCTTTTCCAAATATTTGGCATATAACCAATTTTTATCACTTGAGGGAGATTTAGTGAGGCATAGTAGATTAGTGGACTTAAGAGAACCATGTCATGTGTGATTAGCGAGTCAATCAATCAAGGAGAGCTATAATCACCACATGACAAGGCTAGGTCACAAAGACCAAGAATCGAATAGTTTTCCAAATTCATACCACCTACACATTCTAGTTAGGGATTTTGAAAAACATCTATCTGATGCGACACAAATGCACATTCTAGCATATAAAGGGCCTTAGATGCGCTTACAATGCATAAATGTAAAAATATACCTTTGCCTTGAGCCCACAAGATTTTCACTAAGACAATACATGGCATGATAATCATTATGCTTATATCACTTCTCAGATAATCATGCCATATTTGAAGTCAATTTTTTATCAAAGGACTACAAAGAGTGCTAGATGAAATTGTTAGTCCATAGGGGTACAAAATAGAGAGATGAGCTCCCCCTTAATAAGTGCTACAATTAATTTGAATAACTTGCCATAAGCACTTTACTCAATTATGAATGTGGGAGAGTCAATTTTCTATTTTGACCAACATATAGTAAGATGCCATATTTAGATTTAGTTCAAGAGATGCTTACAACCATTTAGACATAAAGAATCACAGGGCTTCTGAATCATCTAAGAATATATGAAGTCATAACGATCATAACTCAGTAGCAACCAAACTCGTTGCTCTGCCCCCTGGAATACCGGAC
Source organism: Miscanthus floridulus (assembly GCF_019320115.1). Lineage (NCBI taxonomy): Eukaryota > Viridiplantae > Streptophyta > Magnoliopsida > Poales > Poaceae > Miscanthus > Miscanthus floridulus. Next base: position 85,985,243 of record NC_089588.1, read on the forward strand.
ACGTCAGGTATGCTCAGGATAGAAACAGTGAACCTTTTGGTTTGTGATTCTCCGTTAGGTTCTAGTACTTGTGTATACCTGCATCTCAACAAATAAGTTGCTCTACAAGAGAGCCATTAAAAGCACCATATGGCAAGCACTAGAATCATCAAATGAAACTAATTGGCCACTTTCAATATTTCACAAATATGCCTATTTGTGAGATATTGAGCAAGTTGAAAGCAAAGTGGCTATCCTATAGGGTTTAGGTACTCGTTACCAAAGGTGAGGATGAAATAGAGGATATGATTAATCATTATTCTTCAGGTCAACCATATAAGAGATTATGATAAGCATTGGTTGATAGGTTTAGTGAATATTTCCAATTAGATTGCTCAATCACCCCGAAGACTTCATCTCACCACTAAGTACCTACATCAACATCCTAAGCACACTTTGGTACCCAACTCTTGTTGGGTCCTTTTGAGTTAGTCAACAAGTGCTAGGCACCCAAAAAGCCTTAGTACTAGTTTGTGGTGAACACATCACCTTGCTAGTGCTAACTCCATTTGTAGCCTTCCTAAGCATATTATCATAACCAAATGTGTTCGGCTTAGGAATGTTACCATTTGGGCAATCATAGCTTAGATGCCCTTTTCTTCTACAAGCATAACACATATGACTTTGATTTGCTCTATTCTTGTTTTGCTTGTTAGGACATCTATCAATCATGTGCCCCGTCTCATTGCATCCATAGCATCTCCTTGTTATAACTTGGGCCCTCTTTCTTGCCTCTTTGTACAAGGGGCAATTCTTGGTAGGATGGCCCAACTTCTTGCATATGAGACAAGCACTTGGTTCATCACTCTTCATTTGCTTAGCCACTTTAGTGGAAGCCTTTTGATCAGCGGCTTCAACCTTGTCGGCCCAACTCTTGTGTGGACACATAGCCCACTCATGCCCATACAATCCACATCCATAGCACAATCTTTTTCCATGTTTCTTGCTCTTGGTTGCTTTGACTTTGCTTGAGTTGTGATTCTTTTGTTGGATTTGGGATAGAGCAAGGTTTGAACCCTTCTCAAGCTTCTTCACCATGTTTTCACGGTTATCTTGAGAAGGTTGTGCTTCCTCCGTACCCTTCAACCGAATCACATCCTTTCTTAGCCTTTCTACTTCTTTGAGCTCATTACTTTCTAAGAGATTTTGCTCAATCAAAGATTAGCTTGCTTGAGAAGCACACTCATTAGTACAAGGAATATTTAATTGAGATGGTGTACAAGTGGTGTGTGAGTGGAAGGTTGAGATGATTTTACCAATGTGATCACAACCTCATGAGCTACCTCAAGCATGAAATGTGATTCCACTAACTTTTCATGTGAGCACTTGAGATGAACATAGTTAGCTTGAAGTACATTGTATTTGCTTGATAGTTCATCTAGTCTTGCCTTGAGCTCAATGTTGTCCTTTTCTAATTATGACACATTAGAAGAGGAGTTAGTAACTAAGGCATGCTCAATTGACAATTTTTCATACCTTTCATTCAAAGCCTTTAGTTCTTCCAACTTGGAGATGAGAAACTTTTCTTGCTTTTGAAGTGATTGTTCTTGTTTCTCATTCTCTTCTTCAAGCTCATCATTCTTTTCAACTATCTTCATGATGATGAACTTGTCTTTGCGGTTGAGATGATCAAGGTTGTAGTTATCTTCAACTTCAACATCACTCTTATCTTGATCATCCACTTGTGCTTTCTCCTTTTCATGATATTTCTTGTTACTCTTCTTCTTGCTTTTCTTGGCCATGAGACACAAGTGATGAGCACCATTACATACTGAGGTTGACTCATCACTTGGCCACCATCGAGCTTGATCATTGTCGCAGACGCTAACTTGCTGTCTTACTGCTTCACCAATACAGGACACGTCCGATAGTGATACCGGACACATCTGCTATGTGCAGCCAGGCAACACTACATCTGCAGCTTGCACATCTTGCTTCGGCTCGATGCTTTGCTGGTTCCATGAGGTTTCTCCACTGCATGAAGACTCAATGGACATGTCTTCTATTGACTCATACTCATGAGCCTCATCATATAAGGACTTTCTGTATAAATCAACAAGTATATTCCAAATGAGATGAACACTCTCCGGAGGTGTTTGTCCATTGAAGATTGCCTCATCTAGAACCTCTGCACTCAATGTACTCAACATAACATTAATGCTTGAGCATTGAGTTGCACGCATATCTCTTCCTCTTTTGGGATATTTTTTGTAGTTGCTCCAATCAACTATTGGAAGCGAGATGCTTGCATCTACAATACGCTCAACAAGAGGACTAATAGCCCTAAAAGCATTGCGTACATGAATTGACCAAGGTAGAAAGTTTGAACCATTATTTTGGAGAAGCACCGGCTCCGACACATTAGGCGTCGATATCATTTTCTCACGGCGGTGAAGCTTTTAGTGAGTCCTTGCTCTGATAACAATTGAAAGGACCGAGATTGCCGCCTAGAGGGGGGCGAATAGACATTTCTAAAAATTCAACCCTTTAAAATGCGAAAATGATTAGTGTTGGAGTTTCTAAAATCAGAGAAATAAACCCCTCACGAGTTAGCCAACAGAGAACACAAGGTATATAGAATAAGTCTAGAAGGTACAATCCTGCAACAAATAAGTTAGAGCAGCAAGTTTACAAATTCAGCGCAAGGACCAAATACCGGGCACATCCGGTATTGATATCGGACACGTCCGGTATTCACGGGTTTGCCCGGTCAGCTCTCAACTTGCTCCGATTGATTTTGCTTTTCAAACCAAGGTCCAGACCACTATTGGTAACCTACAGACAAGCTCAAACAACACACAAAGATCACAAATACCAAATGTAGAGAGAGATTGAGACACGATATTTGTTTTACCAAAGTTCGGACTCTGTCAAGTCCTACTCTTCATTGCGGGGGCTGCGAGCGACCTAGCGAAGGTCAGCTCTAGAGGACCACGAAGACGACACTAGCCAGAGTCTTTCCCAACTCCTTTTCCTCCTTCCACTAGATGATTCTTTCCCTTGCGGCGGTGGAATCAAACCATTACAAACTTTCCGAGGCACACCACAAGTTGGGTGCTCTCCGGCGAAGCCCAACCGTCTAGGACCGAAGAGTCCAAGAGTAACAAATGTAAATCACGAGATTGACAAATATGCACAAGTACTCAAGGGTGGCTTGCTCTCAATTTTGAATCTCACTCAACCCACAAGATGGATTTGCAAGTTTGAATCAATCACTCACTAAGTGAGGGTTGGAGAGTGTTCTCAAGGCTCAAAAACATGTGAGAATGTCAGCAGAATCAGCAACCTCCAAAGGTGGAGGCTAAGGGGTATTTATAGCCCCTTTAAAAAACTAGCCTTTATGTCCGGTATTCGCCGTACAGCTCCAACGGTCACAAAGTCAGTAAAGCTGCGAGGCGTCAGAACTCCCGACGATTGTCGGGACTTCCGACTCCTGGAACTCCCAACGAACCAACCCAAGAAAACAGAGAGGGTTACTGTGCCCGGGCAAATACTGGACACGTCTGGTATCAATACCAGACACATCCGGTATTGCCAGACTTAGCAAAACGAGTTAGTTCTTTTGGCTCTCAAAAACACTCGAACCTCACATGGGTTGGCTTGAGCACTTATGAATAAATATCTATCAACATAATGCATCCCTCTTAATAGTACGGCATATCTATAAACTCAAGATCAAATGAAACTAGAGGTTGAACTGCTTAAATTGATTTCCTTTGAACCACATGCCATAACTTTCATTTCTTCAACAAGTGAGGGTGTCATTATGTCAATCTTGATTTTCTCCTTGAGCATAGCCATCTTGAGCATGTGACTTGATTCCATTCAATGAATGTGAGTTAACTTTAAATGCATCAAGTCTCTTCCAATAATTCATCCAAGATTTGATTCTCCACTTCAATGTGACCATCATAGTTTGATTGGTACCTCAACTAAATGCAAGTACTTCCTTCTTCACTCTAGTTAGGTTTCTCGGTCACCAAGCCGTTGCTTGCCCTTCACCCTTACTTAGTACCTCGAAGCCTTTCCTTACTATCTTCACCATCTTAAACCATCAAGTCACACTTGGTGTTGAATCATTCATTTATATTATTTGTATAAACATTTTCAATGTAGCAAGCTTTAGGAAGTGAGACCATTCCATATGTAATCCCTTATGTCCCATTAATAATTTCTTCAACGTGCTTGCTTTCATATAAGCCATAGAAATCCCACAAATGAGTAAGGCTTGCATGAATTATATTTGCATTGTTGTCTTGTGTTTAAACTAGATTGTTTCCAACAATACATCATTTTGGCTTTCATTAAATACCTGTGAGATAACATATTACCTGTCCACACTTAGCAAAATGGGTTAGACCTTTAATCACGTTGTCATTCAATCATTCAAAACCCACTAAAGGGCTAGATGCACTTTCAGGGACCCACTCTCTCCTCTTTTATTTGTTCTATCAGCAGACTTGTTTCAATCAGTTTTGAACAAGGCCAAGGATAGACAGATTTTCAAATTACCAATTGAACCCAATTACTCTTCAGACTTCCCAGTGATACAGTACGCAGATGACACCTTAATAATTATGCAAGCCTCTGCCACTCAGCTTTTGGCCCTAAAAGGACTACTTCAGTCATTTGGAACATCCACTAGCCTCAAAGTGAATTATAGTAAATCCATGATTGTTCCAATTAACATATCAGAGGAAAAGCTTGATCACTTGGCCAGGACATTCAATTGTCAGAAAGGAACACTTCCCTTCACCTACCTTGGCCTGCCTCTTGGTTTGCAGAAACCCAAAGTGATTGACTTCTCCCCATTAGTTAGTGTGTGAAAGAAGATTGGTGGCAGCTTCCTCTTTCTTGAACCAAGCAGGTAGACTTCAGTTAACAAATTATGTTATCACAGCTCTACCAACTTTTGCAATGTGTACTTTCAAGCTCCAAGGAACAGTCATAGAGCAAATTGATAAATATAGGAAACATTGCCTCTGGAGAGGCTCAGATATAAACTCTAGAAAGCCAGCAAGTGCTTCATGGCCAATGGTTTGTAAGTCCAACTCTGAAGGTGGCCTTGGGGCTCTTAATTTGAGAACTCAGAATGATGCCTTATTACTCAAATTCCTTCACAAGTTTTTCAATAGAGAAGACATCCCTTGGGTAAACTTGGTCTGGGAAACTCACTATAGAAATGGAAAGCTACCAGGTAGCAACAATAAAGGATCCTTTTGGTGGAAGGATATCATAAAGCTTCTGGATAATTATAAAGGCCTAGCAAAAGTGGATCTACAGGATGGGAGAACCTTTTTTCTTTGGTCCGATATGTGGAGAGACTCCATTCTCAAATTGAGATTCCCTGAACTCTTTTCTTTTGCAAAAGATAGAACTGTCTCAGTGGCAGCAGCCAAAGCTGTAGACAATCAGCAAAATCTCTTCCATCTGCCTCTGTCTGAAGAAGCCTTTCATCAGTTCCTACAGTTTCAGCAGATCATGGAAGCAGCACATGACACTGAAGAAAAGGATGTCTGGGGTTATATATGGGGCTCAGCCTTTTCTCTGCATCAAAAGCTTATAAGCAAATGAGTGGACACTTGCCTCTACATGCTGCTTTTAAATGGCTCTGGAAAAGCTCTTGTCAAAATAAACACAGAGTCTTCTTTTGGCTCATTCTCGAGGGAAGATTAAACACCAGAAGCATGCTTAGAAGGAGGAATATGGACTTGGAAAGTTTCAACTGTGTATTGTGCAGTACACAAGTGGAGGAAATCATTGATCACCTCTTTATTAGTTGCCCTTGTGCATAACAGAGCTGGAGCCTAATTGGTCTCCAAGTCGATCAGAGTCTGACCCCATTTCAGAACTTGGAGTCCTTTAAGAATCAAATTAATCAGAAATTCTTCATGGAAATCATTATCCTCCAATGTTGGGCAATTTGGATGTGCAGGAATAATTTTATCTTCAGGCAGATTCAACCGTCTATTCAAGCCTGTAGAGCTATCTTCAAGATTGAGTTTGAGCTGATGCTATGCAGAGCAAAGAAAAAATATTTCCCAATGATTCAGGAATGGATAAGTCATCTAGATTGAATTGGAGACCCCCAGTTTTCTCAATCCTACTTTTCTTCTTCCCCTTTCTAGTTCCCTAATTCCTGCTTATTTTTTTCTATACTTTACCCATTTGTAATCTGTACTTTTTATTATTAATAAAACTACAGTAGGGGCTCCTTGCCCCTCCTGTTTCATCCAAAAAAATGTTCGAACCAAACACTATCGACTGGCCAGACTATATAGGAAGGACAGAGGAGCAAAAAAGCAAGACGATGGAAGACCAATCCAATACTCCAACGATATGAAGGCTCGAAACAAAAGCGTATGCTCTCCCTCCGCTAAAACAAGTGGCGTCGGCCCTCGAGTACACCTCCGCCAGCTCCCTTTCCACCAAGCACCCCAGAAACTTTCCCTCACCTGTGTTGTGTCGTCGCACGACAGAGGTGCGGAGACAGGACACTAGAGCAAAGCGAGCAACAGCAGATCCAGAGAAAGGGGAAACAGAGCAGGCTGGCGGCAGCGGATGAAGTCTTTGGAGGAGAGAGAAATGAAATAGGGGACAACTTCAGACTTCAGCGGTTGTTCATATTTTCTAGGAATAGATAGATGGGCCATACAGAATCTGCTTGCTGGAGAAACAAACAAACAAAAATTGCCCCGAGAATACAAGGTTGGTATTCTCAAGCACGGCCTCGAATTTAGTTTTAAGGGCTCAAGCATGGTCTTGTTGGAGTTGCTCTTAGGATTAGTCAGGCCCACAACCACAAGGAAGAAATAAAGAAACTAGAGAAGAATATTGGATCGTTGAAATTTTCACTATGGGCCGAAGAATATAAGTTTATAATAGATTATTAATCCATTTGCTATTGTGTTAAATTACTACTATTCTTGGCTGGTAATTAGAGTTAGTAATTTTTTTAGTCAAGTATAGTTACCCTATTGCGTGCCAAGCACACCATACAACTCTATTCTTATCACAAACTAGGCACAGGCACATACCCAAACTTAGTTGTGGAAATTGATTCAGAATTGACACTAACTACAAATGCCAACCATTTGCAGATACCAATGGTTCATATAAAGACAATCTAGCGAAGCTTAGTCTTCGTAAATGTCTTGTAGGCACGTGCTAGTGTTAGTATAGGTTCTAGGTCTAGTGTACACCATAGTGGTGTATTGGTGTGAGTGAATAAAACGTGTGAGTGTGTGTTTGGCTGTACATTCAAATACTACTTGTATTATCAGATTTGAGGAATAAAAAAGCAATTATACATACTAATCCATCTCCGTGCTTTTGCATAAACTAAATCTTAACAAATATCGATGTAGTTTCCCTTTCCCTCTTTGTTTATTTTTCAATGAAATACCCATATAGATACTTAGTATTTTCTGTATGGTTATGACGAACATAATTTATCAGTTACTGTAAATGTTTTCACTGTTCATATCCATAGTTTTCCTCTCTATATGTGTGTATGCAATATACATTTAGTTGAAATTTTAGCTTACGGTGGGTCATGTTGCACTCATGACTTTTGACGTTATGATTGTAGATTTTGCCTTCCAATTTTTTTATCTTATTAGTTGCTATGGTTTATTTATCCAAATCTTAAGTTGAACCTCCTATGCTTATTATAACTTTTATTCAAAACACTTATTTTTGTATTTTATTAAAAATAGTGATTTAGATTGCACTCTTAGTTACTACTCATTGCATAAACTGTCATTTAAGCTTACACCACATCACTCAAGATTGCAGTGGAGCTTGAAGTGACATCTATGAAGAATACACAGTGTTGATCTCAAGATGATATAAGGGCCTATTTGGCAGAGCTCCCAACATAGGTTAAATCTAAGAGAACCTCTACAAAACAGTTTTTTTAATAGAGAAGTGATTCTACTTGAATATGTGAAGCGATACTTTGAAACAAACTATGAGTCTAGGAGTTGAAAACAGTAGCTTCTCCTGAATTACTCCACACACGAAATTACTTTATGCATATAGTTTATCCTAGACAATATAGAGATCACTTTGCATAGATAATTAAGAGCATAAGTAGCTCTACCAAATAGACCCTTACAGTGTGTTTGGGAACTACGTGGGAAGAGGCATGGAACTAGTGGTGGGAGTTGATAGAGAGAATTAAAATGGGAAATTAACTTTTAGTCACAATCCCTTGTTTGGTTCGTGGAAGAAATAAGAAAGGGAATTGAAGAGGGAATTCATATCCCGTGTTTGGTGTGAGGGTTTTGAGGGAAAAATTAAAAGGCAAATCATGATGGATGGTGAGGATCTATTTTTCTTTTAGTAAGAACACAATTCCCACCCAATTACTACCCCTCCCCTAGGGAATTGATTAGTAGGGGTTGGTCCTCTAAACTCCCCTTCCCCTTCCCACTAAATCTCCCATTCCCACAAAACAAACAAAAAGATTTCTAAACTTCTATATCTAAACTCCCATTCCATGCTTTCAATTACCGCCAACATACGAGCCGAAAGATCTCCAAGAGTTCTCCTATACAGCCATCTCAAGTCAAAATTAAGGTTTATAAAACAAAATCACCCTCCAATCATCATCTATCAGACATCATATATTTAGCGGTATCTTAAATCATCATCCCTCTCTCTCAAATTTAAGGTGGCATATTGTCCACCCAACAAGATATTTGAGATGAAGTAATAGCTGAGGGAGAGAAATATATATTTAGGGCTCATTCGGTTAGTGTTGTACATGGTAGAATTAGTTCCTGGTGTGAGTTTGGCTATATAAATTACACAACCAATCCTGGTAGGAATGGTTCCTGGTCACCATTCCGTGACAAACCGAACGCAGCCTTAGGGTAGTTTGTTTGTTAGGATGCCCCTAACTAAGTTTACGACTCTTGAAGATCCTATTAATATTTAACCCCAACAATCACTATTTAATCCAAAGGAATTTTAATTTTTCAGACATTAAATACAACATTGGAGGCTCCCACTGTAAAGATTTTATTGATAAAAAAGAACAAAAAGGAATTTTAAAAATGATCCGCACTAAACCCTTGCTCTGTGCAAGATGTTGAATTTCCTCCATCAAAGATTATATGTATAGTAGCATTTTTCTTTAGAAAAGGGGTGCTTATAATGATAACATTAATATAGATATGTCATACGTCATGATGTTTCAATAATTTGTATAAATTTATCCAAAGTAACAACTTACATAAAAAAGGAAAATTGGAAATAACTTTTTTTCTCGTGGACTAGAGACGCCTCATATTCTCATTAACTAATGGTACAAAACTGGAAAATCTGAGAAGAATAGAATTTATTCAGCAGCCATATCATACTACAAGGTGTCTAGATCAATCCATGTCATCGGATTTATTTGTTTATTTATTGCCAAAATACGCATGAAGAAAGCCAATGTCATGATCCAGGGACTCATCATCATGTAGTCTTCAGCTTGTCCTGGATGATTGCAGTCACTGTGATAATGCCAGTATGTAATTCGTGTAAGCCTCACTTTATATTATATATTCATATACCAAAGAAAATAAAAAGTAAACCAATTAAAGCTGCAGTTACATGCATATTCATACCTCTCAAACCAGATGATCTGACTGTGCTGGCCAAGTCGTTGTTTGCAATATTTCTGAATAAATACATTTTTTTTCTTTTGTCAGTTGCAGAAAAAAAAACATCATCTTGTAATATAATGTAGCCATGTAGAGGCGACAATGATTTACTGAAATTAACGCATTACTCAGCTCGCCAGCACATCGTTTGGGTCCTTCCATATCTGCCTTTGCTCGTACAGTATGTCAACTTGCAGCCAAAAACAAATGCATGTTTCAGAAAAAGACTCAACTCGGTAACGATGCCTGCAATATGATATATATGCAGTTTACCTTCAGTGTTGCAGCTTGCAAGTGTTGCAAGTGCAAGAAGGCAGCTGAGGACTGCTGTTGCCGCTGCAAACTGAGATGCCATTGCTCAGTTTGAACCTGAGAACTTCGCACACAGAAATGTTGAGGGTGGCTTTGCATAGACAGTTGTAAGAATAAATAATGGGATTGGTTTTGAATCTTCCCTGCTCTAGCTAGTCCGACCAAACTTGCCTTGCCTCCAACATTGACCGGATATTGTACTCTTTTGATTGACGAATGGTGCGCAAAGGAAGCCGTGGACTGGATTTTGTGTTGTCCTTACCAGGTAAAACTTCACCTTGTAATGGTCTTCGGCTTTTCTTGTGATGGTGTGACAGCTATAGCTATATTGCCATAGAAAACTAGAATTTTTCTAGAATCATAAATATGGATGTAGTACAAGACAATTTTCATAGGTTGAATGTCGATTTCTTAAAGGAAAAAATTGGTTCTGTGTACCACTAAAATATGCAAAGAATACTGAAAATACTACCTGTAGATCCGAGCTCCCTGAAAGGTGTAGACATTAACTAAAACTAGGATCTATCTTGTTTAAAAAAAAACTAGGATCTATCTGTCGGGTACCATAAAACGGGGTACCCCTAGCGTATATCGAAAGAGCCACCTCAACCCCATAAAAAACAAAGCCAGAAGGTAAGCCATTGGTTAAACACCGGCCCCGTCCGAGACCACCGGCCCTCCGCCTCGCCTTCGGCCTCGCACGGGAGGTCTCGACGGCCGGACGAATCTCCGCCTCGCGCGAGGCCTCGCACGGGAAGCCTCGGCAGGGAACCCCTTCTCCGTCTCGCCCGAGGCCCTGCGCGTATAGCCTCGAACGAGACAGCGATTCTCCGTATCGCTCGAGGCTGGCTCGGCAATAACCCGTCGCTCCCGCCTCGACCAGTCCTCCCGACAGCGCGTCGCGTCCCATTAATGCGTCAACCACTCCCGCAACCTCAGCCGGACGACGGCTGGACACCGCGGAGTGGCCGACGGGACGGGAGGTCACGTCAGCGCCATACCGTCCAGAGCAGGACGGGGTAGGGGTTACCGGCCACTGTGCGCTGGCGCTGTGCCCACGATCAGCGCCTGAACTACACTGTGCCACCTAATCCCTGCCCCAGGAACAAACGCGGCATGGAGAGTCAAGTCCGGGATTCACGTCTGCCGAGCCTCCCATGACGGCTCGGCCTCCAAGCCTCGACAATCTACCGTGGGGTCTCGGCATCCGCGGGATTCACGTCTGCCGAGCCTTCCGCGATGGCTCGGCCTCGGCACCAATTAGACCTCGGCGCGCCACCAAGTCAAAACTCCGCAGGGTTCGACATGTCTCCTACAGCGGAGGCCATGCTGACTAGACGTCAACAGGGATTCCCACGACCTCAACAGCCTCAGGCATGGCCGGCATGACGCACCAGTGATTAAGTACCAATTGCCATTCCTGACACTGTGCTGCTACAGGAATAGGCCACAGTACTAGATCTTCCTTCCTCGCTAAGGCTCCACATGTAGTTCTCTCATGTACTCCTGGCTCCCTCCTTGCGGCTATAAAAGGAAGCAGCCAGGGCCGTTTCTGGGGGGGGATCGGACACTTACGATTAGGCCTAGGCCCACACGACGAACTCGCGCATAACGCCCAGAGGAACACGTGAGCTTTCCTATGGCTTGAGATCAATATCTCAAGCAATCCACGCCGCACCACGAAGAGACCTGGGGCTAGCTCCCTCTCTCGCCCTGCTTGTAACCCCCTACTACGAGCATTTTGGTGCAAGGAATACAAGATCGATCTCTTGAACTGGACGTAGGGTACCCATTACCCGAACCAGTATAAACTTTGTGTCTCTTTGCATCACCATCCAGAATTGGGTACACACAGTACAAATTTACTAGTTGGTTGAGGACCCGCTGGTCCGAAACACCGACAGTTGGCGCGCTAGGTAGGGCCCTCTGCATGTCAGTTTCGTCATCCCAACAAGTTCCGGATGGCAGACCCCGTACGACCACTGCGTCTCGGCACGGTGATCTGGTTTGGGAGCCTAGAGTTCATGTCTCTAGGGCATGACTACGACATGGTACTCCTCATGCCCCGAGCTCCATCGGCCGACGACGACGTCACGCACCGGCAGCCCAGGCGCAGGCGGCGCCCGGGTGGCCGCTCTCGCCGTACTCGCTAGGCACGACGCGAGCAGGGTCACCCCGACGCCACGCGAACTTAGGGCGACACGCCGCTCTCCGTCGGTATCCCACGACCAGCTGTTGGCACAAGGTCCCTGGTTGGGGACCTGTCAAGCCTGAGCCTGGGCAAGGGAAAAATGCCGGTGGCGTGCGGCGATGCCCCGTCATCAAGCTCCGCTCCACCACTCTCTGAGGAGCCAACTCCGGCGGAGCAGAGCCCGGCGATGGCACCATCCCCATACCCCTTCGGGTTGAGAAATGCCGCCGCCTCCTACGCTTACACCTACGCTTCCGCTCACGCGGATCCCTCAGGACGCCGCCAGCGCTTTGCCCTCGACTTCGACACCACCGCGTCGACCCACACCCACGCTGACTCCTCGGAGGAGGACGAGGCGTGGGCCGGAGCGGATTTCTCTGGACTCCACGACCCTAAAACCATGCGCCGCTTCTTGACCGCAAGCGACTACTGCTTCGGCTACTCCGACTCCGACGACGAAGGTGCTTACGACCCCACTCGCGAGTGTTTCCACGTCGGGCTCGGGATGCTGAGGGCAGACAAGGAGGACGAGGGGGTAGGTAGCCGTTCCCCGCTTCGCCCGGGTACAGGCGCCGCCACACCTCCGCGCGTTGTCCTGCCGGCAGCGCGGAACGAGAACCTCGCCCCTGCACGACCTCAACGCCCGGACCTGGAACAGCTCCGTGAGCTCCAGGCCAAGGTCGAGCAAGACCAACTCCTCCTACAGCAGCTTCGAGATACTCTTGAGCGGGAGCATCAAGGTCGCAGCGAGGGCGGAGGAGCCCGACAGAGGGCCCGCGATGGGCACCACCGCATCAACGACGACGAAGGGAGTGAGCAGCCCCCAATCTTCAATCGCGCTAGCCAGAACGTCGTGGCTGCGGCAATGCTAGTCTGCGCGATGCCCGAGCCTTCCACCACAGAGGGGCGACGGGTCCGCGGTGAGCTCCGGGATCTCCTCGAGACCGCCGCGGTGCAGTAGGCCGAGAGTTCCGCCTCTCGACGGCGCGGGGGTGCCTTGGACCTTCCCATGGCACCACCTCGGCATAATAGGGAGGCCTCGGTACGTCCTGAGCCCGCTCGGGCACCGATAGCCCCCCGGGTCCCCTTGCTGCTCGACCGCCTCGGCAACCAACGCGAGGCACAGGGAGACCATGAGGTGGTCAGCAGGCGACGACGCCACGACAATGAGGGGCCCTCCCGGGGCTACCATCCGCACCGAGGTGGCCGTTATGACAGTGAGGAGGACCTCAATCCTTCTCCTAAACCGCCTAACCCTTGTGTCTTCAGCAGAGCCATCCGCACTGCTCATTTCCCGGCCTGGTTTCGGCAACCAACCAACCTTACGAAGTATAGCGGTGAGACCAATCCCGAACTCTGGCTTGCCGATTACTGCCTGGCTTGTCAGCTAGGTGGCGCGGACGATGACCTGCTCATCATCCGCAACCTCCCCTTGCTCTTATCAGACTCGGCGCGAGCCTGGCTCGAGCACCTTCCTCCCTCACAGATCCACGACTGGCGCGACTTGGTTAGGGTCTTCGTTGGGAATTTCCAGGGCACATACGTGCGCCCTGGAAACTCCTAGGACCTTAAGAGCTGTCGCTAGAAACCGGACGAGTCTCTCAGAGACTTCATCCGGCGCTTCTCCAAACAGTGCATCGAGTTGCCCAGCGTCGGCGACTCGGAAATCATTCAGGCTTTCCTCTCCGGCACCACCTGCCGAGACTTGGTATGAGAGTTAGGTCAGAACATGCCGCCCTCGGCTGCCGCGCTCCTCGACATCGCCACCAACTTCGCCTCAGGCGAAGAGGCTGTTGGGGCCATCTTCCCCGACAACGACGCCAAAGGGAAGCGGAGGGACGAGGCCCCCGAGGCCTCGGCTCCCCACCTCCCCAAGAGAAAGAAGAAGGGTCGCCAAGGGAAGCAAGAGGTCCTCGAGGCCGATCTGGTCGCGGCCGCAGAGCGCAAGAATCTCCGAGGACCCAGGGGCCCTAGGCCCTTCGACAACATGCTCAGGAAACCCTGCCCTTACCACCAGGGCCCGATAAAGCACGCCCTCGAAGATTGCTCCATGCTCTGGCGTTACTATGCCAAGCTTGGACTCCCCGATGACGATGCCAAGCAGAGAGGCACTGGCGATCGGGACGATGACAAGGACGATGGGTTCCCCGAGGTGCACAATGCCTTCATGATCTTTGGTGGACCCTCGGCGTTCCTTACGGTGTGCCAGCGAAAGAGGGAGCGCCGAGAGGTCTTCTCGGTCAAGGTAGCCACTCCTCGATACCTCGACTGGTCTTGAGAAGCGATCACCTTTGATCGAGATGACCACCCCGACCATGTCTCGAATCCCGGGCAGTACCCGCTTGTTGTCGACCCAATTGTTGGCAACACCCGACTCACCAAGGTGCTGATGGACGGAGGCAGCGGCCTCAACATCCTCTACGCCTGCACCCTGGAGCTCCTAGAGATCGATCGGTCGCGGCTCCGGGGTGACGCCGCGCCTTTCCATGGCATCATGCTAGGGAAACGCACGTGACCCCTCGGGCGCATCGACCTTCCCGTTTGCTTCGGCACCCCCTCCAACTACCGCAAGGAGGTCCTTACCTTCGAGGTGGTTGGATTCAGGGGAACCTACCACGCCATCCTGGGGTGGCCGTGCTACGCCAAGTTCATGGCGGTCCCCAACTACACCTACCTCAAGCTCAAGATGCCAGGTCCCAGCGGTGTCATCACGATCGAGTCCACGTACGAGCATGCATACGACTGTGACGTCGAGTGCATCGAATACGCCGAAGCTCTCGTGGAAGCCGAGACCCTCATCGTCGACCTCGAACGACTCGGCAGCCAGCTACTCGAGCCCAAGCGTCGAGCCGGGACGTTCGAGCCCGTGGAAGCTGTCAAGCTCATCCCAGTCGACCCCGCCTGCCCCAACGACCGGGCGCTGAGGATCAGCGCCACCTTCGACATCAAATAGAAAGTCGTGCTCATCGACTTTCTCCGCGCGAACGCCGACATGTTCGCATGGAGTCCCTCAGACATGCCGGGCATACCAAGGGAGGTCGCCGAGCATGCCTTAGACATCCGGACCGGCTCCAGACTGGTGAAGCAGCGCCTGCGCCGATTCGACGAGGGAAAGCGCAGGACCATCGGCGAGGAGGTACAGAAACTTTTGGCGGCCGGGTTCATCAAGGAAGTATCCCATCCAGAGTGGTTGGCTAACCCTGTGTTGGTCAAGAAGAAGAATGGGAAGTGGAGGATGTGTGTAGACTACACCGGTCTGAATAAAGCATGTCCGAAAGTGCCCTTCCCACTACCTCGAATCGATCAAATCGTTGAGTCCACTGCGGGATGCGAGACCTTGTCTTTCCTTGATGCGTATTCTGGTTACCATCAAATCAAGATGAAAGAGTCCGACCAGCTCGCGACTTCTTTCATCACCCCATTCAGCATGTACTACTACGTGACTATGCCTTTAGGCCTCAGAAACGTAGGGGCCATGTACCAGCGGTGCATGACCCAGCTCTTTGGCGACCACATTGGGTGAACCGTCGAGGCCTATGTGGACGACATCGTGGTCAAATCTAGAAGGGCCGGGGACCTCATCGACGACCTGGAGATAGCCTTCAGATGCCTTAGAGAGAAGGGCATCAAGCTCAACCCCGAGAAGTGTGTGTTCGGGGTGCCCCGAGGCATGCTCTTGGGATTCATAGTCTCAGAACGCGGCATCGAGGCCAACCCGGAGAAGGTCTCGGTCGTGACCAACATGGGACCGATCCAAGACCTCAAGGGAGTACAGAGGGTCATGGGATGCCTTGCGGCCCTGAGCCGCTTCATCTCGCGCCTCGGCGAAAAAGGTTTGCCTCTGTACCGCCTCTTGAGAAAATCCGAACGCTTTTCTTGGACCCCCGAGGCCGAAGAAGCCCTTGCCAAGCTCAAAGCACTGCTCACCAATCCTCCCGTCCTGGTACCGCTGGCCAGGGACGAGGCCCTCTTACTCTACGTCGCCGCAACAACCCAAGTGGTCAGCGCGGCCGTAGTAGTAGAGAGGCAGGAAGAGGGGCATGCTCTACCCATCCAACGACTTGTCTACTTCATCAGCAAAGTGCTCTCCGAGACCAAAGCACGCTACCCCCACATCCAAAAGCTTATCTACGCCATAGTCTTGGCTCGACGCAAGCTACGCCACTACTTCGAGTCCCACCCGGTGACTGTGATATCGTCTTTCCCCCTGGGAGAGATAATCCATAACCGGGAGGCCTCGGGTAGGATAGCCAAGTGGGCCGTCGAACTCATGGGGGAAGCCTTGACCTTTGCGCCTCAAAAAGCAATAAAATCCCAGGTCTTGGCCGATTTTGTGGCTAAGTGGACCGACACCCAACTGCCACCTGCTCAAATTCAGACGAAGTGTTGGACCATGTACTTCGACGGGTCCCTGATGAAGACCGGGGTAGGCGCGGGTCTGCTCTTCATTTTGCCCTTCAGAGTACACATGCGCTACATGGTTCGGCTCCACTTCGCCGCCTCCAACAACGCAGCTGAGTATGAAGCCCTCATCAATGGCTTGTAGATCACCATCGAGCTTGGAGTACGGCGTCTCGACATCCGGGGCGACTCGTAGCTCATCGTTGATCAAGTCATGAAGGAGTCAAACTGCATCGACCCCAAAATGGAGGCGTACTGCAAGTTGGTACGTCGCCTAGAAGACAAGTTCAACGGTCTCGAACTCAACCACATCGCGCGCAAATACAACGAGGCCGCGGACGAACTGGCAAAGATGGCCTCGACGCAGGCTCCGGTCCCCCCAAACATCTTTGCCAGGGACCTCCACGAGCCTTCCATTGACTATGCCTCAGCAGCGGAAGAGGGCCCAACGGCCGAACCCACCACGGGGCTCGACGCCCCCTCTGCTGCCGAGACTCCTTCGGCCGAGCCCGAGGTCATGGAAGTGGACATGGGGCCTCCCCAGACCGACCAGGGCACGGACTGGCGAGTCCCGTTCCTTGATTGGCTCGCTCAGCGAGAGCTTCCTAGTGATAGGACCAAAGCCCGATGGCTTGCACGACAAGCCAAGACTTACGTCCTCTGCAATCACGAATTGTACAGGCGAAGTCCCTCTGGCGTCCTCCAACGATGCATCACCACCGAGGCAGGCTAAGCCCTACTTTGGGACTTGCATGCAGGGGCCTGCGGGCACCATGCGGCGCCTCGGATGCTCATTGGAAATGCCTTCCGCCAAGGGTTCTACTGGCCGACGGCGGTTGCCGACGCCACCAAGTTAGTACGCTCCTGCGAGGGATGCTAGTACTATGCGCGGCAGACGCACCTCCTGGCCCAAGCCCTCCAAACCATCCCCGTCACATGGCCATTTGCCGTATGGGGGCTCAACATGGTTGGGCCTCTGCAGAAGGCCCCCGGGGGCTACACCCATCTTTTGGTAGCAATCGATAAGTTCTCCAAATTGATTGAGGCTCGTCCGATCAATCAAATCAAATCCGAACAAGCAGTGCTATTCTTCCCTGACATTATCCACAGGTTCGGGGTCCCTAACACCATCATCACCGACAACGGGACATAGTTCACCAGCAAAAAATTCTTGACGTTCTGTGATGACCACCACATCCGTGTGGCCTGGTCGGCCGTAGGACACCCAAGGACCAACAGCCAAGTAGAACGTGCCAACGACATGATCCTACAAGGCCTCAAGCCAATAATTTACAACCGGTTGAAGTAGTTTGGCAAGAAATGGCTCGCCGAACTCCCATCGGTCATCTGGAGCCTGAGGAACACTCCAAGCCGAGCCACGGGGTTCACACCTTTCTTCCTGGTCTATGGTGCCGAGGCCATCCTCCCCACTGACTTGGAATATGGTTCCCCGAGGCTACAGGCCTACAACGAGCAAAGCAACCGCACCGCTCGCGAGGATGCCCTCGACCAACTGGAGAAGCCCGAGACGTCACGCTGCTACATTCGACCAAGTACCAGCAAGCCCTACGGCGCTATCAGGCCCGGCGCATTCGAAGCCGAGACCTGAAGGTAGGCGACCTGGTGTTGAGGCTGAGACAGAGCAACAAGGGCCGCCATAAGCTGACCCCGCCGTGGGAAGGACCATACATCGTTGCCCAAGTGCTGAAGCCCGGGACCTACAAGCTAGCCAACGAGAAGGGCGAAGTCTTCAACAACGCTTGGAACATAGAACAGCTACATCGCTTTTACCCTTAAATTTCCAAGCATTGTATACATTGTTTCTCGAAATACAGTTAAGAAGCGTTCTTTAGTTCTAATTTTTCGAGAAACCCCCTGAGCCCATCGCGGGTCTCGACAATGCGATGACACCGTAAGGGAGACTCTGCTCTGCCTCTGCAGAACCGAGCCTCCCTCGGGGGCTAGATGGGGGACTCCCCCCTAAGTCCCACGCACCATTTTTTAGTCGTTTTTTGAAAAAATTCCTACGCCAAACTCTCTAGCACGCTCTGACGAATCGGTTGTAAAAAACCCAAGGACCAAAAAGTCTGTTCCAGGGACAGAAGGCTGGTAGAGTCACGAGACGGCCTACGCCCCCGGGCTACGGCACTCCCTCACCACCTCTCGCCCAAGGGACGGCTTAGGCTCCAAGGAGGTTTTTTGCAAAATAAATCTGAGTTGAGAAAACAGAGGGTAGAGGCTCGGAGACACAAGAAAAACGATTAAGAAACACAAGTACTTTAAAAAAAAGGCCTCGACGGCCACAAGCGTTACGATACAAAATCAATCCCTGTCCCATTTACATGGCCTCTTGGGCCCAGGTCAAGGCTCAGGACCTCCAGCATTGGCAGACGGCGGGGGAGGGACCACCTCCTCTTCGAACAGCGTCGCCAGCGCCGTGCCGAGGCCTTCCGCCGCCTCCATCAGCTTTGTGACCACCTCGTCGGCCTCCTCGTCATCGTTGGGCAGGACATAGCCATCACTGATGGCCGGGAGGTCAACACCGATGTAGTGCGAGGCGATGACAGCCAGCGCGCGCTTGACACCCATGTGCAGCGCTCCTCGGAGCCGCTCACGCACTTGGCCGCTCAACGCAATCAGACGGCTCCCAAGGGAGCTGCCCGACTGAACCCCCTCGACCTCGGTCTCGAGCACCACCTGCACAGGTGGTATGGGAGGCACCTTTCAGCGCCTCGTGCTCCCCGATCTCGGTCTCAAGCACCACCTGCACCGCGACGGAAGCCTTGGCCGCACGGGTGACCTCCGCCTCCAACTCTGCGCCAAAAGAAATGGAGTGGGGTTGAGCGAAAGGAAAAACAAGCCAAAAAGGGACGGAAGCCTGCGGGACTCACCCCTGGCCTTCTGCTCCCACTGTCGGGCCTCGACCCGAGAGGCCTCGGCTTTCTCTCCCCGGCGCTAGGCCTCGGCCTGGGAAGCCTTGGCCTTTTCCTTCAGACGCTGGGCCTCGACCTGAGAAGCCTCGGCCGCCCTAGAAACCTCTCTCCCCAGCTCTGCATCACACCAGGGGGTTAGGAGGCGAACATAAGAAAAGTGAATAAGACGAGGGGAATATGGACTCACCCTCGGCCTTCCCCCTCCAAACCACAGCCTTGGTCTGGGAAGCCTCAACCACCGTAAGGGCCTCGTCCAAGGTGCCTTTCGTCAGCTGGTGCGCACTCTGCTCTGCCCCTAGCTGCCTAGCAAGGGCCTTGCCCGAGGCCGTCGCTTCTTCAGCCCTGGACCTGAAGGCATCCCGATCACCGGCGACGTGGGTCAGCTCCTCCTCCAACTCCTTTACCCGCGCCGCCAAAGGGGCGACCTGCTCCTAGGCCGTGGCCGCCTCGACCTTCGCGTCGGCACAACGAAGACAAAGGTCCTCCACCTCCGTGCTCTGCGCCGTCAGAAGCTCGTTGGCACCCGCGAGCAGGCCCTTTTGCCGCTGGAGTTGGTCCCAGACGTCCCTCTCCCACCGGAGAAAGACCGACTTCCCAAGGGACCGAGTCTCGAGCTCCTGGGGAAGCAGAATAGGGGTCATTCACTACAACAAAACTCAGAAAAAGACAACATCGCACGAGAAAAGAAAGCACGAACCTAGGCGACTCCGGGCAGTTCGTCAGCCACCACGGACAGCGCCGTCCGTAGTGACCGCTAGGCTAGCTGGCGGTATTGCTCGAAGGTGTCCCAGCGCCCGCCCTCGGCTGCGTCCTCGAGGGCAAACAGAGGCTCCCCCTCAGGGTCGTCCTGGCTCTGCCATAGGACACGCGGGTGATCCCACCCATGAGGCTCGGGTCACACCTGCACGAGGGCCGAGCTTCCCTCGCCTAGGGTCGGGACCGGCTATTCCACGGCGCCGGTCTCCTCGACGTCGACCACCTCCCGCGCCCGGGATGTATCGTCGGAGGAGATCGGATGGACCTCCGCCTCCCGGGCGCTCTCCCGCAACGACGGTGGGCCTTGAACCAAGGGTGCCACCAAGGCCTCCGCCGCCTTCATCTCCACCTCCTGGGCGGACGGCCTCGCCACCATCACGTCGGCCTCGGTGGTCTCGGGGGCTCTGGCCTCCGCCATCGTGGCCTCGATGGTCGCGGAAGCGCCGACCCCCGCCGCTGTGGCCTCGGTGGTCTTGGGCGCCCCGGCCTCCGTCGCCTCAGCCTCAGAGACCCCGGGGGCCTCAACCTCGGTGGCCTCGGCAACTAAGGGCACCTCGGCCCCATCCGACTCACGAGCCTCACCCTCACGGCGCGGAGGCGCTCCCTCCCCCATCTGTGTCAGGATCGCCTCGGCAGCCCCTCCTTGGGTGGCCAGCTCCTTCGGGCCGGCCCTCATCGACGCCGCGCCGCGTTGTATGGCGGCTTGCGCCTCCGCCACCCTGTGGGCTGTGGAGCCAGGGCTCGCCTTGTGCGCCTTGAGGGGCGCCAAGGAAAGCACCTCCACAGGTGGCTTCCGACTAAGGACAAATCACCTGCAGAGTCAGCACGAGATCAAAGAACGAACGGGAAAACACTATGGCTCTACCAAAAATACGCTTACCCCGAGCGAGGCTGCAACCGCTTCGGCACTGCAAACCACGTCTGCAAAGGCGGTGCCGGCGGCAGGGGCGTAGCCTCTGCGTCCGCTGGCGCCGGCCGGTCCCCGATGGGCCCCGGCGCCCCCTCGGTCCTCCGCGGGGGTGGTTGCATCGCACCCGCCGCCACCTGCTCCACTACTGCCGTCGAGCCCACCGGGCTAACGGCACGCTTTCCTAGCGCCCGCGCCTCGGGCGTGTCGGCCTCGGCCCCAGGGCGGGCGACCGCCGACCCCGGGACAGCTCCTCCCCCTCCCCCCGGTAACGCCAGGCTACTTGCCGACGCCCTAGGCACCGTCTCCCCAATGTCAGGGAGATGGTCCAGGGGACCCCGCCCCACCTCGCCCTCGTCATCTCCGTCCGAGGCATCCGTCGATAGCGACGGCGAAGGGGACTCCTCCAACGGGAGACTGTCCTTCCTTTCCTGCTGGCGGCGCTCATCTAATTTCTCCCGCGCAAGGATCTGCTTCGTGCGCCTCGCCGCCTTAGTGTCCTTTCTTTTTTTCTGTGCCTCGGCGTGCGCCCGGTTGATCGCCCGCCGCCTCGCGTCCTTAGGAACTGGCGGTGGGGAAGCTCGCACGTCCCTCATCCCCTGCGGGAACGGCGAACGCGGGTAAGGAAACGAGAAATAACAAGAGACGGAGAAGGCTTGGGGGCTGCAGCGATGCGTGACTTACCAGCGAGAGAAACCCCCATGACGGACGCATCACGAGGGTGGCTAGACCACCGATCCTCAACTTCGCATCCACCGTCTCCCTCACCCGGCGAAGAATTTCCTCGTCAGAGAGGGCAGAGGCAGACATCCGGATGCCCGCAATCGGCTCGTCCGGCCTCATCTCGAATAGGCGCCACCGCCGGGCCATCAGTGGTTGCACCCTTCGACGGTGGAAGGCAGCCATGACCATAGCCACGGTAAGGCAGCGGTCCCTCAGCCTCTGCATCCCTTCCAGCAGCGGCTACAGCTTGGGCTGATCCTCCCTTGGGACGCCATATTTCCACCTCTCTGGACAGCTCCCCACAATCCGCCCAGTGTAGGGGGGGAGTCCGCCGTCGTCGTTGCGGAGGTAGAACCAGCTCGTATACCATCGACGATTGGATGACGCAAGCTGGGCCAGGATGTAGAGGTGCTGGCGGTCCTGGCGCACTTGGAGAGTGCAGCCGCCAGCCCTCACCGCCTTCCTCGTGCCCAACGTGCCCGTCGGCTTGGTGGAATGCCCCACCCGGAAGAGATGGAGCCACAACTCCCAATGGGGAGCAATCCCCAAATACCCCTCGCAGACAGCGATGAAGATAGCCGCCTGTGTGATAGAATTGGGGTTGAAATTGTGGAGCTCCACGCCATAGTAATGCGAGAGCGCCTGCATGAACCGGTCCGCCAGGACACCGAGGCCGCGCTTGTGAAAGGACACGAAGCTCACGATGTAATCGTCGCGAGGCCTCGGCTCTGGCTCGCCCGACGGAGCGATCCACTCCGGCCTGTTGGGGTCGGTCACCGGACAAAGGAGTCCGCCGTCGATGAGCGACTGAATCACCTCCACGGTGACATCGGATGGATCCCAAGGGTCTGCCTCGATGACAACAATGTCGTCGGCCATGAGTGCGGTGGAGGGTTCGAATATGGCGGTGAGTCTCTCTCTCTCTCTCTGTCCCTCCCTCTTTCTCTCTACCTCGCCCTTCTCCCTTCTTCTCCCCGGTGCTCGCTGCTCTAGCGATGGCTCAATGAGGGCAGAGCTAATGTGGGCAAGGTAACGAGAGAAGGGGCGAGGCTCGTCGTGTATTTATGCAAGGTGAAGGTGAAACGGACGGGCGACGAAATCAGGGAAGTTTCCCCCAGATCCGGCACAGTTAACCTAATCCGATTTTGCTGCCCACGTGCCCACCTTTCCCTCATTAATCGCGGGAACAGTTACGTTCCATCCACTGATGCCACGTCGCGTCCGACCGCTGCTGCGGCAGGCGTCATTTCGCCTCCTTGAGAAAATCGCCTCAAAAGGCATGCCGGTCGTTGTCGAGCCAATAGGGGAGATATCCCCCCCACCCTATTCCTTTCAGACGAAGGAACGAGACGCCGAGCCCATTACGGTCCAGGGGTTCAAAGGCTGGGCCCCGAGGGGTTTCGACAGCCGCCTTAGGGCAATAGAGTTAGGGACGACCGTGGGCGAGCCCATACGAGGCCGAGACCCAAGCAAGCGAAATGCTTGGGACGCCCAAAGTCGTGTCTGAGACCGGCAGGGAGGTCTCCGAATGGGATCCCACTGTAGGGAGGCACCGAGCCACCGGGGCCCAGCGAACGGCCTCGGCACCCACTAGAGAAACCCTCTAGTACTCTTGGAGTGCGTCTCTGGACCACTAGCCGACCCCTAGCGAACGGGGTATGGGCCTCCACTTGGATTACCCGATAACATCTCACCAGAAGTGCCACCGCTCGAGCCCACCGAGGGTAGCCTGGCACATTCCACCCCTCCTTCCGAGCGAAAAGGAAGCTCGAGGGTCGTACAAAAAGTCAGGGGAACCCCTGACGGCCTTCTTGCTCCGTGCAGAGGCTATGGGGCTTTTCTTGCAACCTTGCCGAGACCCAGCGACCCCAGCTCGCACTCGAGGGGGCTCGGCAAAACAAACCCTCCTTCCGAGCGAAAAGGAAGCGCAAGGGTCATACAAAAAGTCAGGGGAGCTCCTGACGGCCCTCTCGCTCCATGCAGAGGCTAGGGAGCTCTTCCTGCAGATATGCCAAGACCCCGCGACCCAGGCTCGCACCCAAGGGGGCCTCGGCAAACAAACCCTCACGCGCGAGGGGCGTACAAAAAAGCCAGGGGAACTCCTGACGGCCCTCTCGCTCCATGCGGAGGCTAGGGTGTTCTTCCTACAACCTTGCCGAGACCCAGCGACCTAGGCTCGCACCCGAATGGGCTCGGCAAACAACCCCTCCGTCCGAACGAAAAGGATGTGTGAGGGTCAAACAAAAAAGTCAAGAGGACCCCTGACCGCCCTCTCGCTCCGTGCGGAGGCTCAGGGGCTCCTCCTGCACCCAAGACAAGGACAAACGACCAAAGCCCGCGCAGGAAGTTTCGATAAAAACGCGATAAAGGGCATCGAGCCCATTATGGTCTAGGGGTTCGAAGGCTGGGCCCCCTAGGGTTTCGACAGCCGCCCCAGGGCAACAGAGTCAAGGACGACTGTGGGCGAGCCCACGTATGGCCAAGGCCCGAGCGAACGATCGCTCGGGACGTCCTAAGTCGTGTCCGAGACCGGCAGGGAGGTCTCCGAATGGGATCCCATCGTAGGGAGGCACCGAGCCACCGGGGCCCAGCGAACGGCCCCGGCACACACTAGAGAAACCCTCTGGTACTCTTGGAGTGCGTCTCTGGACCGCTAGCCGACCCCTAGCGAACAGGGCTCGGGCCTCCACTCGGACTACCCGATAACAGCTCACCGGAAATGTCACCGCTCGCGCCCACCGAGGGTAGCCTAGCATATTCCACCCCTCCTTCCGAGCGAAAAGGAAGCGCGAGGGTCATACAAAAAGTCAGGGGAACTCTCGATCGCCCTCTCGCTCCGTGCAAAGGCTTGGGGGCTCTTCCTGCGACCTTGCCTAAACCCCGCGACCCGAACTCACACTTGTGGGCTCAGCAAATGCAATAAAATCTCTCGCTCAAAGTGAGGAAAAAGACCCTGGGGGAATGAATCCGCTCCCCCAGGGCCTCGGGGGCTACACCCGGCGGGTGCGCTCGCGCACACCCACCGAGGCCTCGAAGCACAAAACACCGTTCTGCCAGGAGCTACTGCAAGTCGAGCCTCGTCAAAACCTCAAGAAGAGCGCTCACTCTCTCCTTAAGGCTCGGGGGCTACTGTCCGGTACCATAAAACGGGGTACCCCTAGCGTATATCGAAAGAGCCACCTCAACCCCATAAAAAACAAAGCCAGAAGGTAAGCCATTGGTTAAACACCGGCCCCGTCCGAGATCACCGGCTCTCCGCCTCGCCTTTGGCCTCGCACAGGAGGTCTCGATGGCCGGACGAATCTCCGCCTCGGCAGGGAACCCCTTCTCCATCTCGCCCGAGGCCCTACGCGTACAGCCTCGAACGAGACAGCGATTCTCCGTATCGCTCGAGGCTGGCTCGGCAATAACCCGTCGCTCCCGCCTCGACCAGTCCTCCCAACAGCGTGTCGCGTCCTATTAATGCGTCAACCACTCCCACAATCTCAGCCGGACGACGGCTAGACACCGCAGAGTGGCCGACAGGACGGGAGGTCACGTCAGCGCCATACCGTCCAGAGCAGGACGGGGTAGGGGTTACCGGCCACTGTGCGCTAGCGCTGTGCCCACGATCAGCGCCTGAACTACACTGTGCCACCTAATCCCTACCCCAGGAACAAACGCGGCATGGGGAGTCAAGTCCGGGATTCACGTCTGCCGAGCCTCCCATGACGGCTCGGCCTCCAAGCCTCGGCAATCTACCGTGGGGTCTCGGCATCCGCGGGATTCACGTCTGCCGAGCCTTCCGCGATGGCTCGGCCTCGGCACCAATTAGACCTCGGCGCGCCACCAAGTCAAAACTCCGCAGGGTTCGACATGTCTCCTACAGCGGAGGCCATGCTGACTAGACGTCAACAGGGATTCCCACGACCTCAACAGCCTCAGGCATGGCCGGCATGACGCACCAACGATTAAGTACCAATTGCCATTCCCGACACTGTGCTGCTATAGGAATAGGCCACAGTACTAGATCTTCCTTCCTCGCTAAGGCTCCACATGTAGTTCTCTCATGTACTCCTGGCTCCCTCCTTGCGGCTATAAAAGGAAGCAGCCAGGGCCGTTTCTGGGGGGATCGGACACTTACGATTAGGCGTAGGCCCACACGACGAACTCGCGCATAACGCCTAGAGGAACACGCGAGCTTTCCTACGGCTTGAGATCAACATCTCAAGCAATCCACGCCGCACCACGAAGAGACTTGGGGCTAGCTCTCTCTCTCGCCCTGCTTGTAACCCCCTACTACGAGCATTTCGGTGCAAGAAATACAAGATCGATCTCTTGAACTGGACGTAGGGTACCCATTACCCGAACCAGTATAAACTTTGTGTCTCTTTGCATCACCATCCGGAATTGTGTACACGCAGTACAAATTTACTAGTTGGTTGAGGACCCGCCGGTCCGAAACACCGACACTATCCATTATATCAAATACAACAGTGTAAAAAGAGCCTATATTCACTGAGAGGACCTAGAAATTACGAGATTAATAAGGAAAAAATTAAACCAAAGAATAGATCAGGTTAATCCAGAAAAGAAAAGAATACACTATATTATGAAAACAGAAAAAAAAAATCTACACTGTTGGATTTTATGATTATCCATTGACTTAGAATAAACCAAAAAAATACATATCTAATATAATAAATTGTTCACATTCTCTCTATTTCTAGACTTTATTCATTGTAAGAAAAAAACATATTCAATCGACAAAGGAGTCCTTTTCCTACGATGTCTAATCAGATGATTATTAAGGGTTTTTTTTTGTCGTGCAAATAAATTTCCACATGCGTATGCTACTTTATTTTTCTGTTCACTTGGAATGTAGATATGAGCATTACGTACAACTCTTCCTTTTTATTTTATGGTCCAACAAATATTATTTTCCTTCCAATTTAAATAGATACTATATTAATATAACAATGTTAGAAGAAGCCTTCACATTCGCCATGGAAGTCTAGAAATTACGAGATTAATTGTGAAAAAGAAAAGAGTATCCGTTGTTGGATATTATGATGATCTAACGGCCCAAATCAAACCAAAGAATATACTAGATTAATCCAAAAAAGAAAAGAATCTACACCGTTAGATTTGATGATGATCAAATGACTTAAATTAAATGGTTTTTTTGGATTCATACCATTATATTTTTTGAGAAACACCATTACTGTTTATCTATTTTGAAGCGTACCATTACAATTCTTCGTTTCCCACGAGAATGTCACAGAATACGTATACAGATGACTTGGGCCTAGCTGCAGGCGTATACACCGACCTGACACGGCCACCTCTGCATGCCACATCTCTGCACAAATGCCACAGTCTTCTTCTCGGCAACACACACCGTTTCTCTGGCCGGCGACGCACGCCGATACTTCGGCTCCGCCTCACCAAGGCAACTCCAGTGCTCCGCACCTCCATAGGCCGACACATGGCGTGGAGCTTCATCACATCGTAGCCGCTGGCGAACGCCACCGCCACCAGCACGCCATAGTCGTACCAAGGCAGGGATCGACGAACGGACCATTGCCTTGGTGCCT
Organism: Miscanthus floridulus; assembly: GCF_019320115.1. NCBI lineage: Eukaryota > Viridiplantae > Streptophyta > Magnoliopsida > Poales > Poaceae > Miscanthus > Miscanthus floridulus. The sequence goes on from NC_089588.1 coordinate 86,012,737, forward strand.
TGTGCTGCCACAGGCACACTCGCAGACTAATACACGGCCCGGTGCCTTAGCGCCCCACCGCCGTTGATCGCTATCTCGTGCCGGCTGCCACCAGCACGAACGAATCCTATGACGAGGCTTTGGGATCTCTGCCATGCCACCGATGGCGTGCTCCACCACAACCATACGTGGTGCGCCATCGTTGGGGCTATTGGAGCCCGTGTCTCTGACCTTCAACGTCGACATCTTCAACTTGCTCTCCACTCTCTAACCTAGGCTCTTAATACCAATTGTTAGAACAGAAGATCGACGGACGATCACGAGAACATGAACAATAGACATAGACTTGCCGGCGACGAATGCCGCAGCGACGAACGCCTGTATCTTGGCTTCTATTATTCAAACACACGACTCGGCTTAGGTTGAGCTGACACATCATATTAGCTAATACACGACCTTAGCTCATGCAAGAGCCACGAACTCTCCTGTGCACGATCCGCATGAACCGCTCAGCCCTCTCCTGTGCTCGCTCCTCCACTGCATGCCTTCAATGCTAGCTGCTGGCTCCTAAAGACTCGGCCACCACCTTGAGTCCTTAACTCAGCTAACAAACTAAAAATAGAATGCATGCACACACACACGCTAACTAACCAACTGACTTGAACACAGTCAAAGTCATGATTATCCTAACACTAGCCAGATGCAGGCCGCATCAGTTCGTGTCCTTCATTATCACGATGGCACATCCTTTGTTGATGCAGCCAATAGCGGTGCTACCATCCGATTCTCAATAGCTACAACGTGTCCTTCAGTGCTGCCAGGCCTGCGAGCTCTGCCCGGAGGCCCCGGACTACCGTGAGCTCAAAGCTCAGGGCTTCAACATGGCCATCGGTACGTTCATATCAGCCTTGCTCATCAGTTTATGCTGGATGGAACGGCAACAGGGCAACCACCCCTGCCCTCAAGTCCCAAGTCAACCAGGGGATGTTGCATTACTGAAGCATCACACGGCTGATTCTCCATTTGTGCGGCCATAAGTTCATCAAATGGTCATCTAAACTCTTAACAAAAAATTCCTGTGGCAACGTGCGGAGAATTCAACTAGTATAACAAGCACTGCTGCAGAAACGATTTTTAGGGGCGGCTCGTAACCCTTTGTAGGGGCGGTTTAGCCAGCCGCCCCTACCCAACCGTCTCTACAAATCATGTATTTGTAGGGGCGGTTCCAAGGCCGCCCCTACAAATCGATTTGTAGGGGCGGCTCGTGTGACCAGCCGCCCCTACAAATCGATTTGTAGAGGGCGGTTCAATCTAGAACCGCCCCTACAGTACGTTTTTCCGCAAAAAAATTCAAATTTATAATTCAAATTCGACCAGAACACTGTTTGTTTCCACGTATTCCATCTAGCGTTCGTGTTGCCGAACGCCCCACGACCAGCGTTCCGAACCGCGTTCGCGTTGCCAAACGCCCCGCGACCAGCGTTCCGAACCCCTTAGACTACAAGCACAAGAGTATTATATAAACTACAATTACAAGTCCAATTCACAAGAATATATACAATCCATCATTAAATATACAAATTCCATAAACATTGTTATCAACGTCCTAGAGCTAGCCTTTCAGTCTCACGAAGGTGTTGGTACTGAGGAGTTCTACCTAAGTCAGACTCTCGGTCATGGTAGTCGCCTTTGACGTGTACAATCTGGTCCAACAAATACCTGTTTGTAGGGGGCGGCTCATATTACTAGCCGCCCCTACAAATTGATTTATAGGGGCGGCTATAGTACCAGCCGCCCCTACAAATCTATTTGTAGGGGCGGCTGTAGTACCAGCCGCCCCTATAAACCGCCCCTACAGTACGTTTTTCCGCAAAAAAAATCAAATTTTCAATTCAAAATCGCGTTACCGAACGTCCCGCGACCAACGTTCCGAACCGCGTTTGCATTGCCGAACGCCCCGCGACAAACAGGTATTTGTAGGGGCGACTACAAGCACAAGAGTATTATATAAACTACAATTACAAGTCCAATTCACAAGAATATATACAATCCATCATTAAATATACAAATTCCATACACATTGTTATCAACGTCCTAGAGCTAGCCTTTCAGTCTCATGAAGGTGTTGCTACTGAGGATTTGTACCTAAGTCAGACTCTCGGTCATGGTAGGCGCCTTTGACGTGTACAATCTGGTCCAATATGAAGTTCCAAAGGTCAACAACGAGCTCTAAGAGTTGGTCATCCTTGTATGGGTCTCTTTTCATTCCTTTCTCTTCTTTCCACTACAAAAGAACAAGTTTCGGTTTAGTATTTCATACCATGTACGAAGTTTTTATACTACGGGTGAAGAGGTTCAAACTTACCCTTAAGGGGTGTCTCCTGTAGGCACCGGTGCTACTCATCATAGAACATATATAGTATCCACAATGTACACTCCCATGCTTCTGCTTGGGACACTGTGTGTTTTGCATATCAAAATGTTAAGTAATACTTTTGATAGCCATGTAATAGAGTACTGAAGCAGTAAGTTACACTTACCGCACATAGTGTTTTTATAGCTAGCTTTTCCTTCCTTGCTGGATCATGCCTTCCTCGATGATTAGTGACATAGAACCTAAATGTCTATTCGAATTATTTTAGCAAATACAACTTGTTAGTATCCAAAAGTGGACGTTACAAGTATGTATATAAACATATAAGCTAATGAGGATTGTCGATATGTATACGTCTTGAGAATCGATATGAAGTCTTTGTATGTCACCAGGTCCCTATCTATTGAATCAAAGACTCATGACATGCTCCTCCCGACATCGACGGCTATACAAATCCAGTGGTTGCTGCATGGATTTAATCATAAAACTAGATAAGTTCTTTTGCATCGAATAAAATATATCAAACAAAACTTTAAGTATAGAGTTGAACTTACTCGAAGTTGTATGATAGCCATATAGTAGAGTGTTGTTCGAGAGTTTTGAAAGCCAGAGCAATGTATGCCACAACCTTAAGGGACTCTTCCCTTAGTTTCATCGTACGGATGTGCTCTTTCTCCTGAAGAGTCTTTGCAGCAGCTAGCTCTTTGGCATCTAGTTTCCACTGTTTAGGGTAATTAAAATTTGTTTGGGCTATAGGTTGAAGGTCTATATACCCGGCTTTCACACTTGGCATTTGTTTGACAATGTGCACTTACATTCTACAAATCACGGCGTGGGTTAGTTACAACAAAATTCAAAGATTACATTCATATCATATCGGGAGGACAAGGACTTACAGGCACCACGTGCGAATTAGATTCATCTCCATTGCTCCCAGGTGAAAGCATGTCTGCATGTCATTGAAGTCCAAGACAATTTTCCTAGCTGGGCTTCCAAATGTGCCAGTGGGGAAGCATGCTTGTATGAGGTCTATGCTTGTTGGGAGAACACTCAAGTACCAATCATGGAACCTTCTCATTCCAAGTGGTAGGCGCTAGATGTCCCGGTTTGGTAGGAAGGGCTTGCCTCTTTCATATGTTTTCGGGCAATCCTTTGACCATTTGATGGCATCAACATCTAGATACTGCTTTGCAATTTGGTGGAGTTTGCTAGTGACGGCCTCCTCAGAACCCCGTGATGGGACTTTTTTAACTTGGTTCTCAGGCTTGAACTGGTCATGGGAATACCACTTGGACACCGACGAATCATCTTTCATTGGAACATAAACTGGCCTTATGGTGATTGGATGCTTCTTTCGAAGTTCCCATTCAGGCACGTCCTCATCTTCTTGTGCATCACCTTCTTCATGAGGCACTCGTTGTTCATGTATCGGCTGTGCTTGTTGAGAAGACTATGGCATCTCATCATGCACTTGCTCGGTACAAGCTGGAGAAGGTTGTGGCATCTCATCAGGCACATGCTCGCTAGGAGGCGGGGAAGAATGTGGCATCTCAGGAATGTGGTGGTCATGACATGGTGAAAATATCTCCCTGACCTCAACAACTCGCTCCAAATTTGGGAGAGGGGGAGGCGGCGAACAAGCAGTCAATATAATGTCTCGTTTGTGCCAGAGGATGAACTACCCCATAACATCTCCGAGTAACACCAGCCCCTCGGGAGTCGCATAGTCTATCCTCCACTGCATGAACTCGGGCTTCACGGTATGCACCTCGACCCTAGTGTAGTCCGGCGGTATCTTATTATTGTGGTGTAAGCCACCAGGAGGATGTGCCACACCTGTTGCCACCTCCATCACAGTGTTTTGCCAGCCGCTGAGAAACACCAAGGTGCAACTAGTTGGTTCCCGTATGCGATCGATGGGGGTTGTGGCTGCAGTGGAACCTTGGCTGCTAGGAACTTTCGGAGGGCTGCCAACTAATGCCAGTTCTCCCGGCGGCGTCACTAATATCCGTGGCTCCGTAGAAAGTCCTTGCTCCTCCAGCGCCTTTGCAACTAGAGCCTTCACTTGGAGCTCAAGATTAGTCTCCCGGTCTCTGCCATGTTTCTTGTATATATGCATGTCCTCTTCGAATCCTTGCTTCTAGGTCGTCCTTTTCCCTAGCCCCCTGGTGCGGCCTGTGTGCTCCTTGTTTCCCAAGCCAAGGCTAAGCTCGTCCCTCTCTCTGGAAGGATTGAATGAGCCCTTCTCCTTGTCTTCAGCATATTTCAGTATCCTTGATACTGCCTCTTGGGTCTCCGGCTTATCAAACTTAAGATTACCACCAGATGATTCTGTACTCCTCGCATATATCCAATTCCTTGAGCGTACCTTCAAATTTGTCACATCGATATTCCCAGCAGCTGCGGCCTCTTCATCCATCTTCATAAACTCCTCTTCCTTGGCATAGTAGCCACCGGGGCCTAGATGATGGTGGTGTTTGTTCCTCTTCACTAGCTCGGTGTTACGGGCATTGGGCTCCAATGCCTCTGGTGAAGTCTTTTGAGCCATGAGATCCTCCCATTGACTAGGAGTTATTTTGCCGAACTCGTTGAAGGGAGTTAACCCCTTTTGGATATACTTCGTGTTGAGCTCCGACCTCCAACGTCGGAATGACTCTCCCATCATCATGAAAGCATTTTTTTACCAGTTCGTGCTTACCCTCCGGAAATCTAAAATTGAGCTTCAACTGCCTATCCCATAGTGCATTCTTTGTGTTCTCTGGTACCTCTTTCGAGTTAAGGATTGTTGGGTTCAATTTATCTCTTACTAGGGCCCCGATCGTATTACGGAATCGTCCTCTTAATTCCTTCGGCTCAAGGATCTCCCCTGCTGGCCTGACCTCCATTATCACATAGCATGCCTTATCTGGATATAGATTTCCTTTTCTATCCCCTCATTTCCTCTTAGGCTTGGTAGTCATGGTTGTGTCTTGAGGTTGTGGAGCAGAGGCATCGTGATTCGTCTCTGTGGCTGTTGCCTCTGCTCTTCTTTCCTCTACTCTGTCTTGTCTAGTGAGATGTCGCGAACATTGACGTCGTCTTTTCCGAGTTTTAGGAGGGACCTGTATATACGACAGTTCAAAGTGTTAGCAGAGGTAACACAGCCAACACTTTAGCAAAATTTACAAGCTAAGGCTTTTTTCCTACCTCCTCGTTCAGGTCAAAATCCTTGTCCAAATCTTCCTCCGTTGGCTCCTTCTGGCTTCACATGGGAAAGGATCCTCGAGACTTACATATTCCTCTTATGAGTCCTCATCATCATCATCATCAACTTCTTTGCCTTCAGCAGCCTCTCCTGCTCTTCCTTCTGCTCCCCCTTCCTCCTCGTCACACTGCTCCTGAGTAAGCATCACTTCTAGATCCTTTTCTACCTCGTTATTGAACTATTCCTAAGTAAGCTGATCCCTAGTGCTTGCTCCTCATCATGCTCGGGGCATCGGGCTACACTATCTGGTGTCCGCGACATTATTTTGCGCTTTGTTCTAATAGATGCAAGAAAGTGTGCTTTAGGTACGCGAGAAGGTATAAGAAATCAAAAAGGTCTATAAACCAAAGTAGTCCTATAAAACAACAATATATCAAAAAAACAAGAAGTAGCAGTAGTAGAGGCCTCAGAAACATGTCAATCATCATCTGATCTTGAACTTGGAGCATCAAGGCATCATAACAGAGAAGAGAGGAGAAGGTAATGTAGGGGTGGCTGCTAATGATGCCAAGTTCCTCACAAGTTCTTGATCATCAGCTCATATTCCATATAATGTATGGACTTAGACAATTTCACCATCGGCTAAACAAAAGAGAGGAGAGGAGAGGGGAGATTTGGCAAAAAAAAAAAGCAACAGCTGCTTAACAAACATAGAGAGGAAAAGGTGTAAAAAAAGCAGCAGATGCTTCCCAAACATAGAGGATAGGAGTTGACTGCTGCCACATGGTTGGAAGACCCCTACAGATCAAAATTTGGTAACTTAGATGTGGTAAATAATGGATTAGAGTAGAAGAGGAGTAATGGTAGAGGAGTAGAGTAGAGGAGGAGTAGAGAAGTGTAGCAGCTAGTAGTTAAGAGCAGCAGCCACTTAGTAGTATAGGGAAGTGAGTAGAGTAGCAGCCAGCAGCTAGGGAAGAGAGTAGAGTAGCAGCCAGCTAGTAGTAGTAGGAGTAGATAGTAGTAGAAAGTAGAGTAGTAGTAGTTCAGTAGCAAGTAGAGTAGTAGTAGTTCAGTAGCAAGTAGAGTAGTAGTAGTTCAGTAGAGTAGAGTTAGAAGACCACAAAAGAGGTAGAGACATAGTAAGAGTCAAAAAATGAGAGAGAAGAGTAAAAAAATCAGTAAGCAACAGCAGTAGTTAAGTAGAGTCAACAGAGTGAGGTAGAGACATAGCAGCAACATTAGTTAAGTAGAGTCAAAAAATTTAGTAAGTAGTGGGCAAGCAAGCACAGCAAGCAGCCACCACCTCAGGCATTTTAAATTTGCAGAGAGTAGAAAAATGATAGAAGAGCAGCAGGAACAGCACTTAGTAGTACATAGTAGAGAGAAGAGTAATAGTAGTAGGACTAGCTAGTAGTAGTTCACAAGCTGCATAAGCCCACAATAGGAGAGGAGAGCATCATAGGCAACAGTAGTATTTGCTCAATTCAAAATATTTGAGACAGAGAGTGCTAACATGTGCTCAATTCAGTAGAGTAGAGTAGTAGTAGTTCAGTAGAGTAGTAGTAGTAGTTCAGTACAGTAGGCAAGTGAATACCCATGCATGCAAACTGCTACAATGAGATGTAGTAGTAGTAGTAGTTCAGTAGAGTAGTAGTAGTAGTTCAGTATAGTAGTTCAGTAGAGTAGTAGTAGTAGCCAGCAGCTAGCAGTATCAACACACATGCATGCAAATTGCTACAACCAATATAGCTTAGGCAAGTGAAATCAACTAATAAATAAATAAAACTACTTGCAACCTAAAAAGATGACCAAAATTTGTGCAAATGACAAAGTTCAGAACCTAAGCTAACTGCATGCGCTTGCTGCCACCACCGAACAAAGGAGGAACAAGCTGAGTGCCTGCACCTTAATTAGCTAATGGGAATCCCTGAACTTTGTTTGACTAATGACATGACCAGCAGGAGCAAATAGCTTAACTAGTAACCAAACACCTTATTACAAGTACTGGTGTACCACACGTTCATTTAAATTTTAGAGCCTATATTAACAAACAAAAGACATTAATGGGTCCATTATATTTTTAACAACATGGGTCCACATTTCAATCAATGAAGAAAAGGCATTAATTGCTTAACCAATCAGACCCATAGCAACCTTCTGGACACATAACTGAACATTCTAAGAGGAAACTAAAGGGTTTTGTCTTCTATTTTTAAGCAGCAAATTGTGGATATTGACAGGAAGAGATAAAAATATAGAGACAACAGTTCTTCTAAATGTCATTAATGCATTGCTTCTAAATATGATTCGTAGTGGCTAGTAACATTCAAAGTCATATCAATACAACGATGAAAATGCTAACATAGGTTGTATTGATTTTATTTATCATACAAACTATCGAATAATAAACTTACAGCGGACATTCATCTCATAAATATATTAAAGCATGAAAAGTTTAATAGCTCTAGCTAACTAGTTCCAAAACAAGATAAGTAGACTCTTTCATAACTATAGTATGTTATGTTCCATTAATTAATACTCATATTTCACCCTGCTCTTGCAATTAAATACATCAAGACTAGAGAAGGCAAAATTAGAACTCACTTGACCAAATTAAGCGTTGAATCAGCCAGTTTAGCTTATTCATTCAAACTTAAAAGGCTATCTAGGTGCATTTTCACAGTGTGATAAAATTTTAGACAACATGGAACTGCTACTGCTAATAAACCTATTTGGTTTCTGAGAACCTAACTGTAAAAGTTTCATGCAACTGATCGCGACACAGTAGCTAGGGTTAGGTGTTCCTGGTTAAGTACACCACTTTGAATAACCAAGTCCAATTAAAAGAGCTCTCCTTCAGCATAATTTCAGATAAAATAAAGTATCTTCCCAGCGGACCAAACCTTCTACAATCAAAATCAACTTTATGAAGTAGTTAACATCTACTATAGACATTTCTCACAACCAAACTATCAAATTTTATTTAAAACAGTGCAAATTTTCTCTTTTGGCAAGAAAAAATGATTCAGATGCTTAGTCCAGTTATATAGTGACCACTAGACTGTAAAAACTTTCATTCAGTTAATATCTATGTTGAAATGTATGTTATCTAGCTAGTAGAAATAATAGATGTTATGAGATGATGTTAAATCCATATGATATATTGATATAAACATGGATGCTTATCTAGAGACAACCAAAAGATAATAACACTTGAGTCATCTAATGATAGAGATTGTCACAATCGAAAACCAGCATACTAATCAAGGTTCATAGAGCATAAATCTTGCTGTTGTTCGTTCCATTGCATAAATGCATAGAAAAATCATCTCCAGCTTGATGCAGCTCATCTCTAAGTGTAATCAATTCATCATTATTAGTATCTCCTGCACTCTGAGCTATGGATTGATGGGCTATATATATCTGCCATGTTGTCTTTGTTTAGAGGAGCAATGCCTGGCATCTCGATCATCTTGTCATGCTAGCTGTTTAGTGAATGGGATGCAAAGGTGGTAGCCACCTAATTGTCCCCAATTGGCACATAAACTAGATTCGACAGTACACATAGAAGCACACACATGACACATGCATCAATCATCAGAAAAATAGGATCCTACAAAAACTAAGTCACCAGTCTTAGTCGATCTATATCTATAGGACTCGAGAAAAGCAACAATCACAAGGGCATTTCCACTTGCACTGGAACCAAACACCACACCGAAATTGCTTTTAAGTAAATAAATAAACTATCACAGAGCCAACAAGGTTGATTAACACAAAAGCCTAATTAACTCAAGGTGGATCCAAATTACCTGTCAGGTGTAGGGGAAGCTGTGGAGGAGCGCGGACGCCGGTGGAGTTGCGTGGATGCCAGAGAGCATGGGAAGGAGTGAGGACGCCGGTGGAGGTGCGCGGACGCCGGAGAGCATGGGAAGGAGTGCGGACGCCGATGGAGGTGCACGGAGGCCACCCGCCGTTGGAGGTGTGGACGCTAGGGAAGGAGTGCGGACACCGGAGAGCTCGGAAATCGTGGCCGCTCGCCGCGGGAGGAAGCACGGACGTCGACGCACCTGGGCCATGGGAGGGCGGGGAGCAGGCCCGCGGCACCTCAAGGTCGAAAACCCTAGCGTCGCCGGCTGGGGGCTCTAAAACCCTAGCCGTCGTGGAGATAGGGCGCGCGGGTGCAGGGAGGGGGCGCGGGCCTCGGGAGAGGTCCGGGGGTGCGGAGAGGGGGCGTGGGCGTCGGGACAGGTCCGAGAGGCAGCGTCGGTGGGGTGCCGGGGAAAAAGTGGGCCGCCTGACGGCGTCGGAGGAAGAAGAGAGCGCCCAACAGGTTAACACCCGTGTGCCCTTGTATTTATACTCAGGACGATTTCTAGGGGCGGTTCCTGATCCAGCCGCCCCTACAAATGCATTTGTAGGGGCAGTTCCTGATCCAGCCACCCCTACAAATGCATTTGTCGGGGCGGTTCCTCATCCAACCGCCCTATAAATATTTTCTATTTTTTTAAATTATTAATTCTGTATTTTTTATATCACAAAAACACAAAGTAATATAAAAACAATTGTATATATGCACAAATATAATATTTTGTATTATTCTATATATGAAGAAATATATATAAACAATTGTAGTCAAAACAATATAGAAACAAAAAAAACAAAAATTAAAAATTTGAATTTTAAAACTTCGACTACAATTTTATGACATTAAATGAAATAAAATGAAAATATTGTAAACATAAAAGTTGTATAACTCATCAACATGTATAACTTTTATTTTGGTCATCTTGTCATGTGACTTTGTTTGAACGATTCAAAATTTGAAATTCAAATAATTTCAACTTGAAACAATATTTTGAAAGAGTAAATGATTTCAGATGAAAAACTCATGAATACCAAAGTTGTAGAACCCATCAATATGTACAACTTTTATTTTGATCATATTTTCATTTGACCAAATTTGAATAGTTGAAATTTTGAATTTCAATAAATGACAGCTTCAAATAAGATTTTGAAACCTTAAATGATTTCAACAATAAAAGTTGTGAACATAAAAGTTGTTGAACTCATCACTATCTACAACTTTTATTTTGGTCACTTCTTCATGTGACAAAGTATTAGTAAACATTGTTCATAAATTCACATATAACTCATAGTTTCATGAACTATACGAGAAACATATTGATTTGTGAACAATGTTTACTATCACTTTGTCAGATTAAGAAATGATCAAAATAAAAGTTGTAGATCTTGATGAGTTATACAACTTTGGTATTCATCACTTTTCAGCTGAAATCATTTAATGGTTGAAAATCTCGTTCGAACTTGTCATTTTTTTAAATTTGAAAATTTGAAGTGCTCAAACTTTGTCAAATGAAAAGAATGATCAAATTAACACACTAACTTGATAGGGCAAGATTTTAGAAAATTTTAGAAAAAAAAACCATCACATTTGGAGTTAGTATGAGGTAGAAAGACTAGTTATAAATTGTACCCGGGGATTAAAAAGAAAAATCACAACTATTCGTGATGATCAATGATGAACAAGTGTGATTTCTCTTTTTAATCTGTGGCTGAAACTTATAACTAGTTTTTCTCTCTCATACTAACTCCAAATGTGATGGGTTTTTTTTCCTAAAATTTTCTAAAATCATGCTCTATCATTTTAGTCTAGTCATCTATCTTTGTCACTAATTTTGAACAGTTCAAATTTTGAATTTCAGAAAATGACAGCTTCAAACCTGATTTTCAAACACTAAATGATTTCAGCTGTAAAGGTGATGAATATAAAAGTTGTATAACTCGTCAAGATCTCCTACTTTTATTTCGGTCATTTCTTCATTTCATAAAGTGTTAAGTGATTTCATAAAGTTTTAGTAGTAATAGAGTGGATGTTCAAATAAATTCATCTGGATGTTGCAAAGGGTAGTCTCACACACATGCATAAATGTAGTCTCACACACATACAAAAATATGTAGTCTTACACACATACATAAATATATAGTCTCATACGCATGCATAAATGAAGTCTTACAAACACACACTTACACAAACACTCCACGTTCAACAACTAGCTAGCCCGTTGTAACGACTTTCCTCTTGACACCTTTTCGTTCCCATGGCAATATGTCTTTGGGTATGTTCTTTTCCACAATACTGATCTTCTTAGGAAAGTCTATGAATAGCAGCATCTCATCGTAGTTATTGTAAGCTTCAACATCGTCCACGCCATCAACTCCAATAATATGATGTTTCCCAGAGGCAACCACGTGCTTTGTCTTCTTCTTCGGGGAGAGGTTACTTTGTGGGTCAAACATATAGAAAACTTGTGCGACACGTGAAAAGAGCACCCAAGGGTCATCTTTATAGCCTAGATTCTCGAGGTCCAGGACTCTCAATCTGACTCACCTCTTTGTAATGTACAGTTGCATCAGTTGTGTACTCTGCAAGACACTATAATGTGCCCGACTCACCTCTTTGTAATCATGGTCGATGAACACTTTTCTACCACTGGTGCCCTTCCCAACCAGCCTACACTTGTGACGAGAATCGGGTTTACCAATCCCTTCCTGTACTTTTAGGTACTCTTGACAGCACTCGACGACTTCATCAGTACTGTAACCCTCTATCATGGAGCCCTCTGGGTATGCTCAATTATGCACGTATCGACTTAGAACCGACTTGAACCGCTCGTAGGACCACATTTCATGCAAGTAGCAAGGGCCCAGCGCCTATATCTGTCTATCTGATGAACCATGTGAATCACGAGATGTGGCATTATATCAAAAAAAGCAGGAGGTAAACACATCTCTAGTTGGTTTTGTGTCTCCACCACAAATTCATCTAGGTCACTCAGCTCTTGCTTGCCAATCGTCTTCTGTGAGATCTTTGAAAATAAGTAGCACATGCGGGTGATGGCCATTTTTAAGAACTCCAGCTTTATAGCCCTGATTACAATAGGTAGAAACACTATCATCATCACATGGCAATCGTGAGCCTTGTAGTATGTTATTGACAAGTCCTTCATCGACACTAGCTTCTTCACATTTGCTAAAAACCCAGTCGGGACTTTGACCCCCCTCAGGAAAGTGCATATAGCTCTCTTCTCGTCTGGTGTTAGGTTGAAGCACGCCGCGGGAAGAGTGTATTTTCCATTAGCCTCAGGTACCGGGTGAAGCTGTGGCATCACGTTTAGCTGCACCATGTCTTTCCTTGCTTTCAGACCATCCTTTGACTTGCCTGTGTCCATCAAGGTAACAATGCGACTCTCAAAGATATTCTTCTGCATGTGCATAGCATCAATGGCATGGGGGACCTCAAGTCTAGCCAATAAGGTAGATACTAAAAGAAGATCGATTATTTCTTGAAAGGTACGCCTTCGACAGGAGGTGTGCTTCTATCTCTGTTCGTCACATCCAGATTCTTCTTTCCATAGACGATGCGTATGTTTTTCACCATTCTGTACACGTGTTCTCTATTATGACGTCTCTCCGGAGGAGGTTCAATCTCTGGGGCGTTGTCATAAAATCTAAAGAACAATTTGTTGCGGTACTTGTGACTTGTCTTTAAGAAGCGTCGGTTCCTTAGGTAAACTATCTTCTTGGATGCATCTAGGTACACCCATGTTGTACCATCCAAGCAAACCAAGCATCCTGTCTTCCCTTTGATCTGTCTAGACAAAGCAAACAGCGCGGGATAATCATTGGTAGTAACAAATATTATTGCTCTACATATAAAGTCCTCCTTTTGGAACGCATCATACATCTACTCCCCATGCCTCCATAGCCTCTCCATTTCTTGCATTAAAGGCTCGAGGAACACGTCTATATCAATGCCTGATTGTTTAGGGCCAGAAATAAGAATAGTGAGGAGAAGATACTTTCTCTTCTGACACAACCATGTTAGGATGTTGTACATGATCAAGATCACTGGACAAGTGCTGTGGTCACTCATCCTCTTATTGAAGGGATTCATTCCATCGGTGCTCAAGCCAAACCGTACATTCCTTGGGTCATCGTTGAATTCTTTATGCTTCTCATCAAACCTTTGCCACTGACTACAATCAGCCGGGTATGTAATCTTATCATCATCCACCTTGCGCTCATCATCCCACCATGTCTTGAGTACAGCTTCTTTAGGGTTTAGGAAGATACGTCTCAAGCGGTCGGTCACTGGCAGGTACCACATTACCAAGGTAGGCATTCTTCTCTGCTTTCCATCGTTGCCTAATGGAGTGTCCTCTAGGAGCTGAGATTCTTATACCACCTTTTTTGTACCCTTCTTATTCCTCTTTTTCCTTGTGGAGGCTTCGTCCCCACCATAAAGGTCATTGTTCTTGTACCGGCTGGCCCCACACCAGGGACATTTATCCAGTGACTTGAACGTTTCGCCACAAAAAAGTATATAGTGGTTGGGGCATGCATGGATTTTTTCAACCCCCATTGTCAATGGACTTATGACCTTCTTTGCTTGGTATGTGATGGCGGGAACTAAGTTTGGTTGTGGCAGCACCCATAGCCGTACTTAGCCTTCGGGATGAGCAGCTCAAGCACAAAACGTAGCAATGTCCAATGTGTCGGACAACCCTTTTCAACACCATACATAGTCTCCTTCGATGCTTTTGTCACCATTTCTAATTTTTCTAGACCTTTCGGGCTATTTAGTAAAATCTCTGGTCCAAGGGCTCGAATCATGTCCTCCAAATCATCTTCATCCCCGACACGTGCTCCACCATCATTATTGGCACCACCTTCGTCGTTACCATCCCAACCACCAGTATCACCACCTTGTTCATTGCCAAACTCGAAATCCATTCGTGCATCAAGCTCTGCTGAATATTGGGACAGGGATTCTATGGTTTCGTCGTCGTATTCCTCCTCATCCTCGTTGTTAACAATAATAGTTTCACCATGATGAATCCACACTGTGTAGTCCTCAACAAATCCTCGCATAATCAAATGTGATCTGATGATAGTCACATCTGTCCATGCCATACGGTTCTTGCAATCTTTATAGGGACAAATAATTATATCCTTATTCTCTTTCAATGCCGTTGCATGCTTCTATGTGGCTTCAATAAATTTATCCACCTCTTCACGGAAACCTGTGTTGAACCTTAACGAACCATACATCCAAGAGTTCATGTACTCCATCTTTTACAACAACAAAACAAACATTAAAGGACTACTTATTCACATATATATAAAAATGAATCAAATTAATAATTACTTGAGAATAATTGTATATACTTCAGACATATATGAATATAAATCTAATATAATTACATGAAGCATACAAACACACCATGGTAGAGGAAAATTAATTAATGGCTCATTTATCCATAAATAATTAAAATACATATTTATTGATTACAATAAACAATTTCAAAGACAATAGTTAGCAACAATTATACTTTACCCAATATCTTTCATACAAACCCTAGTCCAATTTTATCAAACATAAATTTACAAAAACGAAATTAATAAAAAAAAACCAAACCCTAGATCTAGATCTACATGCACATGAAACATGCATAAAACTAACTAATTGTTCACTAAAATCAAGAAACATGGACCAAATAAGGGTATGATCTTGTTCCCCTCCCTAATTTACCCTAGTACATTTAAAACTTGGGTCTAATTTGCTTCATAAGTAGCTCAAGCACCATAGAAGAGAGAAAAAAACAAAACTTTAATTACTCACTAACCAACCATTAAAACTTTAAAAAAAGTGTGGAATAGCATTTTCTTACCTTCTACAACCTCTACACCAAAGGATTTGAGATCAAAACCTTCCCCCCTTAGTAGAGCAATTTTTGGAAGGTACCCAAGACCTCCCCACCTTTCTTTCACAGGTTGGAGTGAGTGACCCGAGGAGGAAGAAGATGCTGCAGTTGTTTTATATGTGGATCATTTGTAGGGACGATTGGTGATTGAGCCGCCCCTATAAATCGGAGGTATTTATATGGGGGCATTTGTAGGGGCGGCTCAATCACCAACCGCCCCTACAAATAGCAACTCCGGGGGCGGCCAGTGAGTGAGCCGCCCCTACAAATCAGACCTATTTGTATGGACGGCTCGTATCACCAGCCGCCCCTGCTGTTCCATTGGTAGGGCGGCTGGTGTCTGGGCTTCCAAGCACGCTACTGTAGGGGCGGCTCCATCACCAGCCGCCCCTACAAAAAAATTCGTCTCATTGCTAAAAATCGTTTTTTACATAGTGAAGTTGTTCATGTTCTATCTATTTCTAACTGTATTCATCGTAAAAAAAAACATAAATATCCAATGGACAAGGAGTTATTACTCCTAGAATATGTCTAATCGGATGATTATTAGGATTTTTTTTATCGCAGAAATAAATTTCCACATCTGTATGATACATTCTTTTCTTTTCTATTCAATTGGAATGTAGATATGACCATTATGTAGACCTCTTACTTTGTATTTTATACCCCAACAAATATTATTGTCCTTCCAATTTATATAATCATATGAAAATAAAGAGATTTCTCTCATAGATGCACAAAAATCCCACATACTGTTTTATTTTTGCCTGAATTATAAATGACTTGTGATCATTTATCTCTCCTTGGTCATTAGTTTTTAGTTGTTTCAATAAAAGAAAAAGAAATTACATGGTTGATTAAAATATTCACCCATCACCTATGGATGGATGGCTTATCAAAATAAAACTAAAATTATAAATCTAATGTAATATTTGTGCAATAATCACCCTAATCACTACGTGAAAACACCAAAATAATGGTAGAGAAAAGTAAATGGCATTTTTCAGTGACAAGCCTTGTAAGTAGTAAATCCCGAATAATAAATTTAGTAGATATAGCAAACTGATTGCCGTATCAATGGGAAAGACGTATAGCTAAATGTAGATTCCATATGAAACATAATTAGCAATTGCAAATTTAAATAAAAGATACAGAAAATAATATTTTGACCTCCTAACAGATTTGGAAGGAAAAATTGTAAATAGATAGTCCACTCAAATCATAATTATCAAACAACTAAATTCAAAACTAAAATTACACCATTTGCCATACATCATCAAAAATCATGTAGCAACCTATTGAATATAGATGAAACTCCTAATGGGGTTGGCCTAAGTCACCACTAGAGGCGCACTTAACTGAGGCGCCAGCCTAAGTATCGACGGACTTATGATTGGAGGCGGCATCTAAACATAGACATGCTTAGAAATAGTGTAGCCCACAACCAAAAGTGACAATTAAAGTAAAGAAACTAGGGAACGAAGAATTTTGGGCCCGCTAGTTAAAATTTGGACTATGGGCCAAAGAATGTTAATCTTATGATATAAAGTTTTGCTCCGGTGGACCTTCCACGATGGTACCTCTGAATTGGATGCTTTTATTCAAAATTACAAGAACATGGATAAGGAAACACACACAGCTTCAAGTCGATCTTAGAGCATCTCAAGAGTATCCTATAATCCTTCTCAATCCATGACCTTTTGAAAAAAAATAGAAAAAATCCATCTCCAACAACTTCCAAACTCATCTCCTGATCTTCTGTCACTTGGGAATAACATCCTCTGTGCCTAAAGTTGCGCGCACCTCAGCATGCGCGTATCGGCGTTGTCTCGCTCGTTCTGCTTCGCGCCAAAGGTCGCCGTCCAGGGAAGAGGGCAAGCGGACGACCGGCCTTCGATTGAAAAACGGCAGGTGCGTGTTCGGGGCCGGGCTGGCGGCAGGCACCTACGGCCGGCGTACATGCGCGTGGCTGCGAGCCTGCGAGTGGATTGATATTGACTCGATCGTTCGCGGGAAGGAGGTGGCGGCGAGATCAGGCCATGATCGACACGCGCTACGTTGGCAATTGGCACGGCGCACGGGCAGTGCTCGGCCGTCTCTGTGGACAATGACAGAGGAAGAGGAGCATGCACGTCCACATGAATCAATGAAGGGGAAGCCATGGTGCACGGTCGATCGATTCCTGTGCTCCACGGGCCACGCTTCACCCGTGGGGGTCCTGTGCTCAACGAGGCCACGTGGCTGGCTGCCACCGGCGGGGGGAGGCTGAGGATCAGCAGAACGTGCAGGGAGGCGGCGGCTAGGGAGATGCGACTCATGAGTGAAGCGTGCACCATATTTTTAAGAAAAAAAATAGGATAATCTCCGAGACGCTCTTATTGAGCCCTTTACCAAAATTATCTAGATTTATACAATAATATACAATAATATACAATAATATTATTAATGATTGATTTCACTTATCATTAGACCATAATAATGTTATGCTTATTATTACTGTAGTGTGCATGATGGTGACCATATTTGACCATGTGCTTGATCGTTGAATTCTATTTACATTTCAGGTTTAGTTTTTTTTCCCTAAAAAAACATTTCTGATTGCTTTTACATATATGTGAGCAATAAATGTGCGAAGCCAACCTTTCAGTACAACCAGGTGTATGCAAATGTAATACTCCACTAATAAAAATAATCCAACACAATATGACGTTGTATCAATCCAACACTAGGTAAAACGATAATGATAGCCTCCGGATGTCCGTCGGACTGACGTGCCTGTCCCCACACGCGTTGCGCGCCCCCATGCCTTGTGCCTCGCGCCAAAGGATGGGACGGACGCGCCTCGCGTCACGCGCCTCCTGCCTCGCCTCGAGCACCCTTGCCCGCGCCTCGTGCCTCCCGTCGTGCCATGATACATCTGCTCGCGATCCATCCGCCTGTCGACCGTGGGCGACCTCGAGCTCCGCGCCGACGTCGAGCTCCGCGTGAACGGGCCTCCATTGTGGTGCAGCAAGCA
Organism: Miscanthus floridulus; assembly: GCF_019320115.1. NCBI lineage: Eukaryota > Viridiplantae > Streptophyta > Magnoliopsida > Poales > Poaceae > Miscanthus > Miscanthus floridulus. Next base: position 86,031,078 of record NC_089588.1, read on the forward strand.
GATGAGCGCATATGTTGCAACCTTATGTTTTATGCGTTTCAAATATATGTTGCATATGTTTCATCTGGATATTGTAAAAGTAGATCTGGTGTTGTATATGTTGCAATGACTACACACGTATGTTGCGAGTGTATGTTTCAAATCTTTCAGTTGTTTTAAATGTACGTTGCAAGTGTTTTATCTGGATATTGCATATGTTGCACTGGCTATACACGTATGTTGCAAGTATATGATTTAAATATTTTAGCTGTTTCAAACGTATGTTACAAGGGTTTTATCAGGATGTTGCATATGTTGCAATGCCCATACACACATGTTGCAAGCATATATTGTAAATGTTTCATCTATTTCTGACGTATGTTGCAGCAAATGCTTTTATGTTGCAAGTGTTTCAACAGCAGGCATGGCTAGGGGACGCAAGCAGAGGTGGTCCCCTCAGGCGCAGCGGTCCCCGTGTGCGCGCAGGTAGCCAAGCGGGCGCGACAGCAGGCGCGGAGCACAAAGCTGTATCCATGGGCGTGACAGCAGGCGTGGAGCATAAAGCTACATCCATGCTCGGCTGCTCTCTCTCTCTCTCTCTTCTTATTCCAGCTGGATGCGGCCTGTCTATAGCAGCATCACGCGGCAGCAGGAGTGCGCGGCTAGGCATGGCCCGTCGCTGGTGCTCCTGATGGCAGCGGGCGCAATGATTCCCCCCACCCCCACCCCCACCCCACACACACACAAGCATGCATGGTCAAATCGGGACCTAGCGGTAACACGGGGGAAGGAGCACGTACGGGCGCTACGCGGGAAAGCCAGACACGGGACGGGCAGCAGGCACGGTGCTGTGTCCGGACGCCCGACATCACGTTAGTAAAATAGATCCAATTCATACGCTGCTACGGACGATCCAGTAAGAAACGAGGATGTGAATACAAGCCGGGGTCTTAAAACTAGGGAGTTTGTACCGTCAGTAATCGTGTAAATGAGTGCGCAAGTGCGTGATGGGAGCTTAGGCGGTGCTTGCTCAAGCTGTTTTGTACAGTTTCCACAACCTCTGTAAACTCAGTGTTTCGGCAACATTTGTGTCCAAGTCTTGGGGCCAAAGTGTTTGCTGGAGCGATTCCTTTAATCCAAGAAAGAATTAATCTTTTCTGGAAATTTCTTCGATATATATTAATATCCAAAGCGAAACTATATAATTTCAGTGGTGTATAACCTAGTATATATCTTTAATCAGGCCTTTAGTAATCTTTTTTTCACTACACTTATCAAGTCACCATGCAGTAGCGATCGGTGCTGTACGTTATTTTATACTCCCCCAGTCCCAAATTATAAGGTATTCGAACTTTCTTGGAGAGTTAAAGCATCTCAAGTTTAACCAAATTTATATAATAAAATAATAATATTTATGATACCAAATAAGTATTATTAGATTCTTCATTGATTATATTTCCATAGTATACCTATTTTATGTCATAAATCTTTATAATTCTTTCAATAATTTTAGTCAAACTTGAAGTGCTTTGACTAAAGTTAGAATGACTTTTAATTTGGAATGAAGATAGTAGATCAGAATAGAGGAAGGCCGAAGGGGACAAGAACGCAGAGGAAACTCTGCTTTATAAATACTATATAAGAGATTATTTTTATTGAGGAGAAAAGCCATTTTTAAGAGAAATTGAATTGTCCAACTCGCATTATCCATTATTCCTCACAAATTGAGCTAAACTCGACAAACATATTCTACTGCAAGATGTCTAGACCAATGCATCCCATTGGAATTATTCATTTATGTCCAGCGTTTGCATGAAGCAAATTAAAACAAAGCCTTGATCCAAGGACTCATCAAGCCATCATGCAGTCTTCAGCATATCCTGGATAATCGCAGACACTGTGACAATGCCAAATTGTAGTTCTTGTAAGCATCACTACATATATACTGTATATGCATGTGAAAATAAAACCAAAAGCTAAACCTATCAAAACTGAGATTTACAATCACGTCAGTACCTCTCAGTCCGGACGATGTCACAGTGCCATCCAGGTTGTTTCTAGCAATATTTCTAAATGCAGACAATGTTTGAAAAAAAGATCATCACTCACATGATATAATGTAGCCGTACATGTAGAAGTGCTAATGATGTATTAAATTGATATATTACTCACAGTTCGGTCAGGTTGCCAACAATGACAAGGGAGAGGACTTCCAATGGAACCGTGCCAGTCAGCATATTCCCGTTTAATTCCCTGTGCAAAGAAGAGCCAAAAGTTAAATTTACTATATAAAATATATAATTGAACAGCACTAGTATGATCTTTCTCGACTATTCAAAATACAGTATGCGAATTTAGGAGCAATGGCATACAAGAACTGTAATGTTTTGACGTTGCCAAGGGAGGCCGGAATAGCGCCGCTCAACGAATTCTCTTGAAGCTTCAGTTCCCGAAGGTTAGTCAGATTGCCAAACGATGATGGTATAGGCCCCGTCAGGTTGTTCTGGTACAACCTCCTGGAGAACACCATTATTCCATTTATGTGCAATTTAGAAAATAGTAGTCAAAATTCAGGGTTGTCTTATGAAAGGGCATATGAAAATCTTGTTAAAAGGTTGATTACAGATATCGCAGCGTGCTGATGGAACCAAGCGTAGATGGTATTGGGCCGGTAAGCAGGTTGACCCAGAGATCCAAGCTGATGAGATTAGTCAGGTTGCCCAGTGTTTCTGGAATCGAACCGTTCAGGCGGTTGCCATACAGCTCACTGCAAACATGCATGGAAAGTACATGTTCAGGAAATTGCCATTCTATGATGCTTTCAGTAATTGCTTGCTACAGGTTATGCGATTCATACATGTACTGGAGGTTCTCAAGTTCTCCAAGATCTGAAAGCAGAGGGCCGGAGATGCCTGCATTGCCCAAATCCCTGCAGGAAGCAAGAAACAATGACTTCAGCCTGACAAGGTTTTTAGATAAGTACTGTATCTTTCAGTCCTTAGTGGTTAGATGCAGGACTAATTTACTGCATACGGTCTAATGATGTTTCAGAGATTCTGAATTCTGGAAAGGTACAAATAGGGATGATTATACTTGCTCCCATAGGAAATTAGAAAACTATGCAAATCTCGTAGAGGGAACAAATAGAGAGTGCCATACACACGGACGACGGAGTTATTGTTGTTGCAGGTGACATGGAACCAGGTGCAGGGATTGGCAAGCGTCTGATCCCAGCTCTTCAGCACATTGTTTGGGTCGTTCCATGCCAACCTTTGCTTGTACAGTATGTCACCTTCAAGTGACAACAGCATGCATGTTTCAGGAAAGACTAAGATTGAAAATAGCGTCTGCTAGTTGATCGGTATACCTTCAGTGTTGCAGCTTGCAAATGTTGCAAGAGCGAGAAGCCCGGTGAGGACTCCTGCTGCTGCAAATTGGGCCGCCATTGCTGCGAACCTCAGAACTGTTTGCCACACAGATGGTGGAGAGGGAGGCTTTTTATACACGATTCTATGAATAAATAAAAGGGATGGCTGTTGAATTAATTTGTCTTGATCAGTCTGATTAACATTTTTTCCTTCATTGATTCTTCAGAAGTAAGTTTTGTCTAAAAATTCTTCAGAAGTAAGTTCTAGATTAGATTTGTCAATTGTTACCCCTAGATTTCTAGTCAATTGTTGTGCCTTCGAGTAAGTGCCAGATTAGATTTGTTAACATTATCTCTGACCAACAAGTAAAACTTCACCTTTTTTTTCGTAAGTCGACGGAAGGGGAGAGGATCCCCCACTTGATTTCATTCATTCAGAGTGGCCTCCGTAGGCCTGATAGTCAAGGTACATTTTGGTTTTGCGCAAAGCGCTTACATACACACCATCGGACTCATGTTTTACGTGGTGTTTGCTACCACCTGGCACAAAGTGTTCGCAACCTCTTTGTCTGCTGTGTTCAATTGTTTATGATGATGATACGGCTAAGGCTGCCTGGCGTAGATCATCCAACTTGTAAAGAAATGATAATTGTTTTAGAGACAATTGCACCATATATCCCTGAGCTTGTGTGAATTTCTCAAGTGGCCCTTTAAACTTTCTAATTAGTTTCTCGTCTCCTTGAACTTACACGGTTATCACACATAGCCCCTAAACTTGCAATCTTGCATCATTTAACCTTACACCCCTAAACTTTGCTTCTGTTCAAGTCCTTCAGGGAGCTAGCTAGGTGAGAAACCGCACAAGTTTAAATGAGGCAACCGTGCAAGTTCTTGGGTGCTAGGTGTTACACATAGGAGAGACAATCAAGCAAGTTTAGAGTGACTAAGGAGAAATTTTCTCTATGTTTTTATACTAGCAGCAAAGCTGGATGTTGGACAAAAGAAATATTTGTTGGGAAAAAGTTGCATGCCCTTAAAGTGGATTTGTTGGTACAAATAACATTAAGGAACTTGATTTGAAAGAAACATGGTGATTCGTGCAAACAATGAATGGGGACTTTAATTTGTACCGTTTGTACATGTTTACTGAAACTTTAATGTTTCATGAATTCATTTTATACGCTATAAATAGGTAAATAACAACATAAGTTCTTTAAAAAATATATTTTGTGACAACTGTCAAACCGACACCAGTGGGCTGAGATTGAGCCACTCAACTCTGGCCCCCAATGATGTGGCTGAATCATTAGCATATTGTATCAATTTGACAGGTAACATGAGCCACATCCCTATACTCATAAAATCCAGTCTACATAATTTGTTCATGCATTTCTGTTTTATATTATGTGGTCTATACTCACAAATCACTAGTCTTAATTAGGAACCAAAGCTCAAAAACTTTTAACTACTTAATTTTCTAGACTTTTAGAAGAGTTACGTATGTACATGGGTCAGATGTGTTGTGTTGTTAGACAGCTTCATTTTGAAGTACATGATTGAAATTATTACGTGGTAACCTCGTAGCAAAAAGTTTCTTTCAAAACAAAGGCAGATAGTACACTCGACAATTATGGTATTTCCTATGGATCCCATAGCAAATACCATGATTCTTTGTGGGACCTATAGCAAAATTTCCCAAAAGCTTCCCACAGCCTGACTTTCGGTCACTAATGCTTAACGCATAAGGCAACATTTGGCAGTAAGTCAGCTTTTCCATAGATCCTTCCAACAGCACGTGAGTTAAGTCCTGGAGTCAAAATGTTTGAATGGAGCATTTCTTTTATCAAAGGGTGAGTGGAACTTTCCTAACTATATTTCTTCCTACATATAATATTATACGTCCGAAAGTCAAATGAATCATTTTTGTTGATCCAGACCTTAAAAGCATTTCTTCACATTTACTGTTCAGACCGTTGGACTCATTCGGAAGGATCATGAACTGCAGAAAAATAACATTGTCCGACAACTGGAGTAGTGTCGGTGTTTTGAGAACCGACCAGTAAATTTATCGCTGCGCTATTTAAGGGATTCTATGGTCAGCACCTAGAACACAAAAATGATTTATACTGGTTCAGGACGAAACTCTACGTGTTCCTCAATGCCAAAGTTCTCCAAAAGGCTTACAACAGGGGTATACAAGCTATGGTCCGACTGGAGGGAAGAGTTTGAGGAAGGGAAAACCTATCATAGGAAGTCGATCGACTTCAACCGGAAGTCGGTCGACTTGGAGTCCATCCTTTCGAAAGGACTGGCTCACCTTATATAGATGCGGGGGCTATGTTACATGCAGAGTAAGGGTTCTCCTAGCCCGAGTGGCTAGGAGCCCGAAGGGTGGAGAAGCAAGCGTGCTTGTTAAGTAGTCCGTCTAGACTTGTTGTCGCGTCGGGGTATGGTCATCTTCAGCTTGCTCCTTACGCCAATGCGTGGCATATGGTGGCGGTACTGTTCGACGCAACGGGAGTGGTGGTTGCTCACCAACTCCCCTAGCCGGTATGGCTTGCTTCATGTCATCGTGGCCTCTGTCCTGGCGTTCTGCTTCTTTGAGGAGAAGTCGTGATGTTACGGGGAGAGTGGCTGTCCCATCGTGGGCTGCCTGCTCACGGGGTCGGGATCCTATTGCCCCGACCTCCTGAGGTCGGATCGGGGGCATAGGATCCGGTCAGAGTGGGAGAGCTGACTCACTGTTGTGGTCCCCACATCGTGGTGGGTGTGATCGTACGCCCGTCCATCAGGCTGGACGGGATTTGGGTGGTGCTGAGCCACATGGGGGGTGACGTAGCGATGCCCTGGTGTGGTCTTGTCTGTCAGCAGGGTGCTGACCGAGGCGACGCTCTGCCCTATGTCTGAACTGTCAGACGGGTTGCCATCCTCCTTGTACTTGGTGGGGGTGTACGCGTGCGTGCCTCGTCCGGGCAGGCATACTATGGCCCCGTTCGCTTCGCTGAAAAAACAAGCCGAAACACTGTTCCGGCTGATTTGTTGTGAGAGAAAAAAACTGTTCCTGCTGAAAAAACAAGCTGAAAAGTACGGATTATAAGATAAACGAAACAGGGCCTATACGTGTCTTCCCTCCTCTCGTCCTTTCCTTTGCGGCCAAGGCTGTAGGTGGTCAGGGGCACCGCGTGGCGCGAGGTCGAGAGGTGGGAGAGTACGGGTGGGCCTCGTTTGGCTGGAGGGTGAGGAGTCGAGGCAGGCCGTTTTTAGCTGGGCTGGTGGCCAGCTGGGCCATCGCCTAATCGGCTCTTAAAGCCGTGCTTTGGGGTATCCCATTTACATAACTCCGACAATTAGTAAACACGTGAGACTGACCTTTCAAATTGTCTACTACAGATCAAGTTCTAAGTTTCATGCACATGATGAATGAGCACACCCAGGCTAATGGACAATTATTGTTTTATTGAAATGTGTGCCATAGTTTTTTTTTCTGTGATGCTCTATTCTTCCAGTTGGGAAAATAAAATAAAGGTGATTACAGTAAGAAACTAACTATTCTTTCCTATTATTTATTATTCTATTATACATCAAGACTTTACTATTTCATACGGTAATCCTTGCAATTATACAGATGCAGTTGTGGCATATGCTGAATCCAAAACATTTTGGATTAAGCATTTTGAATTCTAGAGTATAACTTCTGCCACGTTTGGTGGTACAATGGAAGGAAGCATTTGGAAGTGAGAACTATCATTTTGAATCTACTTCATCTTCGCCATCGTTCAGATGCTCCTTGAGGCTCTGAATCTGAGGTTGGCCATTAACATTCTCCCAGATTGAATCAGTGCTTGGCAACTCGTATCCTTCCGGTCTCAGTGACAGCGCAAACTCTGGTAGATCAGGAACCGATTGAAGTGTGCTGCACCAGGAAAGTAGTGAAATTACCACTAGAGCAAAACAATAAATATGAATGATATAGGTTGTTCATGTATGTTCTTGAGCCTAATTCAAGCAGACTACCATTTCAATTTTCAATATGCTCTGAATATTGTTTTTGGGCAAAAGCAATTAGAATTAACAAACAACAACCTTCCAACTGTAAAATTTGCCATTTCAGATGTAGAGTTGGTCCTAGGATCTGAGGATTTACCTATTCTTGTTTTGCTCAAACAGATGCCCATGCACTTGAAACTTCTTGTAAGCGACATCTGGAATTTTTTTGTGCATGTTTTTCATGACACCCCAAGGAGGAGGTACCCTACGTACAATTGAATAAGTAAAAGATCCCGTCAGCACATATTTTGATTAATTTAACCTATTAGCTATGTTGGAGTAGTAATGTAGTATCAGACCTTGTGACAGGATTTGCCAAGCAGAAACTCAAGCAAGCCCTTTTGCTGTCTGAAAGTAGGTCATCAGCTGCAGAGAGGCAGCAGACTGCGCTGATATGGTTGGCCGGTTCACCGCCCTTGTCGAGTACGAGACCATGGTAGTAATATGCTACAGCCTGATGGGCAAGATAATAAATTAACATCAGAAATTCAGTCTTGTGTATTTGAAGGGATTATATATGTTGTTTCTTCAGACAACCTTAGCCTCCATGCATTTCCACTTCAGGAACAGCAGAAGCTTCTTTCCATACGAGTCACTTGTATCGCATCCCGACAGACAATAGTGAGCCTGAGCATAAATAAGTAGCAATATTTGTTAGACGCTGAAATAATTGAAGAAAATGTCAATTGTAGGACTGTGTTATGCAATACTGACCTGAGAAAAATAACTAACTTGCTCACAGGCTAGCCTCCTCTTTACTGACAATGTTGCCTTTTCACATTCAGAAGCCAAGCCAAGCTGTACTTCTACACACTGTTTTGTGCAGTTGGACAGTACAAGCTAATTACAAATTCAGCACCATGATATCAAAAAAAAATATATATATAAGTATAACAGGTGAACTTACCTGAGCCAATGCCTGAATTGAGATGGCCTCTAGCATACCCTCCTGCAAGTAACTAGGAAAACTCTTTCTGCAGATGAAAGCACAAGGTATAGTAAGCACTTACTTAAAGGAGCATTCAGAGGTGATAACTTATATGCATTGAAGGGTGAGTGCATACTTGACTTGTGCAGGTATTTGAACAAGTATGCGATGCACGGAATAGTCTAAGCATCCCGACGCCCTCAGCAATGAATCCACAACATCCTTCTTTGCATCTGCAGAAGTAATCACAAAGTGTCATTTCCCCAAAAAAAAATTTTACCATATGCGACAAAGTATTCATGAGGAGATATAGTCCTCCTTATGTTGCTACCAAAAGAATTCATGAGGACGAAGTTTCCCCAATTATTACTAGTAGTAACAAAACAATTTTTGATATCTACTGCAAAAAGATGAACAGACCTTCTGATACCTTCCTTTCACCACCAACTTGACTGTTCTTTGGAATGAGTAATAGATTAGCCTCAAACAATGCAAGCATGGCCATCATGTGGACCACTGAGAGCACCTCGTACCATGCACTCGCCAAACAACACTCCTGAATAAGAAATAACCTCTTGTAATTCAATCAGTAAAGGCATCCAAATAATAACAGGAACTAAAATAGCAAAGGTGTTGCCAAACTCTCACCTTGTCATCGTCTAGGGTCTTCCATCTGAACTGTACTGATGATTCAAGACGGCTCTCTGTTCAGATCAATCAAAGTTTCATTATAAATCTTTGAGTAATTAACCATGAAGATTATACAGAAGTGATTCCTCAAAAAACAAAGAGATTATACAGAAGTGAATAAGAAAAAGTTGAAACCTTTCATTGTTAAACCAAGAACAACTGGTAAGTACTCCTCTAACGCATGTTGCAGTTCTTGAACAGCTGATACGTCCGCAGAATCTTTGCATAGGATGAGGTCACCAATTAAACAGTAAATTAGAACCTTTTACAACAACCAAGTTCTGCTGGTGAGCAGAGCAATAGTATAGTAACCACAGATCAGTGATGAACTTACAGATTTCTTCAGCCAGCGCAACGACATGAGCACGGAGTGTGGAGAGGCGATCGACGAGATCCTTGGAAACTATTCCCCTGAGTGGATGAGCTATGTCAGAAGCCACCGGTATGCGGATGGTGGGCACGAACACAGCAACCTCCTGTATGATGCTCCGGCGCTTGCGCCCTTTCCCTCGTATGCTGTACTTCTCGGGGATTGATGGACCACACCCCATCTTTACAGTTTCTGAGTAATAGTCAAATTCAGAGGAGTGGAGTTACCATCAAATGTTCTGAAATAGCATTTGGGACTGACTGAGAATTAACAACAGTAGGTATTTCAAACATGTTCTGGTCTTGTGGATCTCAGCCCCCACACTCTGAAATACTATATGGCAACTCAACTGAACCAAAAGTATACGTTCAACAAAGATGAACAGAACAGATCGCCAGAAAAGGGTTTAGCAAAAGCAGCAGCCAAGATCGATGAGCATCCTATCCAAGAATAATCAGTCAATCAAGAACATGAGGCACTCACTTCCCCAGCCCAGTGTACTTACAGAGTGGCCCACCCAGGAAGGTTGTTGGAACCAAGAAGCCTGACGACGAAGTTGACCCTGCACTGCACATCGGTATAAAAAGGTCACACACCACAGGACCCCCGGCTTTATAGTTGGCGAAACGGAGGGCAAAGCGAGACAGGGGTTTGCGAGGAGCAGACGCGAATGGCAGCGGTGGCCCGGCTCTGGTCAGATCAGAGAGAGATCTTGGCATAATGTCATGTAGATACCGAGGAGGGAGGAGGAGCCGAGGACGGGGAGAGAGAGCACATGGCGAGGCCACAGGAGCGGCACCCGCCTCCTCGTCCTCGCCCCCAAGTGGAGCTTGTACTGCAGCGACTAAACTATGGCCACCGTCGTGGGAGGAGTGCAATCGCCAGTGCTATTAAATTCAGAAGTATCAAGGGCGCGAGACTGCGAGATAACAAGTTCAACGTCTTGTTCAGAACTGTCTCTGGCGCATAGTTGAATCTCTGGCCACCTGGCATAATATATTTTGTTAGGTTTTTATAGTGGAACCTATCCACCCATTTAAGTCATCAATTTGGTATAAGTATTTGTATTTTTCTAAATTTATTTTAGTCTCGGGTGCCTGCTTCCGAGCAAGGTGAGATCCTAATCATGAAGCGAACGGGTTTGGTCACCGCTCTGTCAACGCCAAGCGTGTTTGCGATTAAGACATACGAGGCTGAGCCCAACGCTTCCAACGTCGAAGCGCTCTTCCAGGGCGGCAGGAAGGAGTCGCGCCGGCAGTAGCGGAAGCGCAAGCCACCTCCCTAGGTTGTGTCGCTGCCCGTAGCCCGGTTATCTACCATTTGTGTAATATCGAAATTTGTACATGTTTACTAGGTTGTTCCTGCCCATATATAGTTATAATCTTGTAGACCTCCAGGGCGTTCGTCAGAAGTGCGTTGTGTATCAAACTTTCTACCTTAATACAAAGATGCGTCTAACACCCTAAAATTTGCTACTTTATAAATGTAGTTAAATTGATTTAATTTTGAATTTTATGCTCATGAAATATAAGAAAAAGAATATTTTTATTATATTAAAATTCATCATAAGGAGTAGCAACATGGTTGTGCATACATGTCGGTGCATTTGATTTATTTGGTTGAGTAGTTTTGATTAAAATTTAAAATGGTTTAAATTGCTTTTGGGAATGAGTTTGAAATTAGCTTTGAAATAAAAGAAAAGAAAATTTGAAAATAAAAGAGTTTAAAAAGTTATAAAATTTATTTTTGGAAAGCTTACCAAAAGTTTTCATTTATATTTGAGTGAAAAGTATATTTGAAACTCTATTTGAATTTGCATTGGTTCATAATTGAATTTGGTTTTAAAAACAAAATAGAAAAGGATTTGGAAAATGGAAAATCCCCTCTTCTCTTCTGGCCCAGGCGGCCCAGCTGCCCTCTCCCCGGCTCAGCTGTTTTTCCCGCGTGATCCAGCACCCTTTCTCTCCCTTCCCTCCTGCGGCCCAGCTAAGCCCGACAGCAGCCCAGCCCAGCCACGAAGACTGAGCGGGCGCTCTCCTCTCCCTCTTTGTTTGTCTGACGAATCGACCCCGCGCCCTCTCTCTCGGACTCATGGACCCCATAGGTTAGCCTCTCCCCTTCTTTCTCCTACCTCCCATCACCGCGTCGGACTCCATCGCCGCTGCCAAGTCCGCTGCCGCCCCGACGCCGCTCGATTCGATGTGCACCCCACGCCATCGGCCTCATAAATAGTGACCTTGCACCGCGCCGCCTCCCTATCCCGCTCCAGAGCCGCAGTCACCTCGCTTCCGAGCCGCAGCGAAGCCGCCGCCACCATAGGAGATCCGTCACCACCTTGTAGTGCTGCCCACGTCGCTCCGTCCCTATAAAAGCCAGAGACTCTACGCCACAACCCTAAGTGACACCGCCGCTGTCGAGTTTGAGAAGCCGCCGCGCATTGTCGGTCCATCACTACCTCCGTTCTTGGTCTTGGTGAGCTTGCCGTCATCCCCTCACTCCCCCGGTGGTCTTCCCGTGTCAAATAGGGGACGGAATCGCCCAAGCCGACCACGCCGGTGACCTCCTCTGTTTTTCTGGCTGTGCACTGCCGCCTAGGCTCGCCGCCAGTCACTCCTCCCCCTTCCGATCTAATCTCCACCGTCCAGTCTAGATCCAACGGCCGACAGAGCCTGTTACCCCTTCGCCATGGCCTTTTGCAGAAAACCTCCTCCATCTTTTTAAGTATAAACCCACCGTCCCTGGTTTCTTTCCAAAGAGCCCCTATCTTTCTTCAAAATAGGATCCGCAGTCCTCGGCCAGATTTAAAAATCAGATTTTATTTATTTTAATTCAAAAATTAAGTTTCATCTATTTACAAAATTGTCACTATCTTCTTTAGGCCATAAAATCTCCATTTTAACTCCGATTTGGTCCGTTCAACTTGCGTTAGGTTCATAATTCCATAATCTACATGTTTATACTACTGTTAGATATGTTTTCAAATTTTCAAATTCAAGGATAGATTTAATCCATTAATTTATTAAAGAAAATCTTGTTTAATTCATATCTTCTACGTTTTTAGCTCCGATTTGACCTGTTTAAGTTGCGCTAGATTCATTACAACGAGATCTACGCATTAGTAACAATGTTTATTATGTCACTATTTCTTGAATTTTATGATTTAGACTCTAATTTGAATAATAATTATGCAACTGGACTTTATCAATAAAATATGATTTGTTTTACTTTAGTTTTATAATTCAAATCTAAATTTGACTTAATTCAATTTATATAAGCTTTTATATAGTTAAAACATATGAAGCTTATAGTTTTATATTTTGTCTTATGGGTAGATCTTTCGAAAGCCATTTTCTAAATCGTAGCTCCGATTAGCGTGCCTCTCGCGATTGTGTGTTCGTAGCGATGCGTAGAATCGTATTTCAAACTCCTTTACTTATTTTTCTGTGATTGGTGTATTGTTTTGATGTAGATGTAATTGTATGCTATGCATATATGTGTATGGATGTTTGTGTGGTGTTCTACGATTACGTCCAGTCGGTGAGATATACGTGGTGATCAAGAATAAGAAGAAGAAGAAGAACGTTGAAGATTAAAGCTTACCGAAGGATCGATCTTTTAAGGCAAGTATATCATGAGATCTTTCTTATTGTCCCGTACACCTTTAATCATTTAATTCATACTGCACGTGTCTACCTTAACTGCCACTGAAGATTTTCTAGTACTTTATACCTTGTGCCTTGATTCCTATGGGTTATTGCATTGGGTAGTATGATGCTAGTGCTCAACTAAAGCCATGATCTTATAACTTGACTAATGATATATGCAATAAACATTAAAAGATGCTTTTTAGCAACATGGAATCAGGGGTCTAGAGCATTGGACTGTTTTTATGGTACTCTAGATTCCTCTCCCTAAGGACTTATCAGTAAGTGATCATCCGGGACTTACAGTACAGCTGTGAGGGCTATATAGCTTTGACTTTAGCTGAGTATGAGGACCTTTTCTAGCTTGTTAGTGGTTACCTTTATTGGCGTAAGAATGACTTCTCGAATCGGGTATAGGACAACCTCTACTCTTATATGTATAGCCTTGATGGAATTGTGCCATTCGACAGGGGGCTCCTATATCTGTTTGTCGAGTGAATCTAATGGCCCTAACTTGTTAGACGAACTTTTAAAAGGTTTCATAGTGAACTCTGCCGACCTTCCTTGGTAGTGGGGCAAGAGGCTGATCACCTCGGGCGAAAAGGTAAATCACAACTAATAGTGATAGTATACAACCTCTATAGAGTGTAAAACTGGTATATTAGTTGTGCTCACGGTCACGAGCGGCCTTGTAATATTTACGAAATAGATGATGAACACTGATGATACGGATGATAAAGATGCTCGTTAATTATTACTGTTTATACTATTCATTATTCATGTTTACCTGATCATATGTTTATGGGCGTGTGATAAACTTGTTGCTACTCCTATGCTAAAATTGCGACAATTAAAAGCTAATCGTAGTTAAACCAGTGTCAGCCTTTTGAGCCTCATGAACCCCATGTTATATTTGTTGAGTACGACATGTACTTACGCTTGTTTTATTTTTTTTTCTTTTTTTAATTATTTGGATAAAAATCCTGGATGGGTACCAGATTGCTAGTCTGGAGGAGTTAGGCTTGTGATCAACCAGTCAGTTGTCTATGTGGAATTGGAGTCTTCACCCGAAGATCGGTGTTGTCTTTTCCGCTGTTTGCTATCTAAGGTTATATTTCTTTATACTAAGTACGTTATATATTAAACATTGTCTTTTGATATTACCCTTATTTATAGCTATATGTGAGATTCGACTTCCTGGGCTCACATATGGTGTGTATCTGGTTTTATTCTTAAAATTGGTTGCTACAAAGTGATATTAGAGCAATGCTGACTGTATGACACAAGCCTAGTTAGAACTGGACGTTCTAGTATGCTTTCATCTATACTTACTTCTTGTTTCTTCCATAACCTTGTGAAATTTTTAACACTTTTGTAAACTAATTTTAAATTTAACACTGTTCTTTTCTTCTTCAAATCTAACACTTTGGGCCACGCCTATTGCCATGGCGCAGCGAAACGTCTGTGCCACGCCATGCATGGTGGCGCGACGGATGAATAACGTGACGAAGATCAAGAACGTTGACCGGTAATATAGTAGAATCTGCCGCGCCACCGATCTAAGATGCGCCATGGAGAATGACGCGACGAGGCCATGGCCGGCCGGAGCACAGGCCTGCCCGGCTATTGAGTTACGTGCGGGTGCAGGGGATCGGAATGACAACCGACACCTGTGGTGGTCAGGGCGTCAGCTTCTGGCCTGCTGCTGCTTTGAAGCGGTAGTTTATTACTGGGGGCCAGGTTAACAAGTAGTGGGTGCAGGAGTGACATGGATTTGTCTGAATTTTGATAATGCTGCTGGAACGGACAGATAAATGTTTGCCTACTCTACTGTTCTATTCATTTGATAGCTTAAACCCTTTAGTTTTTTCTTTTCTTAAATAAATAAAAAGGCTGCATGATGTCAAATTAATGATTTGTTGTGTGCTTACATACACACCAGAAAATTGTTTGATAATACGTGATCCGGTATATTTTTTAATAGGACGTGATCTGGTATCTGTTGCACTAGTTTCAATTTGGTCAAGAATGGTAGACGCTTGAGCGTTGATGTAATCCATACCTTTTTGCCATTTTTTGTGTCTCCTTGATGAAGAGGCTTGATCGAAGCACATCCACGTACAGTCGTGCAATAAAGGATGCACAGCGCACTACTCTAGTCGTGTAAGTGCTCGTATGCCACCGTAGCTGATTGATGCAGTTGTACAGTTGTCCAAACTTCAAACTTCAACTTCCAGTTACGTGTATAATAATTAGCGAAGAAGTACAGATTAACTGAGTATGCTTATGAAGGTAGCCCCAGAGGCAGGATGTGAACCTATCTATAATCTACTACATGGGTCAAGAAAATATCTAACATTTAACGAATATTTAGGTAAAAATAATAATATTTATGATGCTAAATAAATATACTATAAAAATATATTTCATGGCAAATCTAGTGATATTTATTTGGTACTATAAATATTGATATTTTTATATATAGTAAGTAAAACTTAATATTGTGCTAGAACTCCATTCTTTATGGACGAGAATTCAGCGAAACATCCTGTACTAGTAGTTTGTATTACCCTCTCTAGAAAAGAATGCAATTTAGCATAACATCGAGTCAAACAAAGTCAGGAGAAGAAGCAACAACGGTAATCCGGCCTAGGGGCGGCCCTCCTCGTCGGCCTCCTCGTAGCCGGCCGTCGGCTACTGGCATGGCTGGGGCCGCGAGCTCTGAGGCTGGCCGCACCTGCTGCCTCGCCGGCCCTCGCTGACTGCGCGTGCCTCACCTGTTTGTCAGCCACGCCCCCTACTAGCCGTCCGTGTAAGATCAGATGGCCCAAAAATCAGTTGATTGGAGAGACCAAATCAACCGATTGAGGTTTAGCAATTCTGCAGCTAAAATATTTCAGAAAAATAGTCCATCAACTCATGCTCTCGCACGGGTTAAAATTTTAGAAGATATAAGTATTAGGTACTGCAATGATGTATCATAGAAAACGTCTAATACTTATTTCCTTGTAACGGCTAGGTATTTTAGCAGCATGCATGAGGCTTGACTTGGGAATTGGGATTATCATTGCTTTATATATCCCGATGTTAGGGCTTTGCTCTGCTCTCTTAATTCAGAAGCACAAAATTCCTAATTTTATATATGTTTTGGCATGTTACTGTGCATTTAGGCTATTTCAGCAATCATTGGATTTTTTTTTTGTCCATTCGTGTGGCATTTGTACATACTAGGCTACTCCATCCGTCTAAAAAAACACAATTTTAGCTCTCACCAGAAGTGGAGCGGGAGCTTTCAAATGAACAGAACAGTAGAGTAGGCAAACATTTATCTGTCCGTTCCAGCAGCATTATCAAAATTCAGACAAATCCATGTCACTCCTGCCCCTGCTACTTGTTGCCCTGGCCCCCAGTAATAAACTACCGCTTCAAAGCAGCAACAGGCTAGCAGCTGACGCCCTGACCACCGCAGGTGTCAGTTGTCATTACGAACACCTGCACCCGCACGTAGCTCGATGTCCGCAGCTGGCCTAGATGCCATGCCATGCCGAGGCCGCGCAGGCAGGCCTATGTTCCGGTCCTACCTATTTGCCTCGCTGCGTTATTCTTGGTGGCGCGTCACTGCTACGTCAAGATCGGTGGCGCAGCAGATCCTGTCACGTCATCGGTCAGCGTCTCCGATCTTCGCCACGTCATCCTCCCGACGCGCCACCATGCAGGCGTGGCACAGGCATTTTACCGCGCCACGGCAATAGGCGCGGCCAAAAGTGTTAGATTTGGAAAAAAAACAAACAGTGTTAGATTTAAAATTAGTTTACAAAAAAATGTTAAAAATAAAAAAAATCAATCTTGTTATTTGCTAAAAGTTATGCTCACTTCGGCCTCTGTTCTGTTATGAAACATTGTATCCCTTAAACTCGGCTTGATCCGCTTCTTTTTTCATCCGAAACAGTATTTTTCTCTCACAGATTCCTCCAGTATTCCTCCAAACTATCCAAATTCCTCCAGAATTCCTCCAAGCGAATAGACCCATTCTCAATCCTCTCTCTTCGTCTAAATAGATGGGACGTAATGAGGAGACCACCAGCATCAAAGGTCAGGAGAACCAGGCTACGTTGTCCTTGATTGCATTCGACAAGGAGAAGCTTTTAGCTATGCAGCAACAAGTATTAGAAGGAATGACTCAACATGGGAGTTCTCAACAGTGCGTGCCATAGGGTCAAACCAACATACCAAAGAGACCAGTGAAGAGACAAGTGGCAGAAGCTTAGAAAAAAATAAAGTCCACTGACTGTGCTGGTAGTAATACACTCGGAAGTCAGTATCAATGTCAATGCTGCAAGCATTATGGTTTTTCCTGTCTTCAGAACAAGTCTAATAAGAGGGAAGTCAAGGTGAACCCGAGTCGTGAAGCTAATGTGAATAAGAAGAGGAAGACAGTCTCGCCAAAGCCAGAATTGAGAAGCAATCAACATTCGAGTTCTACTACATTGTCATATCTAGCTCCAATGCTTGGTCAGATAAACTCAGACTCTAAAGAGTCAGAAGTTTCTCAAGCTAAGATTACTACATTCTTTCCACATGAGGTATGCATAGATGGGTGGACGATCACCTATAAGGAGTTTCAACCCCGAAGGATCAAGCGAGCTAGAAAGCGGTCCAGTTGAACAAAGATAAACCTTCATAGTCCGCAAGCTAACAACACACTAAGCAACAATTCTGTGGAGTATGACATCACAAAAGATCCAACTAAGAGAAAGTGTTATCATTGCCAGCATGAAGGACATTATGTTAAACTTTGTCCACAGAAGAATCAACAATTATACCATAGAAGTGGCCAGAGTCAGATCACTACAGGACTGCCACAAGCAAGTGTCAGTGACACACAATACGAAGGAAGCCCATGATGAAATTAATGAAGTGGATGACATGTCGCTCTCACTCCCATACAAGAAATGCTACTCCAGATGTCCATGCAACCACACCGTGTTTAAGAAATAGGAGTTTGTGTCCCTATCTAATAAAAACGCTAGTAGCAAAAAATCAAGTCTGTGTGCTTTGTGAACCTTTATTGTTTGGTTGGTTGTCTTTATGATAATGCATGAGTTGAATCTTTGTAATGAGTGTAATGATTGGGATTTCTCCACAATTTCATTTTGTTTATAGGCCTAAGGTATAAGGATTAATGAGATAAATAGTCGGGTTTTGGTTATCTTCTATTTCTCTATCCTGCTTTTCGGAGTAGTCTGCATTCTTCGGCTTATATCTCTGATTTTGTACAATCAGAAATCATGAGAAAATTCTAGACAATAGTAGACTTCGATATCTTTATGTGACTACAAGAATCACCTTGATAGCTACTTTGGTTATGGAGTTATGAAAATCACAAGATGATGCAGCCGAGCTGTCTAAAATCTAGAGTGATTTCTGTTGTGCACTGTTTTCGACTATCTAAACTATAGAATTTGGAAAATGTTCTATAAGGAAGTTGTGGAGGATTTGATAAGATTTCTAATGGTATAAGCTATAACTTCATTGGATTAACAGAATGACAGTTACAGCTGTTTTACTGTGCTGTTGTTTTTCTACTCGCAAGGAATTTCATATTTCTTGTTCTTGCCCATATACAAGAGTATCAATGGGATGACAGAACGTCTTGATACTAGTTAGCTCATCTGGAAAGAGATGCAAGCTACCTTTTTGTGTCCCCTAGTTTATCTTTTCATAAGGGGTAGCCAAGTTGAAAAATTTACAAGATGAAGTATCATACGTTTTAGTTTGCACAATGGAAGCGTGATGGGCCCATAACCCATAGGTTTTAGGATCAAAACCCTTGGAGGAGATCAATAAGATAGACAATCATGCCTATGCAAACTATCCAACTAAGAAGGGTCTGAATGCTCAAGGTGACATATGAAGTTAAGTCATACTCTCTAGCTCTCACTTGCAAGAATCGGTTAATCTGATAAGGAAGGTGGTACCCAAAGATGTGAGAGAAATTCAGAGTTTCAATGAGGTTTGGTTAGAAGTTTAAGGAAGGTTTATCCAATATCATCAATTATTGGTAGAGCTACTAGAGAAGCTTTTAAGTTAGTTTGGATCAAGAGACCTCAACTAAGTGTTTGAAGGAGTTCAAGAAAAGGTTGAAGTAAAACCTATGTATTAGCTTTGTCAGATCAGGACAAGAGCTTTATATCTACAATGATGCATCTTATAAAGATGTGGGATATGTCTTTATACAAAAAGAAAAGTAGTGGCTTGTTCATTAAGTCAACTAAGGAAGTGTGAGTTGAACTACCTAACATGTTATCTGAAGTTATCCATTGTGAAGCATGGAAGTACTATCTTTTTAGAAGTAAAAGTGACATATAGGAGGATCATAAGAATCTAAGGAACATCTTCACAAAGTTGGTTTTGAGCATATGACATCATCATTGGAATGAAAGAGATTATGACTTGGAAAAGTGCTATCACTTCGAGGAGCAAAGTCATGGCCGATGCCCTTAGCAACGGAGAATTATGCTAAGTTCAGGTGACACGAAGAACTAAGAATTGTATTCCAAGTTCGAACAATTTAACCAGAACCATTAATGTTTTGAAGATTGGTGGTAGATTCTCTTTCTGGTCAAGAAAGTGAAAAGGCTCCGTTGAAAGGTGAACATATGAAGAAAGAGGTCTAATAAGTATGGACTAAAAAGGAAAGGTGGCCTAGTGATTGGAGATACCTAAGAGTTGTTCAAAGTGCCTGTTAAAATCATAGAATTAGTTGAGCAAGTTACTTGGAGTAAGGTTAACAGGTATGCAAAGTAAAGTGAGATCCTTATCAAGATGATGGAACTGCACGAGGAAGTAAATAAGAATCCAAAGATGGAGTATCCCTGTCTCCTAGTAGAAATGTAACACCCTAAAATTTGCTACTTTGAAAATGTAGTTAAATTGATTTAATTTTAAATTTTTGTGCTCATGAAATATTAGAAAAAGAATATTTTTCATTATATTAAAATTCATCATAAGGAGTAGCAACATGGTTGTGCATACATGCCGGTGCATTTGATTTATTTGGTTGAGTAGTTTTGATTAAAATTCAAAATAGTTCAAATTGCTTTTGGGAATGAGTTTGAAATTAGCTTTGAAATAAAAGAAAAGAAAATTTGAAAATAAAAGAGTTTAAAAAGTTGTAAAATTTATTTTTGGAAAACTTACCAAAAGTTCTCATTTCTATTTGAGTGAAAAGTATATTTGAAACTCTATTTGAATTTGCATTGGTTCATAATTGAATTTGGTTTCGAAAACAAAATAGAAAATGATTTGGAAAATGGAAAATCCCCTCTCTTCTCTTCTGGCCTAGCCCGCCCAGCTGCCCTCTCCCCGACCGAGCTGTTTTTCTCGCGCGATCCAGCACCCTTTCTCTCCCTTCCCCCCTGTAGCCCAGCTAAGCCCGGCAAAAGGCCAGCCCAGCCATGAAGACCGAGAGGGCGCTCTTCTCTCCCTCTCTGTTTGTCTGATGAACCAACCCCACACCCTCTCTCTCTCTGAATCATGGACCCATCGGGTCAGTCTCTCCCCTCCTTTCTCCTACCTCCCGTCACCGCGTCGGACTCCATCGCTGCTTTCGAGTCTGCTGTCGCCCCGACGCCGCTTGATTCGATGTGCGCGCCACGCCACCGGCCCCATAAATAGTGACCTTACGCCGCGCCGCATCCCTATCCCGCTCTAGAGCCGCAGTCGCCTTGCTTCCGAGCCACAGCGAAGCCGCCGCCACCATAGGAGGTCCGCCACCACATTGCTGTGCCGCCCACATCGCTCCATCCCTATAAAAGTTGGAGACTCTGCGCCGCATCGCCCCCACATAGCTCTAGCGCAAGCCGTCGCCCCAAGCTCACAGCGCCGCAACCCTATGTGTCGCCACCGTTGTCGAGTTCGAGAAGCCACCGCACGTCATCGGTCCTTCCCCGCCTCCGTTCTTGGTCTTGGTGAGTTCGCCGTCATCCCCTCTCTCTCCCCATGGTCTTCCCGTGTCAAATGGGGGACGGAATTGCCCAAGCCGACCATGCCGGCGACCTCATCTGTTTTTCCGGCCGTGCGCCGCCACCTGGGTGTGCCGTCGGTCACTCCTCCCCCTCTCAATCTAATCTCCACCGTCCAGTCCAGATCCAAAGGCCAACAGAGCCTGTTACCCCTTCACCATGGCCTTTTGCAGAAAACCCCCTCCATCTTTTTAAGTATAAACCCGCTGTCCCTGGTTTCTTTCAAAAGAGCCCCTATCTTTCTTCAAAATAGGATCCGCAGTCCTCAGCCAGATTTAAAAATCAGATTTTATTTATTTTAATTCAAAAATTAAGTTTCATCTATTTACAAAATTGCCACTATCTTCTTTAGGCCATAAAATCTCCGTTTTAACTTTGATTTGATCCGTTCAACTTGCATTAGGTTCGTAATTCCATATTCTACATGTTTATACTACTGTTAGATATGTTTTCAACTTTTAAAAGTTGAGGATAGATTTAATCCATTATTTTATTAAAGAAAATCTTGTTTAATTCATATCTTCTACGTTTTAGCTCCGATTTGACCTGTTTAAGTTGCGCTAGATTCATTACAACGAGATCTATGCGTTAGTAATAATGTTTATGATGTCACTATTTCTAGAATTTCATGGTTTAGACTCTAATTTGAATAATAATTATGCAACTAGATTTTATCAATAAAATATGATTTGTTTTACTTTGGTTTTATAATTCAAATCTAAATTTGACTTAATTCAATTTATATAAGCTTTTATATAGTTAAAACACATGAAGCTTATAGTTTTATATTTTCTCTTATGAGTAGATCTTTTGGAAGCCATTTTTGTAAAAACCATAGCTCCGATTAGCGCGCCTCTCGTGATTGCGTGTTCATAGCGATGCGTAAAATCGTATTTTAAACTCTTTTACTTATTTTTCTATGATTGGTATATTGTTTTGATGTAGATGTAATTGTATGCTATGCATGTATGTGTATGGATGTTTGTGTGGTGTTTTACGATTATGTCCAGTCTTAAATTACTGATAAACTTTCTCTCCTTGTCAATTGCAGGTCAAATTGACTGGCACACCCTCGGGATGAATTCGTAGGGTCGACTGGTCCTGCGTTGAAGCCAAGTGGATCTCTAGCCTTGATCCATCAAGCTGATCCTTTCGGCTTCCTGTGTGCTCGGCGCATTAACATGTTTTTGCGCCGACACACATTGTGGCATGCTTGGTGGGACCATAATCATTTGATCAGAAGTCAAAGGCTGAATGTTAGAATTTATTTGAACATCATCAAGATGCTGCGAGTTAATTCATCATCATAAAATAAATAAGGGACAGGCCAGACGAGTAACACATACCATGGATTATTTGACTGGCTTAATCATAGAGGTGCAATGTTTAAGAAGAAGGAGAAGCTGTCTAAAGGGAATCATATACATGTCTACAGCCAATCGGCTAAACAAAGCCGATGATGGAGGCGCTGAGGAAGACAGACATCAACATCGCCGTGAATGACATGATGGATACAGCTCCGAGTGCGTCGGACATCATACCGACGAATTTGGGTTGAACATGATCTTGAGTACCATGCTCGCCAACTACGGCGAGGATGAACGAGAAGCGCTGGCGTGGTACAAAGGATGTCACACGGCCTCAACCAGGCTACCGCCAATCCTGACTCCTTCGACAATGATAACTAGGACCGCCTTGAGCTGTCAGAGCTCGACAAGCAGGTCACAAAGTATGCCAAGGTAGTCAAGTCTAGGGAACTACACACGTTCAAGGTGCATGACAAATTCATCATCAATCTCAAAAACTTCAACTTATGATAGCCTATGGCACGCATGTCAATAAAAGCCGATGAGGTCTTTTACTACAAGCAACCAAGAATCAAGAGTCCAGATATATAGAGATCGGCTGGGGGGCAGTACCGGCTCAGTTTCCACTTCAGTTGATGCATCAGGTGATGAAGCCATTTGGCCTGGCAGACACGACATGGCCGACTCAAGTAGAGCTACTGTCAGCAAAGGTATGTCAGTAGTGGACGACCATGTGCGACGTGAAGAGCTCAGATACGTAGATGGTGTTCTGAACGCACAATCAGCTATGTAGAGCCGATGCAGCCACAATCGACTAAATTTCCTGCTGAAACAAAAAAGGAAGGGATCAGAGTGCAAACAGGAATCTACTGAGGACTATCACATATGCAAGTATTGATATGATGGCCGAGAATCAGGACTCCAAATATATTATGACACGGGATGCATATATGAAGAAATAAATAAAAGGAAAATTTCCATGTGTGCGTCTACAAAAAGAGGTGGAGCCCGAACTCAGGTTTTTCATAGGTCAGGTTTACATGCTGTTATAAATGGCTGATAGGTTAAGGAAATATTTCTTCAAATTACGCGACCCTCGGCCGAGTGATTTTGAGCAATAATCATTGGCCGAGAGTTATTATCAACATACAGAAAATTAGCTCTGAGTATTAAAAGGTTCTTAGAGTTTGTTTAAATATTGTGGTAGCCAAGAACAAAGGTATCAAGTCAATAGCCGATAAGATGCTCGGAGTATATAAATGTTATGCCAACTGATGCAAGCAAGAGAAGAACAAATTAATAAATTCTAATATATGGGGATCAGCTATTTTTACATGGGCTTACTATTCATGGATGCGTACATGACATGGATTAATTGAGATCGGCTATTTTACATACGCATGAAGGCATTTTACTGTCAGTGGCCTTTATTGAAAAGTGGACCAGGAAGCAAGGAATTGTTGTTTCTTTAAGTTACCATGCGAGGATGGTCTTGTCAATGATGCATTTACTCTCCAAGCTGACAAAGACCAATCACCTCTCTTGAGATAGAATCGACTGTTGGTTCAATACCTTACCCTTCAAACTGATGGAATCTATAGCTGATCGACAAGGGTGTAAGACTAGTGGGATATCAGTTTCTGGTATAGCAGTGGAATTTCAAGAATAATCACATAGAGCCAATAAGGATCAACATAACCGATGACCATCGCTAGTTCGATTATCGAGGTCACATTGAGTTTTCCTCCATGGGTTATTATCATCGGCTGTTCGACCAAGTATATTTCTCGATAAGAAGGAAAAGTCATCATGGGAGGTTGTATCAGAGATATAGAAAAGGTTAACAACATAACTACCGATAGGAGGCCATCGGCTGAAAATTATTATCGACATGCGGAAGACGGTGGAGATTAGCTATCGATAAGGATATCAGGACAAGGTCATCTGACTTGATTACTTCATTATTGTCATCGAGGACACCATTGTCATTCAGGAGGTTAGATCACCAGAGCGAAGACTAGTGATGGCTGCTGATGCCCTATGTCCTAGATGCCATCTTCCATTGAAGTAGAATTGGCTACCCCCAAGCCTATGAACCATTTGTTCTCCAAGAGTGGATAAACAAGAATGAGGACCTAGTGTATCACATCATGCTAGGCGCTGACAAGTTCTCACTAGAAATTCTTGCTTGACACGCTCAACATCTCGTCGGAGCACGACTAGCTAGCAATGGCTGACCGGGTAGAGACTGCTATGTACGTGTGGCGACGCAAGGTTAGTGGCAGCAGCAACAAGTTATTGTGGAATAAGATCAAGGAACTCATGGCTGACAATGATGACAAGGAAGTGATGCTAGCAAACAAGGTTGTGGACCTCCTCCTCTACATCGACTATATTCTCTCATGGAGGCATAACCAATGGATGAGCAAAGGACATAGAAGAGTCTAGGCCATAACACGATAAATGCTGCTCATTGTTGTCCACATGGAGTCTCGTTGATATGGCGAGTGACCTTAGCTATGCCATGTCCGACGCATCCACATCCTTCTCGGAGAAGTGCAGCAGCATCGACATCAGCAGACTATTCGAGCCAACCGCCACAGTGGCCATGCTCCTCAGCCAATCCTCGGCATTTACCGCCGTGCCCTTCAGACAGCTTAGCATGAAGCCCCGCGCCAACATGACCCACCGCCGCTCCATTGGCGACAAGATAGGAGCTGGTGGAAGATAGGGTCTCTAAGCTCATGCTTGGTGAGGACATGTCTGATGACAACAAAGGCATCCGCACTACCATGATGTACCTATAGCGCGCTCAGTGGCCAACACAGGAAGCCTCTTGGCTAGCCTTGACCTTTGTTGCAGTTTGTGGCTTCGGCAAATGAATTTTTTGCAGTGCTCTTTCTGTGTTCTCAACTTGATCTGATTGCGGGACTTCTGAAACTGACAATCACCTTATTAAGAGTCAGAAGCAGTAAATGAAAGATTGCTTGCAATCGGCTCAGAATTGGAAGATCAAGACATCAAGCCGATAGAGCCCTTTATGTAGTGCATGCAAGTCAAATTTCCATGCATATATATACACGATGTATGTGGGCACAAAAAGGATGAGTCAGATCTTAGAAGTACATGCGGTCATGCCATATCATATGTTTGATTGAGAACATAGAGATCATAAAGCCACAAAGTCTATCTGATATATACATACTGGGAGAAAGTTCGAGCAAAGGCATTCATCGGTTCAAAACGGAGTACTTGGGAAAATTTATTACAAAAATTCAAAATCAATAGCTTGTCTCCTCAATGATGTTGAATTTCCTACCAGAGCCATATTAGTCTCATTAAAAACCTTCCACATAAGCTGCTTGCTTTGTGTTGAGTTTTGTCAAGTCTTGTTGACCCTTGTTGAGAGATTTATCATGTTTCCAAGATCAAGATCACGTACACGCCACATATATGTGCTACTTCTATACTAGAAGTACGTAAAAACATGTTTTTCATCCACCTCAAAATGTTCTGCTCCTACACTGGGAGAAGACAAAAATATGTTAGTTTTTATTAGAATAAATGCTCTAAGTTCTTGATAATATTTCTCTCAAAAAATATGTTATAAAGAGAGACATGGGTTATGCGAAAATATATAAAAGATGGATACAAAACAAGTCCAAAATAAATAAATAAATAAGGGAAAAAGAAAAAGATGAGAAAAGATAGCCCATGTTCTCGCAAAAATATTCTATAAGAGAGAAATATATTTCAAAGAGTATAGTAGAATTAGGTTAGCCACCAAATATTCCATGCACATGCACATCTTGATCTAAGAGTATGACATTTCTCTCCTTGGATCCAGGATTTGACCTTACAATATATGCAAGGTAAGTACGCTACATATTTTATCCCTACCTAAAACTCCACAGAAGCTTTTTAGAAGTAGGATAAGAAGAGACAAAACAAAGCTTTGATGAAGAACTATACACATTGAGCGATATGAGAGAATCATTTGAGGAGCAAAGCTATGTTTTAATTTGAAAATCTTTCAAAAACCTAAGTTTTCTGAGCAGGGGAAGCGAGGATGACTAGATTCTAATCTGTTCCATTCCTCAACCACCCAATGTATGGTAGACACTTCAAAGTTAACTTGTGTAGGTGAGGCTTGGAATAAGGTAATATCGCTGCTAGTAAATTCCTCGACTCCTTAGAAGAAGACTATCGACTAGAATACCTGAACTTTTATGCAACATATTTCCGTACTGCCGGTTAACTTGTGTTGCTATGATCGAACTCAGGGGGCCAGCTCTTAATCGGCTAAAGTACATGAATAGTTAACCCAAGTAAGTCATCAAAGCCAAGTATTGCAATCAGATGTCGTTGACTCAGGAAAGGAGATTATTGGATCAAAATAGTTCAAAGCATGAAAACTCATACTTCGAACTAGGGGGGCATGTGTTTACACCAAAAATTGGTAAGCTTATCCTGGAAAGGAAGAGATCGGCCGATGATGTCAAAAGCAAGAAAGTTTCCTAATTAAAGGATATTTATGAGCCTGCCAGGAAATATTATTTAATAAATTTGAGAGAGACATGACATCTAAGTGCATATCAGGATGAAAGAAATAAGGACACGTATCAAACAAGGAAGCTTCATCAACTAGGATTCTGCATAAGGGAAATTAGAGTCCATGTATCTTGATATTTCTTTTTGTTATCTAGTCGTGTTCGTTTAGGACTCTTATCCGCCCAGGGTATAAATATAAACCCCCTGTCTATTGTAATAGAGACACATCCAATCAATCAATATAAATTACTTTTTTCGGCCCTATGCCAACGCTTAGTAGTAGGAGTAGTGTAGATCTCGGCTAGTTCTTCAACAAGTAGGGCTGCATCGGTCCGGCTAACCTCTGGCTTGTCTATAAGTACTATTATGGCTTATACTTTGGTTTGTAAGGTTGCATCGGTTAAGTTTGACCTCCACTGCGAGCTCAAGTATAAGCTAGTTATCGATCTTTATCTAGTTCACGTATGGCTACATCGGTTAAGTTTGAACTCCACTGCTCGAATTAGATTAAGGTCAAGTTATCGGCTCTACCTAAGGGTGGCATCCTTCAGGTAGATTCATTAAGTTACCGATCTTGCTGATGTTTTTACTGTCAATAGTTTTTTCAGCAACATCAACCTACCCGATCAAGATAGAACTAGATCAAGCTCATCTCATTTTAGTCTTTCGTTTGTCTTATGACAATACTATGTTTCTTACTTTGAGCGACGGGTTACATTTTATTGGCTGTTCTACCTCGATCTTGATCGTGCATAGTATGCGGTTAAGGCACGTATGATCTTGAAGAGGTTTGCTGGCTTGTTAAATTTGGTCTATAGTTCGCTATTATGGCTGCAACCAACTGGTCAATCTCCACTAATGGCACTTTAGATTGGAGAATGCTAGTTGGTAGATTTGTTCTCGATCTGGCATGACCTTAGCTATTTGCTATGCCTACATTGGCTAAATAGCCGATTGCCTACACTTTAATGCTCATAGTATGTCTTCATGATCCTGTTAAATATGAGAAGATTCGTTTTCTTTAAATATTTAATCTGTTGTCTTTATTATGGCTGCCATCGATCCGGTCGAACCCCACTGTTAAAGATGATAGGTTAGGTTTGAGGAGTTGATAGGTCTGCTCGTATTAAATAGTCGATTGTTCACATGTTGTGACCTTTTTCTACAGAAATCGGCTCTTTTAGCCGATTCGTCTGTGCCTTCATAGATATAGCATGTCTTTCATAAACCTATCAAGGTATGGATGGTGATCCAGTTGAACCTCACTATTGATGATAGTGGATTAGATTCAGAGCATTTATAGAACTGTTCGTATTAGACAGTTGATTTGTTTGCATGATAGATCCTTTCTCGTCAGACTCATTGGTTCAATGCTTCATACTGGTTATATTTTGTTTACCTGATGATTTCACTTACATCTGTGTGCATCATATTCGTCATCACAAAAATAATCACATCCTGCTAATGTTACAGTCCTTAACAGTCGATTTTCTTCTCGTGTCGGCTATTCGATCGATTTTTCTCATCTGGTTGTTGGCCCACTAGATCACCGGTGCTGTCGACCACTCACCAGCGCTGCCAACCACGACTAATGTTGTTCGACCACACACTATGACTGGAGGGAGGACAATGATAGTTCTTGATCGGCATCACTAGTGCGTGCTCGGTAACATTAGTGAGTGGTCGGACATCTCCGTGCTGAAGATCCAGTGGCCTAACACTGGCAGCTCCCAAAGCAGCACACTTGGAACTATCCGGGCAAGATTGGCATGCTCCACCTTAAATTACTGTAAACTTTCTCTCCTTGTCAATTGCAGGTCAAATTGACAGGCACGCCCTCGGGGAGAATTCGCAAGGTCGACTGGTCCTACGTTGAAGCCAAGCAGATCTCTAGCCTTGCTCTGTCAAGCAGATCCTTTCGGACTTGCTATGTGCTCAGCGCACCGACACGTTTTTGCGCCGACAGTTATCTATATTACTCAATTGTCCATGATAATGAAAAGTAACCAAAGTTCCAAGAACTAAACCTAAGTTTTAGGCTAAATTACTCACATGTACCATTATTAACAGTACCCTGTAGAAACACCATAAATCTCCATCACAATTACTCAGCATGTGTCATTTAAAAAAATGCTAATAACATATTTAATATAGTTCACACATTTTTCTATCCTGATGGAAAAGTGTGGATTTTTGAGTTCTCCCTTGAGGTGTGCTCGATGGAACAACACAATTTAGTGCACTCTCTTGAGTACTTAGTGTCTAATGAAAGACAAGTACTCTTGGGAAGGCATTAGATTAGGCAG
The DNA here is from genome assembly GCF_019320115.1 of Miscanthus floridulus. NCBI lineage: Eukaryota > Viridiplantae > Streptophyta > Magnoliopsida > Poales > Poaceae > Miscanthus > Miscanthus floridulus. The sequence goes on from NC_089588.1 coordinate 86,060,291, forward strand.
GTTCTACCACACTGCAAGTACACATTTATTGAGGAGCATATATAAAAAAGGGCAGAGCAGTTGTAGTTGTAGGACTGCAAGTGTTGCTTAGCACTATAATTTGTTTTTTTTGCAAGCATTGCAAATTCATGTTCCTTACCAACTTGGACAGCACATACATGGTGCCCAATAAGAATCATTCCTAGCATCCAATGGCTATTGGCTCAATTTGATAATGGCTATCAGTTTTAGAAAAACAGACTTGTAAGGCTGCCATGTGTTACAAACCCAAAAGGATTACACCGTCAACTTTGGAATAAAATAATTGAGTATATAGGAAACAACAACTAGTAAGCCAACATGGAAGGGGTGAAAAGAAAACAAAAGATAACATTTCACAAAGGTAAAAACAAAAGATAATTTGTGGATGATGAGCACCTTGTAGATATCATAGTAACCAATCAAGCATTTTACCACTAGTTCAATGAAGCATTTCTCAAATCTACCTTTAGTAGTCATCTAGAAGGCTAGCATAGCACCTCAACAAACCAAGACCATGAGATTCTAAACCAAGTGCAGCTAAGCTAAAAAAATTAAAACCTGAATTGGACATCTCTAACCAAAACAAAATGCTCAGAACCAAGTTAAATCACCTCACCCTGCACAGAACCAAGTCAATCACCTCATCCCCTTAATGATGCCTCTTGAGAGGCTTCAAATACAACACAAATTGCATAATGAGACAATGCTACAACTACAAACAAATTGACCATCCCCTACACTGCACATGAAGCTATGTAACATAGAAAATTATAGCAGCACATCAGACTGCCATGAATCCATGTTCGACAACTGCAACGAATCGACTGCATAGTGGAGGGAGAGCGCACGGGCACCAGAGCTGCCAGGGAGGGAGCAGGGATGCTGGGGCGCACCAACACCAGGGCCGTCGGTAGGGGGAGAACCCACGGGCACCAGGGAACAAGGGCTACCGGGGGGAGGGAGCACGAGCACCGACAGCGAAAACCCTAGCCGTCGTGGGAGGGGGAACTGCGGCAGAAAGCCTAGCCGCCAGGGGGGAACAGTGGCGTGTAGGGCAGGAGATGGACCAGGGGGTTGGAGGTAGATCAGGGGAGGTAGAGCACGGAGGCAGTGGAGGTAGGGCACATAGGCGGCTGGTGATGGGCGCTAGGAAAATTTGGTAGCCTGCCGGCGTCGTGGAGGAGAAAAACACGCCCAAGACTTAGAATTTTTCGGTCACTATTCGAGGTGTTGTTTATATACCACGGCTGATTTGTGGGGGCATCTTGAAACTCCAGCGTCCCTACAAATACATTTGTAGGGGCGGATTCCTGAGTCAGCCGCCCCTACGAATAAATAAAATATTTTAAAAAATTAAAAATTGAAATTCAAAACTTGGAATAGTATTTTAGGACATTAAATTATCGAAAATGAAAATATTGTAAACATCAAAGTTAGTAGAACTCATCCAAATCTGCAACTTTCATTTTGGTCATATTTTCATGTGACTTTTTTGAATGATTCAAAATTTGAATTTTAAAATAGGACAACTTCAAACAACATTTTGGAAGTGTATATGATTTCCAATGTAAAAGTCATGAATATAAAATATGTTGAACTCATCAAGTTCTACAACTTTTGTTTTGGTCATTTCTTCATTTGAGAAAATGATAGGCAAACATTGCTCATAAATTGACACATCTCTCATCTAGTTTCATAAACTATGTATGAGATTCATGAATTTGTGACCAATGTTTGCTAACACTTTGGCGAATGAAGAAATAACCAAAATAAAAGTTGTTGAACACATCACTATCTATAACTTTTATTTTGGTCATCTTTTCATTTGACAAAATTTGAATAGTTCAAATTTTGAATTTCAATAAATGGCAACTTCAAACAAGATTTTGAAACCTTAAATGATTTCAACTACAAAAGTCGTGAACATAAAAGTTGTTGAACTCATCACTATCTACAACTTTTATTTTGGTAACTTCTTCATTTGACTAAGTATTAGTAAACATTGTTCACAAATTCACATATCACTCATAGTTTAATGAACTATTTAAAGAGACATGTTGCTTTGTGAACAATGTTTACTATCACTTTGTCAGATAAAGAAATAACCAAAATAAAAGTTGTAGATCTTGATGAGTTATACATCTTTGGTATTCATCACTTTTCAGCTGAAATCATTTGGTGTTTCAAAATCTTGTTAGAACTTGTCATTTTTTTAATTTGAAAATTTAAATTGCTCAAACTATGTCAAACGAAAAGAATGACCAAATCAACACAATAACTTGATAGGGCATGATTTTAGAAAAATTTAGAAAAAAAATTATCACATTTGGAGTTAGTATGAGGGAGAAAGACTAGTTACAAATTTTACCCCGAGATTAAAAAGAAAAATCACAACTGTTCATGATGTTCAATGATGAACAAATGTGATTTCTCTTTTTAATCTGTAGTTGAAACTTGTAACTAGTTTTTCTCCCTCATACTAACTCCAAATGTGATGGTTTTTTTCCTAAAATTTTCTAAAATCATGTTCTATCATTTTAGTCTGATCATCTATATTTGTCACTAATTTTGGATAATTCAAATTTTGAATTTCAGAAAATGACAACTTCAATCCTGATTTTCAACCACTAAATGATTTCAGCTGTAAAGGTGATGAATATAAAAGTTGTATAACTCGTCAAGATCTCCAACTTTTATTTTGGTCATTTCTTCATTTCATAAAGTGTTAAGTGCTTGTTTTAAGTGTTTCAATAGTAGTCCGAACATGTTGCAGTAGTAATAAGTGCATGTTTCAAGTGTCCTACGTGTTACAGCTATTTTAGTAGTAATAGAGTGGATGTTGCAATAGGTTCATCTAGATGTTGCAAAGGGTAGTCTCACACACATGCATAAATATAGTCTCACACACATATATAAATATATAGTCTCACACACATACATAAATATATAGTCTCACGCACATACATAAATGAAGTCTTACAAACACACACACTTAGACAAACACTCCTACTGTTCACCAACTAGCTAGCCCGCTATAACAACTTTTCCCTTGACACCTTTTCGTCCCATGGTAATATGTCTTTGGGCAGGTTCTTTTCCACAACACTGATCTTCTTAGGAAAGTCTGTGAATAGCGGCATCTCATCGTAGTTATTGTAAGCTTCAACATCGTCCACGCCATCAACTCTGATAATGTGTTGTTTCCCAAAGGTAGTCACGTGCTTTGTCTTCTTCGGGGGGGTTACTTTGTGGGTCAGGCATATAGAAAACTTGTACGACATGTGAAGCAAGCACCCAAGGGTCATCTTGGTAGCCTAGATTCTTGAGGTCTCGGACTCTCAATCCGATCTCATTCAGTTGGTGTTGTTTGATCCAACGACATTGAAACAGGGCCACCATTATATCCCTTTCATAATCAAGTTCCCATATCTCTTCAATGATGTCAAAGTATTAGATCTTTCGCCCCACTCCATCGAGAGCTTCTATTCGAACACCGTTGTTTTGGTTCACATATTTACTATCCTTTGCATGGGTATAGTACGTGTACCCATTATGTCATAAGCTTTCCAAGATGTCACTTGTCTCGATGGCCCCTCCGCCAACCCACTGATGGTAATAGAGTCTATGGTTTCTCCAGGCGGTATGTTTTGGTCCTTCAACCATGTAGTTAGTCGTTGCTTGTGCTGTTTCATGACCCAATCATCTGAATGGCCTATTTCTCTCTTCCATAATGATAGCCAAGTGTTCATCAATGTATGGTTGCATCAGTTGTGTAGTCTGCAAGACACTGTAATGTGCCCTGACTCACCTATTTGTAATCATGGTCGATGAACACTTTTCAACCACTGGTGCCCTTCCCTAGCCAGCCTACCCTTATGACTGAGAATCGGGTTTACCAATCCCTTTCTATACTTTTAGGTACTCTTAACAGCACTCGATGACTTCTTTAGTACTATAACCCTCTATCATGGAGCCCTCTAGGGTATGCTCGATTATGCACGTATCGGCTTAGAACCGACATGAACAGCACGTAGGACCACATTTCATGCAAGTAGCAAGGGCCCAGCGCCTGTATCTGATGAACCATGTGAATCATGAGACATGGCATTATATCAAAAAAGCAGGAGGTAAACACATCTCTAGTTGGTTTTGTGTCTCCACCACAAATTCATCTAGGTCACTCAGCTCTTTCTTGCCAATCGTCTTCTGTGAGATTTTCAAAAGAAGTAGCACATGCGGGTGATGGCCATTTTCAAGAACTCTAGCTTTATAGCCCTGATTGCAATAGGTAGAAACACTGTCCGCATCACATGACAATCATGAGCCTTGTAGTGTGTTATTGACAAGTCCTTCATCGACACTAGCTTCTTCACTTTCGCTGAAAACCCAGTCGGGACTTTGACCCCCCCTCAGGAAAGTGCATATAGCTCTCTTCTCTTCTGGTGTTAGGTTGAAGTATGCTGCGGGCATAGTGTGTTTTCCATTAGCCTCAGGTACCAGGTGAAGCTGTGGCATCACGTTTAGCTGCACCATGTCTTTCTGTGATTTCATACCATTCTTTGACTTGCCTATGTCCATCAAGGTAGCAATGAGACTCTCAAAGACATTCTTCTGCATGTGCATAGCATCAATGGCATGGGGGACCTCCAAGTCTGGCCAATAAGGCAGATACTGAAAGAAGATCAATTATTTCTTGAAAGGTATGCCTTCGATAGGAAGTGTGCTTCTATCTCTATTTGTCCCATCTGGATTCTTCTTTCCATAGATGATGCGCATGTTTTTCACCATTCTGTACACGTGTTCTCCGTTATAACGTCTCTCCAGAGGGGGTTCAATCTCTGGGGTGTTGTCATAAAATCTAAAGAACAATTTGCTATGGTACTTTGACTTGTCTTTAAGAAGCGCTGGTTCCTTAGATAAACTATCGTCTTGGATGCATCTAGGAACACCCATGTACTACCATCTAAGCAAACTAAGCATCCCATCTTCCCTTTGATCTGTCTAGACAAAGTAAACAGTGTGGGGTAATCATTGGTAGTAACAAATATTATTGGTCTACATATGAAGTCCTCCTTTCAGAACGCATCATACATCGGCTTCCCATGCCTCCATAGCCTCTCCATTTCTTGCATCAAAGACTCGAGGAACACGTCTATATCAATGTTTGGTTGTTTAGGGCTAGAAATAAGAATAGTGAGGAGAAGGAACTTTCTCTTCTAACACAACCATGTTGGGATGTTGTACATGGTCAAGATCACTGGCCAAGTGTTGTGGTCACTCATCCTCTCATCGAAGGGATTCATTCCATCGGTGCTCAAGCCAAACCGTACATTCCTTGGGTCATTGCGGAATTCTTTGTGCTTCTCATCGTTCCTTTGCCACTGACTACAATCAGTCGGGTGTGCAATCTTATCACCATCCACCTTGCGCTCATCATCCCACCACGTCAAGAGTGTGGCTTCTTTAGGGTTTAGGAAGATACGTCTCAAGCGATCGGTCACTAGCAGGTACCACATTACCAAGACATGAATTCTTCTCTCCTTTGCATCATTACCTAACGGAGTGTCCTCTTAGGGGCTAAGATTCTTATACCACCTTTTTCGTACCCTTCTTATTTCCTCTTTTTCCCCTTGGAGGCTTCATCCCAACCGTAAAGGTCATTGTTCTTGTACCGGCTGGCCCCACACTGGGGACATTTATCTAGTGACTTGAATGTTTTGCTACGAAAAAGGATACAGTGGTTGGGGCATGCATGGATTTTTCAACCCCCATTGTCAATGGACTTATGACCTTCTTCGCTTAGTATGTGTTGGCGGGAACTAAGTTTGGTTATGGCAGCACCCATGATAGGAGACGCAATAGATCACTGAAACTACAGTCTGACCAGCCGTACTTAGCCTTCATGATGAGTAGCTCAAGCACAAAATGTAGCAATGTCTAATGTATCGGACAACCCTTTTCAACACCATACACAATCTCCTTCGATGCTTTTGTCACCCTTTCCAAATTTTCTGGACCTTTCGGGCTCTTTATTAAAATCTCTGGTCTAAGGACCCAAATTATTTCCTCCAAATCATCTTCATCACCAACACGTGCTCCCCCTTCATTATTGGCACCACCTTCTGTCGCAGAACCGGCCAATTTATAAGAGTATAAGTACAATAGTAGCCCACAAGCGGTTGCACTGTTATACTTGAACCCATATAAACTTGGTAGTTCGTCGAGTACCACGATGGGTCTCGATAAACGATTTACAACAACCAAGATCCTACATGATTCATCATACATGTCACATATTACATAAAGTTCATAGATACATTTCCATCATCAGAGTATGAAACAAAGTTATTACAAACCAAGTTTGATAGATAAAAGCGGAAGCAAATTAAGTTTGAAAGTAGCATTTGCCAACATAGTTTGATATAGTGCCAACATATGATCACAATCCACAAAAGCATGTAGAGGGATTAAATAAGAAGCCTGCCCAAGGCTTACTCCTCATCCACAGCGGGATAGAAGCAACTCTTACAATAACCATGATACATAGTGCCATCTGCAACAATGGGAAATAAAACTTTGAGTACAAGAAGGTACTCAGCTAGACTTACTCATCATAAACCTGAAATAAAATGACTCCAAGGATCATGCAAGGCTTTATAAGTGGATATAGCTTGACAACATTTTGCATAAAAAGCGATTAACCCAGTTATACCATTATAATTCTGTTAATAAGTTAATTATGACTATCCAACTCTAAATTAGCAACTATCCTATGCCAAACATGTGGTATATCATTTTAAGAGCATACAATAGTAACCAAAGTAGGTATTGTAATTCTATGTTTAACCGAACCATCATATTCCATAATACAATTACTACGATGTTGGGGCTAGTCAAGTTTCTCACTATCCGGTAGAGACGACGATTCGAATCGATTTCAACCAGCTGGGAATTTATTCCTAACACAAACCTGGGTCTACCAGACACGGTAGCCTTAGGTCACCTTTGGTACAACTCAAGTACACATTTCGCGGGTTCGCCTAGCGCCGCACAATTAGGGACACCAAATGCTAGGACGTTTAGGCCCAGCCTGCCCTTAGGCTCAGTCTGGCTCCCCGCACATCCTTACTACCATCTAGAGTGCGCACTCTTATAGAGCAGGGCTCGGCCTAAGTTGAGCTACTCAGCTTTGCGGTCGGAATGAGTTATCCGGCCAGCTAAGTGATAGGCATGCGTTCAATCTTGTCAGAAGTGCCAACAACGGTACGGTCCTTAATCGGCACAGACGGAATCACATGAGTCAACCTACTATAGACTCCGCCCATCCTTGATTTACTTTTACCCCAAGGTTCTTTTCCACGATAGCAAATATAGCCAACCGTGCTTCGGTATCCACCTATATCTCGCAGGTGACAGGAAATCACCCGACTTCTACCGGTCTAAGCATGGCTAAGCATATATTTGATCCTGGACCTATACAGGGTTCAAGGTATTATTACTGGACAAGGAATTTATATGCATCAAGTGGTTCTAATCAACACTTATAACCTAATGTATCACTCATAAAGGACTCGAGTAATATTTTGTAAAATACTAGGAGACTTAAAATGCTCTAGGGCTTGCCTTTCAAAAAGGAAGTGGGGTGGTGGTCAGGGCACTCCAGAAGCTCTTCTAGGGTCTGCTCCTCACCTTTGGGAGCTATGGCCTAAGGAATTTCCTGCTGGTCCCCTTCCTCTCCTTCGTTGAACTCCAGCAACGTTATCTCCTCCGTCGATCCTAGATGCATGAGTAGGACATAAGATATGGTGAATACATTCATGTTGACAAGTATAGCATGGTGATACATGATGAATGGATTCTTGTAAGCATTCTTAACAACATGGTGTTGAAGTAATAACAAGTGCATCACATTTTACTGAGTATGTGCATATCTTTTCTTGATTATTTAATCAACTACTTCAACAATGCATTTACTATACCACAAAATAGCTGCTACTTGTTTTACTCATAACTGAAGTTCTACTTATCCAAATGTGGTGATCTTGGACTTTCTAGAAAGCTTATAAAATTATCTACAACTTTCCTTTAATACTCTCACTGTGATTCAAGAGTTATCTTGGGCAAACAAATCATTCAATCAATCTATCCAGAAAGTAAACCTTTCGGACAGCAAACTTGTAACAGCTAGAACTCAAAAACCCTAAGTCCTATGGCTGTGAAAATTTAACACAAGGTATATTAGTAAGTTGTCTACAACTTTGTTGTTAACAAGTTTTACAGAAGAGACCATTATCCATATGAAATCATCCACACGATCAAAACTATACATGCAGTCCTGTATTTGAATGATAAAGCGATAATTAGTTATTTGTATACAATCAATGGCTTCTAAGCCTTACCATTGATATCAATAGGTACTATGCATCATAAGAACCATAGAAAACATTATGCTTAATCACAATCTAATTATTTAAATGCCTTTATTAATTTAATTAAATAATTAGGGTAAATAATAAACATATACTAAAGGTGCATCATAAATTCTCAAAAATTTACAGTGGCTTACTAGTGCTACCAATAGACTACTGTAAAAGTTTCATGCCATTTTAGCAAGTAAAACATCCTATGCAAAAATGACAAGGCATAAAGGCTTAAAATAGCATAAATAGGAAACCCTAGTGAAAAGTGTCAAGCAACAGATTTTATATTTTTCTTAGCATCCATATGGTACTAGGACAACCTCCAATAAATTTCATGAGTATTGGATTCATAATTAATTTATAAAAATTCACACAAGGATCACCTAATTATAAAAGGAAAATCTATAACTAAAAATCTATTCATGCTATGGCCCTCAAATTTTTACCAGAGCTTATACTTATCAAGAACAGCTCACCACATAAATTTCATAATTTTTGGAGCACAGGAAACTCTAGATATAAATTAAACAAGTTTACATACATTTAAAAACACATTTCAAGTTTCATTTTAAATCTTCCTAGAAACCTCTACTACAAATGCTAATATCATATTTTTCATAAATACTACACTTCCTAAGGAACACTACAAAATTTGGTTCACAAATTTTGGATCTCTATAGCTCAACTTATCAATTTTCAAAGTTGCACACAAAACTAGGAACAAATGAACTAGCCTACTACACTACAGTCACTGACAGGCGGGACCCGCTGTCAGTCGACCCCACATGTTAGTGGAACAAAAACCGGACACGGCGCTGCTCAATGCTTGCGCGGCCAGAGTTCACCGACGGCGAGCTTCACCGGTGATGACACCTCATCTACGGTGACCTCCACGACCTTGCGCACACGCTAGGCTAGTTATTTGGATGGATTAGCGACGTGGAGCTCGACGGTGATGGCCATGGCGGCGCGGTGGTGCGGGTCGACGGCGCTACGCCGGCGGTGACCACGGTGACTCAAAGCTAAAGCTCGGACGAGCATCTACTGACCATGGAGAACCTAGTGCACAAGAAAAACACCGAGAATGGTGGACGGAGATGGTTTGGCCACGACGGATGGGGCTCGGCGGTGATGCGTCCGGTGAGGTCGTGCATGGCACGATGGCTTACCAGGCGATGTTGGTGAGCACAAGCGGGTGCGGTGAGACTCGGTGATGGTAGTGGAGTGGCCTGTGGTGGCGAATGGGTGAGGCGGAGTGAGATAGTGCCGGTGGTGGCGACGGCGGCCACTGCTTGTGCCGTGGCGGTGCTGCGCTACTGCGAACGACGAAGGAGGAGATAGTGCAATGCGAAATGGGAGTATGGGCGTCAGGGGCGAGCACTGGGGATGATAAGGGCGCGCTCTGGCCCAGCGTGGCCTGGCTGAGCAGACCAGCGGTGGATGCGCGGCCTCCTCGCGTCCACGCGGTGGCCAGCATCTGAAGCCGGTCGGCCACCGAAGCTGTTTCGATTCAGTCATCCACGCCCGACAGATCGACTGACGGAGCGATTTGGCGAAGCCTGATCTTCAAATCCATGAAGAATTAGTGCCAACGATCTAAACCAAAGTAGTAGACCTATATACCATCTTCAACTTCTATTAAACGATTATGGCCTAATTCGCAAAGAATGAGGAGTAAAATCATCGCAAAAGTCGAGCTATTTCACTGTAAACCGGTTTAGGACTTAGAAAAATTCTAAGTGCTGCAAAACAGTGATTTGTTGAATCCTTGTGAGCCTAATTCAAGCATGTTAGGAGCTAAACTAGTCTATGACCCAAAAATAAAAGTTGCTCCTCTTGTCAAATACTACAACTTTGCTTTAGTGACCACCTCCATGCAAGGTCTCTAGCACATGGTTCAAACTTGGTCAAACATGCTACATTCAAAAGATGGCTTATACATGAACTAGGACTTAGTGACCAATTTAGCCCTAACCATGAATACCAAAGTTGTTCATAATGATCTTCTAAACATGTTTAAGCTATTTGTAAGGTCACACACTCATTTCATGCATTGGTCACACATAGAGCTATCCTAGGTCCACATGCATAGCATCACTTAAGTACTTGATTAGACAAAATGATCTTCAGTGAACATTGTTCCACTAGTCATCATAAGTGTAGCTAATATGTTTTAGTGACTCACATCCATCATTTACATGTATTCACTCATGATCATATGCATATATACAGGGAAACATAAAATAACAAGCAATGTTGCATATGTTTCAATCAAATGTTTCAATTGTAAAAGCTTAAATATGAATGCTTGATGCTCATGCTCATGCAATGCAAGTCAATTATGCAAGGCTAACACCTAGGGTGTTACAGCCCCTCCCCTTATAAAAATCTCATCCTGAGATTTGCTAAGACCTACCATTCTTGGAAAAAGGCGGGATAAACCTCTCGTAAATAATCCTCTCGTTCCCACGTAGCATCTTGTTCACTGTGATTGTTCCACACCACCTTATAGAACTTAATGATCTTACTCCATGTTACTCTTTCCATCTCTTCTAACACTCGGATTGGCTTTTCTTCATAGGTCAAATCCGATTGAAGCTTTATGTTGGTGGGTGCAATAGCTTCTTCAGGTACACGAAGACATTTCTTCAACTGAGAAACATGGAAGACATCAAATATTGCACTCATCTCTGGTGGAAGTTGTAACTTATAAGCAACATTCCCTTTCCTATTCCATAATCTTGTATGGCCCTACATATCTAGGCGCAAGCTTCTTTTTCACTCCAAATCTCTTCACCCCCTTCATGGGTGATACTTTCAAGTATACATAGTCACCCACTTCAAAAGTCAGTGGTCTTCTTCTTTTATCAGCATAACTCTTTTGTCTTGATTGAGCTGCCTTCATATGCTGTTGGATAATACGCACTTGCTCTTCAGCTTCAGTTACAAAGTCAATACCAAAGTATCTCCTTTCACCGGGCTCAATCCAATTCAACGGAGTTCTACATTTTCTGCCGTACAAGGCTTCAAACGGAGCCATCTTGATGCTTGCTTGATAACTATTGTTGTAGGAGAACTCAGCTAAAGGTAACCATTTCTCCCATGAACCTTTGGAAGATATAACACAAGCTCTTAGCAAATCTTCTAAGGTTTGGTTCACTCGCTCAGTTTGTCCTGAAGTTTGCGGATGGTATGCCAAACTTCTGATTAGCTTAGTTCCCAAAGCCTGGTGCAAGTGCTCCCAGAAACGAGCTATGAACTATGGTCCTCGATCTAAGATTATGGTTCTAGGTACTCCATGTAGTCTCACAATCTGAGAAACATATAGCTCAGCATACTTCCCCATGTGATACCTTATGTTCACAGGTATAAAATGTGTTGACTTGGTAAGACGATCTACAATGACCCATACTGAATTGTGACCTTGTTGTGTCATTGGAAGGCCTGTGATAAAGTCCATACTGATTTCTTCCCATTTCCAACCTAGAATAGGCAATGGCTGAAGTAACCCAGCAGATTTCATATGAATAGCTTTTACTCTACTGCAGTTATCGCACCTAGAGACATAGACTGCGATCTCTTCTTCATCTTAGTCCACCAAAAATGGGTTTTCAAATCTTGATACATCTTACTACTACCCAGGATGGATAGACAATTTGGACGAATGAGCTTCCTCTAGAATTTGATTTCTAAGCTCACGGTCTTTTGGTACCACAAGTCGGTCCTCAAACCATAGCACACCCCTTTCGTCCAATCTAAAATGCTTGGTTTCTTGCTCTTGCATCTTTCTCTTGATGTGACTTATACCTACATCTGTCTGCTTACAGCTCTATGATTTTGCTCTCAAGTGAACAACTGATAGTGATATTGTGCAGTACAACAGGATGTAACAAATTGAAGCCATCTTCAACAATGCTTCCACAGTGTTGCAATGAGATTTCCTGACTGAGTGCATCGGCTACAACATTGGCTTTCCCCAGATGGTAATGCACTTCCAAATTGTAGTCCTTAATCAGCTCTAGCCATCTTCGCTGTCTCATGTTTAGCTCTGGTTGGGTAAAGATATACTTGAGACTTTTGTGGTCAGTATATATATGACATACATTGCCCAACAAATAATGTCTCCATATCTTTAATGCATGAACAACTGCTGCAAGTTCTAAATCATGTGTGGGGTAGTTGACTTCATGTTTCCTCAACTACCGAGAAGCATATGCAATAACTCTTCCTTCTTGCATGAGCACACACCCCAAACCTATACCTGATGCATCACAAAATACATCGAAAGGCTTCTCAATGTTGGGTTGTGCTAAAATAGGAGCTGTAGTTAATAGAGTCCTGAGGGTGTGAAAAGCCTGCTTCACATTCTGGTGTCCAATTGAACTTTTCATCTTTCTGAAGTAGCCTAGTCATGGGCTTAGCTATCTTTGAGAAATCTAGGAATGAAACGACGATAATATCCTGCTAACCCTAGAAAACTCCGAACTTCATGAACCGAAGTTGGGGCCTTCCAATCCATGACCTCTTGTACTTTTGATGGGTCTATAGAGATTCCATCTCTCGATAAGATATGACCTAAGAAAGGTACTTTGCTCAACCAAAATTCACACTTGCTAAATTTTGCATATAGCTTATGCTCCCTCAATCTGGATAGAACAATCCTCAGATGCTCTTCATGATCTGCCTCATTTTCTGAATAAATCAATATATCATCGATAAACACTGACCACGAACTTGTCAAGCTCGGGCATGAATACCGAATTCATCAGGTACATGAAGTAGGCGGGAGCATTCGTTAGTCCGAAAGACATAACCAAATACTCATATAAGCCGTACCGAGTGGAGGAAAGCAGTCTTAGGTATATCCTCTGGCCTAATCTTTATCTGATGATAGCCTGATCTCAAGTCAATCTTGGAGAATACCTTTGCCTTTGCCAACTGATCGAACAAGATGTCGATAGCGAGGCAACGGGTACTTGTTCTTGAATGGTCACAGCATTGAGTGGTCTGTAATCCACACACATTCTCAAGGACTTGTCCTTCTTTTTCACAAATAATGCTGGACATCCCCACGAGATGAACTAGGTTGAATGAGACCCTTGTCCAACAGATCCTATAACTGAATCTTAAGTTCTGCTAACTCATTTGGTGGCATCCTATAAGGTCTTCTTGAGATAGGTGCCGTACCTGGCACTAACTCAATCTTAAATTCCACATCCCTATCAGGTGGTAAACCTAGTAACTCCTTCTGGAAATACATCCAGAAACTCACAAACCACAGGGATATCACAAATGGTAGTGGTTTGGATAGCACAAGCTAAGGTGTTGGAGTTCAAAATTTTCAGGAGAGTGGTACTAGAAAAGCATTTCCCTCCCTTGGGTTCTCTCAACATAATAGTATGAGTGCTAGTGTCAATGAGAACACCATGATCCTTCATCCAATTCATGCCTAAGATTACACTTATGGATAATCCGGGCAATATTATCAAATCCGTTGTATACTCCCTCTCTAATATAGAGATGAGCATGTTCCTGACTATCTTATTTGTAGAAATAGTAGCCCCTAGCCGAACTTATATTATAACCACCCTTGCTACTTCAATGATTTTCTGATCATGTCTAGATGCAAATGCTTGGCTCATAAATGAATGAGAAGCTCCCGAATCAAATAAAACAATAGCGGGATGCTTGTTGACAAGAAACATACCAGCCATGACAACTTCTCCTAGCGGGCACTTCCTCAATAGCGGTATAGTGCATGTATCCTAGATGTGCCCTTGAGTTCGCCTGCCTCTGATTGTTCTGATTCTGATTGGCATTCTTCTTTGGGTGGGGGCATTCTTTGGCCCAATGACCCACTTGATTGCAGTTGTAGCAAGGTTGATTACTCCTAGGTCCTATGGAGTTTCCTTGACTCGCCATTTCCTTTAGGTAAGGCAATGGTGAATGCCTTATGGAACACTTTCTGAGGCCTACTGTTCTGAGCTTTTGCTGGTGGAGGCCTTGAACTTAGGTGCAGGTGGGCGGAACTATGGCCTAGCTATGATAGGAGCTCTGGACTATGAAGATCCAGAGGCACCTACCTCAAATGCCCTCTTGCGACCCTTAGCTGTCGCATGCATGTTGTTATGATTTTCCTGGGTCAGAGCATCACTAATAAACTCGTTATAGGTGGTGCACTTGGAATTTGCCATGGTCTTCATCAGTTTTGTGCCAAGACCCTGCTTGAAGCTCTCTATCTTCTTCTCCTCGGTATCCACAAAACCTAGAGCATACCTAGACAGGTTATTGAATGCATGCATATATTCTATGAGGGTCTTTGTCCCTTGGGTGAGCCTCATAAATTCAGCCGCCTTCATGCGCATTAGGCCTAGGGGAATGTGATGTCCCCGAAAAGCCAACTTGAACTGCTCCCATGTTACTCGCGCATTAGCAGGTAGAGAGGACAAGAAATGTGTCCACCAGATCCCTGCTGGTCCCTGCAACTGATGGGACACATACTCAGCCTTCAGGTGCTCGGTGACTCTTAGCAGACGAAACTTCTGCTCAATGGTGTTGAGCCACTCGTCCGCCTATAGTGGTTCCTCTGCCACCTTGAAGATAGGAGGCTTTGTATCTAGAAATTCCTTGAAGGTACTATGCTGATTAGGCTCGGGCCCTTGTTGCTGTGGGTGGCCATGAGCTGTGTTCTGCGCAATGAGGCAGCAGAGCTTCCTCCATTGTCCTTTGGCTTCCCAAGAATTGGGCAAAGAACTCCTGAGCAGACGGCGGTGGCGGTGGTGGTAAGTCACCGTCGTTGCCATCATGGCTGCTACTAGCTCCTGCATGGGTGCGAGTCATCTACGAAGTTGCAACAATAAGCGATTATTGGTTGATGTCAAAAGATTGCAGATGAATTTATAATCATGCCAAACTGAAATTACTGGAGACAATCTCAAATTCATACAATAAAAACAGAGGCATAATAATTCATTCTCGCAACATGACACCACCAATTTGATCACTTATCGGACTCATAGCACGTTAATATTCAAATCATGATCACTAATAAATCAACTGGAATTTGCATTAGCGTTTAACCAAATGTGCGATAGTCATGCAAATAACAATATTACATGATAGTCCAATCACCAACACCAAATTCAAACTATAGGTCCATTACATAACCAGCGATGATACATTAAGCATTTCTACTAAGTCACTAGGTGATCTAATCCTCATCATGATCACTATCGAGGTCAGAGATAGGATCATCTCCCTCCTTAGGCTCCACTTCTTCCTCGTCCTCATCTTCATCTTCCTCCATATTAGGACCATCTTCTTCCCCATCAAGGATTGGGTTCAGCTGGTTGTTCAAATAATGCACCTCATGCTGAAGGTTCATCACTTGAAGTTGTGCCTGTGCAAGCTGCTGATGTAAGCCCCTTTCGGCACGGTCCTATGCATTACTCATGTCATGGTGCCTATCCTGTTCTATCCTTACTGCAGCGGCACGGTTTTCTGCTGCATCTCACTAGCAGTCTAGCTGTGGACACCTCAGCACGGGCGGCCTCCAACTGCTCCCATAGTCCTGCAAGCAATGCTTGATCATTAGCTCTTGCTTCTTGGGCTGCTGCTCTCTATTGATCCACTTGCTCCATTTGGGCATGGAGAGTGCCCAAAGCTGCATAGGCTTGGTCAGATTCCCATCGGGCTTTACTTGTGGCTTTCTTTTGCTTGCGCACACACTTCTTGAGCTTATGCTGTGTGGCTTCAGCTCTCATGAGCTTGTCCATGCAAGTGGTGTATGATTCCTGCCAGAAATCCCTGGTGTCCTGGCGTGTACAAAACATCTTCATCACCGCAAACATGGCACTCATAGCGGGACTAGAGCTATTTGCCCGCTCATCCTGATCTCTGATCAATGCATTTTGGTTGCGTTGTTCCCATATTGCTGTGGATAGGATCCACCCAAGGAAACATACCCCGGCACTGCTGGTAAGTGCATCCCCATGCTGCTGGCAGATTCTGACTCAAAACCTCAAAGGCCACTACTTGGGCAGCCTCCCAAGGAGTTTTCCCTTCCGATTCTGCCTTCCACTCCTGCCTAGAAGGGTGCCTGTGTGTGGGCTGGTATAGTTAGCCGCACCTCAGTACCATGGCTGTCCCTCCAAGTACTCTTCATTCCAATGATAAAGGGGCAGGTTCATGGTACCCCGCAAAGTGCAAAACTCTCCACAGTAGAGTAGGCATTCCGAAAACCATCAGGAAATTCTCACATCCAACTGGTGCTGCCATCTGTACCATCAACATGTACAACTTTTGTGAGATAAGGCCATAATGGATAAGAGTTACATAACCGAGTAAGAAATTTATAAGGGGAGGAACAATGTAATTATTTGAATGATAATTATCATGATGCATGCTCGTTCCGTACGTCCTCACAAACTTAGGAAAAATTATTTCTAACGACATATACGGTGGCATACATACGTTCTCTCATATATAGCGTAACTAGTCGAGCTACATGTTTCGTTGTTAGTGTACCTGCATAAAAGTTTCATTTCAGCCCATCCCATAATTAAATATGCAGAATGTAAATCTAAATACTTCCATATATGTATACCCATACATATACTTCCGTATCAAAGCTACCCGATAACAGTTTATACCCACAATTAAATACGCACCACATACACATGCAAGCATGCATACATAGTCGTACCAAAGCTAACTCTCCCCGACCGCACGCTCACATCTTGCGGTCATGCCACTCATCAACTTACCTTGGCGTAGAGGCATTTGATCCATACATTACCATTCAAGTGAATGGCATCCATACAATAGCACGCCGTATGGACTGACGAAATTAAAACCCCCATGTTAGTACTTAAATAGCCACCTAATAGTCCTTAACTTGGGCATAAGGAAAGTGATCACTGGCACACTTTAGATTTCAAATACCTATTTATATAGCTATTAGTTGCTAGAAAGGGTTTTGGAAAACAAAAACTTTTGTTTTAAATACACATGTGACAATTAACGTTGAACCTTGCTCTGATGCCAGCTGTCGTAGAACCGACCAATTTATAAGAGTACAAGTACAATGGCAGCCTGCAAGCGGTCGCACTGTCATACTTGAACCCATATAAACCCGGTAGTCCGTCGAGTACCACGATGGGTCTCGATAAACGATTTACAACAACCAAGATCATACATGATTCAACATACATGTCACATATTACATAAAGTTCATAGATACATTTCCATCATCAGAGTATGAAACAAAGTTATTACAAACCAAGTTTGATAGATAAAAGCGGAAGCAAATTAAGTTTGAAAGTAGCATTTGCCAACATAGTTTGATACAGTGCCAACATACGATCACAATCCACAAAAGCATGTAGAGGGATTAATAAGAAGCCTGCCCAAGGCTTACTCCTCATCCACAGCGGGATAGAAGCAACTCTTGCAATAACCATGATACACAGTGCCATCTGCAACAATGGGAAATAAACCCTGAGTACGAGAAGGTACTTAGCTAGACTTACCCATCATAAACCAGAAATAAAATGACTCCAAGGATCATGCAAGGCTGTATAAGTGGAGATAGCTTGACAACATTTTGCATAAAAAGCGATTAACTTAGTTATACAATTATAATTCTGTTATCAAGTTAATTATGACTATCCATCTCTAAATTAGCAACTATCCTATGCCAAACATGTGGTATATCATTTTAAGAGCATACAATAGTAACCATAGCAGGTATTGTAATTCTATGTTTATCCGAACCATCATATTCCATAGTACAAGTTACTACGATGTTGGGGCTAGCCAAGTTTCTCACTATCTAGGAGAGACGGCGATTCGAATCGATTTTCAACCAGCTAGGAATTTATTCCTAACACAAACCCAGGGTACTAGCATCCACGGTAGCCTTAGGTCACCTTTGGTACAACTCAAGTACACATTTCACGGGTTCACCCAGCGCCGCACAATCAGGGACACCAAATGCCAGGACGTTCAGGCCCAGCCTGCCCTTGGGCTTAGTCTGGCTCCCCGCACATCCTTACTACCATCTAGAGTGTGCACTCTTATAGAGTGGGGCCCTAGCCTAAGTTGAGCTACTCGGCTTCGCTGGTCGGAATGAGTTATCCTGGCCAGCTAAGTGATAGGCATGCGTTCAATCTTGTCAGAAGTGCCAACAATGGTACGGTCCTTAATCGGCACAGACAGAATCACATGAGTCAACCTACACATAGACTCTGCCTGGCCTTGATTTACTTTTACCCCATGGTTCTTTTCCACGATAGCAAATATAGCCAACCGTGCTTCGGTATCCACCTATATCTCGCAGGTGACAGGAAATCACCCGACTTCTACCGGTCTAAGCATGGCTAAGCATATATTCGATCCTGGACCTATATAGGGTTAAAGGTATTATTACTAGGACAAGGAATTTATATGCATCAAGTGGTTCCAATCAACTCTTATAACCTAATGCATCACTCATAAAGGACTCGAGTAATATTTTGTAAAATACTGGGAGACTTAGAATGCTCCGGGCTTGCCTTTTCAGAAAGGAAGTGGGGTGGTGGTCAGGGCACTCCAGAAGCTCTTCTGGAGTCTGCTCCTCGCCTTCAGGGAGCTGTGGCCTTGAGGAATCTCCTGCTGGTCCCCTTCCTCTCCTTCGTTGAACTCCAGCAACGTTATCTCCTCGTCGATCCTAGATGCATGAGTATGGACATAAGATATTGCTGAATGCATTCATGTTGACAAGTATAGCATGGTGATACATGATGAATGGATTCTTGTAAGCATTCTTAACAACATGGTGTTGAAGTAATAACAAGTGCATCATATTTTACTGAGTATGTGCATATCTCTTCTTGATTATTTAATCAACTACTTCAACAATGCATTTACTATACCACAAAATAGCAGCTACTTGTTTTACTCATAACTGAAGTTCTACTTATCCAAATGTGGTGATCTTGGACTTTCTGGAAAGCTTATAAAATTATCTACAACTTTCTTTTAATACTCTCACTGTGATTCAAGAGTTATGTAGGGCAAACAAATCATTCAATCAGATCTGTCCAGAAAGTAAACCTTTCGGACAGCAAACTTGTAACAGCTAGAACTTGAAAAACCCTAAGTCCTATGATGTGAAAATTTAACACAAGGTAGATTAGTAAGTTATCTACAACTTTGTTATTAACAAGTTTTATAGTAGAGACCATTATCCATATGAAACCATCCACACAATCAAAATTATACATGCAGTCTTGTATTTGAATGATAAAGCGATAATTAGTTATTTGTACACCATCAATGGCTTCTAAGCCTTACCATTGACATCAACAGTTACTATGCATCATAAGAACCATAGAAAACATATGCTTAATCACAATCTAATTATTTAAATGCCTTTATTAATTTAATTAAATAATTAGGGTAAATAATAAACATATACTAAAGGTGCATCATAAATTCTAAAAATTTACAGTGGCTTACTAGTGCTACCAATAGACTACTGTAAAAGTTTCATGCCAATTTAGCAGTAAAACATCCTATGCAAAAATGACAAGGCATAAAGGCTTAAAATAGCATAAATAGGAAACCCTAGTGAAAAGTGTCAAGCAACAGATTTTATATTTTTCTTAGCATCCATATGGTACTAGGACAACCTCCAATAAATTTCATGAGTATTGGATTCATAATAATTTATAAAAATTCACACAAGGATCACCTAATTATAAAAGGAAAATCTATAACTAGAAATCTATTCATGCACTAACCCTCAAATTTTTACTAGAGCTTAACTTATCAAGAACAGCTCACCACATAAATTTCATAATTTTTGGAGCAAAGGAACTCTAGATATAAATTAAACAAGTTTACATACATTTAAAAACACATTTCAAGTTTCATTTTAAATCTTCTAGAAATTCTACTACAAATGCTAATATCATATTTTTCATAAATATTACTCTTCCTAAGGAACACTACAAAATTTGGTTCACAAATTTTGGATCTCTATAGCTCAACTTATCAATTTTCAAAGTTGCACACAAAAATAGGAACAATTGAACTAGCCTACTGCACTACAGTCGCTGACAGGCAGGACCCGCTGTCAGTCGGCCCCATCTATCAGCGAAACAAAACAGAGCAGCGGCACTGCTCAACACTTGCGTGTCCAGAGTTCACCGACAGCGAGCTTCACCGGCGGCGACACCTCATCTACGGTGACCACCTCGACCTTCCGCACATGCTAGGCTAGTTATTTGGACGGATTAGCGACGCGGAGCTCGACGGTGACGGCCATGGTGGTGCGGTGGTGTGGGTCGACGGCGCTACGCCGGCAGTGACGACGGGGACTCAAACTAAAGCTCGGATGAGCATCTACTGACCATGGAGAACCTAGTGCACAAGAAAACACCAAGAATGGTGGACGGAGCTGGTGTGGTCACGACGATGGGGCTCGGTGGTGATGCTTCGGTGAGGTCGTGCGCGGCACAACGACTTACCAGGCGCTGTCGGTGAGCATAGGTGGGTGCGGTGAGACTTGGAGATGGTAGTGGAGTGGCTGTGGTGGCGAATAGGCGAGGCGAAGCGAGCTGGTGCCGGTGATGGAGACGGTGGCGCTGCTTGTGCCGCGGCGGTGCTGCACTGCTATGAACGGTGAAGGAGGAGGCAGTGCAAGGCGAAATGGGAGTGTAGGCATCACGAGCGAGCACTAGGGTGATAAGGGCACGCTCGGGCCTAGTGCTGCCTAGCTAGATAGACCGGCGGTGACACGCGGCCTCCTCACGTCCATGTGGCGGCCAGCATCTAAAGCTGGTCGGCCACCAAAGAGCGAGCGGGTTCAGACATCAGCGCCCCGATATAGCCCTGACGACGCGATTTGGTGAAGCCTGATCTTCAAATCCGTGAAGAATTAGTGCCAATGATCTAAACCAAAGTCATAGACCTATATACCATCTTCAACTTCTATTAAACGATTATGGCCTAATTCGCAAAGAATGAGGAGTAAAATCATCGCAAAAGTCAAGCTAGTTCTCTGTAAACTAGTTTAGGACTTAGAAAAATTCAAAGTGCTGCAAAACAGTGATTTGTTAAATTTTGTGAGCCTAATTCAAGCATGTTACGAGCTAAACTAGTCTATGTCCCAGAAATAAAAGTTGTTCCTCTTATCAAATACTACAACTTTGCTTTAGTGACCACCTCCATGCAAGGTCTCTATCATATGGTTCAAACTTGGTCAAACACCTTACATTCAAAAGATGGCTTATACATGAACTAGGACTTAGTGACCAATTTAGCCCTAACCATGAATACCAAAGTTGTTCATAATGATCTTCTAAACATGTTTAAGCTATTTGTAAGGTCACACAATCATTTCATGTATTGGTCACACATAAGAGCTATCTAGGTCCACATGCATAGCATCACTTAAGTACTTGATTAGACAAAATGATCTTCAGTGAACATTATTCCACTAGTCATCATAAGTGTAGCTAATATGTTTTAGTGACTCACGTCCATCATTTACATGTATTCACTCATGATCATATGCATATATATAGGGAAACATAAAATAACAAGCAATGTTGCATATGTTTCAATCAAATGTTTCAATTATAAGAGCTTAAATATGAATGCTTGATGCTCATGCTTATGCAATGCAAGTCAATTCATGCAAGGCTAACACCTAGGGTGTTACACCTTCGTCGTTACCATCCCAACCCAGCATCACCACCTTGTTTATTGCCAAACTCATGATTCATTTGTACATCAAGCTCTTCTGAGTATTGGGACCCGGTTTTGGCATCGTCTTCTTCATCATCGTCATCATTATCAATAACCGTTGTTTCACCATGATGAATCCACACTGTGTAGTCCTCAATAAATCTTTGCACAATCAAATGTTCTCTGATGATACTCACATCTGTCTATGCCATAAGGTTCTTGTAATATTTGTAGGGACAAATAATTGTATCCTTATTCTCTGTCAACGTCACTGCATGCTTCTCTATGGCTTCAATAAATTTGTCCACCTCTTCACGGAAACCTGCCTTGAACCTTAACGAACCATACATCCAAGACTTCCTATACTCCATCTTTTAAAACACATCAAAGAAAATACATTAAAGGACTACTAATTTAGATATATATGTAAAGGAATCAAATTAATAATTAATTACTTGACAATAATTCTATATATTTTAGATATATATAAATATAAATATAAAATAAAATTACATGAAGAATATCAAACGCACACCATGGTAGAGGGTAATTAATTAATAGCCTATTTATCAATAAATAATTAAAAATATATATTTATTAATTAAAATAAATAATTTCAAATACAACAATTTGTAACAATTAATATTTTACCCAATACCTTTCATGCAAACCCTATTCTAATTTCATGAAACATAAATTTACAAAATTAAAATAAAAAAAACAAATTCTAGATCTAGATCTAGATCTAAATCTACATGTACATGAAACATACATGAGACTAGGGTGTAATCTCAACTAAAATCAAGCAAGATCCACTAATAAATGGTGTAATCTCATTTATCTAACTAATTTACACTAATAGCTTCAAAACTAGAGTCTAATTTGCTTCATACAAAGCTCAAGCACCATAGAAGAGAGAGAAAAGCAAAACTCTAATTATGATCACTAACCAACCATTAAAACTTTAAATAAAGGCTTGGAATAGCATTTTCTTACCTTGTACAACCTCTCCACCAAAGTATTTGAGATTAAAACCTCCCCCTTAGTAGAGCAATTTTTTGGAGGAGCCCAAGGCCTCCTAACCTTTTTTGCTCGAGTTGGAGAGAGTGACCCAAGGTGGAAGAAGGTGGCTACTATATATACCGCGGGTATTTGTAGGGCCGGCTGATGATTCAGCCACCCCTACAAATGGATACAGCAGGGGCGGCTGTTAATAGCCGCCTCTACATACCAGTTGCCCCTACAAATCAACGCATTTGTAAGGGTAACTCGTATTACCAGCCGCTCCTACTGTGCCATTTGTAGGGGCGGCTGTTGTGCTGGAGCCCGAGCACGCCACTATAGGGGCTGCTCCAATGCCAGTCGCCCCTAAAAATGCCCCATTGCTACAAACCGTTTTTCATGTAGTGATTCTAGCATTCAAAATTAGTTCTCAAATATAATCCATTGTAGAGGACAAAAACCAATTTTACATTAAATACTTTTTATTTATCAACCAATCACCATTAATCGTATTGATGATAGCATCTGATTAGGAAATAAAATAAGGGTACATACGCCTTTTATATTCTCTCTTAATTTGTCTTAAAATTGCTAGAATGAACTATATTACATGATAGAGGGAGTATAGTAGAAGTACAGATACGTGCATGTAATGCATGTCTCAACTTGACACACTACCCCAGATCTTAACATCACTGTCGGTTCAAAAACTCCTTTCACTACCGGATTTTGAACCGACAGTGGCATACCGACAGTGATGTGATTTCTAGAAAGCCAAAAAATTCATTGAAAAATAAGGATTTTTAATACCGGGAGAGGCTCCAGATAGCCACACGGTCGCGCGTCGCAAGTCACAAGTTATAAGTCATGTGTTTTTTCGCGCGCTTCACAGCCACCGGCGCTCAAACCCCTGATCTCCTACTTTGCGTCTTCGGCCCCTAACCACTCCACCAAGTTGTTTGTGTCAAAATGAGGTTTTCGTTCTAGATATTTTATGTTCATCTGATTTTGAAATGAGTATTTGGGACCCTAACCGAAATCAAATGAAAAAGTTGTCAACTACAAAGTTTTATAACTTTTCGAGATCTACAACTTTTATTTTGGTAGTTTCACCATCTGAGGTCATTTACAAAATTTGAATTTCAAATTTGAGAAATTCAAACGTAGTTTTTCATGACAAGATGATTTCAAATAAAAAAGTTATCAACTATAAAGTTTCATAATTTTTTTAGATCTACAACTTTTATTTTTGCTATTTGTCCATCCGAGATCGCTTAAAAATTCAAATTTTAAATTTTTTAAAATTCAAACTTAGTTTTTCTTGAGAAGATGATTTTAAATCAAAATGTTGTCAACTATAAAGTTTTATAACTCTTTGGGCTCTACAACTTTCATTTTGGTAGTTTCTCCACCCGAGGTCGTTTATAAAATTTAAATTTCAAATTTTAGAAATTCAAAAGAAATTTTCCTTGACAAGCTGATTTCAAATCAAAAAGTTATTAACTACAGAGTTTGATAACTTTCCGAGATCTACAACTTTTATTTTGGTCATTTGATTATTTATTTATCCGACATAGCGGTAGTAACATTATTCATAAATGTTAAATATCCCTCTTATTGTTTATAAAACTATAAGAGAGATATATAAATTTTATGAACAATGTTACTACCACTTTATCGGATGAAGAAATGACCAATATAAAAGTTGTAGATCTTGATAAGTTCTATAACTTCTATGTTCATGACTTTTTCAGGTGAAATTATTTAGTATTCCAAAATGACGTTTGAAGTTGCCATTTTTAAAATTCAAAATTCAAATAGATAAAACACAGTCACATGAAAAGATGGAGAAAATAATAGCGGTAAGAACATAATAACTTGATAGAGCATGATTTTAGAAAATTTTAGGAAAAAAACATCAAATTTGATGCTAATACGAGGGATAAAGACTAGTTACAAGTTTTAGCCAGAGATTAAAAAGAGAAATCAGAGTTCTTCGATAATTTTAAAATTTAATTTCAAACAGTATTTTCAAGTAGTAAATGATTTCAAATAAAAAGGTTTTCCACTACAAAGTTGCATAACTTTTCGAGATCTACAACTTTTGTTTTGGATGTTTCTCCATCCGAGGCCGTTTGAAAAATTTAAATTTTAAATTTTAGAAATTAAACGTAATTTTCGTTAGTTAGATTATTTCAAATGAAAATATTTGGACATCCAAATGATCTTAAATTAAAAAAATTTGAACTACAAAGTTATAGATCTCGTCGAGTACTACAACTTTGATATAAAGTTTGTCTTCGTCGAACATCATATGAGAAACTTATGAAGTTTTCTTGCAGCATATCACTGTCGGTTCAAGCCACGCATCGATAGTGATAGTATCGGTGTCGGTTCTTGGCTAAAACCGACAGTGATGATCCAATATCACTGCTGGTTCTTGGCTCAAACCGACAGTGATATGAACCGACAGTGAATACCCAAATATCAGTGTCGGTTGGTCCTATCACCGCCGGTTTTAACCAAAAACCGACCCTAGTTATTAGGACTGGACCGGACCGGCGGTTCGACCGCTAAAAGACCGAACCAGAGCCTAGACCGATCCGGTTCACTTAAAAGACCGTCTGTGCAATCGAACCGTTAAAAACCGGTTAAATCGGCCGGTTTTTTACGGAACCGGTGAACCGACCGGTTCCATGTGAACCGCCCCGGTCTGATGCGGCGCAAGCAGTTTGGTTGTGCAGCGTGGAGCCATGGACACGTGGTCCTATCCAAGCTGGTGGGTGCCTACACCTACCACCGGTGGGCCTGCACTGCTGCTGCTCACTTTGGAATTTGAATGGCATGCGTGGAGGTGTTGTCGGCTACTCCTGGCTCCTTTGACTTTTTGGTAGTGCTGGTGTGAGATGACGTGCCTTTTAAATTTCGAAACTTCATAACTTTTTTAAATGAGCTTCAAATTGAACAAATAATATATGTATTTTAATTATCTCAACAAGCTCTGCGCAATGGTGTACTCTATTTTAACATTCAAGATTGTTTCCAATAGTAAATATTTGAATTACTATTCTAGTCATTTTTGCACCAATTTGTAAGTGCTCCATATATTATTTATACATATGTTTTAAATATCTGGTAAAACAACTCTAGAGCACCGATGTCTCGGAGTGCGTGTGTAGATTAGTGGGAAGCAAGTTATATAATTGTGTATTATCATCTTATTTGTATATGTGATCAAATATATGTTGCTAATTATTTATTATATATTTTTCTAAAAATTATTTATTATATATCATTATATTACACTGGTTTGAAGTATTTGTGAGCGGTTCAATTCACCCGGTCCAAAATAATCGAACCGGCGGTTCTTAACGGTTGGACCAGTGAACCATCGAACCGATGGCCTCACCGGTTCGATGTCCGGTCCGGTCCTAATAACTATGAAACCGACAGTGATGAGCTATCACTGTCGGGTTTTTAAAATCTGACAGTGATAAGGTCGACAGTGATGTCCAATTCTGTAATAGTGACAGCACGGAGATCTGAGGTACGAAGATCTGCAAACCAATTGACGTGTGTGTATGCATTAGACACAATTGACATGGGGACCTACAGTCCTCTTGTTCTTACATATGCATGCATGTGCTTGGCTTGATCCTGGAAAATTAAATCTGGCAACACCCAGTTAATAATAAATAGTGCATTGGCTTAGAACTTACGCCAGATGTTGATCAAGCACACATGCGTTTGCTTTGATAACACACGCACACAGCCAGTCTCATCCGTAGATTCAGTTTCGAATAATACCTAGAATATATATACAATAATATTTGTACTACCTCCTTTTTTTGATATGTTGATGATCTCCACTACTTGTACGGCTTGAATAGATGTAGATACAGTACACTGTACTGTCTCATTTTTTTCTTCTGAAACGCTTGAATTCGTCCTGCATGCATGCATGTGTGTACAGGTGTGCGCAAGACATGTTCACATTTCACAGTGATCCAGGTGATGATCTCAAAAGAAAAGATCAATAGCAGCTTTAGCATCCAAGCATATGTTTCTAGAGCCATGAGCGACTCTGGAAAAGTGGTCCTTATAACAACGTAGTAAGATACACTACTCAGGACACCCACAATAATGGTTAGAACTAATTACTGACCCGTTCGCTGGTCTGAATCTTGGCTGAAACTGGCTGAAAAACACTGTTTTGGCTGAATTGTTGTGAGAGAAAAGCACTGTTCCGGCTGAAAAAACAAGCCGAATATGGGGTAAGCCGAACGGGGCCACTATCTCTAAAACAATTTCTTCAATAGTGATAACTTTTAGCACTTAACTTTTAACATAGATAGTCCCACATGACACTCTCAAGTAGCCTTAAAATGTATGCAAGAGCTTAGCTCTTGATTAAGAGGTAGCTTTTCTCTCTTCTATTAAATTATGAAAAAAAAACTTAATTAAAAGTCGATTGTTGGAGCTGGAGAGAGAGAAAGCCAAGGTGTGGTGAGATTATATATTATATATTCTTCTAATTTCGGTGTACTACGCAAGTGGCCGGAGTGGCTGGCTTCGTTCTAGGCGCGCCTTGGCTGCACTTTCCTCCCCATCTGATCTGGCTGCTTGCGGAGCTATCAGCTGGTGGTGTTTCTATCTGTAGCAAGGACGATCCGCTTGCCAACCACCTTGCATGGGCAATCTATCTGGCCTGATCGAACAACTATATAGTGGTAGTGGCATGTACCAGTGGCTAGTCTAATTCAGATTCCAATATATACCCTGGAGGGATTACTGCGCACTTTGATCTCCTGATGTCCCTTGTATGCTTGCTGATGAGCAGTCTCTGAACAAAACTCACAGAATAAAAAAGGAGTAATTTAGGATGGATGGCTGCCGTTGCAATCCACGCGTACGTGTATGCATATCTTGGCACCACATTTCGCACTTTTCTTTCTTTCTTTATTACGCCTTTAGGAGAAAGCTAGCTTCTTTTCCGGATAAAATTTGGTAACGGATTGGGAGTTCAATCAGCATTATTGATAAGCTTTTGCCTTTTGCGTCCTTGTCTCTGCCAACATTCATGATCCATCCCTATGTCCTGATATATCTTTATACCTTTTCTCTTGAATGATGCTTCTTATTATTATCAAAGGTCGATGTTTCCCAATTTTCTACTATCATATCATATCAAGAATTGAACTAGCGCGTAGGGAAATAAATAGAGCCCAACATTTCTCTGCACAAATACAATATCTTTTTGATTGAAATATATAATTTTTCAAATTTTAGAACATGAATTTAACCTTTTCTGGCATTTCAGACCATACTAGGCGATCAACCCTTGTTCCAGCATGCCCTAGAATCATTATCTTTAATTTCACTCTTTATGTCCAAACACAATACTCATTTAGATACTCTGTAATCTTATATCCAGTTGTGCTAAATTTTTCTGTTTACTCTATATGTGTTTCCATCCATTTTGTATTTTTAATGTGTTCCGTTGAAACCTTAGCTCAATTAATATCAACTCTTCTTTGCCTCTATTCTTTTTAAATCATGAATCTATATTTTGCCTTTGAACTTTTGATTTTATTAGTTCTTACCTTTTATTCGTTATTAAAAATTGTAGGGTCTACTCTTTTAATTATTATATAATGGCACAAATAGCCATTTCTCACTCTACACCACGAGAACCAAGATGCTGAATTTACTCTTTCAAAGAATTATAAGTATAGTGTTATTGTCTTATGAAAAATATTTTAGTATAAAAGGAAATTTTAATTGCTAAGGTATGCATGTATACTTTAGTATATATGGTGACACATCCCATTTATATTGGCATTTAGCTGCTGATTTTAGGTATATTTTAATTTACTATTTATACTGGTAGAGGTGGTAATTTAAATACAAATGAAATTGTTACTTTGTACTATCTTTCTTAATGGCACTTGTGGGTAATTTAAAAGTAAATTTAGTGGTTACTTCTATTATTTTTCGTAAAGGTAGAGGTGGGTAGTTTAGATGAAAATTGATGGGGTTATTGTTCATTACCCATAACAGTTGGATACGTGGATAATCTAAATATAAATTTATGATTTATTTTTATTTTTTATAATGACAGGGGTGGATAATTTAGATGCAAAATTTAGAAGGTTACTCAATTATTTTTTATAACAGTAGATGTGAAATTTTTTATAGAGAACAAAATAGACTATTATCAGTGATGATAATTGGAGTCTACCAAATTAAATGTATGATTATTATGATAATTTCTAGAATTTCAATTTTTTTTCTTAGCACAGGCCTCGTGTGGGTTAACGCGGAGGCTCCTTTTGAATCTCCGATTAGTAAGATTAAGATAAAAAAGCACAATACCAAGATAACTTTATAAATTTAGTCTTATAGTTTGGCCAAACATATACAACGCACCTTATAAAAAGAAACATTACACCGTCCATAGTACAAAATATTTGCAAGTCAACACTACGGGCATATATATTGTGTTTCTTTATTATATTGCTTTGTACCCAAAGACAAAACATTAAGATCGGTTTGGGATCACTCAGTCACTCACTGCTCCACTACAATTCTGTTGCTTCTAGATTTGTGCCATTAAGTTTCTCAATTTGCATGGAAGCACATCGAGACATGTAGTACTGAAACTTATAGAGATGTTTTTATCCAAATGTAGAGAGGT
The DNA here is from genome assembly GCF_019320115.1 of Miscanthus floridulus. Lineage (NCBI taxonomy): Eukaryota > Viridiplantae > Streptophyta > Magnoliopsida > Poales > Poaceae > Miscanthus > Miscanthus floridulus. The sequence goes on from NC_089588.1 coordinate 86,090,165, forward strand.
TTCATCACAATATTATCATTTTGGTCCAACAACTTGTAAAGTGCTGAAATAAATACAAAAACTTGGTGAACTGGTACATACAAGTTCCAAACCTTGGCGAGCTGGTGCATATAAGGCCCAGTTAGGCGCTATAATTAATGGATAATCTAGCCAATATGAACATCAAAATCAAACCTGAAATAATACTTGATTCGTTGCAATTTACATAAGACAAACATTTGCAGTGAAAATTTTTAACCCTCTATTTTGAATAAAAAAGATAATATTTCAATCTGGACTATTTGTTAACAAAATTAAGTAGCAATATTTACATCATAGACCATGAGCAAAATCCTATCAATACCATATGCTACCACTCAAGTATCGCACAACAAACTATTGATCATTTTTCCATGAAAACATAAACTTGTACGATCACCTAGAATCTCTTAGAATTTAGGATAAATGTTAAATGCTTAATTAGATGGAACCCTCTAAAAATTGAAATTTGTGACATATTTCCTTTTTCTCCAACACATTTCATTATTAGTAAGTGTAATTTCTAAAATATATATGCTAAGAGTTTACAATACAGAATATAAGTACCTCCAAAATTTTGAGCAATATATTTTGAAATTGGCCAAGTCACCACTGCCAGTTGTTACGTCACCCACCTCTAAAAGAACAATTCCATTAAATTCTTTTTTCTCAATATATGCAAAAGATTTGTGCATTATAGCACCCGGTTTTAATAACAAAACCAGATACACACCATATGTGAGCCCAGGAAGTCAAATATCACATATAGCTACAAATAAGGGTAATATCGAAAGATAATGCTCAATATATAATATACTTAGTATAAAGAATATAACCTTAGATAACAAACCGCGGAAAGACAACTCCGATCCTCGGGTGAAGACTCTAATTCCACAGGGACAACTGATTGGTTGATCATAAGCCTAACTCCTCCAGAATAGCAATCTGGTACCCATCCGGGATTTTTATCCAAATAATTAAGAAAAAATAAAAAATAAATAAAGCAAGCGTAAGTACATGTCGTACTCAACAAATATAACATGGGGTTCATGAGGCTCAAAAGGCTAACACTGGTTTAACTGTGATTAGCTTTTAATTATCATAATTTTAGCATAGGAGTAGCAACAAGTTTATCACAAGCCCATAAACACATGATCAGGTAAACATGAATAATGAATAGCATAAATAGAAATCATTAATGAGCACCTTTATCATCCATATCATCAGTGTTCATCATTTATTCCGTAAATGTTCCAAGGCCGCTCATGACCGTGAGCATGGCTGATATACCAGTTTTATACTCTACAGAGGTTGTACACTTTCACTGTGAGTCATGATTGACCCTTTCGCTGTTTATCCTTTTTGGATAAGTCTTTCAATTGGTTGTCCTATCAATAGGTTGTCCTATCAATAGGTTGAATACCATAATATCAAAGATATAGAAGCTTAGATGAACCTTAGTTCCTTTTACCTAGATAGGGAGGACATACAAAATTCCCAAACTTGGGAGAATGTGTCCTAAAAGAATTTTCAATAACTTTGTTGTTGGGGTCAATGGCATGTGTTTTAATAAATCAAGAGCAAAAAATGCAGACATGATATTAACACCCACAACAGGATTGTAAAGAGCATCAAAAGGAGCTTTATTAATTTGGCAACAGATGGATATAGAAGGTGAATCTAAATGAATCACATCAGAGGAAAGCTCTAATTCTTCTAACCATTCATTGCTTATAATAGATACTAACTCTTTCGTAGTCTTTTTAAGGAAATCTTCCTCAGAAGGGTCTAAAGGTTCTTCATGCAATGATTTCCAAGACTTCGAGGGTCTCCTCGTAGTATGGTAATTCGAGGTATCTCCATATTCATCGAAAAGTTCATCCTCAAATTCAAGCATGAAGTCCGAAATTGGAGTTTCCTCTTTTTCGGTGGTTTAGGATTTGGGATAGCTGAAGTTGGTGATGGGTCTGTGTCGACGAAATATGGTCAGGCAGTCTACCTAGGGGTATGCCCAAGGTAGTAGATTGTCGGCAGACAGATGCACAAGCCACAAACAAGATGGTGACGCAAGACAGACATGAGGTTTTATCCAGGTTCGGCCACCGCGAAGGCGTAATACCTACGTCCTGCATCTGATTGTATTGTTGTATAGTCAATGAGAGATGTTTTTAGAGGGGTCCCCTACCCGCCTTATATAGTCCGGGGGGCAGGGTTACAGATCTAGAAACTAATCCTAGCCAGTTACAATTGCCATAGGTGGCCGGATAAGGATTCCTATTCTAACCGACCAGGATCTTGCTTGATCTCCAAATCTTCCTTGATTCCTTGCACGGGATTCTGAACAGGTTGGCTGGGCCGCGCGTCGTCTTCTAGTGGACCAGACCCCCTGATCCGGGCCGGCCCAAGCCTAGCCGTAAGGGTATAGGGGTTAATACCCCCACAGCTAGTCCCCGAGCACCATGTATTATGCTGCGACACGCCGTTCGATCTCCTTCGACTAATGCGATCCGTCTTCATGTCATCTCCAACTGATTGAAACATTGACCAACCGAATGTGCCAGCATTCTGGTCAGAACAGAGAGCAGTAGACCACGATTATAGCCGAAGATTCCGGTTGTCCGAAGAATGCATGGTGCTCTTAAAGAAAAAAGAAAAAGATTTCTTTCCTTATCAAGTGTGCCCACTTGTATTTCTGAAAAGAAATGTAAGTGACCCTTGGACAATAGTAATTCTGGCAATCAGTCAAAGCGTAGGGGTCGATAAGATAAACACATTCACCGCAAGGTGAAGTGTGCCCACTTAGTCCCCGAGCCTGGTAGTAGGTGACGTAGGCACGTGGTGCCAGGGTCTAAAAAGAATTTTCCACTGAAGTTAAGAATCCAATCGTCGTACAAGCAATACGAGATGCACCGGCAGGTGCATCGTACCGATGTAGTCCCCAAGCTTGCTGGAAGGCGAAGTATAAGCCTTGTAGCAAGGTCCAAATAAATGCCTCTCGACTGTATGTAAGTACAAATCACATGTAGCCGAGGAGAGCGGTCTCCGAGCAGTGGTCGGAACAATCCCCGAGCGCGGTAGTGGTCGAAGCAGTCCCTGAGCACGATAGTGGTCTGGACAATCTCCGAGCATGGTAGTGGTCTAGACAGTCCCCGAGCATGATAGTGGTCTGGACAGTCCCCGAGCACCATAGTGGTCTGGGCAGTCCCCGAGTACGGTAGTGGTCTGGATAGTCCCCGAGCACGGTAGTGGTCTGGGCAGTCCCCGAGCACAATAGTGGTCTGGACCATCCCTGAGCACGAGACGTGCGGCGAAGAACCAAATGCCACTTGTACTATTATTTGGTGTATTTATTTATCTTCTTACTCTGTCCAGTCCAATCTGACACATCTGGTCAAAAAAGTAGACGGGTATAACACATTATACTGCCTTCTTGTCCTTTCAAGCAAACAGTCACTTGGCACCTATAAGGAGGTGCATCAGTGTGGGCCCTCTCACACTGGTAACTGAAGAGGCGCATACACTGATAACGAAGAGGCGCATATATTGGCATAGATCTCGAGGTTGTGAAAACAACCGTCTACGGCGTGTGCGCACAGTCTCCCAAGAATCTCGGGCAGACGAAACGGTGGAACTCTTGGTTAAATATAGTATAGAATTGGTAAGTTACTTTTTACCGAACCCCATTACCATTCGCCGCCGTAGCCTTCTTCTTCCTCTTGCCAACCCTAATACCTCCGAAATCATCACCAATCACTCCTCCACCGTATCCGCTTTCATCAGCAAGGCTAGATTCATGGCGAAAAGTGATGCCCAGAAGAAAGCCGGAGTCATGGCGAAGGAGTGGTGGAAGTCGAGAAGCAACGAGCAGACCATCGAAGACCTCGTCATCATGGGAGTACTCCACAACAAGGAACTCGCAGGATGGCGCGCGCCAGAGGGCGAGGGGTACCCCGATCCACAACCAGGTGAGATTGTGGTTTTCGAAGATTTCTTCAAGCGGGGTTTTGGGGTTCCAGTGCACCCTTTCCTTCAGGGGCTCTGTCTGTATTACGAGATTGGGATTTGCAATCTGCATCCCAACTCGATTCTTCTTGTCTCCACCTTCATTCATCTTTGCGAAGCATATGGCGGCTTCCAGCCCCATTTCGACTTCTTTCGCCATCTTTTCTGTCTGCGGAAGAAAGGAAGCGGCGGCTCGAAGATAGCCGGAGGTGTGTACCTCAACCTTCGTGACGGGATGAAGGCCCAGTACCTGCACTGCCCTTGGAACACGTCGCTTGATGACTGGTACAAGAAGTGGTTCTACATCCGGAAGAGCCGAACACGATCACACTGTGCGACGTGGGGTTCATTCCAGAGAAGAGGACCAGCTGGTCGGAGAAGCCCGAGCACCTGGAACAGATCCTAGAACTACTTGGGATGATCCCGTGGAAGAAACTGGATGGTCCGAGCGTGGTCGGGAACTTCATCAGCCGAAAGGATCCAGCCCTGCCAGAGGAGGGTACATCCCGGCTACGAGTACCAAGGTAGCGCAGACCAACGAGGACAAGGCAAGAGGTGCTTGACAAGATTGAAGTCAGAGCCAGAATTGGAGAGCTATTTAACTTAGCTGATCCAAATTATGTCAGATTGAGCGACATCGAGCACTGCTTTCAAGCTCGCCCGACCTCCCCCAAAGGTAAATCATCCTGCCTTGTACCCAGTAGTTTTATGTTATAAGAGAAACTTACTGTGTTATCTCCTTTGTGTTTCCCAGATTAATGGTCGAGATAGAGCAACAGTGTTCGTGTCTCCACCCCCTGGTGTAGATTGGCCGCAAGTTGCTGGCCAACCACCCAGACCAGCGCCGGGATCGAAGACGTCGACTGGGCCATGCTCGGAGTTGGGGAGGAGGCAGCGGCCAAAGCTGCTGGTAAGCGGCCGGCGGCCAGCAAGCGTCGTCAGGCGATCTTTACTCTGTCGGACGATGACACAGAGGATGCAGACATCTTTCGACTCGTCCCTCGAAAGAGGAGGAGGCAACTAGAGTCGACGGAGCAAGGTGGCTCCTCCGTGTCGGTGGGACCCGCATCACTGACCACTGCAGCGTGGAGGACAAGCGGCGAAGGGGTCGAGCACCATGCCCCGGCGTCAGTGCTAGATGTAGAAGGAGACCAGGGTCACCCGCACAGCATGTGGAGCAAGCACAGTCGAAGAGGCGTGCCTTTGCCATATCATTCCGCGCTTCCAACATGTAAGTATTTGTAACTTTGATGTAAGCTTGCAATTTTTATTGACTATGGTTGCCTTCTGAACTTATCTTGGATGTACTAGGTTGGCGTCCACCGAAAATCCGGATCAACTAGCCAGGAGCAGCATGGCTCTGGCAGCAATTACAGAGAAGACTGTGCAACAACTGTCCATGGTGGTACCCATAGCAGAAAAACCATCGGAGCCTCAGCCCACTAGCAGTCAGACAACAGTCCCCGAGCAGGAGGTCGAGGGAAGAGCCGAGCCAAACACTAATGCTCCGAGCACCAACCCTGCGGGGGGTGATACCTCAGCACCAAGGGTAACGGGTCAGACCGAGGAGCAGCGGACGGAGGCGAGAGCACAGAGCATGTTTGTCGATGCTGCAGCCCGTGGGAAGGCCATAGTGATCGCAGAAGCTGCTAACTCTAGACCAGCACCGATACCCGAAGAAGAGGCCAAAGAGGATGAAGTAGAAGAGGTCCTGGGCCTGTCCACAGGATAGACGACAACATGTATATGTGTCGCGCTGGCGGAACGACCAATGGGTTGTTCATGAGGAAATCCCAGAGGTCGAAGAGACCATGAAAGTTGAACGGGTGGCAAAACGACTGGTGATGGAAGTCTAGGTATGCTTTGCTTGACCACCTGATCTTGCCATCTAGTCATACTGTCTTACTTAGCTTTTTGCATGCAGGACTTAATGAAGACCGCAAGGTACCGCAAGAAATGCTTCGACTAGATTGAGGGGATCACAGCAAGCAATAAAGAACTGGCGGCCGAAGTGGAACGCTTGCGCCACCAACTTGAAGCCGCCAACCATGAGAGGACGGAGCAAGAGGCGCAGAACCAGAACCTGGTCATCCAGCTCAGTAACAAAGAGCAGGAAAGAACAAGTAAGTAGTTACTTTATCACAATGATTGCATGACAAGTGTTGTTGCATTGTTGGTAGTAACAGCCGTAGTGCAGGCTTAGAAGCCGAAGTAGTCCGTCTCCGAGAGGAGAATAGTCGTGCGGTCGTAGAGTGTGATCGCCTGAAGGAGGACAACAGGAAACTGGCGCACTGACCAGTCGCAGCTCTGGGACCACACGACCAAGATGAAAGAGGAACTGAAAAGTAAGTGTTCCAGACCCCTTTGCTCACTTTTGTTGCCCACCTTATCTTGTCGTGGTATGACAGTTTTAATGTCTTGTGCGGTTTGCAGTTTTAAAAGTCAATGCCAAGAAGCATCTAGAGGCCGTGATAAAAGATCATGACGGCTGGAAGGCGCAGTGCCAAGAGATCACCGAGGATCGGGACACATGGAAGAAACCGGTGCCATGAAGTGGCAACGGGCATTTTGCCGGTCCTCAACCTTATCGATCCAGGCGCTTACAGAGGACGTGCCAAGGACGCCACAGCTCGGACTGGTCGATAGATGCCGAAAGGCATGGGGATGGTTCCAAGAGTTCGTGAAGGAGGCGGGTGAGTACACAGGCGCACATGTGCTAAGCATGGTGCGTGCTCACTACCCCTTGATCGATCTCAAACGCCTGGAGGCTGGATACCCGAAGGAGGTAGATCCAGACAAGGCTGAGGAGCTTCGGATGACCCAGCTAGGACTTGTCGGCAAAAATAATTGGCGACATTAACCTGTGTGGAGGCGGGACAAGCACCTGTACAGGGTACGCCATCAATAAGTCAGCTGGAAACGCCATCAGTTTTAAGCCAACCGGCGAAGCCTGCGGTCTCGACCAGCCAGGCATCGGCGGGGCCATCTTCTTCAGCTCGACAAGTACAAGAGTCCCCGAGACTCGAGCACTGATGTCAGGACCAGCGAGCAGCAGGTGCCGCATGCCCCGACCAGCCAATAGGATAGGCTATAGCTGTAGAAGAAGATGTAGTTGTGTTATTGTAAACTTAGACCTTTTCAGGCAAGCTTGTAATAACGTAACTGTATATCATCATAAGCTTGTTTGTTTTGTAGAAAACGTATTTAAGCTTGGATCTCTTGTTGGTGTAACTAAGTGAGAACATGTTAGCGTTCTAGTTTAGTTGTACCAGTTTAGTCGACACGTCATCCTGACAGGTTTGTATGGCCCTGGTTTGTCCTGTGGTCGGAGTGTGAGGAGCGTAGCCTGTGCACACGTAGACGCAGACAAGCCAAACCAGAGGGGACCTACCGATCACCCATAGCGTAGAGAGCAGATCCCATGCACGCGTTGGGAGGAACTAGAGACAGGGCCTGCCTCCGAAAACCCGAGAAGGAATGGTGGTCGGTTTTGACTGGTTGAGTTAGAATAACCATAGACTTCGAAGTGACACATTAGAGTGGTCGGAGAAATCATAATAGCTTTATTGAATTAAATCGAAAGTACAAGAGGAGTACATATCTTAGTAGTTAAGCATAGAAACGCCTAAGCTTGTCGATGTGCCATGAATTGGGTATGTCCGTACCGTCCAGGTGAGCTAACCTGTAAGACGTTGGTCGTGTGACTTCCTTGATCATGAAGGGCCCTTCCCATGGAGTTGCGAGTTTGTGGACACCAGCCTGATTCGTCTTCCACTTCAGGACTAGGTCCCCGACCACGAAGAACCGCTCTTTAACGTTCTTGTTGTAGTACCTGCGCAAAACAGCAAGGTATTTGGCTGTACGTACGCAAGAATCAAGCCGCTTCTCTTCTGCACTATTCACTTCTAGCTCCCGCACTTCATTGACCTTGCCTTCAGTCGAAGTTCTCTACCCGTGCTGATCTGAAGGCTATATCTGATGGGAGGACTGCCTCAGCACCGTAAACCATAAAGTATGGTGATACGCCGGTATTGCGACTGGGCTGGGTTCTGAGGCCCCAGACCACGGCTGGTAACTCTTTGAGCCATCTTCCGGGAGCTTTGTCATTTTCTCTGTACATCCTCTTCTTAAGTGCGTCCAAGATCATACCATTTGCCCGCTCGACCTGTCCATTAGCTCTAGGGTGCGCCACCGAGACGTATTTTACTACTATGCTCCTTTCATCGCAGAAGTCCCAAAAAGCGTTCCCGGTGAACTGAGTACCCAGATCAGTGATGATGCTGTTGGGTATGCCGAAAGCGGTGGATGACCTGGTCGATGAACGTGACAGCCTTTTCTGAAGGATGCCTGTACCAGAGGCATGTACTCTATCCACTTAGAAAATTTGTCGATCAGCACAAAGACACATGTAAATTTCCCAGGGGCCGGTTTGAAGGGCCCAATCATATCCAGTCCCCAGCATGCGAAGGGCCAAGAGGCTGGTATTGTCTGGATCTCATGTGCTGGTACGTGGATTCTCTTGGCGAAGAACTGACAACCCTCACAATGGCGGACTAGCTTCTCTGCATCGGCTACCGCTGACGGCCAATAGAACCCTGCTCGGAAAGCCTTGCCAACCAGCGTTCTCGAGGCCGCATGGTTGCCGCAGGAGCCAGAGTGGATTTGGTCTAGGAGATGTTCGCCATCCTCCTGGGTTATACACTTCATCAAGATTTCCTCCTTTGCGTTCTTGCGCCATAATTTGCCATCGACGAGCAGATACTGCTTACTGCGACGCATCAGGCGCTTCGTTTTCTGTCCGATCAGTGTAACCGCTGCCATCTGTCAGGTACTTGATGAAAGGTACTCTCCAGTCAGGCTCATTAGTGGTCGGAGGTGGCTCGGTGGTGCTTGACGCCGGAACCGTAGCCACCAATAGCTGGTCTGGAGGCTTGTCGACCGTGGGATCTTCCTCTTCGATGGAAGGCGTGAGCAGGTCTTGAACGAATACGCCATGTGGGACTTTGGCTCGGGATGATCCTAACTTTGACAGCGCATCTGCTGCTTGATTTTTGTCCAGGACCACGTGTGTGTACTCGATGCCGTAGAACTTGCCTTCCAGCTTTCTGATCGATTTGCAGTATGCATCCATCTTTTCGCTGGTCGTGTCCCAGTCCTTGTTGAGCTGGTTGATGACCAGAGCCGAGTCTCCGTAGACATAGAGACGTTTGACACCGAGCTCGACCGCAATGCGCAAACCATGTAGGCATGCTTCGTACTCGGCGGCGTTATTAGATGCTGGGAAATAATCCTGAGGACGTACCAGAGCTGCTCCTTGGATGGTGACACGAAAAGGACTCCTGCTCCTGCGCCGTCGATGTTGAGAGAGCCATCGAAGTACATCTTCCAATACTCATCGGGCCCCTGAGAGGCAGGTGTGCTTAAGTCTGTCCACTCGACGATGAAATCGACGAGTGCCTGAGACTTGATTGTAGTACGGCTTGCAAATTCCAAGGAGAAAGGGCATAGCTCCATTGCCCATTTGACGATGCGCCCATTCGCATCCTTGTTACGAATGATGTCTCCCAGAGGGTACTCGGTCATGACCACCACACGATATCCGTCGAAGTAATGTTTCAACTTTTGGGATGTTATCAGTATGGCATAGATCAGTTTCTGAATCTGTGGGTACCTGGTCTTGGATTCATTGAGTACCTCACTGATGAAATAGATTGGTCGCTGTACCTTGTAGGCATGGCCAGGCTCAGTCGCGCTCGACCACCATGGCAGTGGAGACCACCCGATTAGTTGCCGCAATGTAAAGTAGGAGAGTTTCATCTTCTCTGGGAGCAGTGAGGACCGGAGGTGATGTAAGGTATTGTTTCAGCTGTGTGAAGGCAGCGTCTGCTTCCTCCGACCACTCAAACTTCTCGGATGCTTTGAGCAGCTTGAAAAATGGTAGTCCTTTTTCTCCTAATCTTGATATGAAACGACTGAGAGCAGCCATGCATCCGGTAAGCTTCTGGACATCCTTCACCTTTTTGGGCGGCTTCATGTCTAAGACAGCTTTGACTTTCTCTGGGTTAGGGCGTATGCCGTCGTAACTGACGACGTTGCCAAGCAGTATACCAGAAGGAACACCAAAGATGCACTTCTTTGGGTTTAATTTCCATTGGAATGTATTAAGGGCTGCAAAGGTGCGTTCTAGGTTGTCAACAAGGGTATGTGCTTCCTTGGTTTTGACAACTACATCATCAACATAAGCCTCGACTGAGGTCGTCTTTTATCTCGTCTTTGAGGCAGGCCTATATAGCGCGTTGGTAGGTAGCCCCGGCGTTCTTGAGCCCGAACGACATGGTCGTGTAGCAGTAGGCGCCGAAAGGCGTGATAAAAGATGTCTTGATCTGGTCGTCCTTTTTGAGAGCGATCTGGTGATAACCAGAGTAGCAATCGAGAAAGGAAAGCAGCTCGCAACCGGCGGTTGAATCTACGACCTCGTCTATGCGAGGTAAGCCGAAGGGGTCCTTAGGGCAGTGTTTGTTGAGATCAGTGTAATCAACGCACATTCTCCATTCATTATTCTTTTTGCGTACAAGAACCGGGTTGGCTAACCACTCCGGATGATACACTTCTTTGATAAATCCGGCTGCCAAAAGCCGTGTAACTTCTACCCTAATCGCCTCCTTCTTGTCGCGAGCGAACCGTCGTAGCTTCTGCTTGATAGGTTTGGCCTTGCCGTTGACATTCAAGGAGTGCTCGATCAAGTTCCGAGGTACACCGGGCATGTCAGCAGGTTTCCATGCGAACACATCCACGTTGCTCCTCAAGAACCTGACGAGCGCAGTCTTCCTATTTGGGATCCAGGTTGGCCCCGATAAGGGCCGTTTTGCTGGGATCACCGTCGACCAGCTGGATCACCTTGTGCTCCTTGGACTTGATGTTCTTGCGTGGAGCCTCGAGCTCTGGGATCTCTAGGTGGTCGGCTGAGGTCTTCTTGGCAGTCGAGCATGGTCTCAGCCATGCGAATAGAGAGGTCGTGAGCCTCTGCTATTTTGAAGCTGTCGTCCTCGCAGGTATAAGCTGCGTATACGTTGCCCCTGAGAGTTAGAACTCCTTTCTCGGTAGGCATCTTGAGCACCAAATACCTGTAGTGAGGTATGGCCATGAACTTGGTGAGCGATGGTCGACCAAGGATAGCATGGTAGGTGCCGTCGAAGTCAGCGACCACGAAGTTGACGTAGTCGGTGCGGAAGTGGTCTGGGGTACCAAACTGCATAGGTAGCGTGATCTGCCCGAGAGGTGTAGAGCTCTGACCGGGGAGAACACCCCAGAACTGTGCCTCGTATGGTTTGAGATCCGCCTGGGTTATCTTCAGGGCTGGCAGACTAGTTCTTGAACTAGTATATCGATGGAACTGCCGCCGTCAATCAGCACTCTGTCGAACTGAACCTTGTTGATACAAGGATCGAGGACCAGGGGAAAACATCCTGGCTCAGGTATTGCCGCCCATTGGTCCTTTCTGCTGAAGGAGATCTCACGGTGAGACCAAGGAGGGAGCCACGGGATCGGCGATGAGGTTGTCGGTGTTGGCCACATTCAAGCAGGCGCTGGGCGAGCAGCTTGCGTTCTTCGTTTGGTCTCGATGGACACTTTGCCTCCAATGATGGTGTGGACGCGATCGGTTGGCTTGACGTACTTGTGACGGGGATCTGCGTCTTCATCATCGTTGTCTTCGTTGCGCTGTTCCCCTACGTCGTTAGGCTTGTCGGACGTATCCGGAGCCTGTTGACGCGTGTAGATAGACTTGAGAACGCGGCAATTCTCCATGGTATGGTTTGACTTGGGGTGGAGCTGGCAGGGCCCTTTCAATGCTTTGGCGTAGTCTTCTTCATAGTTACGACGTCCGCCACCTTTTTTAACGGTGTTGACCTCGCCGTCGTCTTCCCGAGCATGCTTGCCCCTGTAATCGTCACGGCGGTTACGCCGCTGATTACGTTGGTCGCGGTGGTCGCGGGAGTCGTTGCGCTGGTTGCGGCGGTCAAAATTGTCGTTCCGACCACTGATTGCCGCGGTAGTCGTCGCGGTGTGGGGGGTGGTCGGAGCGTGGAACCCTTGCTGCTTCTTCGATAATTATCTTTTTAGCGTCGTCGGCGTCCGCATATTTCTTAGCAGTGGCCAGGAGCGCTGTGACTGATTCAGGTCTCTTGCGGAGGAGCTTGTCCCTTAGGGCGTCGTGGAAGCGGAGGCCAGTGATGAAAGCCTCGATTGCCTCATTGTCGGAGATTGACGGGACCTTGATGCGCATCTCCGAGAAATGCCAGACGTACTCGCGCAGTGGCTCATCTTTCCGATCTCGAATCCGCTGCAGATCATATTTGTTTCCCGGTTGCTCGCAAGTAGCAATGAAGTTGTCGATGAAAGCTTGCTTGAGCTCCTGCCAAGAATCGAAGTAGTTCGCCGGCAAGCTGACCAGCCATTGGTGGCCTGCATGGCCGACGGCGACTGGGAAGTAATTAGACATGACGTGCTCGTCAGCCATGGCTGATCTGCACGTGGTTTCGTAGAGCATAACCCATAATTCGGGGTTCTCCTTGCCGTCGTACTTCTAAAGCTTCTCGAGCTTGAAGTTCTTGGGCCATATGACTTGGCGAAGGTGCAGAGTAAACTACTTCAAACCCAGAGGGCCATGGGTAGTATCATATTCCATACGGCGATAGCTTTCGTGGGATGCACGATCGTTGGCTCTTTGGTTGATGCGATTCGCGCAGATCGCGTCCTCCGAGGTAATGGCGGAGATCGTTATTGCCATCACTGGCGATCTCGGTTGCCATCCTGATTAACCCTGCGACCATGGTTATCGCGGCGATTATCGCGGTTGTCTCGGCGGTTGTCGTCCCGAAAGTCGCGGCGGTTGTCATCCCGACGGACGGTTGTCGTCCCGACCACCATCATGGCCACCGTTTCTGCCTTGACGGTTGTCTGATGGGTCGTTGTTGCGTGAGCCACGTTGGTTGGGTGGCTGTGAGCGACTTGAGTACTGGCGGCTGTGGCTTGATTCGACTGAGACGGATGGAGCCTCGGGCTTGATTTACAATCTCTGCGGTCTGGGCCATAGCAGCCGTCAGGTAAGCTTGTATATCATCGCGAACTGCCTAGGTTTCCGAGGGTATTGGGTAGTCGTTGCATTGTCGCCATAGCAACAGCTACGTTGGCGCTTGGAGTCCTGAAGACCTATTTGTCCCCCACCCTGTCGAAGGCATTGTTAAGGTCGCATGGCTGGACCCTTATGCGTCGTGCCTCCTCTTCTGCCTCGGCTTCGATTTGTCGGCGATTAAACCGGTCAATATTGCGTGCTTCGCGTGCAAGCCTTTCTTGTTCTGTTTCGCCAACTGCCGGTGGTTCGTCATTACTGACAACATTGATCAAGTCCCCTCGCCTTGGTGGGAAAGACGGGAATTGTGGGAACCCAGGGGCGTGGTCTGGGATATCCAGATCGTATTCAACAGCCTTCATCGTCATGATGCTGGAGCTCGATGTGGACGGAGGCATTGGATGCGATGCCAGACGAAGAGCTGGAGCCACCCTCTTGAACTATGTGGACGGATCCTTCTCGATAATCCTCAATCCGACCATGTTGACGAAGTTGCGCAGGCCGTAGGGCTAGGGCCTGGTAGTTCTCCAGTCGAGGCTTCGTACTCGGAGAGCCTAGAGACCCATCGCGGAGGCTGGCCGGCGACGAGCGGAGCGCCCTTCAGGAGTAGATGTGACCACGAGATCCGTACCGAGTCGTGCAGGACGACTGGCCCGAGCTGGTCGGGTAGATCTGTTGTGGGTAGCGGTTACCTGCTCATTAGGTTGACTTTGAATTGAACTTACCAGAGCTAGGGTTTCAGCAAGTTTGGTGCCGACCCGATCGATGGAGTCGAGCAGGTCGGTGTTGTCGATCTGCTTCCCTTTGTAGCGAGGAAGCGGACGACGGGTTGTCGGCGTGGCTGAAGACGATGCGGGCGTGGTCGGAGCCAGATCCATCATGGTCGGAGCCAGATCCACCGTGGTCAGGAGCCGTAGCCGATGCAGGTGATGCAGTGGTCGACGCAGATTGAATCCGCGCCTCCTCCGTGGTCATGGCGATGAAGTCGTCGGAGCCAGTGGTCCAGGTGATCTGGCCGACGGTGAACGTGAGTCCGTTCGGCGTAGCCATGGAGCCAGAGATGATGACCATCTTGTTCGCTTGGAGAGCTGTACGCACACCCCCTACCTGGCGCCACTGTCGACGAAATATGGTCGGCAGTCTACCTAGGGGTATGCCCAAGGTAGTAGATTGTCGGCAGACAGATGCGCAAGCCACAAACAAGATGGTGACGCAAGACAGACACGAGGTTTTATCTAGGTTCGGCCACCGCGAAGGCGTAATACCTACGTCCTGCGTCTGATTGTATTGCTGTATAGTCAATGAGAGATGTTTTTTAGAGGGGTCCCCTGCCCGCCTTATATAGTCCGGGGGCAGGGTTATAGATCTGGAAACTAATCCTAGCCAGTTACAATTGCCATAGGTGGCCGGATAAGGATTCCTATTCTAACCGACCAGGATCTTGCTTGATCTCCAAATCTGCCTTGATTCCTTGCGCGGGATTCCTAACAGGTTGGCCGGGCCGCGTCGTCTTCTAGTGGACCGGACCCCCTGATCCGGGCCAGCCCAAGCCTAGCCGTAAGGGTATAGGGGTTAATACCCCCACAGTCTGGTAAAGATTCGGGTTCAACTATTTGGGATTCTTCCTCTAATGGCTTCTCTTCTACTTCTTCAGGATGTTCTCTAAGATTTTTGTAAGAATGCTTCCCCCACATTGGCGAAGACATGCAAGAATGAGCCTCTTGAGGCCATATTAAGAAGCTTCGAGGTTTTCCTATCAAGACCCATATAGAAGTGTTGAAGAAGAATGGGGTCCTGAATGGCAAGGTCAGGGCTAGTACTAATAAGAGTATTAAAGCGTTCCCAAGCCATGCCTAGAGATTCTTTTTTCTTTTGTTTAAAAGATAGAACCTCTGAACGAAGTCTAACTACCCTAGAGATGGGAAAGAATTGCAAACAAAAGCTAGAACATAGGGCTTCCCAATAGCCTTGTCTACTCCCTATGGTGAGGTTGTACCAATATTTAGCTTTTCCCGTCAAAGAGAAAGGAAAAATCTTCCATCGTAAGGTTTCGTTTGACATGCCCGTAATGCGTAGGCATGCACAGGTCTGCTCAAACTCATTTAGGTGTGAATAGGGATTTTAATCATCTTTGCTCGAAAAGGGTTGATCCTGAACCATGTTGATTAAACACGGGCGTAGCTCATAGCCAAGTGTTAGGATAGGCTTTGAACACTTTTGGCTATAGGCTTGCGCTCGTGGGTGCACCATATTGGTAAATAGGGGTGGAAAAGAAAGAGAAAAGATAAAAGAATAATGATACAAGGATGAGCTAGGTTCGAAGTTAACTCAGCAACCGTTTCCCCGGCAATGGCGCCAGAAATGCTTGTTGGTTAAATTAATGCACACAGAATAATCCACAAGTGCATGGATATTATACCGATGTAGCACTTCACTAGGAGTACCCAATCTTATATCGAACTCGAGGAAACGTGTGTAAGAATAACTAAATCTAACTTATCCCAACTTCACAATCAAGGCTAGATAATAGGAGCATAGAGGAGACTGCTAAGGTCTTTTAGATCTAACTTTGGTAAGCTTTGTCTTCTATTGTTCAATTCTAGGGATATTACTAGAGAAAACACAGGTAGAGTATGTTTCCTATACCAACAATATCCTGCTTGGCCTACTAACAGGAGGTGGACTACAAAGGATTCAACGAGGCTATAAGAGTCACCCTCGCGAGCTACCACCGAACTAGAAAATAGGGTACATCCACGAGTAACCGAGTCTAAGCACCATGCTTACACTATGAATACTACTTTAACCTAGGAGCTACAAGGATTAAAGTACTCAAAAGAGAGTCGCAAACTTGAAGAACAATATGAATAAGATGCTTACTTGAATTAGAAGTCGATTACTAAAAAACTCTCAGAAACAAGCTCAAGAAGAACTTGATTCTACCAGGGTACATGCCATAGAGAGAGCTCCGATAGGCCGAGACTCCTTCAAACTCTTCTCTCTCACTCTATCTCACTATCTCTAATACTTGACTAGATCCTATTGAGGACTAATCTTCTCTTGATTGCTAGCTCTGATCCTAGTGGACATCTATATTAGGGTTTCTGGCTTCTTAGCTCTCAAGATCAAATGAGACATGCCCTAGAGGGGGGTGCAGGCTGGTATATATAGCCTAGAGCATCCAATGTGAGCCCTTGGATTAAACAAACTTAAGGAATGGTGGAGATGCAATCCTTAAGGCGGTGAAGAACCAACATAATAATGAGGCTGACAGGTAGGACCCATAGGGGCCAGGCGACCCCACATGTCAGAGACACATGTCTCGCTTTGGTGATTCACCTTCTGGAGTCTTCTAGAGTCTTCCCACGTCAACTATGCGGTGGAATTCCGTGATTTCTTTTAACGAATAGGTCCTCCTTGGGGGTTTTCTGATTGAATCCTGCTGAAAACATAGATTCACCAAAACTCGTGAAATTTATCAGTTTAAACCCCTAAGTCTGCATTGGTGATTCTTTTTAGCCATTAATACAAGTTATATTGATGGTTTATGATGAATGTTAACTACTGTCAACACTGCCTTCCTCACGCCATGCTAAGCCACAGCCTCTTGGCCTTCAAGAAGCAGCCAGGTTCCTCCAGCCACACCACCATGGCGCCACTGGTGCCCCTTCTTGGCTAGTGCCAGCCACACCACCACGGCAACACTAGCACTCATCCAAGCAAGCCGATGTCGACCACGCCACCATGGAACAACCGACACACATCTATAGCCAGCCGGATTGGGAAAACACCATGATAATGCCTCCAAGGAGAAAGAAGATGCCTGAAGGCATCGCCGTCGTCTTGCCGGCAGATCCGACATGGCTTTTGCCGGTCCTGCATTCTTAGTGAGGCAGTGTTGTAGTGCGGCAGTGCTGCATGACAGAGCAGTAGTGCCATGCACTCTACTAATCCGCTGCAAGTTTTATTTGTTGTTAATTTTTAGTAGCGCCTATTCACCCCGCCTCTATGCGACATCATGGTCCTTTCAATTGGTATCAAAGCTAGGCTCTCAATTCTACTTTTAGATGGTTCAAATTATGCATCTTGGTCCGCTAGTGTGCTTAGTGTTTTTAAGGACATGGGTCCTCATATCGAGCAGATTGTAGATATGAGCATTTCACCTCCTAGTGATGATTTTGTCTATCTATCTAGAGAGGAAGTGAAATGCTTACAACACAATGCTCAACCTACTAATGTCTTATTTAGTGCTTTGAGTGAAGATGTTTTTGATGCCGTCATATTTGGAGATGGTGAACTGCTTGAGGATGCTCATATCATTTGGACCACGCTCAAAGAAAGATATGACAAGTCAAAATGTAATGAGAAGTTGCTCTCATTTGAGGAACCACTTGAGTGCTCAATTTCACCGACAAATGAAGAGCCTCAAGTGATTCTCCCAAAAGGTCCAAGTGATCACGCCACATCCACTTCCTCACCAACATATGACTTAATAAAAGGTAATGAAATGGTTTGTGAGAACAATGCTTTTACATGCGGTACTTCTACTTCCTCTAGTTCTTGTGAGACTAATATTTTGAAGTAAGAAGAAGCTTGTGATCAGTGGAGGTCAAATGATGAATCCACCTCACCAAGAAACTCAACTCTCTATGCCACTTCACATGTGTGTCTCATGGCAAAGAAAGAGAAAAATGTGGCAAATGAGAGTGAGAGTGAGAGTGAAAGTAAAAGTGAGAGTGAGAGTGAAGATGAAAGTGATGATGCTGAGTTCAATCAACACTTGGCATGTCTAAGTAGGAAAGACAGGTTGATGGTGTTCAAGCTTAGAGAAAATTCAAGAGCAAGAAGAAACACTTCACGATCAAGAAGAGTTTCTCATCAACAAGATCAAATGCTTGGAGAAGTTGACCAAAAAGCATGAAAAGCTTAAGTGCTCTCGCGCTAGTTTGGTCAAAAGGTATGAAAACTTGTCAATTGAGCAAACTTGTACTATTAACTCTCTATCTTGTGTTGCTCAATTAGAAGATGAGAACTATATGCTCAAGGAAAAGGTGGAAAGGCTCACTAGCAAGAATGAAATCTTACAAGAAGATCATGATGAGCTCTTGTGCTCTCATGAGAAGCTTATGGATTCTCATCTCATGCTAGAAATTGCTCATGTGGTTGTGGCAACAACGGTAAAATTATACCAACCTCACACTCACAAGTGCACATGTACACAAGTTCCATGTAATTTATCATGTGCTAACAATTGTTGTTATCAAGCAAGCCAACCTTTCATTGAGCATGTATTTGTAGAAACTTGTGATGATTCCATTACAAAAGAAAATGAAGAGCTCAAGGAAGAGGTTGAGAGGCTAAGAAGGGACTTAATTCAATGGAAGGGTAAGTGCAATGCTCAACCTTCTCAAGATAATCATGAAGACATGGTGACGAAGCTTGAGAAGGGATCAATTGAAGCATGCATCAAGGCTCATCAAGAAGGTCACAAGTCCAACAGTGGCAAAGTCAAGGGACAATTTAGAGAAGTGCAATCTATCCAGAATGCAGCAGTTTTGCTCAAGGCTATGGAGGTTCTAGGATGCGGCAGTGCCTCATCCTAGAGCTACAGTGCCACACCTAGGAAGAACAGTAAAGCCCCCAAGGCCATCAAGGGGCAACTTCAACCAAAGAAGACTCCCATCACTTGCTTCAAGTGCAATAAGGAAGGTCACCATGTAAGAGATTGCTCCTTGAAGAAAGAAAACAAAGGCATGAGCAAGATTCAAGAGAAGAAGAAGATGGCTCATGTCAAGTGCCTCAAATGTTCCAACATGGGACACCATGCCTCTATGTGTTCCAACAAAGTTGATGACCAAGAAACACTTCCAAACAAGAAGACAAGAACAATGAAGAGGAAGTATTATGGATGCAATGAGAAGGGTCATAAAATTGCATCATGCCCCTACATGAAGGATGAAGGCTTGGCATCATCAAGAAAGAGGCTTATCGACAAGGAAGCAAACAAGAAGCAAGATAAGAAGATTTCTTGCAAGAACAAACACCGCATTTGCTACATTTGCCAAGGAAAGAGATATCTAAGTATGGATTGTCCCATGGGTAACACTCCTAAGCTCAACTCATTAATTGATTCAAATTTGCTTAGGAGGCCCAAAAATGACACTTGTGCTAGAAAGGTGATTGGTTCATCATGTGCTTGAACAAAGGTCATTTGGGTAACTAAGTCTCTTGTGACTAACCTTGATGAACCCAACATAGTTTGGGTACTAAGTTGTGCTTGATGAGTGTTGTAGGTACTTGAAGGTGGCATGAAGCTTTGGGGTGCTTGAGCAATAAGTTAATTGAAAATATCATCTCAAGCTATCAATCTTATTTATATTGTCTATTCTCTCAAGATTGACCCAAGGACAAATTGATGGATATATTTCTAACTTCATTCTCACCTCGGTAACTAGTACCTAACCCTTGCTAGCTAGCCACTTAACTTGTGTAGTCTCTAGTAGTTCATAAATATGAGTGTTTGTGAATTATTAGGAGTGGCTAGAGTACTTCAAGTTTAAATGAATCATTTGCCATATGATGCTTTTAATGGCTCTCTAGTGGAGCAAGATCTTATTCATGTTGTAGGTAATGAGGAACCACCTTGTGACGTAATCAAGCAAATAGCCATTGGTGATATAAGACCACAAGAAGTACAGGCTACATAAGTGGAGGTTCCTCAAGTCGTAGCTGATCTGCAACCTGCTGCTAAAGTACGAGCAGCAATGATGCTCTCACAAGCAGCAGTGCCGACCAGAAGCAGTGCCTCACAAAGGAACAGCACTGCCGCACCCATATAGATAGTAGCAGCTAACATCAGTCCAAGTCGTGATGAAACTTACAACCTATATTTGAGCAAAGTGAAGATGAAGAGACCACTTCATTATATTTAAGAAGGGTGGTAACAACTAAATCTCAAGTGCAAGTATCTTCAAATTTTACTCCTTTGTGTCTTGTATAGCCACTTAGGTAAAAGAAGCACTTGAGAATACACTTTGGTTGTTGGTCATGAAAGAGAAGTGTGATTGGAATTGAATTGATCATATACATCAAGAAACATAGATGACCTGAGTTTCCTTTGTGGACTACAAACCAAGAATTTTAATAAAGCCAGAATAAAGAATCAAGGTCAAGTAGAGGCACTTATCACTCATAATTCAAGAACTCTCTACTTGATGGAATCTTGTCTTATGATAGATTGCCAAATTCTCATTCTTATATTATATGGGCATCTACAAGCTATAATAGTTGTAAGTATTTCTTGGCATATTTCAATTTGATAAATGTATTGTTGCCATGACCTAGACATAGAGTGAAATCCTAAGTTCTTAAATGAATAAAGTGCCATGTGAGAAATTCAAAAACTTAGAGTACTTATCAAAAGGGAATTTACTCTATGACTAGTATTGTGAGACTAATCTTTCTCTCTAAGTGATTTGTGTAGTCTCGCTAAATGAGAATGTGTTTCTCAAATGGAGTGTGCTATGATATGAATGTCATCAATCCAAAATTATGTGATGTATTATCTCTCTAGTTGATTTGGATTTGATTTATCTATGCTAGCCACTCACCATAATATGGCTTAAATCTACCCTTTGGACTTAATTGACCAACCATGCACATTCACATTTCCATTCCACTGAAAAGAGTGTGCATGAGGCATCAAGGGAGATTTAGTCCATGTTATGAGGTTTCTCTATTTTGGTAACCCACTTGCATTCCACACACAAAGGGTTACTAAATGAGAAACTAGTGCTTGTGTTGAGCTTATTTATAGAAAATCAAGAAGAAGAGGTTGTGCTTGTTGAACTGAATAAGTCACAAGCCCATGGTTACTCTTCACCTATTACACCCAGTTTTAAAGATTAAAATGAGTACTAACTATATGTGTGCCCAGGAAGTCAAATCACACATATAGCGACAAATTACAATAGTATCAAGAGACAATGCTTTATTATATAACGAAATATACTCATATTTAATACTTACATTAGAGTATCGTGGAACCGTAGCTAATCTTCAGGCTCCATCCTTCATAGGGATGACTGACTAGGGGTAACATATGCCTAGCACTTGTATTAGTTTTCTAGGAACTCCTCTGTAACTCCATCAATTTTTGGAGCAACTTTTCTAAAGTCTGGGGGTGTGGGGAAATAGCAAGGGTGAGCACATGTCATACTCAACAAATATAACATGGGGTTCATGAGGCTCAAAAGGTTGACACTGGTTTACTGCGATTAGCTTTTAATGAGTCATAGTTTTAAGCGATTGAGTAGCAACAAGTTTATCACAAGCCCACGTAAACACATGATCAGGTAATCATGAATAATGAAATAGCATAAATATTTAACCATTAATGATTCATCTATTTCGTAAGAGTTCTAAGGTCGCTCGTGACCGTGAGCACGGTTGATATACCAATTTTACACTCTGTAGAGGTTGTACACTTTCACTGTGAGTCATGATTCCTAAATGCCTAGGTTTATAACTCCTAAAATACTTCCAAGGTGAGAAGGCATGGGTCACTATGTAGCCTTTCAAAGGTTTGTCTAACAAATTAGGGCCGCTAGGTTTCTATGCCCTGCAAATATAGGGCTCCCCTTCCTGATGGCACATTCTGCGCAGACTATACACACAAGGACAGAGGCCACACTACACCCAACCCAAAACACACCCTATTTGTGCCTTTTGGTAACCTCGAACAAGCTTGAAAAGTTCCTTGTACAGAGCTAAAGCTAGAGCCATGTGGCCCTTATAGTTGTACTGTAAGTCCTAGATGATCACTTATAGATAAGTCCTTAGGTAGAGTAATCTAGAGCATGATAAAAAAAACTATGCTCTAGCCCTCTTATTCCTTGTTGTTAAAAAACATCTTTTAGTGTTTATTGCATATTACATTAGTCAAGTTACAAGATCATGGTCGTTAATTGAGTGCTAGCATCATACTACCCAATGCATAAACCCACGGTGCCAAGGTACAAGATATAAAAGCTAGGATATCCTTAATGGTAGTCAAGGTAGATACATGCAGTATGATTAAAATGTGATTAATGTGAACAGGACAACAAGGATGATCTCATGCTATACTTGTTTTAAACACTTGCTCAACTCTCACACCATCAGCTTTCGGTCATCACCTTCTGATCTTTAGTGCCCACAAACGATTCTCGTCTACTCGTAGCAAGCACCACGCATAAACAATCAAATGAGAAACAAATAAAAACGACTAAGAATAACAGAGCAAGAGCTTTAAAACAGCGCGCTAAGAGAGAACTTGTTGCTACAATCGAGAGAACGCAAGAAGTGTCGATAACGGAACTATCGTTAAAAAGAAACAACTATCGATAGTTTTATATTATAAAAAAATAACTACGAGCTTGATTTCTTTTAATTAAGAAAAACTATGTGAATATTATTAATTTAGATTAATAAAAACATATTTAGTTTCAAAAGTCAAGTTATAGCAAAATGTCATCATATAATTTAATCAGATTAAACTTTAACATTTACAAAACAAAGGTGCATGTGAGAGCATATAAACAAGTTTTATATGACCTTATTTATCCTAAGCAAATTATAATTTAGAAACACATTTATGTCAGCAATTAATCATGTTATCAATTATATATAAAATACATAAGTATAAAACCTATATTGATTTTAATTATAAAACTAGATACAAGTATATTAATCAATTTAATATTTAACTATATATAGAAAAACACATGATAGGAAAAACATTAATACTCCTGTGTAGAGCACGTTGGCATGAATCTAACACAACTTGAACAAACTAAATCAAAATTAAAATGAAGGAAAGATGGAGATATTACGAACCAATGGCAGTTTCGTAATTATGTCGTCTTCATCCCTGGCTGTTGCAGATCGTGACGTCCATGGCCTTTGGAATCTGTTGCCGTGCTCATAAGGAATCTTGGCCGGGGAATCTAAGGCAGGGCTGAGCTGAGCATGAGCCTGAGACTTGGAGGCCTTGACTCCCACCTGCCCACGTGCGCCATCTGCGACAGGCGGCGCCCGCTGGTGGCCAAAGGACTCCCGAGCCAGCCATGCACGCACGGTACAAGCGCCGCACGGTGGCTAGGCTAAGGTAGGGCCAACACGGCAGCTGCAGCAGCGCACATGTGCTCACCCAGCGGGCTACGAAGGCACCGGAGAGCCGAGCAGCGGCCGGAATCGAAGGAGAACAAGAAGTCAACCACGGTGAAGTTCACCGGAAAACTCACCGAAAGCAAAGAAACAAAGGGAAAAAGATCAAACAGTGATGTATTCGCGCAACCAAGTATACATGACGTGGGGGAAAAAGAGGAAGACCTCATGGTGGTGGTTGATGCCGCAGCGCGACGGTTACGCCGAAAAAGCTCGTCGAAGAGTCCGATAGTGACATGATAGAAAGAGAGAAAATTCTAATTTACTACACGAGGGATTTTCTAAACTATGGATCATCTTACAGTAGTTTTGGTGTGCTTTACCCAAGGGGTTGGTACATATATATAGGGAGAAAAACTCCCCACCTCCACTTCAACTAGTGATATGGTGCTAATTGATGTTGCACCATCCACCTACACTAATGGAGCTAAATAAACATTAAAACACATTAGTAAATAAAGACACCGGCCTTTAAGGTTATTTTGGATTTTTGCACATGGCTTTCGTGGATTGATGAAGAGTTTGGGCTTAGGATTATTCTAATTTCGAAATTAATAATTTCATGAAATAAAAATAATTCTAGAAAGTCTAGAATTACCATTTATATCATGAAAAATACTCTGAAGCTTAGAAAAGTCCCTGAAAAAATCCTGGAGACAGATTGAAGGATGAAGAACTCAAACAAAATACTTGGAGCTCATCAAAAGATATTTTGGAGCATCTAAAAATTAGATTATGCTCGAAGAAAAGTGAGAAAAATCTCTAGAAAAGCTAGAAAAATTCTTGGAAAAGCTGAAGAAGATAGATTGATGATGGATGAACTCAAAAGAAAAATTTTGAGCACGAAGAGGATCTTGAGAAACTCCGAATGAAAAGATTAGGATCGAGAAAGGAAGAATTTAATTATAGAAAAAGACAAAGACGAGCCAAAGGTAGATAAATGACTTACTAAACGTATTTTTAAAAATTTTACTCATTCATAACACCAAATCAAGCAACAAGCAAACATGACATCATCCAAACGCCCGTCAAAATAAGAAAACTTTGAAAATTCCCATTTTTCCGATAACTAAATTTGCGCTAGCTCAAACTAAACTTGGTAAATTAATAACAACATTGAAATCATTTTAATTTATTTAGTGTTTTCTATGCACAACCTAAAATTGAAAATTTTAGGGTATGACATCACCTAAAGAAAGATAAGGTCGCTAGAGGCCAAAGAGATCAAAAGTTTGAGTTTGAACAAAACAAAGTTTGAGATTGAGTTGGATGAGCTATATTAGAAGAGTTCACAAGACTACAAGTATTGACAATAGAAGTAAATGGAAATAACATTTTGTGAGTATTCTCAACCAAAAACACCTCAAGATTGAACAAGAAGAGAAGAATTGGGAATTATCAAATCTGTCCAGAAAATTGAAATTCTGAGTTGGTTGTCTTCAAGCATGGATTTAGAAATTCAAATACTTATGAATTGGCCTAAAACTTTGTGAGCATACTATACACATCGAGTTCTTGTTGCTGTACAATTGGCATGAAGATTGATTGACAAGAACATCAATTTTGAGTTGAATTCTGTCAGTTTAGCATTGCATTTTCAGACCTAGTAGTTTTGGTACAAAATTAATTTGACTGAACAAATGTAGTCCAAATGAGCTAAAATTTTTATAGCAGTTATAGGACTCATAGATTCACATCTCTACCAAATTTCATGCATATTGGACTTGTAGTATGAGATATATGAATTTTTCTCTAAGGAAGACAGAATTTGAAAACTCATTGAATGTATTGGATGGCATTGAAACAACAAGATTAGGTTGGTTCTCAAGTTGGTCTTGAAGAATCAGTCAATATGAGAAGCATTAGTTTAGTCTAAAGGAGTTGCAATCAAATTACAAGCAGCAG
This sequence comes from Miscanthus floridulus, assembly GCF_019320115.1. Lineage (NCBI taxonomy): Eukaryota > Viridiplantae > Streptophyta > Magnoliopsida > Poales > Poaceae > Miscanthus > Miscanthus floridulus. The sequence continues at coordinate 86,115,426 of NC_089588.1, forward strand.
TAAGTGGTTGCAGTTGGAACAAGAAGAAATTAGCTGCAGGTTTTTAGAAACAACAACTGAAATCAATTGAAACTAGATGAAACTAGTTAACTTTAGTAGTTACAAGTAGCATAAATGAGTTATAATCAGTTGGAACTAGCTGAAATCAATTGGACGCAACTGGAATCAGCTAAAACTAATTGGATTGCATGCAACTTGATGGAGTTTGAGATCAGTTGGAATATAGTGTAAACTTCTCCCTAAACCTTATGTTATTGATGTGCATGAGGGTGCTTTTGTGTACCCTTGTATGCACAAATTAAGGAGAGTTTAGTCTATATCTTGTGGGACTAATGGTTTCTCTCAAGTGTATGTTGTGCAATCCCACACATGGGAAAAAGGAGGATAGATGGTTCCTTTGGATTCTCTAGTTGCTTCACAATTATTCTAGGAGTTCTTGGTCTTTATAAACCAAATGTTCCTGGTTTAGTGTCAGATGCCCCAATCCTTTAGTGAAACTGGATTTGAATGAGTTGGAGAAAAGAATTGAAGAGTGGGGTTTCATTGCTATTTCTCCTCTCTAGAGCTCATCAAGTGCACATGATCTATCCCATTGATCATCCAGGATCTTGTCAACAAAGATTGGTAACTCCTAGTTCACAATTTGTAAATTTCATGAATTTTACCTTTTGCTCTCTATGTGAGTTGCTTTAGGTAAAGAAAGAACTAGGAACCTAATATGGATCTTGGATGATCATAAGAGCTCTAATTAACCATGAATCATCAAGTGATAACTATGGCCATCCATATCATTGAAGTCTCACTTATGATGGTCATGTCAATCAAAATTTATGTGGTGGTCTATCTACCTTGGTGGTGGTATGTTTCCTTGGCATAATTTCAATTGTTGCAAATTTATCATGCCTTGACCAAAATATAGAATGAACTCCTCTAGACTCTTAAACCGATTCAAGTGCATTTCATAAGTAATTCAAGTACTTGATGCACATATTAAGGGGGAGATCATTCTATGTCTTGTGTCTTTTGAGACTAACCTTTTCTTCTAGTGAATTTGTGTAGTCTCTTGGTGAGAATGAGTTTCTCATGGGTATGCTAAATTAACTCATTCCAAATTTGTAAAGTTATCCTTCATCTTCATTTGTATTGCAATTTTATCTCTTAAGTAGCTACTCTCTATAATATAGCTTAAATTCCCTTGTTTGGACTTAATTGACCAAAAGTGTATATGTTCTTGCCTTCCACATATATATGTATGCACTACCAAAAAGGGGGATTTAGTCTATGTTATAAGGTTTTGCAATTAGTTATCTACATGCCTTCCACATCCAAAATGGTCACTAGTTGTGAAACTCTAGCTTGTGCAATTTAATGCTATCTCTTGTCTTTGTGAGCATTTCCTAGGTGATATTATGAGATATAAGAATCCATTCTAATTGACGTCAACTTGTGAAGTCTCTTTCTATTGGTGTCAAATTGTGAAGATCATATTTCGATTGGTATTTGTGGATAATCTTTCAATATGGTATATCAAGAAATATGTATTCAACTAGTATCTCAAAATGACAACAAGAGCTAGAAATGAACTCTCAACCGAGATCAAGCACAAGTTTGGAAAATCTTCATGAAGGTCATGATCAAGAGAGATGGGCACAAATGAAATCTTTTGCATTGTGCCAAGCCCATCAAAGCACTAAATTCAAAATATCATGATCATAGTGGACATTATGAGGTTTAGGACAAAGGTATATCGTTCCATGAACTCTTGTATTACCTTTGTGCATCTAGGCCCTTACATGCTAGTGTGTGCATGTGTATGCAATATTTGAGTCACACCATGAGTTTGTGTTTATGGTGACGATTAGAGAATGAGTTAGATATTTGGTTAATATCTCTTGTGGTGATGGCATGAATTAGTCTCATGTTAAAAGTGTCATCTAAGTGAGGTATGAGCCAAATATGCTAACGTCTCAAGAATCTTGACTTAAAGTGTTGCATACTTTGTTTGGTAGAAAACTTAGGAGAGAAATCCTATATGCTACACTTTTACCTACCTCTTGCCCTCACTTGTCTACCATCATTTCTTTCTTTTGGTAGAAAGATCCTTTTTAGAGATTAATGCCAAAGAGGAGAAATATTGGGGGAGAGTGTAAAGGACGGAGAGATTGATATGTGGATTTAAAGGGGTAAAACAGAGGCATATAAGATTTTTTATTTTTTGTGTGGTGTGTGCAAGGATAGTTTAAATTAATGTTCTTGATAAGGACCATTTATACTAGTGTGTGACATTCATGCCTTGAAGGGTGTATATTGTTTATTTTCTCTGAATGTCACTGTACGGCAGTGCCGCGCACACTCACGAAAGTGTCATACATGACAGCTTTAGAATCTTCTTGAGTGCATGAACTGTCATGAGCATCACATTTATCATGATGACACCTTGCACCCCACGGATGCTAAGATATAGGAGAGTTCCCACACTTCATCTTAAATATGTGCATTTGGCATTTGAGGCCAAAATTTGAATTCCTTTCAATAATACACATATTTAGGGGGAGCTCACTATATCATTAGATTCAAAATCTTATTATTTATCAATCTCTTGTAAGCTTTAATTGTGTTGTCATCAATCACTAAAAAGAGGGAGATTGTAAGTGCATCTAGCCCTTTAGTGGGTTTTGGTGAATTGAATGACAACACCATTAAACGTCTAATAAGTTTGCTAAGTGTTAAACAGGAAATTGAGTCTATTACATACACTTGTGAATTGTGGAATGGGAAGTGTATATAGGTTCAACAAGAAGGCAAACTTGATGATATTCCACATAATGTTGAAATGGAGGCCAAATTGTGTATTGTTATGCTAGAAGATTATGAAACAATCTAGTTCAAGCATAAGACAACAATGCAAATGAAATTGATGAAATAACTTATATACTGTGGGATATCATAGCATCATGTGAAATCAAGCATACCTGGAAAATAGCAAATGAGACATGAGTTGATGATTTTAGATTGGTCTCAATGATGGCTTGCTTTGCATGAACAAGAAGAGTTTGATAATAGATTAGCTTTGATCAAGGATTGAAGAATGAGTCAAGAATGCATAAGTAAAGAAATACCAAGCATAGGTTAAATGACAAAGGACACAACTCAGATTGGATATAAGTCGGTCTCTATGTTGGTTTGCTTATATGGATAAAGATTTGAAAAATCACTTTGCATTGACTTGATCAAGCTAGAAGTATGAAGATAGATATTGAAATGAGTATTAGGAGTGTCATGCCAAAATGAAGAGGATATAAGGAATCGTGAATTGGCTTGACCATATTGATGTTGATTCATATATGTCTTTATATGAATTAAACTAAAGCTTGATTGATCTCAACATTCATATCTAGAAGATATTCAAGCAAGGATCATACTATTGAAGAAATGGTTTTTCAATGGATGCTTAATATGATGTGACTTGAGTATGGCTTTATAAGGTGAAGATAGTAAGGAAAGGGCTTTGAGAGACTAAGCAAAGGTGAAGGGCAAGCGATGGCTTGAGGATCGAGGTACCATGGCTAAGGTGAAGAAGAGAGTACTTGCATTGAGTCGAGGAACTAATCAAGCTATGAGAAGTCATATTGTGTTGAGGATCAAATCATTAGTGGAAGTTGTAACACCCTAGGTGTTTGGCTCCCACAAAATTTGCATTTCATTTCATAAACATGTGCATCATCTATCTTATCATGCCATTGTTACTGAAACATGCATATGCAACATTCTCAATTATGTTTGTTTCATACTTGATTGTTTGTGAATGATAGTTAGTGCAACATGTGAATGCAACATGAGTTTCTCATACCTTGAAACATGGCAACATGGTAGTATTATGACAAGTTTAAAATTTGCAACAAGGTCATGAAACATGTGAAACACGGAATTGCAACATTAGGGTAAATTGAGTGTTTTGTTGTTTCATCACATGTGATCCTTGGAAGTTGGTGTAGCACTTGTGTAGAGTGGTTAATTATGGTCTAATACACCTTAACTACACTTAGGGTAATTGATGGGATATTGTTCATGTGGACCAAAATGACTAAATTGCCCTCTAGTGGAGGTTTGACTTCGGATGACCTATAGAGTGCCACTGTTTGACTGATTAAAAAGTCCAACCTAGAGATCTTGCATGGCTGTGCACCCTTTACCAAAGTTGTAGCCAATTTATCAAGGAACAAAAGTCTCAATAGGACCATCTCATGAAAATGGCTAGAACATGTTCAAACAAGGCCCACAAGTCATGTTTCCCTGCTGATTTCATACTTAAAAAATTTTCTAAGTCATAGATGCCATTCCAGTTGGATCGAGCCAACTTTGGCTTGATACAACTCATGATCTAGGGAGAATTAGCTGTTGATTTCTAAATCAAAGTTGTAGCCCTACCATAGCTCTACAACTTTTGTATACATTACTTCCACTAATTCGTCACGGTCTAAGTGATCCAACGCTGTCAACTTCGCCTGTCAGTCGTCACCATGGAGCACTGAATCGAAGTTTTAGAAAACCTTTAGTGTTCGCCGTGGCCGACCGATTCAGGGGCTGATCACCGCGTGGCGTGCATGCTATGCTAGCGTCTCCATGTCGTGCGTCCGTGCTCCCAGATGAAGGCCAGCGCCTCACTCACTCGCTCTGCATCTCGCCATTTCACCCTCTGCCATCCTCTTCCACGCGAGCGCGGCGACCGGAAAGCCGTGGCCGTCACCGAGCCAAATCCCCCTCAACCGAGCACCATTGTCCGATTCCTCTAAACCATAGCACCACCGTGAGCTCCTCCACGTCCTCGACCTCACCGTCATCTCGTTTTCGCCTCAGGTAGAGCTCACCGTGAGGGCGGCTCCACTGGGTCGCCATGACCGCCGCCGGCCGAGCTCGCACGTGGCTATGCCGCTCGAGCCTCTTACCGTCTCCTCTTTCCCTTGCTCTGGGTCCAGTAAGTGATGCTGATGCTCGTAGGGTAGGCCACTAGGGCTGTGACGCCGTTGCCTCGCCGGAGCCGGCCAACCTGTGGCCGTGCGCCGCCATGGCCGTCGCCATTTCCCCTAGCCACTGTAATAGCCACGATTGATGGTACCCCTAGGTGCGCACGGGTGAGGCGAACACGTTGGGACCGATGGCCTCGCTGGAGCTGCCACCGGCGATGAGCTACGCCGTCGTCCTTCTTTCCTCCCCTGTCTATCTCTCTGACATGCGGGGTCCGCTCGTCAGCAGTCGCGCGGAGGCGGGAGTCGGCGTGGGCCGCGCCGTGCTTCTGGGCCGTGCTGAGTGCTGACACGTGCGCGTCGTGGGCCGCCGTGTTCTTCCGGGCCGGCCCAGCTGTAGTGATTAGGTTTTCCATTTTGTTTTGTTTTATTCTTTTTCACGGATTTGAGTACATATTCAAAAATGTGTATCTCTTAGTTGGTAGATCCAAATGATGTGGTTCCAATTTTGTCGAGTTCCGGGTAATGTCTAGTTTATATTAAAATATAATTTATGCCATGTTCTGTTATGAAAAATGGAGTTCCTAATTATCTCTTTTAATCATGTGGGAAATAGGGGTAATTATATCTTTTTCTGTGTAGCTCCAAATGGCATGAAATTTTTATGGTGTACTGCTCATATCATGAATAGCTCGTAGTTAAATTTACATACATTTTGGACACTGTATGTAGGAGTTAGGTAATTCTCTTGTTTGCATGGATGGATCTTGTGTGAATTTTCATAATTTTTCTATAGATCCAGTAAAGGTAAAATTTGGTGAGTGCTATTCTTATGCTAGAATGATACTAGGAAAAATGTGAAATCTGTTGCTTGACACTTTTCCGTAGGGTTTACTAATTATGCTAGAAATAGACTTGCCATCTGTTATTTTTGATACAGCAAGTTCTGCTTGTCCAATTGCTTTGAAATTTTTATGGTAGTCTTTGTGAAGCGTGAGGTAGCTACTGTAATTTTTGTAGATTTTTCTATATAGTTTTACTATATGTTGCTTTAATCACCTAATTAACTAAATAAATTAGAAAAGGACATTAAATAATCTATTTAGAAGTTGGCTCTATACTTTCTGATGTTCCTCTAGTATGCACAACAAGTTGGTAGACTTGGTTTGGTCCAATTATGCTTTTGCATCATCACTAAATATTTAATTTAAACCTGCCATTTCTGGATAGATTTTAGGTTTACTTGAATTCGATTCGATTAACGTAAGAATCATGCTTTGATGTTTATAAATGATTTGTAGAGAATTTCATAAGCTTTCCAGAATGTCCTTTTGCAAGCCATTTGAAATTGTAGAACTCTTGTTGTGATTAAATTAAGGAACTGCTCGTTTGCATATGAAACTTTAACTGTTGATTTAAGTATGCCTTTACTATTCCTAAGCTTGTGGTAATGTTCCTAGGTGTTAGGCCTTTAACTGAAGATGAGCATCTTTATCTTAGGTTATGCAAGTTAGGTAAGTTGATCTTGTTCCTCAAGTTAAGTGAGATACATGTTTTAAAGTGATTTGAATAGAGCTGTTCTTAATCGGTAAACGAGTGTCCAGTGATGTTTTCGTTAAACACTTACTGTGATCCATTCATCATGAGCATCATGTCATTCCTTATGCATCCATGATATTTATCTTGTGCATCGGCATGCAATAGGTGTACCGGAAGGAGTGACACTGCTGGAATTCGAGGAACCGAGCGGGGAACAGCAGCAGCCAACACCGGAGGTTCAGGAGGTGCAGCTCTCAGGAGAAGTGCCAGACGAGGTCGCTGTTGAGTGCCCAGATCACTGTCTGTGCAACTTTGTGAAAGGCAAGCCCCGGAGCATATTAAGCCTCCTAATTTCCGAAATGCAGTTAAAGTATTATTGTTACATATATATATTATTGCATTAAGTTTAGGTGTTGGATGCAAACACTTGCTGCATTGTTTATCCAATCCTTGTCCAGATATTGATACCCTGAATCCTATGTAGCTCAGGCTCGTGTAGTGCTTAGCCCTGCTTAAACACGTTAGAAGTCAGGTGATTTCCTATCACCTGCGAGATATAGGAATATACATATGGCACGGTTGGCTATATTTGCTATCGTGGAAAAGAACCTGTCTTAATTTGAAATGAAGAATGGGTGGAGGCTTGCCGGTTTGTAGTGACTCCGTCTGTGTCGCTTAAGGACTGAATCTTGGAGCCTTTCCTGTTCATGTTGAACGCATGCCTCTCTCTTAGTTGGCCGTGTCTGAAGACCGACCACGAAGCCGAGTAGCTCACCTCAGGCCGGGAGTCGATAAGTATAAAGTACGCCTCGGAAGGGAGCCGTAGGCGTGAGTCCAAGGGTAGGTGATTTAAAAGTCCTGATCGTCCTGGCAGAAGGGTAATCCCTGAGAGTGTTGGCGCTGATCGAACCCGTGAATTTGGTTCCTAAGTTGTCCCAAAGGTGACCCATGGCTACCCTTGCAAAGTATGCCAGGGTGAGAGTTAGGAATACCCCCTCAGCTGAGTTGTAATTCGATTCAAGTCGCCGTCTCTCCTGGTTAGTGAGAACTTGACGGGCTTATCTCCAAAGTAGATACACTAAATAACATAATGGTTCAGAAATGATGATATGATGATGACAGCCTTATTATACCTGCTATGGTTAATATTGTTTGCTCCTAATAAGTGAGTGCTCTAGTATAGGTGCTAATCTAGTGGACAGGTAAATGATGATAAACTTGATGCTAAGTAAATTGGTCACTATATTCATAAGCTCTTTTATGCAACTGTGTCAAGCTAGCCCACCTCATAAGCCTTGCATGACCCTTGGTGTCTTTTATTTCTGGTTTTGACGGGTAAGTCTAGCTGAGTACCTTCTCGTACTCAGGGTTTATCTCCCACCTATTGCATATGACCAGTTCTACTTTGGTTGCTGCAAGTATTGCCTTCTCCCGGCTGGGGATGAAGACTAGACCGTTGGGCGCGGTCTCTCCTAGTTCTCGTACCTAAAGATGCTTTTGTGGGACATGACTTAGATCTGGCAATGTATTTGAAACTATGAAGTTGTGTACTAAACTATGTTGCTTCCGCAAATTTGAACTTGGTTTGTAATATTTTATTTGAACTCTGATGGATGTAATCCGAATGCCACTTGTGAAATGTTGTAACGAATGATGTGTTGTGTTGAATCACTACGATCTTGGTTTGTATGTCGAGAGTTGTTTGAAATCCTTCGTGATTTCCAGACTACCGGGATTATGGGAGCTTAAGTACAGGAATTTGATCACTTCGGTGATTGTTTTTGTACTTACATTCTTATAATTTGGTCGGTTCTGTTACAGCTGGCATCAGAGCAAGATTCGACACTAAACATGTCATTTGTGTATTTAAAACAAAAGTATTTGTGAAAATTCTAAATTAAATACTAAGTGTTGCTAGTGGTCATATCCTTTATGCCCAAATAAGTACTCTTAGGTGGCTTATTAAAGTACTAACTTAGGGGTTCTTACTTGTTTCTGTTTCGTTGTCCATGCGGCATGCTATTGTATGGATGCCATCCACTTGGGTGGTAATGTATGGATCAAAATACCTCTACGCTCTGGTAAGTGAGAGTTGTGAGAGCATGACCGTCCAACCGTCGGTCTAGGGGAGAGTAGTTGTGGTTGCTCGCATACTTACATGTTCGATCATGTATCTATGAGAGTACTTAAGTGTGGGTATCTCTGTCGGGTAGCTATGATACTAGAGTATATACATCGGGGGATGTATGTACGAAAGTATTTAGTTTATTGCTTACTTTACATGCCTTTTTGGGAAATTATGGGGCTAAAATGAAATTTGTTGCAGGTACACTAACAACGTATCGTTGTAGATCGACTAGCTACCGTATACGAGAGAACGTATGTATGCCACCGTATATTTCGCTAGCCTTTAAATTTTTCTAGGTTTGTGAGGACGTACGGATCGTGCATGCATCATGTTCAAGCATACATGGCATTTCTTGCATTACTCCCTCCTTTAAAAATTGATAGTCTCGAATAATTAAATTTTGTATCCCTTAAATGATTCTCCCCTTACGTTGCAACTTTTTGCTACAGATGACGTGCATGAAACGCACTGCTCGCAAGTCCGCTGGAGGCAGGGTGCCTCGTCACTAGTTAGCTCCTCGTGAGCCCCGTCCGGAGCCTACTGAGGCGGAAAGGCTGAGGGTAGAGCTGGCCCGGGTGACTGCTGAGAGGAGTGCGGCTCAGCACCGTTTGGAGCAAGTAACAGAGGAACGGGATCAACAAGGTTCAGAGGTTGATAGTTGCTCACCACAACTGTGAGCACATGTTGATTCACGTGCTGAACCATCGGAATGAAGCCTAGAACGAAGAGAATACGTTGAGAGCGCGACAGGTTGAGCTGGAGCAGCAGTTGGCAGCTACAGAAGAGTACAATGACCATCTCCATGAGGAGGTTCACTTGTTACACAATCAGCTTCACCCTCTCCTGCCCCCTGATGATGAGAATGACAATGAGGATGAGATGGGCTCTGGTGTCATCATGGCTGAAGATGATGATGACATTGAGATTAATGGACCTGAGGACGTTCCACCTGGAGAGGAGGAAGATGAGGAGTTAGAACCTACTAGTGATGAAGATGGAGGAGAGATCTTCGACACTGACTCTGAGGACGATGCGTAGTTTAGCTTACTACTTAGCTAATGCGCTAGAGCTAGTCTTTTGTTGATCCTCATGCATGAACGAGTAGCTTTGTAATAAGTTAATCGTTGGGATGTAATATCGAACCCTATGATATCTTTGATGTTAGTTTGTAATAACTTAACGAATGATGTGTTGTGTTGAATCACTACGATCTTGGTTTGTATGTCGAGAGTTGTTTGAAATCCTTCATGATTTCCAGACTACCGGGATTATGGGAGCTTAAGTACAGGAATTTAATCACTTCGGTGATTGTTTTTGTACTTACGTTCTTATAATTTGGTCGGTTCTGTTACAGAAGTGACTTGAAGCCATGGATTGAACTCATATATGTTGAAATGGTTCAAGTCACATGCTCAAGGTATGTTTGCTTGAAGAGATGAGACAAAGATGATTACAACTCCTTATGAAGTGATATTGAGAAGAAACGACATATGAAGACATTAAAGACTCAAGTGGTTGAAATGTTCATATTCTCTTGATCTTGAGTATAGGTATGCCGTACAATCAAGGGGGATGCAATACAAATCATAGATAAGTCTCAAGTGCTGAAACTAACCAAACACAAGTGCTAACATGAGAGAAACACATTAGCACAACACTTGCACTTGTTGACCTTGCGGCTTGTTCTCTGCTGGATTGGATAGCCCTCGAAACAAGCTTTTCGGAAAGTCCCAGATCACTTGAAATGGAGTTCGGAGTAGAAAGTTATGCCATTTTCTGTGAAGCGACCTGTGCTATTTTCTGGGAGCTACGATAGTGCTGCGAATTTTCACAACAGTGCCACGAGTTGCCACGGCAGTGCCACACTCATAATAGCTAGTTTTTAAACTACAATGACTAGTTTTATTTGTTGTTAATTTTTAGTAACGCCTATTTACCCCCTTTAGGCCAAGGTCCTTTCAAGTAGTGACATAGCCTTTGTTTGGTACATAGAGATCATAGCAACTAGACTTATGGATAGGTGGCTTGCAACTCTTATAGTGCTAGCGCAATATTCGTTTAGCTATTTAATTATCTAACCACTTGTCTTAATATTGTTGTAGAAATTTTTTTATTATCTATTCACCCCTCTAGCTATTTAGGACCTTTCACCCATTTGCTACCTTCCCCGTGCCCCGCCGAGCCACAGCCTCTTAGCCTTCAAGAAGCAGCTAGGTTCCTCCGGTCATGCCACCACCACCGGTGCCCCTGCTTGGCTACTGCCAGCCACACCACCATGATGTCACTGGCACTCATCCAAGCAAGCCGCTGTCGGCCATGCTACCATGGCACAACTGTCCCACGTCTGCAGCCGGCTGGAGTGGGAAAACACCGTGACAACGCCTCCATGGAGGAAGACGACGCCCGAAGGCGTCACCGTCGTCTTGCCGGCAGATCCAACATGGCTTTCGCCTATGCTTGCCCACATCCTGCACAATCGAAACAGGGAGCCTTGAAGTCACGCCACCCCTGCCCTCCACCGCCGCCGCACGCCGCATCGATCGCATCGCCACGTTCACCGGCGAGTTCCGGCCGAATCTGCACGGGCGTCAGCAGCTGCAACCTCGGGATGGCCAGATGCGGAGGACGAGCCGGAGTAGCCTCGCCGCCACGCCCGTGCCGCAGCCACTGCTGCGCCCGCATCGACGCCTTGGCCTTCGCAGTCGCGGTAGCCGCGCCGCCATAGATCCATGCCGGGAAGCACTAGATCCGCATAGAACCCGGCCTGTGGACGCCAGAACCACTGGAGGGCAGAGGCGGCAGTGGTGGCGCCACCACCTCACCATAGTCACCCACACTGCTAGAAAACGCCCCGTCGCTGCTCTCCTCGTGGCCACCGGCCATCGGAGGCGCGCTCCGGCGGCGGCGAGTAGAAGGGGGTGGGGTAGTGGAAGGCCCGGCGGTGGGGGGCGAGGGGCTCCGCTCGAGCTGCCCAGGTAGGCGACGCGGGAGTCGGGGAAAGCAATCTTAACTATCTTACACATTTAACTTTGATCTATCGCTTGTACAGAACGGAAAGGATTCAGACAAAACTGAACAGACATACGTACAATTCACCGCAGAAAAAAAGAACGCCGCTGCCACCGCCGCCGCCGCCTCCAACAACACTGATGCCGTCGCCTCAGACAATGCCGTCACCGCCGCCGCCTACGACGACAACGCCGCGGGCACAGTAGACAACGCGTCGAACGCCGTCGCGTGCCCTTAAACCCGGCTTGATCCGCTTCTTTTTTTATCCGGAACAGTGTTTTTCTCTCACAAATTCCTCCAGCATTCCTCCAAACCATCCAGATTCCTCCAGAATTCAGACAAACGAACAGGCCCAACGCCGCGGCCAACGTTTGGCAACTCCAGAACACGAATTTCAAAATTGACAAGAGGGGATTTCGAGTCGGAAACGAGAGCAGCGAAACTATATGGGCAACAAAACAAAAAACAGTGAGAATATACTACAGATAAAAAGCACGAATCTTAAGATACATCTGGACCATACAAAAGTGGAAGAAAACAGCAAAATAAATATGCTGGCAGATATTTAGAGATTCCGTTATTTTTTGCACGTATGGAGGAAAGTTTGAACTCGGTAAGTACGGTAGGCCCCCGGCCCTGAGCATAACTTGACATGCTTTCCCATGCATGTAATGTTTATTGTGTCTTTCTATTCCATAGAATTATTTTTATGAGTGAACCTAGAATATGATCGATAGATGTTTGATTCCAGCAGAGCAGGTTGTTTGATTCCAGCAGAGCAGGTTCAGAGCTACAGGGGAGGGTTTGTAGAGTTAAATTTTCTCCCTTGTTGGGCCATTTTCGCTACCTAGTACAATAGGAACGGTGGCCTCGGCACACATGCTGGAGCAGGAGCCCAGATACAGGCCCATGACGAGGTACGGATGCGCAATGAAACTGCTGCAGGGGTTGCGTTGCGGTGCAGAGCATCCGCCGCCGCCGTCGCCGCTACAGGCTACAGCACGTGGTAGCGAACTAGCGATCGCCACGGCTACGGTCGGTCCTCCGGAGCTGACAAGTGACAGCCGAGAACAGAACCCATCGCGATGTATGTGAAATGAAATGATAGGCATGCATGATCACGATGATCCCCAGCATGATTGCCCGCCGCTCGCCTCGCCTGACTAGACGGATGGATTACCGTCATGGGAATGGGCTGTGGCTAGCACATGGTACTAGTAGCTGTTTAGTAGTGGGTTCACTCCTGTCCCATCCCATCCAGGTTTAGCAATGGATGGATGGATCTTTAGCAGAGCTAACAGCGGCGGTTACGGTGACACCTTCAGGACCTGTGCCCTTGCCCTTGCGCTCCCAAGCAAAGCAGCAGTGCAGGACAATGCCTCCCTTGGTTGCTGCTTGCCTGCTTACTCTCCCAAAAATAACTTTCGTTCTAGCTTCCCAAAAATAAATTTGACTTATATAGGGGCCTGTTCGGCAGGCTGAAAAATACTGTTCCAGCTGATTGTTGTGAGAGAAAAATATTGTTCTGACAGGACGTGAACAGTGATTTCGTGAGTGCCAGAACCAGCCAGCCAGCCAGCTTAAAGCCAGTCGACCACGCCCTAGATCTTTGAATATATTTTCATAATAAATTTATTTAGAAATATAAATTTTGCACGTATTTTTTATAAATTTAGTTAAACTTATACCACGAAAACCCAAAACGGCAGTTAATTTGAGACGGAGGGAGTATAATAACAGAATAAATAATGCAGTGCTGAGTGCTGACCTGACCACCGTCAAGACGAGGAGGAGGCAAACGCTAACCAAAAACTCATTCTGATCCGAAATTATCGGTGCGGTCAGCTTCTTGCTACACCGCCAGGACAGTGACACCGGATGCATAGCCTCAGCAGCAGCCTGGAGAACAAGCCTGGGCAAAATACCCGATACCCATTACCCGTACCCGAATTACCCAAACCCAGACCCGAATTACCCGAACCCGAGGTACCCGATCCCAAATTCGGATAGCGATTTTGATTACCCGAAATTAGTTTGGGTAATTTGGGTAATATCCCCCGGTACCCAAACTACCCGAACTACCCAAAGATTTGTTTTGTCTTTGTATTCATCATGTGTTGTTAGCTGAACCATTTAACTTATCACTTTATTAGAATATAATTCTCTCTATTTGAATGAGTGACTGTAATATATTATTCTCTACAAATTACTATTGAAATTCTATACAAATTGCTGCTGAAATTATGTATAGATCGCTACTGAAATTTAGTGTAGTTTGTTGTTTTCTATAAATTTGGGTATATCGGGTAATACCCAAACCCGAACCCGAATTATCGGGTACGAATTTGCGGGTAGTGTTTTTTCGGAAGTAATATCGGGTAGCAATTTTTATTACCCGAATTTTGAATTACCCGAATTACCCAACCCGAAAAAATCGGGTAACCCGAACGCCCGCTTACTGGAGAAACAGGAGAACCAACCAACTGCCAGATTGTTATCAAACAGTGGTAGATGCATACTATTTGTTTCTTCAGATCAGTACTGTAGTCAGTAGCAAACTGAAACTCCTTCGAATCGGTAGCAGAGGAGTGAGCACCATGAGTCGGCCAGAAAACTGATGAATCTGAATTCATTCAGATTACTACTACATACAGGAATGTTTCCATCTTATTTGTTTTTCCAGCATCAGCACTCGTAATAATCTACCAAAGCAGCAACCTATATCCAACAGCAGCACGCACGCCGACATGTACAAGATCATCACCATCATCATCAGTTCATCACTGTTCCGGGCAGGGGGAATCAGATTCGGTTGTAGCATTGTAGGAGTAGGAGTAGCAGTAGCAGTAGCAGCACATACAGTTGAACCGAGGAACAGACCACGGCGGTCACCAGCGTCACGTCCGCGGGAACACGCCCAGCATCTTCCCCTTGCCGAGGCACTCGGCGAGGCGCTTGGCGCCCTCCACCTCGGCGCCCACCAGGCCCTGCAGGAACCCGCACGCTCCCGCGGCCACCATCTGCTTCCGGCACCGCCGGGACTGCGCCACCGCCAGCAGCACCCACACGGGGAACCGCCTCTCCTCCACGCCCACGCCGCCGCTTGAACCAGAACCAGACGGGTCCCCCAGCAGCTGCACCGCGTTCACCACGCCGCGCTCGTCCTTCCGGAACGCCTTGCGGCACGCGCTCGACGCGGCCAGGACCGCCGCCAGCGCGCGCGCCGCGCCGTCGCGCTCGCCCGCGGCCTTCGCCTCCAGCATCCACACCAGCCGCGGGACGGCGGCGTCCGCGACGACGGCGTCGTAGTGCTGCTGCTGCTGCCGCCGCGCGGCCTTGCCTATGCTGCCACCTCCTGCGTTGCTGCAGAGCTCCGCGAGCGCCAGCGCGGCCTCCGTGCGGGTGATGGACCGGTCGCTGCCCAGCGCGGCGGCCACGTGCGCCACGAAGACGCCGGAGCCCGACGCGGCGGCGATCTCGGCGATGTACCGGAAGGACGCCATGTTGCGGAGGAGGCCCAGCGCGGGCGCCAGCCCCGGCGGCTCGTCGCCATCGCCCCTGCCGTCGAGGAAGTCCCTGACGCAGGCCAGCGCGCGCGCCTGGAAGACCTCGACTTTAAGCCGCTGCGCCTCGTCGCCGTCCCCCGCGGTGAGGCGCTGGAGGCACCCGAGCGCCTGCTCCTGCGCGCGCGGCGTGCCCAGGGAGACCAGCTGCAGGAGCAGCAGCGGCACCGCGCCGCCCTCGTCGCGGAACGCGGGCAGGAGGTCCGGGTACGCCGCGAGGTTGCGGAGCACTCCGGCAGCGGCGGCCTGCGCCGCCGGGGTGCCGCCGGCGCAGGCGGACAGGAGCGCCGCCACCCCGCCGCGCGCGGCCACGGCGGCGGACGCGTCCCGCGACGACGCTGTCAGCGGGAGCAGCGCCGCGCACGCGTGCTCCGCGGCGGAGCCGGACCCGGCCTCCAGCGTGCGGCAAGGTGCGGCACCACGGCGCCGGCCTCCTGCGCGAGGGCCGGGCGCGCGGCGTCCGTGGACGCGAGGGCGGCCAGCGCGGCCACGGCACGCTCGCGGAGGTCACCGACGCAGCCCGCGGAGGCGGAGTCGAGCAGCGCCGCCACCGCGGAGACGGCCGCGGCCGCGGAGGTCGCCGGCAGCGCGGGGGCTGTGCTCGCCAGCTCCTCCAGCGCGGCGGCGCGGGAGGCCGCGGACCCCAGGAGGAGCCTGGAGACGAGCGCGTCTTCCGCGGCGGAACCGGCGGAGGAGGAGGGGGCCGGCGCGGGCGCGGAGGCGAGGAGGCGCGCGTCGGCGGCGAGCTGGGCGAGCTCGGCGGCGGTGGAGGAGAGCAGCGAGACGGTGTGCAGGTGGCCGAGCCTGGGCGCGTGCGCGTCCCCCGCGGCGGACACGGACACGGACAGCAGGGCGCGGAGCGCGGTGGCGAGCGGTGCCAGCAGCGGCGCGGCGGGCGGGAAGGCCGGGCTGGCGAGGGACGCCGACAGCGCGGCGAGCGAGGCGGAGATGGACGGCCAGTGGCGGCGGAACGCCGGGGAGGAGGCCGCCGCGGCGGGCACCGCCTCCAGCAGGCGCAGGCACTCCGCGACGCCCGGGTGGTCCCCCGCCGACTCGTCCTCCGCAGGCGGCGACGGCGGCACGGTCATGGCGGCGGGATGAGAAAAGGATCAGATGGGGGGAGGAGGGAGATGCCGGGAAATGGGAAAATGCCGAGGGAGGGAGGGATGGAATGGGAAATTCTGCGCGCCAAGGCAAGGCCAACCACTGTCTCTACTTTCAGTACGCGACGTCGTGTGGGGTTTTGGGCAATTTTCTTCTTGTTTTTTTGGTAGGTGGGTGGGCTGCTGCAGTGCTGCTTCCATGGACCTTCAGTAGCAAGCTTCTGAGGGAGAGGAGAGGAGAGGAGAGGCGAGGCTGTTGTGATTCATCCGGAAACACGGTCAGGGTTTCCCGGGAGCAGAAAAAGATGGTGTGTTGTGTGTAGGATTGATGAAACCACTTGCGTGCGTCGACTCCTTCAAGCTTCAACCAGGTTTAACCCGAGCTGAAGAAACGACGCAAAACAAGCATTGTCGTTGCGAGCGCCAAAATTTTAGAGTGCAAAAAAGTTCCTTTTTTTCGCGGGCTCGGCCTCGCCATCTGAGCAGAAATCGGAATCGGCCGGACGTGTCGTCAACGTGCTCAGGACC
This sequence comes from Miscanthus floridulus, assembly GCF_019320115.1. Classification (NCBI taxonomy): domain Eukaryota; kingdom Viridiplantae; phylum Streptophyta; class Magnoliopsida; order Poales; family Poaceae; genus Miscanthus; species Miscanthus floridulus. The sequence goes on from NC_089588.1 coordinate 86,132,260, forward strand.
TGGATCATGGAGTTCCTTTCACGCAGCCGTATGGACCTATGCCGACAGATGTTGCAGTTCTCTGTTGACTGTTTCTGTAATTGTTTTGTAGCCAGTGATTTGTAAACTAGAAGCCCTAGTTTTGTACTACCTGGGCCTTGTTTAGATACCCTCAAAATTCCAAGTTTTTTCACTCTCTCTCCATCACATCAATTTTTGGACGCATGCATGGAGCATTAAATATAAGTAAAAAAATAACTAATTACACAGTTTGGTTGTAAATCACGAGACGAATCTTTTGAGCCTAGTTAATCCATGATTGGACAAAGTTTGTTAAATACAAACAAAACGTGCTACAGTGTCCGGATTGCAAAAATTTGCAATCTAAACAAGGCCATGTCTATCTTCATTGCTTTATAAAGAACATAGTTAATCTTTTTTTTACAAAAGAAGAAAAATGCCCTGACCTTACTAGTTTAGGAATATAAATTAAGAGTCGTTGCTTGCAAATTGGTGCCTAGTGGATTGATTTGTGTGGTCGTTCTCTTTCTTTCTTCTTTTTTTTTCTAAAAAAAATGTTAAGACACCTATGCTTGCGGCTTGCGTACGTTCATGCATGCCAAATGATTCAACCAGAGAATAAGGATTGGAAGGATGTTTAATCGTCTGTGCTTCTTTTAGAGGAACTGGGATTGTTTTCTCCTTATTTTCTTTTTCACCCAATAAAGCTACAAGAATTTCTGAGATATTCTCCAGTGATATCGCTCTCCTTTGCCTAAATAAAGACTAGGGCACTGTTTGGGCTTCAGGCTATAGTCTAAATTGCTCTATTTAAAGTTTAGTTAACCTAAACTTTAGATTATGTGATCTAAACTGGATCTAATTGTTGGTCCGCATTAGAAGGGCTTACTCTTAGATGATGTGTTTACTCTTGGATGACTTACACATCATGACTCTTAGAATGCATGCACGTCTTAATAAGACGAGGCTGATGATGTGTTTTTGTTTTGAGCTCATGCTTTACAAAAAAAAAGGTTACTTACAACCTTGTTTTCGCCCAGAATGCAGGAAAAGGTTACAAGATTTAATTGGTACGTGCGCCTTGCCTTGCTAGGTCTTATCGTGCACCTAAGAATAGTAGTGTGACTCTTTATACGAGCAAAAGATGCACTCCCTCGGGCCTAAAATATCTGTTGTTTTCGTTTTCCGAAAACAACTTTGACAAATATATATTAAAAATATTAATATTTATGGTACATAATTAGTATTATTGAAAAGATCTTTAAATCTAGTTTTTAATAATTTTATTTAGAGAAACAAATATTGTATGTATTTTTTTATAAATCGAATCAAATTTGTGGCATGGAAACCAAAAGCGTACGTACATATACTTCTAGGTGCTCTTTGGAACATACAAATCACATAGAAATTAGTTTATTTTTCACAGAAAAACGCAGGAACAAGATTTTTTTTTTTTTTTTTTTTTTTGCATTTCAAGAGAGCCCTAGCATCTATGTATGTTTGCTTTAAATAATCTGCAGCATCCTCCGTACAGTATGGTAGCACATCTGGGCTGGCATTTGCCATGCCGGTAACATTTCCATTTTTTATTTACAATCGCGTGTACGGTATTGCAAGTGTCGTCCTAATATACTTTCTCCTTTAAACTACTATTTTTTTATCAAACTACCAAAGGTTATTATGCACTGCATGGAGTACATTTATGATATATAATAAGTATCATTAGATTGAGCATGGAGTATACTTTCATAATAAACATATTGGAGATATAAATATTGATACTATTTTTTATATTTCTAGTCAAACTTTAAAAAAATTAACTCCTCAATAAGCGAGATGTGCATTATTTTAGGACGGAGTGAGTAGATATCATACTTGCACTATCGCTGTAATAGTGGAACTCAACTATTTTTTTATCATGGAACTCAACTCTTAGTAGTAATAGAGAAGATTCAATGGAATGATAATGTGTACATAATTGCAAGCTAGAGAGCTGCTTGTACGAATCTTCAGTTATATGTAAGCAGCCAAGCAACCAGTAGTAGTATATTCTGACACTGGGACTGTTTATTCCATTTTGACGAAATTTTTAGTTGTGCGGGTCCCAGCGGTGAAAAAATGGTGTAGGGACCATGGCACTGGCCTAAGGCAGTTGTCACACTGAAATAAATATGGAAAGATCGATCTGTGATGCAGCAGGGGAGACAGGAGAAGGTTGGAAGCTGGAAAGTTGGTGAGAGCACATGAACCCTAATAATCCTAGATCGATCGGCCTGTAAAAAGATGGTTTCATGCACACCCGACCAATGATCAGAATTGTGGCGGATTGGCCTAGCTAGCTCATGCCAAAGATCAGGTAGGCAATCATCAGAAAGATTCGAAAGTCGATCAGATCATACTCTAGTAGTAGCAGTAGTAGTAGAAGATGTGTCCCAAGTTCGTTTAACTATAGTCTCGTAGATGTGCTTCTCTAGAGATGTAACAAGGAAAGTATTTTTTTTAAAAAAATCTAAATTACTTCCCTCAAGTTTAGCATATAATATCAGGAAACTATCAATTATTAGTTCAATTTATTTCGTCTAACTATTTTAATTGGTCCAATTGAACCTTTAACAACATGTGTTACTTTTATCTGTTTTTCCTTTTACAAATTGATTTTTAGCTTCAAATATTGTAAGATGAAAGCGTGCATCGTAATCTATTTTACAAAAATATATTGTCGGGTTCATAAACCCGGGGTCTCTCGGGGACCGACTTTCACGCCAAGGCTGGGCCCAAGCCGATAGCACATAACTCATGGGCCGGCCTAAGAGTCTAAAACGACAGGTCGGAAGGGCGGCACAGTCGCCGACCGGAAGGTCTGGCCGAAGAGGAACAGCGCCCGCTCGTCGGCTGCTTCGGCCCACTTCTCCGACCGGAGCGTTCGCTTCGACTCCAGCCTCCACCGGACGGCCTCTCCGATCGGAAGGCCTAGCCCAAAACACTACTTCTGACTCCGACCCCGCGACTCTGACCGTGGATCACAGGAACCCTACTCACCGCTCTTCTCCGACCGACGCACTCAGATCCGACTGGAGCCATCAGACCGGGGACACCCGCTCGGTAGGAACCAGGAGATATGCGGAGAAAAGCAAGGCAAGGTTCACAAATCAAAACCACTGTACCAGGGACCATACCCTGCACGGAACAGTACTCTGTAGCCACCCTGACATAAAACAGTATTGTAAGGCGCCGATATCTCCCTCTACAGTATTGTAGACACCGCTAAAAACTCCCATACGGTAAGGCCCCCCCACGTGCCTCTAGGCATCGATAGCGTTATGGGCGGCGGGATTTACCGTACCGGGTGAACGTGGTGAGACTCCTCACATGCCTCTAGGCATCAAGCAGTATTTACAGGTACCGACGTCTACCATCTCTGAAGAAGGCAACATGACCTCCCACATGCATCTGACATTCGACAGTGACATCAACAGTGTTGTAGGCGCCTACCATTATCTTGTACCCGCTGGTGTGGGCAACAAGGCTCGATAGGCGTGGGCAACAAGGCTCGGTAGCATACGTACCCTCACCCTCTCACTTGTAAAGTCATCCCCTTTATCTATAAAAGGGGATGCACCCCCTCCAAAAAAGGAGAGCCCTTCTTGAAGATAACAAGAACCGATCAAGTTCACTAGCTCATAACCACAGAACCGTCGAATTCGTACCCCAAGAACACGCTTGAACACTTAGCTCATAGCGTAGCTCCTATCACTCTTGACTCTTTCGACCAGAGCCGACCGGACCTCTCGTACACTCTATCTTTCTCCTTCTCGTTTGTAACCCCACTGCAAACTTCGAGCACCTGGGCTCAGGAATAAAGTCACTGACCGATCCAAACTGGACGTAGGGCACATTGCCTGAACCAGTATAAACCCTGTGTCATTGAGTGCTAGGCCACCTCCGATCACAACGTACGGCAAAATTACAAATATTTACTAGTTAATCACATTCTGCACCGACAGTTGGCGCCGTCCGTGGGGAAGACGTTGTATGTTCAACACTTTTTGGTCATCGGATGGCCCACTTTTCCGCCACCCTCGCCGTGGCGGGCTCGGGCGATACGATTCACTTCGGCTCACTAGAGTTTCCCGCACTCTCACCCGCTAGGATGCGGGTTCCACCCGTCTTCGAGCCATCCTAGGCCTTCCTCTTCGGAAGCCTAGACTTCATCGCCGACCGGCTCGGCGTGCTACACCTCCGCGAGGAGGCTCACGTCCCGGTACCCATCGGAGGGGTGCCCTCCATCGACTCCAGGACGCACGACTTCGATGACATAGCATCTGAGCTTCTTTTTGAGCAAACTCTCTGCTCAAACCCTGCTATGAGTAATATACGCGTTGTTATTTACTTACTATTCTCTATCTTCCGCCGATTACCTGACGGAAGCCCATTGTCCCCAACGCAACCGCCGTACGACTAGTTCCCCTATGGCCTCACGTCTTCTACGGACGCATATGCCCGGGGGCTCCGAAGGATGCCTGCGCCGCCCCCTCTCGCATCCGAATTCGTGGGAATGATGAGCTATGCTCCCACCTATTTCCTCGACCTCATGGATGACGATGGTGAGAGTGACGACTCCAGCATTGGCGACATGGCACCTAGCCACCGTCTGTCCCAGAAGTGCACCATGGCGGACCCTCCGGGACACCCACCAGCGAAAGCGGAGTCCTCACGAACACACACCTCTTCGAACCTTCACGCGGAGACCCCTAAGCTCACACTTGAGCACAGGGAGGAACTACGACAACGGTGGCTGCATCAGCCACCAACTGCGCCGGCACACCCGGCGCACCACACTGCGCCCCGCACGCATAGACTGGCGAGCAGCGCCCGAGGGTGCACCCATCAGGTCCAGCACAACACCATGGATAGGGGGAACGATCCCCTGCACTTCGCTCAGGCGAACCAAAACATCATCGCCGCGGCAATGCTTCTGCACGGCCTGTCCAAGCCGAACGACCCTCATGAACAGGCGTTCCACCAGAACCTTCAGGCACTAGTAGAGACCACCGTCGTTCAACAAGTGGAGTGCTCCATATCATGACACTGACTCATGTCCTCGCTCTCCGCCAGGGGAACGAGGACGCGGCAGATGGGTCGCTCCACCCGATCGCCGAGTGTGGCATAGGAGGCCGCACTGGCACCTCGTCTTAACCCAGCAACCGCTTCGCACCGACTGCCTATATTCGCGCGGCTCAGACTGAACCAAGACACACGCAGCAGCGACTGGAGTCCCAACCCTGATGGCCCAGGACCGCAGACCTTTGTTCAAAACCCCCAACAAACGCCACTCCCGTCGCACTTCGATATAGGCTGGGGAAAGGGCAAGGCCAAGCACTGGGATCAGGATGAAGGCCCCTCCACGCAGAGGGGGAAAAGAACAGAAAGAATCACCACCGACTGGCTAACTCCACGTTGGTCGCCATGGCTGATCATGCGGGCAAGCAGCCCCAGCAGGGCCCTTCTGGCCACTTCCATGAGCTCATGGAGAGCCATGCACCAACCACGACTACCCCATAAAACACATCTACAAGGACTGCCAGCTCCTCAAGCACCTTCTACGGCAGGCCAGCAGGCCGAAGGAAGAAAAAGGCAAGGAAGCAGCAACCAAGAAAGGGGGCGTAGCAGGCTAGGATCCGGACGACTGAAGGACAAAGTGATCCGACCGGACGCGTACCGACTGAAGGATGACAACGACACCCATCTCTCCGAACTACTAGAACAGCTATGTCGTTTTTCCTAAGCTTCAATCTTACTATTGTTTACTTAGTATATGCTCCTACAAAAGCACCCCGATCCGAACACTTTTCGGCCCGGGGGGCTCCACTAGGGTACACTACTATCATTATGCTTAATGACTACCTCCCTGTTTTGTTTACATATGGTCAAATTCCTTCCTACCCAACCAACGTGATAGTTTGTTCCTTAGTTTTGCTTTACGTAGCTTTTCTTTAAAAACATTCCAACCGATCGCACCCCGTCTTTCCCTACAGTTACGAGCAGTCGAGCCTCGCGGGCCACGCCTCAGGCTCCCAAGGTCGCGGCCTATGGGACAAACGGGCAGGTATGAGAAAGAAAGAATAAAAAATAAAATTATGCTAAGGGAAAACTAAGGAATGAAAGGTAACAAGCTCCCCCGAACGGAGCAATTCCATCATAGAAAACAAAACCGACTGTAGTCATTAAGCACACAGTAATATTTACACGGGGGCTCCCTCACAAACTTAAACTTCTACCTTCACTAAACTACTTATATTTTGCAAGCTATTAGATCGGCCCGGCGGCATCTGCTGTCGGAGCGACTAACGAGGGCGCGGGCTGCTCACTCCCCGGCGGCACGACATTTGTCTCGGTCGGGGCCAGGGCGACGTTCACCTCCGACCCAGGCTCCTCGCCGTCTGTAGACTGGGCAGCGTCTTCTCCGCGCATGCTTCTAGCCATATCTTCACAGCGAACGTCCATCACCCACTGGGCAGAGACTTGCTCCACCACCAACCTTGCGTGTGGCAGCAAGCCCTCCCTGATCGACTGGATGTCCTCCGTGCTCAAGCCTTTAGCATACCCACTGCAAATGGCAGCGAAGTCTAGGTTCAGATGGTGCGTCACCACCGAAGTCAGCACCCCCGATGCCCCATAGAACAACCTGCTCCTGATAAGGTCCTGAACCGCATCTAGGACCTCCGCCAGCTAGTACTGGGCGCCGACCTGAAGATGTCCGAGATGACACGCTAGGCAATGTTGCTTATCTGGTCAAGATCCCCCTCGAGAGCACGTTGTTCTTCATGGGACTTGGCTAGTTCCTCTGCATTTCGGCTGAGGGTCGCCTTGATCGTCTCCAGGTCCCGCTCCAGCGTCTTCACCTTTCCACCCAGCTCTAAGAGAAGAGTGATAAGCTTAGAAACAGGCTGAAGGAAAAAACCAACAATGAAGAATAGAAAAAGCACATAGCGATGCGGAAGTTCTCAAGGATGGAGAGATCCTCTGCTTGCTAGGCCGCCTACTCGCACAGCCGGGCACTCGCGTCCCCCGTCCCCATCACCTGGCCTTAGAGCACAAGCACCTCCTGGTCCACCTTTGACCGAGCCTTCCGCTCCGCCTCCAGGGCCTTCCGTGTTGACTCCAGGGCATTCTACGCTGACACCAAAGCGGCCCACTCTGGCTCAAGGGCCGCCAAGGACTCTCGCAACGCCGCCTCGGTGTTTGCTAGGGATGTCCGCAACACCACCTCAGTCTCCGCCTAATGGGCCTTCGCCGCCTCGAGCCCTTGCTTGGCGGCAGTCGCTCGCTCAGCTGCACACTGCCCCTCCGCCCGCGCCACGGTCACCTCGGCCGCCCGGTCCTAGGACTCATGATGGGTGGACACTAGCTGACGCTTGAGCTCGGCCATCCGGGCGTGCTCCGTTCGGAGAAAGCAGGACGCCCCCCTTCAGTCTCTATGAAAAACAAACATGCTAAGGCAACCAACAAAAGATTCAAAGGTCAAAGACAAGTCTGCGAAACTCACCTCCACAGCCAGCTGTAGGTCAACCTCAATCAATTGCTGAGCGAACTTAACCTGATCCTAGGCATCTCCAAGCTTCGCGGATAGATTGGCGAGTTCAGACACCGCGGCGTGCCCCTGCTCCCCGAGGATGGCCCAGAGCTGACACTCCTAGGAATCTCGGAGGATGAACCGCGCCTTCACTGGGTCCTCAGGGCAGGGCCACTCCAGGTCACCCTCTGGTAGGCCACTAGAGGGCCCAGCCTCTGACCGGACCACCGCTAGCTCCCACGATGACACCGGTGGCTCTGCCGTATCATCCACCTCGTCATCGGACGGGATATCCACCACCTCAGTTGCGTGGACTGCCACCGAACATTCCAACACCATCCTGACCATGCTCTCCCCCAGCGCCTTCGGCTTTGACAATGTGGGTGAGCCATGTGGCCCTCTACCCGGCGAGGCAGGGAGCTCGGTCTCCCTCTCCTCCTCCGCTGTGACCGGTGGAGGGGCCACGAGGGTTACTTCCGACACAGCCCCGCCGTCGGCACCAGAATCACCGCCAACGTCGACGCTGCCGCCATCACTATGGCAGCAACCGCCCCCGAAAGGGAAGGGCTCACCACCGCCATCCTACTCCCCCTACCGCTCATCGTAGCATGCTGCAGGGTGGGCCTCCATGCCTCCCGCACAGGAGTTGGGGCGATGCTCAACCCTATCATCCCTCGGCCACTGACAAGGGGCGCAGGTAAATCACACTCTAGAGAAAAACTCAACGGCAAGAGATTGAAAAAAACAAAAGAGAACATACCGGGTGGTGAGCGGTATGACTCTAAAGGCAAGACCCAACGTCGACGGGCCTATAGGGCACGGGCCGCTCCCGGGCTGTGACCCATGCCCCCTCGCTTTGACCGAGGGTGGAGTCATCCCAACCAGCTCCTTCCTGACCTGCGGGTTGCCCTGGCCCTTGGTTCGGGACTCCCCGACCAGAGCAGGGGCGGGACATCCTCCGGCCGCGAGTCGCGCAATGTGCAGGCGCTAGTCTGCTCCTCAGGCCGCCTGGCTTGCTTGACCACATCCGCGATAGGTGGGGCCACCCCGTGCTGCGAGTCGTGCGTCATCATCGGTCCCGACGACGCACAAGTGCCACTCCACTCCGTGGACCGCCCGGCTTGCTCGGCTACATCCCCCACAGGCGGCGACGGGACCGATGACAATGCCAAAGGGCGTGGTGACCGTGTCCACTTTGCCACCCATTCACCGACGGCATCCACGCTCGCCACGCGCTTCCTCGACGCGAAGGCCACCTCGCGCCACATGGCCTATTGCTCATCATCGGCGGATGTCGCCGTAGGGTCGCGACGCTCCACTGAGGTCACAATGACCTCCCAACTTCCCTCCTCCTCAGAGAAAACCATGTCGTCCACATCCGTGGGGGTCCTCCGACTCGAGATCAGCCTCGACATCGCTCTTCCTCTCCCTGGCCTTCACACGTCGGGCAACCTCCTTCTCCTTCTTGTGCTTCCAGTGGGCGACCTTGGCCTTCTTCTTCTTCCTAGCGTCCACCGCCTCCTTCTGAGCGGCCTACTTGGCCACGCCCTCTGGACCCTTGGGAAGGTGCGGTCGGGACTTGTAATTTCCAAGCCCCTGCAGAACGTGTGACTCCCAATCAAAAAAGAAAAAACACACATAGGAAAAGTAGAGGAAGACATGCGGGCTAAAAAGAAGGGAGCATACTAGGGTGGACACGATCGAGGAGTTGAAAGGCGCGGGCTCCCTTCGACCCTCTCTTTGGGCTTCAGCTTCAGCACCCGGCCAAGGCGACTCCAGACCTTGTCATCTGGAAGATCCTTTGGTGACACATGGTCTGGGTTCGACGGGCTGCTGTATAGCCACATCGGCCGCATCCTCTCTGCCAACGGTGCAACCCAGCGACGGTACAGGGTGTGGAACACCCGCACCCCATTAAGGCCACGCTTTACGAGCTTCCAGAGCTCCTCCTTGATGACCCCCACCTTATGCTTCTCCTTTGTGGCACAACCCCACGTCCAACTATCCTGCTTCTTCGGCCTCCCACTGGTGAACGCCGGGAATGGCGCCGCCACCGAATTCTTGATGTAGAACCACTCCCCATGCCACCCCTGGTTGGAGTCGCACAGGAGGTACGCGGGATACGAGTCTCCCACGCCCAGTTTTCTCTACAGGGCAAAACCCCCCACCGGCACGACCTCGGCCGGGTCCCCCACCGTCAAGGCTTTCGGGGAGAAGAGCCACCGGAAGAAATCCGCATGCGGCTTCATCCCGAGGAAAGCCTCACAAACAGTGATGAAACCGGTGATGTGCAACACCCCTGTTAGATTAAGATGTTGTAGCTCCAGACCCCACTCGTTGAGGAGGCCACGCAGGAACCAGTGCGTAGGGTATCCCAGCCCGCGCTCGTGGAAGGTGAGGAAGGAAACCACCTCGTCGGGCCGAGGTTGCAGGGACTCCTCCCGCCCAGGAACCCTCTAGTGCGCCACCTCCTTCGACGGTAGAAATCCCTTCACAACGAAGGCCTTCAACACTAACTCCCTCATGGTGGATGACCTCCGGTCCAACATTGCGCCCCGAGGATTGGTGAGTTCTTCTCTCCTCGCTCTCTCCCCTTTCTTTCCTAGAAACCACCGTAGCTCTCAGGAACGCTCACGACAAGAAGGAAGAGGAAAGACGATGATAGATGAGGAATAGGCTAAAGAACAGGTCGAAAACCCTTTCCCCTCTCCTACTTAAGGAAAAGGGAACACCAGTTAGGGAAGGGCGCGCCGATCAGGAGAAGGCAAAACGGCGGAGCGAGGAACTCTCTCTCTCTCTCTCTTTCCCATTTAATGCAGACGAGACGCACTCTGACCGATGAGACGTGCCCTGCCCGATGGAACGGCTCCTGATCAGATGGGACATGGCCTAGGCCGAGCCCACCACTATCGCACGACCAACCACTACCGCACACTGGGCACAAAAACCAAAGCGCCACCACACGCGGGTGGCACCTTGCTTCCCTAGGCTAGGCCTTGAGAAACCCAAACAAAATCTTCGCTGGGGGAGATCACCGGGCCCCCTGAGTTGATCGAATCACTCAGGATAGACACCAAGAGACAGGTAAGGAAGCGAAGGGGTGCCCCATGTAGGCCATGTCGACTCCGTCACGAACGACGAGCACGGGTCCCGGTTGGACATTTCTGACTAAAGCTCTCCGAACCCCATCACTCAGATCATCAAGGTGAGCATGTGTCCAAGACATGACTCTGACTCACTCGATCCCATAGCACGCATCGACGCTAGGATCAGTGAGCTCTGTCTCGTCCAAGACTGACTCCCTCGCTCGATCCCACGGCGTGCATCGATACCAGGATCAGTGAGCTCTGTCTCATCCAAGACTAACTCCCTCGCTTGATCCCACGGCGTGCATCGACGCTAGGATCAGTGAGCTCTGTCTCGTCCAAGACACGACTCCGACTCGCTTGATCCCACGATGTGCATCGACGCCAGGATCAGTGAGCTTTGTCTCATCCAAGACTAACTCCCTCGCTCGATCCAACAGCACGCATCGACGCTAGGATCAGTGAGCTCTGTCTCATCCAAAACTAACTGCCTCACCCGATCCCACGGCGCGCATTGACACCAGGATCAGTGACCTCTGTCTCGTCCAAAACTAACTGCCTCACCCGATCCCACGGCGCGCATCGATGCCAGGATCAGTGAGCTCTGTCTCGTCCAAAACCCTTGACTAACTCCCTCGCTCGATCCCACGGCGCGCACCGACGCCAGGATCCACAGGCTCCCTCTCATCCAATCTCTCAAAAAACAAACTAAAACCCACCTCGGCTGCACAACGATGCCTTGGGCGATAAAACTCTGTCTCAAAATAAAAACTCCCCACTGATAACACAGGAAACCCCCTAGACGGTTATGCCCGAACCGCCCGGGGGCTCGAGGGCTACACCCGCGGGTGCGCTCGCGTGCACCCGCCAGTAAGACAAAAATCCCCCAGACGATTCTGCCCGAATCACCCAGGGGCTCGGGGGCTCCTATCGGGTTCATAAACCCGGGGTCCCTCGGGGACCGGCTTCCACGCCAAGGCTCGGCCCAAGCCGACAGCACGTAACTCATGGGCCGGCCCAAGAGTCTAAAACGACAAACCGGAAGGGCAGCCCAGTCACCGATTGGAAGGTCTGGCCAAAGAGAAACAACGCCCGCTCGTTGGCTGCTTCAGCCCACCTCTTTGACCGGAGCGTTCGCTTCGACTCCAGCCGCCACCGGACGGCCTCTCTGATCAAAAGGCCTGGCCCAAAACACTACTTCTGACTCTGACCCCGTGACTTTGACCGGGGATCACAGGAACCCTGCTCATCGCTCTTCTCCGACCGCACTCAGAGCCGACTAGAGCCATCCGACCGGAGACGCCCTCTCGGTAGGAACCAGGAGACGTGCGGAGAAAAGCAAGGCAAGGCTCATAAGTCAAAACCACTGTACCAAGGACCATACCCTACACCGAACAGTACTCTGCAGCCACCCTGACACAAACAGTATTGTAGGCGCCGATATCTCTCTCTACAGTATTGTAGGCATCGCTAAAATCTCCCATACGGTAAGGCCACCCCCACGTGCCTTTGGGCATCGATAGCGTTATGGGCGTCGGGATTTACTGTACCAGGTGAATGTGGTGAGACTCCTCACATGCCTCTAGGCATCAAGCATTATTTACAGGTACCGACGTCTACCATCCCTGAAGAAGGCAGCACGACCTCCCACATGCATTTGATATTCTACAGTGACATCAACAGTGTTGTAGGCGCTTACCATTATCTTGTACCCACCGGTGTGGGCAACAAGGCTCGGTAGCATACGTACCCTCACCCTCTCACTTGTAAAGTCATCCCCTTTATCTATAAAAGAGGATGCGACCCCTCCAAAAAAGGAGAGCCCTTCTTAAAGATAACAAGCACTGATCATGTTCACTAGCTCATAACCACAGAACCGTCGAATTCGTACCCTAAGCACACGCTTGAACACTTAGCTCATAGCGTAGCTCCTGTCGCTCTTAGCTCTTCCGACCGGAGCCGACCGGACCTCTCGTACACCCCATCTTTCTACTTCTCGTTTGTAACCCCATTGCAAACTTCGAGCACCTGTGCTCAGGAATAAAGTCACTGACCGACCCAAACTGGACGTAGGGCACGTTGTCTGAACCAGTATAAGTCCTGTGTCATTGAGTGCTAGGCCACATCCGATCACAACGTACGGTAAAACTACAGATATTTACTAGTTGGTCACATTCTGCACCGACATATACTCTCTCCACCATTGAATAAATCACTTCTGGAGTTATTCTAAGTCATTTTTTTTTGTTCGACCAAATTTAAAGAACATATGATGCAATATTCCTATTTTAATTACAAACTACCTAGGATTAAGTCCTAAACTTAGCATAGATGCTCATATTTTTTAACTATATTTTTTTTCTGAAAAATGTTAATCATGCACACGTAAGGAGTGACGATCTGGCATACCTCACTCATCACACCGTCCTTACTTCCTCTACCCAATTTCATATTCGTGAGGAGGCTATACTTTTCTTAATCAAAATGATAACTATGGTAACGCCATTGACTTTGCGCCATATATATATTAATTAACGTCGCAATCAAGCAAGCGTCACGATGTTAGTTAATTTAAGCGCGCGACACTCACTGAGATTCTTCTTGCCACTGCAGGCTGGATTGCATTGGTCGGCCGGACGTACGTTAGGGCTGGATTAAATTCAACGTGTAAAGTTTTTTTATATCATATCGGATGTCGCATGAGGGTGTCGTCTGAGATGTTTGGATCTAATAAAAAAATAAATTACAGAATCCGTCAGTAATCCGCTTAACGAATTTGTTAAGCCTAATTAATCCATCATTAGCGCATATATACTGTAGCATATTGTCAACTCACGAACTAATTAGGCTTAAAAGATTTGTCTCACAAATTAGCCGCAAACTGTGCAATTTGTTATTTTAGTCTATATTTAATACATCATGCATATATCGAAACATTCGATTTAGCCTGTTCGGCTGGTATTAAAGTCGGCTGAAGCTGTTTTGTTGTGAGAGAAAAATACTATAAATTATAGCTGATAAGTCGACTGATAAGTTCAAACGAACGTGCCATAAATTACCCCGACATTACAATGTTCGTCGTGTATGTATGGTGCACGCAGTAGGTTGCTGTGCGACTGTGATGCACACTAATACTCCTACTTTACGAAGGAGTACTAGTTTGGGTCATGTGGCTAATTCAAATGATGTCTGTCTACTATATAATTATATGTTTTATACAGTTTTAATATATGAATTTTTTTTATCATAGGATTAAGATCCAACAGCCTCTACCCTTCTTCTACCACCAATCATAATTTTTTTTCTATGGAAGGACAAATCATAGGTCCGCCGCCGCCGCCGCCGCCGCCGCCGTCGCCGCCACTGCCATGGCCGGCGTGGGCGCGGGCGCCGGGGTGAGCTCGCCGGTCGCCGTCGGCGGTGCCAGTGGTCATCGGTGAGAAAGAAAGAGGGAGAGAGATACAAAAAAAATCCATGTGTTTTTTGTGCTAAAACACATGTGTGTTGTATAGCATTTCTGATTCAAATTATATATAATATCTATGTTCTACGACTTCGATTTTTATACTCCCTTTGTTTCAAATTATAATTTGTTTGACTTTTTTATCTCAAGTTTGACCGCTCGTCTTATTAAAAAAATTTATACAAACATAGTCGAATTTAAGTCATTCTTGAAGAGCTTTTGTTAATAAAGCAAGCCACAACAAATGAAGTGATATCTAGCACAATTTTTTAAATAAGACGAGTGGTTAAATTTAGAGTAAAAAAAAGTCAAACGAATTATAATTTGGAACGTATTTAGTATGTTATAGGTGAGTTCATTGTTTGACTTTGCGAAATTTGACTCCACCATCTTTGTCGGTTATTATTGAGTCTTTACTCGCTCATTTATTGGATGGTTAAAAAAATCGATCTCTGACAGGAAGTCTCTTCTAAGATGTTTTTATAATCAATTGTCACAAGATCATAAGATCTAGAGAGTGATTTAAATACGAACTACGTATAAACGGAGTAGTTCCCGTTGTTCATCAACGTAAGGTGTGTTTTCTTTTATATAAGAAATTGATCTAATTCACACCAAGATGCAGACGGGCCTGCGCGTGACATCCAAGGTCGGCAGTCAACGAGACAACGACGATCGACCTGTCGTCGATCTGCTTGCATTTGACCTGGCCGCTGACATTGGCATAATTTCTGTAAAAATATAAAAAAAAAAAGTACCTAAATGCACCGATGCATGGTACTTTTACACCACCGTATATAACAAATTAAAGCTCCACGTACGAATGTTATGCAGCCAATACATACATTTGCTACTGCTACGTGCTTTCAAGTTTGAGAAAAGCGCAAAGGCAAGGATAGATACCATACCACAGAGAAAGCACCACCAATCGAATTGAAGAGCCGCATAATCCGCATGGACTGCACGCGGATCCATCTGTATACCGTCTCCGTCCGCACCATATGGTCGAGGTCGACCACGCACCCGGCACGAGACCAGCGCGGGCAACGCATCCTGCAGGCACCAGTACGCGTTCGTAGGCATCATCAATTCATCGTTCATCCATCATGCATCTACACCGACCTTTAACATGTTCGTTTGAGCTACATTTCAGTCAACGAAAAATATTTTTCTCTCGTAATATTTTAGCATAAGAATTAGCGTAAGCTAAATTTCAACCTAAGCTATCTAAAAAAATCATGTACACAGACTACAACGGTTTCAGTTTCAGCGATGGGTAGTAGTACTGTATTACGTACGACGTGTATGTTGTTGGAGTTCTTCCAAATTTACTCCAGGATATAGACCGGGCTTCTGACGGAGCGAAGCGGAGGCCCGTCGCTAATGTTTCGTGGAGACTTGATTCTCTTGTAAGCCGCCATAGGTGTGTAACCCAAAACTCTTGAGATAGTGAGATTGTTGCTGGCTGGTGCCCGTGGTTTTTTCCCTTCACATCGGAGGGGTTTTCCACATTAAATCGTGTGTCTCCTCTGTGGCTTGATTCTTTACTTCATATTCCTATACGTCGTTCATAACAAGTGGTACCGGAGCTTTGGTTGCTATTGGGGTTCATGACAACGTCGATGAAGTTCGATCTTCCGCTGCTGAACTACGACACGCGGTTCTCGCTATGGCAAGTCAAGATGCGGGGGATTCTGGCGCAGACTCATGACTATGATGAGGCGCTGGATAGTTTCGGAAAGAGGAAGGCCGAGTGGACTCCAGAAGAGATCCGCAAGGATCAGAAGGCGCTCGCCCTAATTCAGTTGCATCTTCATAATGATATTTTGCAGGAGTGTTTGAAAGAGAAAACAGCTGTAGAACTATGGCTGAAACTGAATCGATCTGTATGTCCAAGGATCTAACCAGTAAGATGCAGATGAAGATGAAGCTGTTCACCCTGAAGATGAAGGAGGAGGATTCAGTGATGAGCCACATCGCTGAATTCAAGAAGATCGTCGCCGACCTAGTGTCGATGGAGGTGAAGTATGATGATGAGGACTTAGGTCTTTTACTGCTATGTTCTTTATCAAATTCGTATGCAAATTTTCGTGACACCATACTTTTGAGCCATGATGAACTAACCCTAAAGAAAGTTTATGAGGCTCTCCAGTCTAGGGAGAAGATGAGAGGCATGGTGCAGAATGACGGGACGTCGTCCTCCAAGGGCGATGCTTTGCATATGAGAGGCAGAACTGAAAATAGATCCTCCAATGATGGCAATGATGGTAGAAAGAACTACAAAAGGAGAGGCCGTTCAAAGTCCAAGCCGCATGGTAATAAAAAGTTCTGTGTTTATTGCAAGCTGACAAATCATAATGTTGAGGATTGCAGAAAAGTACAGAATAAGGAGAAGAGGAAAAACAAGTCGGCTGGTAAGGTCTCTGTTGCTGCTACTGCGTCTGATGATGATTCTGGAGATTGTCTGGTAGTATTTGCTGGTTGTGTTGCTGGTCATGATGAATGGATTCTCGATTCCGCATGTTCATTTCATATTTGCACTAACAGAAATTGGTTTAGCTCGTATAAGCCTGTGCAGAAAGGGGATGTTGTGCGGATGGGAGATGATAACCCATGTGACATTGTGGGAATTGGATCAGTTCAGATCAAGACTGATGATGGCATGACACGCACGCTGAAAAACGTCAGGTATATACCAGAGATGTCCAGAAATCTTATCTCATTGAGCACGCTTGATGCAGAAGGTTACAAATATTCCGGTTCAGATGGTGTTCTGAAGGTATCAAAAGGTTCTCTTGTTTGCTTGAAAGATGATCTTAATTCTGCAAAGTTATATGTCCTTAGAGGGTGCACTTACCTGGTTCTAATTCCGCTGTTGCTGCTGTTACTAATGATGAACCTAGTAAAACTAACCTTTGGCATATGCGTTTGGGACATATGAGTCACCATGGTATGGCAGAATTGATGAAGAGAAACCTGCTGGATGGCTGCACTTCGAGTAAAATAAAGTTTTGTGAGCATTGTATTTTCGAGAAGCATAAAAGGGTACATTTCAACACTTCTATTCACACCACTAAAGGTACTCTTGATTATGTTCATGCTGATTTATGGGGTCTTTCCCGTAAGTCCTCACTTGGTGGTGCTCGTTACATGCTTACAATTATTGATGATTACTCTAGAAGGGTTTGGCCTTATTTTCTGAAACAGAAAGATGATACTTTTGCTGCTTTTAAGGACTAGAAAGTAATGATAGAAAGGCAAACTGAAAGGAAGATAAAATTGCTTCGTACTGATAATGGTGGAGAATTTTGTTCGCATGAATTTAATGATTATTGCAGATCAGAAGGCATTGTTAGGCATCACACCATACCCCATACTCCACAACAGAATGGTGTGGCCGAACGCATGAACAGAATCATCATGTCCAAGGCCCGTTGCATGCTGTCTAATGCCAGGATGAGCAAGCATTTTTGGGCTAAAGCTGCTAATACTGCCTGTTACTTGATAAACAGGTCGCCTTCTATTCCACTAAATAAAAGAACTCCCATTGAGGTATGGTCTGGTACGCCTGCTGATTATTCACAGTTGAAAGTTTTTGGATGCACTGCTTATGCTCATGTTGATAATGGAAAATTAGAGCCTAGAGTTGTTAAGTGTCTTTTCCTTGGTTATAGTTCGGGAGTCAAAGGCTATAAATTATGGAATCCTGAAACAGGAAAGACTTTTATGAGTAGGAGTGTTGTTTTCAATGAATCTGTGATGTTTACTGACAGTTTGCCCTCAGATCATGTTCCAGAAAAAGAGTTGCAGCGTATGCGCATGCAGGTGGAGCATGTTGATGATGATATAGGTGTGCAGGTGGAGCTGTTGATGACCATGGTGACCATGATAATGATATTGCTGAGGATGATGCTCATGATGATGTTCAGCAAACTCCTCCTATTTTGCAGTTAGAGGAGGATTTACCTATTGCTCAACGCAAGTCAAAAAGGACAATTGCACCTCCTAAGCGTTTTATTGAAGAGTGTAATTTGTCTTACTATACTTTGAGTTGTGCTGAACAGGTGGAGAATGTTCATGAGCCAGCAACCTATAAAGAAGCTATTCGTTGTGGTGATACTGAGAATTGGATTTCTGCTATGCATGAGGAGATGCAGTCTCTTGAGAAGAATAGTACATGGGAGATTGTACCTTTGCCTAAGAATAAGAAGACCATCAGCTGCAAATGGATCTTCAAGAGAAAGGAGGGTTTATCTCCAAGCGAGCCTCCAAAGTATAAGGCAAGGTTAGTTGCTAAAGGCTACAGTCAAATTCCGGGTGTTGACTACAATGATGTGTTCTCTCCAGTGGTAAAACATAGTTCAATTCGTACTTTCCTTAGTATTGTTGCTTCACATGATCTTGAGCTTGAGCAGTTAGATGTGAAGACTGCGTTTTTGCATGGAGAGCTTGAGGAGGACATATACATGGACCAACCAGAAGGGTTCATAGTGCCTAGCAAGGAAAAATATGTGTACAAGTTGAAGAGATCCTTGTATGGTTTGAAACAGTCCCCTCGTCAGTGGAACAAGAGGTTTGATTCATTTATGTTAGCACACAGTTTTAAAAGATCTAAGTATGATAGCTGTGTTTACATCAAGCATGTTAATGGATCATCTATATATTTGCTATTATATATTGATGATATGCTGATTACTGCCAAGAGTAAGATTAAAATCACTAAGTTAAAGAAGCTATTGAGTAGTGGTTTTGATATGAAAGATCTTGGTAGTGCTAAGAAAATTCTTGGTATGAAAATTAGTAGAGACAGAAAATCTAGTTTGCTATTTCTTAGTCAACAAAATTATATCAAGAAAGTTCTTCAGCGTTTCAACATGCAAAATGCTAAGGCTGTTAGTACCCCTATTGCACCTCACTTTAAGTTGTCAGCTGCTCAGTGTCCTAGTACAGATGCAGAGATTGAATACATGTCAAGGGTTCCTTATTCTAGTGCTGTTGGGTCTTTGATGTATGCCATAATTTGCTCTCGTCTAGATTTGTCATATGCTATGAGTCTTGTTAGTAGATATATGTCTAATCCTGGCAAAGAACATTGGAGGGCAGTTCAGTGGATTTTCAGGTACCTTAGAGGCACAGCAGATTCCTGTTTAAAGTTTGGAAGAACTGATAAGGGTCTTATTGGCTATGTGGATTCTGATTATGCTGCTGATCTGGACAGGCAAAGATCACTTACAGGTTATGTGTTTACTGTTGGCAGTTGTGCTGTGAGTTGGAGGGCTACTTTACAGTCAGTTGTTGTTTTGTCTACTACTGAAGCAGAATATATGGCTATTTGTGAAGCGTGCAAAGAATTAATTTGGCTGAAAGGTTTGTACGCTGAGCTTTGTGGAGTTGAATCTTGCATAAGTTTGCACTGTGACAGTCAAAGTGCAATTTACCTCACTAAAGATCAGATGTTCCATGAGAGAACTAAGCACATAGATATCAAGTATCATTTTGTGCGTGATGTGATTGAAGAAGGTAAGCTGAAGGTATGCAAGATTAGTACTCATGATAATCCTGCTGATATGATGACAAAGCATGTTCCTGTTGCTAAGTTTGAGCTGTGCTCAAGCTTAGTTGGTTTAATTGGATAGTCCAAGAGACTATTGTTGGCACCAGTGATTTTCTATCTTTGTTATGTTCAGGATGAAGGGTTGATTTATGATACAAGATGAATTTGTCTCAAGGTGGAGTTTGTTGGAGTTGTTCCAAATTCACTCCAGGATATAGGCCGGGCTTCTGACGGAGCGAAGCGGAGGCCCGTCGCTAATGTTTCGTGGAGACTTGATTCTCTTATAAGCCGCCATTGGCGTGTAACCCAAAACTCTTAAGATAGTGAGATTGTTGCTGGCTGGTGCCCATGGCTCGTCGCTAATGTTTCGTGGAGACTTGATTCTCTTGTAAGCCGCCATAGGCGTGTAACCCAAAACTTTTGAGATAGTGAGATTGTTGCTGGCTGGTGCCCGTGGTTTTTCCCCTTCACATCGGAGGGGTTTTCCACATTAAATCGTGTGTCTCCTCTGTGACTTGATTCTTTACTTCATATTCCTATACGTCGTTCATAACATATGTATGCGTACACTGGCCGGAGATCCCTATACCTCTGGACTCTCCACGTACGTCGTCGTTGATTGAGCTCGTAGGGTGCGCGCGTGCGTGTGCTCTGCTTCAATTCTTAATTTTTCGTTCCATCCGGCCACCAAATTTTGGCAACTTTTATATATTTTTTCTTGACCAGTTGGTCTAACCTCCAGGTGACGTCCCCTGTCATCTGAGTTCAAATCTTTGGTTAGATAAATTTCTGGTCAGCGGTGTAGAAAAAAACCTCATTGTCTGTCCCGCGTTCCTAAAGCACAAGTAAAATGGATCCGCCCTTTCAACCGGGTAACGAGACCCTGTGTGTGGGCGGAGCATGTGGTTCGAGGATTTTGTCGGGCTGGGTAAGAAATCCTCTATCTTAAGCTAAAATAGCTTATGGTGTCTACCCTGCAGCCTGAGTTTTTGTTTTTAACCCAAAGGAGAGGAAGAAGAATTTAAGGACATTAGCTAATAGGCAATGCATATGGTTCTGTTCGTTTGTCTTATAAGCCGAACTATTTCAACGAACGAAAAGTATTTTTCTCTCACAATAAATCAGCAAGCAGTGTTTTCAGCCATGACTTTTCAGCAAAGCAATCAGGGCCTATATCCTCTTACGTCACCAGCAAGGGCAATGTGGAAAGAAACAAATTAAGTGTGTACGTGAAGACAAATCTCAGCTGGTAGATGGCCATACCTAGCTACAGGAGTAAAAAAAAATACTCCTTTGCAATTTCTTGAGTATCGAGGGTTTGCTTAGATGCAAAAAGCTCATTTTTTATCTCTAGCCCATCTGAACAGACGACCGTTAATAAGTGGACTAATTTCTTACTTAAAAGTCAAAACCCTCCAACTAGTTATTAGCCAGCTTGCTGGCCAAACCTAGCTAATTTAGGCTGCTTTTAGCCCTAGGTAGTAACTAGTCCTATCTTATCTAAGCATGCCTAATTCAGTAATTCTACTCTTATTTTTTCACACAGTGAAATAGATATCTGCATAATGGAAATGAAATATAAATAGAAATTATAAGATTACACTAATAAAAAATGTTAGACATATCTTAGAAGGCCATGGCCCCTGGCGGCCCAACCTTAGGCCCTCCACAATGTAGGGCTTGAGTGCTGCCTAAAGAAGAGAGAGAAGAATCTGACACCGCTCTCCCCGTTGCAGCGAGCGAAGCCAACTCTCAGCGACGCCAAGAAAACTAAACTGGGAGCGGAGAACGTACTTGCGTCGCTGCTTGAAACATAAAAAACTATTTTTTTTCTGGCTCACCGCGTCATCCAAGCCGGTATAAATGTTGCTGTGACTGTGCAGACGGAGGGAAAAGTTGCATTACTTTATTCACGTGGGTACCAGTACAGCTAGGGAGGACCGTTGCCATGTTTTCGCACACACTGCAGGCCAGGAAGAGTGGTGCCCGAATTCACCCTGTGTCAGATAGGAACAGTAGTAGGCAGCACCCACATTGTGGACGGCCTTAGCTCCGCCACTGGCCGGGTCAGGCTCCAGCACTCATGTCGCGGCACATCTGAGTTCCGTATCTATTCTATAATTCTATTCCACTGTGTGAAAAAATGGGTCATTCATTGCATTTCCATTGCAGATTTGCAGCGGAGACCTGGGTCATGTCCTCGGTGGTGTTCTGTCCAGGTAAGTTGTGTAGGTGGACTTTTTTATTTATTTGTCTTGCATATTTCAGTATTATGTTTCTTGAATTGCGTCTTTTGCTTGGTTTTCCACTTGTATTCAAATATGTGTTCTACAAAACATGTCTTCTTCAATACAAGTGGAACTATATCAATAGTGTATATGCATATGTATCAAAAGTATGTTTATTTCTCCTGTTTCAGATTTTAATTGACAGTCAGATTTGGTCGTTAGTGACCGCCAACAAATCCCCTAAGCTTAACCTTTGCTCATCCCGAGCAAATAGCTAAGTACTTGGTTGTTGATCAGGTGTTGCTACTATGCCAAATATAATTCACAAGTGCCATGCTTATAACAAAGTATTCTTCCGTAATTTAAATAAGTTGGTATTTTATCCACCCTTTACCTTGATCCCAGTGGGGCGTATAGCTTTTCCAAGTTCTTGGACGGTTACAAGATAGAATGGTTATAACAGAATTATCAATCATTCGTTCTTTGATTCACCATCCATCTGAAGGTTTTATAAGTTTTACAAAAATAAATGTAAGTTCCTCGAATGATTCTCTCGATCGCTCAATGTGTATGAATCCTCACCAAAGGCATTGAAATTTTTGCCTTCTATCTCATATCCTACCACTAAGGCTTTTGAGTGGAGTTTTGGGTAGGTATGAAATTTTGAGGCATACTTGCATCACATATTTTGCTAAGTCAAAAACCAGACCTCAAGGAGATGCAAGTCACACTTAGATCAAGACGTGCAAGTGTGTGGAATTTTTATAATGTTCCTAATTCTAAATATTTTTTGTACTCCTTGAATTATGACTCTCTCTCTCTTTGGATAAATGCCTTTATTTGAAAGTATGGGCTATCTTTATTTCTTTCTTTTCTTCTCTCTTTTTCTTCGTGCTCTTTGGTATGCATTTTTTTTTCTCTTATGCCTTTTGGCATGTGTTGACGGTCACTAACACCAATTATAAACCGTCAACATAACCTACATTTATATTTAATTCCATCATCAAATATAGATATAGGGGTATCAACTAATGAATTCCACAAGCTTTGGTGGTTTCATAGCCACAGGAGGATTTATCCAGAAAACAGCTCTCGGGACCACTGTCATACACTCCAAACAAGCAAACCGACGACAAGTGATTCAACCCGCGAAAACTGTGAAAGACAACTTTAGAATGTTCCAGAGGACATCACGCCGAAGCTTGGGCCAAACGGCCATGAAAGTGGGCCAGCCGGCCCAAGCCCTAGGGTGGCCGGCATGCTCCGGAGTCCGTTTGCCCTCCGCCACCTCGTTTGCGTTTCCAAGTTCCACACCGTTAATTTAAAGTGGTTTATAGTCGGTGCATCCAACAGTGATCGAGGGAATTGACGCGGACTGATGATGTGGCGATTCCTTGCCCCCTACTCCACCTTGATTCCTTGCCCCCTACTCCACCTTGGCCTATATATAGTATCCTCTATCCCCTTCTGTGGAGCAATCCTAAAACCCTAATTCATATCATGAGGATCAGAGCCAGCTATCAAGAGAAGATTAGTTCTCCATAGGATCTAGTCTTATAAATAATAGTGAGATAGAGAGTAAGGGAAGAGTTTTCAAGGAGGTGCCGGTCTATCGGTGCCCTCTCTACGGCTTGTACCTTGTCGGATTCAAGTTCTATCTGAGCTTTCCTTCGAGATATCTCTGGTAATCAACTTCTAATTTGAGTAAGCATCTTGTTTATATTGTTCATCAGGATCACGACTCTTTTGAGTGCTTTATTCTCTACATAGGAGGAGTAGAGTATTAATCGTAAGTATAAGTATGGTGCTCAGACTTAGGTTAATTGTGGATGCACCCTGCATTCCAGAAGGTGATAGATCGCATGAGTGACATAAGTTCTATATAGCCTGTGCTGTATAGCTTCGTTGATCTTTTGTACTCCACCTCCTGTCTGTAGGCGCACGTAGGACACGGTTGCGAAGGAAAGCATCATTTGCTGGTGTCTTTCCCTAGTAATGTCCCCAGTTGAATAGTAGAAGATATAAGCTTACCCAAGTCAGAACTAGAGAACCTTAGTTTTTCCTCTCTATGCTCCTATTTATCCTAACCTTGTTGCTACCCTTAGTTAAGTTAGACCATAGTTAGTCTCACATGTTTCCCTGTGGATACGATACTTGGAATACCTTCGGGTGAAAGTTACAGTGGTATCCGTGCGCTTGCTGATTTATTTGTGTGTGTTAAATATACCAACAAGCTTTCTAACGCCGTTGCCGGAGAAACGGTTGCTAAATTGACTACGAGCCTGGCTTAACCATTTATATTTTATTATTTCTTTTATTTTAATTTTTCTTTTAGCATGGATTACACTTCTATGTATCAATATGCTAAACCCACGAGCGCAAGCCTAAAGCCACCAGAATCTTCAGAGCCTATCATAACACCTGACTATGAGGTGCGCCCATGTTTTTATAAAACTGATTCAAGATCAATCCTTCTCGGGAGAAGGCGATAAAAACCCATACTCATACCTACAAGAGTCTGAACAGACCTGTGCATGCTTGCTGTGGGGGGTACGACTTCGGATACCCATAGCAGACTACATGGGTTGCGCTCCTAGGGGCGGTCCAGCCCATAAGATGAAGACCTACGGTGCATGACACTACTCGGTGTGTACCGCAAGACATCAAGGGCGATATCCTGAAGATACTATGAGATCTGTTAGGATATGTTCGATCCCATTATTCCTGTAATCTGTTATTAGTTTTCAGTTATCTCTTAGATCTAACCGACTTGTAACCCTACCCCCGGCTATATAAGGCAAGTAGGGGACCCTCTCAAAACACATGCAATATCATACAATAGCCAATACAAATCAACAGACCATAGGTGTAGGGTATTACATCGTGCTGACGACCCAAACCTGTCTAACTCTTATGTCTCTGTTGCCTTCTTGTTCTTGATTACGTGCACCACTGCCAATAAATCTACCTTCGTAGGATACCCCTCGGAGGACTACCGACGATATTCTGTAGATAGTTAGCACGCCAGTTAGGGGTGTGTGTGATGTTTCTATAATGAGCAAGATGGTACATTTTGCAGGCTTTTCGTCCTCCCAAAGCCCAGCCTGATCTTTATGATCGGATCGATCTCCTAGGTCATCAATGCTAACGGAGACGGAGAGATCATCGAGCTGGTGCAGATCAATTCTATGCCCACCACACCAGCACCTACAACAATAGATCCAATCTTGGAACCGCCTTCGAGGTCGTCTTCACCAACAACTCGTCGCATGCGCCCTCGCTATCCGAGGAAGCAGATCAACAACAACGATCTGATCGCATCCATTGATCAGGTTAGCCAAAAGCTCGCCAACTGCCTCTCCATCGTGGAATCGGCTTTGACTACTCTGGTTTAGCGCCGATTGCCCTCCAATTCTGATCTATCTGAGGCAGATCATGAAACTCTAGGGGCTACGGCCGCCATCCATCAGGATTACCTAAGGGGCAAATTCGCCAACCAGGTGGGAGACATCTATCCTCTCACCAACCCAATCGCCGACCAGCTCTTGCCGACTATCAATGTGCTGCAAATCGGCCGACGTCCTGAAGCATCCCTCCACACCATCTTGGAGGAAAATCCAGACTCCGAGTCCTAGGGCTCTATGGAGACTATCACCGAAACCGCCGCCATCCAACCTCCTTTCCCACCCTTCTGAGGGGGCGGGATTTTTAACGTCAGTGTCGACAGCCCTCCATAGGATAGAGAAACCGATGAGGACTGCGCCGCTTGTGTCAATAGAAATGCCAACCATGCGCAGCGTCGAGCAAATGAGGCCACCATTGTGCTAGTTGAGGCTGCTCACAATAGAGAGTTGCTTGACTCGCAAGGGAGGCCATGCCTACTCCACCACAACCTCAATGACGAATTCGTCCATGTCGACGACCACGATGTCTACAAGACCCCAAGCGCCAACTTGGCCGTGGACGCTAATGAGCTTGCTCGGCTCGAGCAAACGCCAGAAGTCACCAAGGTCGCCGCAATGCTTAAAGTTGCACATTGCCAGGTCAACGAGATCCGCTAGGATCAGAGACCTTCCTACTCGATAAGCTCGATTCACCGATCTGCCGCGCCAAGATCCAATCACCGCCCCAGCAGAAGCCGTTTTGCCGATCAACAGTGTGATGATGGACAACCCCTCCAGGGGGGAGTGAGGGGGAATCACATTGACTACCCTCACCAACATGACTAAGAAGTCGACCAAGACATCCGAGTGCACATCAACAATCTCTAGGACGCGCGACGTCATATCGACGGGCATCGTTTCTCTCGCCATGAAGAGGAAGTACATCGGTGTTAAGAATACAAGCACGAGTTCGGCAATCTAGACGCAACCCTCCAGCCACAACACCGATAATGCCGATGATCCTGACAGTGACAATCCCAAAGGGCTCTAAGCATTCACGAGAGCACTTCGCACACTCCAGTGGCCCTATGGTTTTAAAATCATCAGGGTTGAGCCCTACGAGGGATGGATGAACCCCATACAGTGGCTACAAGCGTATGCCACCACTGTGCATGCTGCCGGGGGAGATACCAGTGTCATGGCAAACTATCTTCCCGTCATGCTCACACCAACCACAATGAATTGGTTCACGAGCCTCGCCCTGTATTCTATTAGATCTTGGAAACAGCTAAAGAAGGTCTTCACCGACAACTACATGGCTACGTGTACTCGGCCGTGCACCAAGCACGATATGAATTGCATCTATCAGAAACCATCTGAGCTCCTTCATAGCTACATCAGACATTTTTCTGAGATGAGGAATTCTATTCCCAACATAACGGAAGCAGAAGTCATCACCGTCTTCATCTAAGGACTCCATCACCGTGACCTCCACTCCAAATTCAATCATAAGCCGCCAAAGGGGATTGGCAAGATGATCACAACCGCCGATCAGTACTTTGACGCTGAAGAGGCCAAAATTTGCTTCAACGAGGATACGGGCACTCACCGCTCAACTCACCATAGCAACGAGCACCCTGATAAATGACTCCACAATGACTGCCGCTACGACGACCGTGGTCACCATCGAGAAAGTGGTCGCAATCGGCTAGAGGGGTCCAAAGTTGGTCAATATCACCGCCGCTGAGCAGACAACATCGTCGCCGCCATTGACAAACCTCATGTCAAGCGTAACTACGATGAGTAGTACAAGAAAATCCTCGAATGCCCATGCCCTCTCCACAAGAACAATAAGCACAAGATGAAGGACTGCCTTGGCTTGGCTAAGGAATTCTAGGCCAAAAAGAAGGACGACGACGACGATGGAGCTAGAGGTCGCCGACCACCTAGGGACAACAACAACACTTTGTAGGATCATGACAAAGTGGTTGCCGCTATCTTTGGGGACCTCACCGCCGCTAAGAGCAGAAGAGATCGATAGCTCACCGCCCATCAGGTGCTCGCCGTCAACATGGAAGACGCCATCGCCAACCCCTGCTATCTCCCCTGGTCTGAGGTCCCCATCACCTTCAGTAGGGCCGACCAGTGGGTAGACATCCCATACATAAGGCGTTTCCCCCTTGTTCCTGATGCAACCTTCAAGAAAGTACTCTTTAGGAAGGTACTCGTCGACGACGGAAGTGCTTTGAACCTCCTATTCACCGGAGCCCTAAAAGAGCTGGGCCTTGGAATAGAAGACCTCATGCCCTCTGACTCCTCCTTCTAGGGTGTGGTACCTGGTAGGGTATCCAAACCACATAGAGAGATCACCCTCCTGGTACCATTCGACACGGCTAGCAACTTCTGCGATGAGCACATCAACTTCTACGTCGTCGACTTCAACACCGCCTACCACGCCATACTTGGCCGGCCAGCTCTAGCCAAGTTCATGGCCATACCGCACTATGCCTATTTGGTATTGAACATGCCTTCACCTGCAGGAGTTCTGGCTCTATGGGCCAACCTCTCCATCGCCTACACCTACGAAATAGAGATTCTCTCCCTCGCCAAAGCCACTGACCTCTCCATCTAGATGGCTAGCATGGTCAACAACTCCAAGATGGTGCCCGCCGACGACATGGAGATCCCAGCACTAGAGCCTCCTCGCGCCTCTACCAAGTCTAAGGAAACAAAGGAGGTCAGCCTTGTCCTCGATGACCCCACCAAGATCGCCAAGATTGGGGCTCACCTCAACACCAAATAGAAAAGCACGCTTGTCTCCTACCTACGTGATAATGCCAATGTGTTTGCCTAGAAACCTGTAGATAGGCTGAGGGTACCACGGGAGAAGATCGAGCACTCCTTGAACGTCTCACCGATCACCAAGCCGATCAAGTAGAAACTTCGATGATTCGTGTCAAGCAAGAAGGAGGCTATTAGGGTAGAAATAAAATGGCTCCTAGTAGCTGAATTTATTAAAGAAGTGTATCATCCTGAGTGGCTAGCAAACCCAGTTCTTGTTCAAAAAAACAATAAAGAATGGAGGATGTGCATTGACTGCACCGATCTCAACAAACACTGCCCTAAAGACCCCTTCGGTCTGCCTCAGATAGACAAGGTTGTAGACTCCACCACCGGTTGCGAACTCCTCCCCTTCCTCGACTATTACTCTAGCTATCACCAGATACCCTCAAAGAAGACGACCAGATCAAAACATCGTTCATCACGCCTTTCAGTGCGTATTGCTATACCACCATGTCCTTTGGACTTAAAAACACTGGGGTGACCTACCAAAGGGCCATCTAGATGTGCCTTGATCAACAGATAGGCCGCAACATCGAAGCTTACATCAATGATGTGGTCATCAAATCCAAAACCTCTGATAGTCTCATCGCTAACCTCGAAGAAACGTTCGCCAACCTGAAAAGATACCGATGGAAGTTGAACCCTTTAAAGTGCATCTTTGGAGTTCCATCCGACATACTCCTAGGCTACATCGTCAGCGCCTGCAGTATTGAACCCAACCCAATAAGGTCTCTGCCATTACCAATATGAAATGGCCAACCTATGTAAAGGATATATAGAAGCTCATAGGGTGCATGGCTACTCTCAGCCACTTTATATCATGCCTCGGCAAAAAGGGACTACCATTCTTTAAACTACTCAAGGCCTCTGAGCACTTCTCCTGGTCGTAGGAGGCTAATATGGCTTTCGAGTAGCTCAAGTCATTTCTAATGAAGCCTCCGATCATGATGGTGCCTCAACCAGATGAAACCCTATTGATCTACATTGCTGCCACTTCTCGTGTCGATAGCACAGCTATCGTCGTCGAGCACGAGGAAGGTGGACACGCCTATAAGGTACAATGTCCGCTCTACTTCATCAGTAAGGTTCATAATGAGTCCAAAACTCGTTACCCTCAGGTTTAGAAGCTGTTATACGCCATTATGGTCACGTCACGCATTTTCCACCATTACTTCGAGTACTACAAGATCACCGTGGTCACTGAGTTCCCTCTAAGGGACATCCTCTGCAACAAAGAGGCCAATGGTCACATCATCAAGTGGGCTATCGAGCTTGGCACTTATTCCATAGAATTCAGAAGCAGGCCTACCATTAAGTCATAGGCGCTAGCTGACATCGTCGCTGAGTGGATCGAGATCCAAGAGCCCATCCCCACTGCTTGCCCTGAGCACTGGGTGATGTACTTCGACGGTGCCCTCAACATCAATGGTGCCGGTGCTGGCATTTTGTTTATTACTCCATCCAAGGACAAGCTCCGATACATCCTCTGAATTCATTTTCCAGCCTCCAACAACGCCGTGGAATATGAAGCATGTCTCCATAGGCTTCGTATAGCCATCGAGCTTGGCGTCAAACGCCTCATGGTATATGGAGACTCCGCGCTGGTTATCAACCAAGTCAACAAAGATTGGTCCTGTTCTAGTGAGAAGATGGATGCATACTGCGTCGAGATCAGGAAACTCAAAGAAAAGTTCTACGGTATCGAGTATCAACATGTGGTATGAGACAAAAATCAGCTCGCCGACCACCTATCTAAGATAGGCTCTTCTCGCGCCACGATTCCGCTTGGGGTCTTCATTCAAGACCTCTTTACACCGTCTATTAAGGAAGAGAAGGAAGGTCAAAAAATCTCCCCGCCGAGCAGCTGGTACTTGCAGTACCTTCGTCGCCCGTAGATTGGAGGGAATAGATTATCAATTACCTCACCAGCGTCGACGTACCTGCCGACAAGACCAAAATTGAATGCCTTATTCATCGTAGCAAGCATTACGTGCTGGTAGATGGGAACTTGATGAGGAAAAGTGACAAGGAAGGGATACTGTAGAAATGCATCACCCTAGAAGAGGGAGTGAAATTACTCCTCGAAATTCACTCTGGTTCGTGTGGCAATCACGTGGCCTCTAGAAACCTGGTCGGCAAAGCTTTCTAAGCTAGTTTTTATTGGCCCATGACCATCACTGACACAGAAGACATCGTCTGATGTTGTGAAGGGTGTCAATTTTTTGCCAAGCAAATACACGTGCTGGAGTAGGAATTGCAGACCATCCCAGCTTCTTGGCCTTTTGCATGCTGGGGACTAGACATAATCAGACCTTTCAAGCCTGCGCCAGGCGGGTTTCAGTATGTATATGTTGCCATTGATAAGTTCTCCAAGTGGATCGAATACAAGCCGCTTGTTTCGGCCACTGCAAAGAAGGCAGTCGCGTGTGCCTCGGCACCGCCATGCTCGATCGTGCTCGCCGTGCTCATGCTCGTCGTGTGCTCTCGTGCTCATGCTCGCCGTCCTCGTCCCTCGCCGTGCTCGCCGGAGGAACTCTGCCCCGTTTGCGCATGTGAGCAATTGCAACCGTGTGTGCATATATGGTGTGTGTATTAGTCTGTGTGTGACATGTGTGTGCATATTATTTTTTCGACATAGAAAAACTAGATAGATTTTATTTGTAGAAAAATAGAAAAATGTAGTAGTTAACTTTAATATATATATATATAGAAAAAATGTTGAGTGCTACGAATTGTAGAAAAAATGTAGTAGTGTACTACAATTTATAGTTGTAGAAATATATTTGAATCTTCGTCACAATTGAAAAGATTGATTTTATTAGTGCTATGAATTTTTGGTATATATATATATCTGAATTCTGATATATTGACATTATTATTGTGACATGAATTTTGATACATTTTGACATTAACTTGGCCGAGCTCTGCTCCAAACCCTAACCCGACCGAGCTCCTCTCCAAACCCTAACGATGGCGTAAATAATAACCCTAAATTCTATATAGTTATATATATTTGAATTTGATTCTTCATAATTAATGTGACATGAATCCGCTCCAAACCCAAACCAAGGCGCAAACCCCAACTAGATCGAGCTCGGCGTAAATAATAACCCTTGAAGTCTATATATAGTTATTTAAGTTTAAGCCACTGACTTGCTACATTTGCATATGCATGACTAGTGTATGGTTTTTATTTATATATAGTTGTGGTAATTAAGATGGCCGAGCTGCAAGATGACTATGACCAGAATGAGGCCATGATGAACATTATCAATGCCGACACTCTATATGGCCCCAACAACTAGAATGAGGCCGATCTGGAGTTCGATGACGGCTCTCAATACTTACTGAATTTTGAAGATGAGCAAGAACTTCTTGTCCAAGAAAATCCTATGCAAGAAAATGTAGGTGAGGTAGATTTGTTAATAATCATGCATCTCTTATATATATGAAATTAAACATAGTTCCAATAATTCCTATATATATATATGTATTACTAAATCTTTGTGTTTCTACGTATGTCACCCTCTAGATCGATGACGTCGACAAAAAGTAGTAAAAGTGTATAAGGCCCGACAAAACTGTTAGAGGGTCACTACATAATCACAAAAGTTGATCCTGATAATGGCAAACTGCTCCAGCCAAAAAACAATACAAAGAAGTTCATAAACCACTGGGGGTTCTTGTTAGGGACAGGGTCCCGATCAGAATCCGTGAATGGAAACAGAAGAAGGATGATCCTATGATCAGTTTTGCTTCTGAGCGAGAGATGGACCTTTTTTTGGGATTCAGTCACTACACATTTCAATCTACCAGTAGGTGAAGATTTAAGAAAACTAGTTAAAAGTTGGGCTCTCAAGAAGATGGTCACACAATTCTAGACCTGTAAGAAGAAGCTGTACAATGACTTTGTCAAGAAGAATCTAACTCTAGATTTTAGTCAAATAGCCCATACAAAAAGTTGAGGGACAACTAGCCTGAATTTGTGAGGCACAAGACCTCGGAAGAGGGTGAGAAATAGGTGAGAAGAAACCAACATAATGCACGGTAGAAGGTATACCATCATAAAACGGGATCATGTGGCTATAGGAGTGTCATTCCAAAGTGGCAAAGAATGGAAGCAAACCTACTTGCTAAAGGGATCCATCCATTTTCACTCAAATGGCCCTAACACTCCAAGAATTGGTTTTTGCACATGGGGGATCATTGGACCCATAGACCAGAGAGCTGGTTATTGGTGGGGAAATTGGAAGAGCAGCACAAAGACTTATCGATATTGTAGATGCTTCTGCCAGTGGTGTCTTTGCGCCCAACCGAGAGAAGGATGAGTCGATGTATGCCCTCTAGACTCATGAACACCCTAGGATAACACGAGGCAAAGGGTTGATTTCATGGTGGCATGGCTTTCCTAAGGACGCTGCTACCTACAGAAGCCGCCAGTGAAGGAAGGATGAGGAGGTATAG
Organism: Miscanthus floridulus; assembly: GCF_019320115.1. Lineage (NCBI taxonomy): Eukaryota > Viridiplantae > Streptophyta > Magnoliopsida > Poales > Poaceae > Miscanthus > Miscanthus floridulus. The sequence goes on from NC_089588.1 coordinate 86,164,855, forward strand.
CGGATCCATAGGTTAGACGAGGCGGTGCTTCAATCACAGGAGCGAGAACTAAACATGGAAACGAGAATGCAAGAGGAAATCAAATGGCAAGTGGCACTATAGTTGAGTAGCTAGAGGCAGTCGTGAACATCAGAGCATGTAGTCAACATTAGCCCTCTCAGCTAAAAAGAAGTTGCGCTTCCACTGAGCTCCCAAATCAAGATGACGCATTGCAGCACTTCCCCTTGGATGACATCACCGTGCCTTTGACGCCATGTGAGCTGCACATTCCCTTGTTGAATATCAGTGCCACAGTCTTGGTGGCGCACAACACTATTTCTCCTGTGGTCCCTGACAAGACACCAACAATCCATGGGAATCCAATTCCACCTGGCTATTATAGCGTCTAGGTGGATAGAGTTATCAAAGACCATAGGGAGTGCCTCTTGACTTTCCTAGAGGTGATGGGGAGAAGACCCTAGGACAAGCAGAGCATTCATTCGTTTTATGGTGTAAGCGCTACATCATTATTCCTGGTGCGGCAGCTAAGGTACCGTTGCCTCCTCCTCAACTACCTCATGATAGCTGCGGATGAAAGTGAATGAAATAGTTTTTCAATAATTAATCATTCTCAATTATTGGCTTCTCACATAATAAACATTTAGTCCCAATCATTTTTGTACTCACAGGTCTCCCAACCTGAGTCCACTTCCATCCCATGATGATCATCAGTGTGCTCTAGACTATGATGATGCGTTCCATGGCATGGCTACATCTCCATCTCCATCTCCTCCAAGGCAGTGTCCCCCTCCTCAGCCTCCCATGCCGCAAAGCTAGAAGAGGCCCCCACCCCTAGTGAAGTCCCTGATGAAGAAGAAAGCCAACCATCGTAAAACAAAGCCCCTTCCAGAGAAGCTACCTTATGAGAAGTCTAAAGAGGAATCAAAAGTGGCGGCACAAAAAGATTTGGATAACTTGTGGAAAAGTTTAGAAGAATCAAAAGCAAGGAGGTTGGAACTTCAGAAAAACCCACCAAAGCCGCACTACATAGCTTAACGAGAACTAAGGAAAAAATCAATGAGCGCGAGAAAAAGCAGCATGATGCATATATGCCCTCGCCATTATCGAACTATGAACACTCTCTCAACAAGTCATATAAGGCGTCGCTAAAAGTGAAGAGAGCAGGGAAAGATGTTGCACAGCTCGGGAAGCAATCTATCGACCCGCTAGTTGTTGAAGGTGATTTCACAAACGCACAAGGCAGTCCAATAATAAGGAGGCACTAGAAGACTTCATGGCCACCATAGGTCTCACAGCTGAACAACTCATGGGGGGAGCATCGATACCAACAGGCGACTATGATATTTACCGGACCTATGTGTATGGCCAAAGTCTTGTCAACCCTAAGTACTACTTATCACTGGGTACGTAGATGTTCTTGTTGAACAAGTGGTACTTAATAGTGACCAAGAATGACGAAGCAGCATGGCTTGTTGCTAGAGTGAGTCCAGAGCATTACTTTTACTATGACGTTATACATATTGAGTTTAATGAAATACACCAACTATTTGTAACACCTTTGGTGTTACGCCCTAAACAAATTACTAAACAATGTCATGAGCATCAGGTTTATGTGATAATGCATGTGGTGGAATGCGTGGATAAAATTTTTAACCTAAGATGATAAGAAAAAACAATTAAATGAGAAGTTATTCAATAATGCATGTATATCAAGTAGGGTTTAAAACCAATTTTTATTGAACAAAAATGCTATAGAATATATATGTAGAACTTAAATAAAGTTTGGAATATGAACTTTATAGATGACAATGAAATCCTTGCTGTAGAAAAATAACATTACTAGCTCATATTTTTAATAGCCTAGAAATGCAATTTGGAATCAAGTTCAGCTCAAAAAGTTATAATATTTCAAGTATGTTGATAGCTAGACAATGCTATGTTTGGTAATTTATTTTGTGAAATTGAGTTAAGAACTGGTGTCGTGTTTTAGCTCAGGTTGGTAGCCTCATATCACCTCTGGAGAATGGTGAAGATGGTTTATGTTCCAAATCAACCGTTAGTTTTTATAGGCGCTTTAAAATTCATTCAAGATATGATTTGGGGTAGTTCACTGGGTGAGCGCGGTCACCACATCTCGTGCGACTGCCCTAGCCTAGCCACCACTGGCTCTACCAAGTGGATCCGTTGCTACTGCTCGCACGGCCAAACAGCGCTGCAGCCTACCTCATCGCGCTGCCACACCGCCGACCCGCCTCATGCCGTGACGTAGGGTGTCATCGCATAACCATCGTGTCCGCGCCTGTCCCCTATGCCAATACCCCGCTGCTGGCCCGGTTAGATGCTGCGCACACATGGGCGAGCTCGTCGTCACCTTGCCATTAATGGCACCACACCCACGTGGGCCATGTCAGTCGATGGACGCACACGCCTGTATGATTGCATCTGCACGCATAACACCCAGATCATGCTGGCCACATCCCGCCAAGCCGAGATCGAGATGAGCCCACTTGCCGCCTCGTCTCTCTCTCTCCCTCTGCTACCATCGTCGAGCCATGCCATCAAATTGGCCACCGAGTGATCACTTCCATTTAATTCCGCACGTCGTGGCTTCACCATCAAGTTCTCTCGCTGCCCGACCCCACCTAGCCATGAAGAAGGCACTGCCAAGCTCCAATTTGGTGCTTTTTTCGTCGCTATGCTGATAAGGCCATGTCTGACTATGGACGAGGGCAGCCCTCCTACCATCCCTCCCGAGCCAATTCACCTAAACCACTAGCTTCGTCTTGCCTCCCTCTCCACCTTGCGCACGCTAGTGGAACCGCTACCGCCTCCCCATCGCCGCTGACGTTACCGCGCAACCGTGGTGCGGCGCCGCACAACTCAACTACGTATGGCCACACCTCCTCCACCATCCTGCACCCCAACCATCACCTCGGCTAGGTCCATAGTAGTCTACTAATGCTCCCTCGCTAGCCAGTTAGGTTCTTAGGTGCTCTGGTTTGCCGGGCAGCCGCGCCACCATCGTGAACGACCGCATGCCACTGCAGCTGGCTCTAGCGAGTCATGTCGCCCTGTGTTGCTGCTTAGCATAGCCGCTCGGGTCGGGGATGGTGACCGACACGATAGGTGGGCCACACGTATGGGCCACGTGGGAAATTCGCTTTTCTTTCCTAGTGAATTAGTAATAGGTTTCTAATTTTATTTTTGAACGGATCTTTGGTAATTAATATAAAATCATGTAGGTGTCCAAAAATTGTGAAACAAATTTTGTTAGATTCATAAAATTGTGATCTATCTGTTGGTATAATTAGTTTATACATATACGTGTTGACTAGGAGCTATTAAATCATTTGAGAATGCTTTATATTATTAAATTAATCATTGTAGGAATGTTTGTGGTAAATTGGTGAATTAGGGAAAGGATGGGGGGTTAAGTGAGAAGGTCAGAGAGAGGGGGAAATAGTGTTAGCACTTAGTTGTGATTTAGGAGAAGTGCGAGGCCTCTTTTGCAAAAGTGCCAACGCACGTGGGACTCCCTATCGCGGGTCGCCTCACGAGCAGGCTGACCTCGTGTGGGCCGTGCCAGCGGGCCACTAACTGCGCACTACGCCATGTGGGCCGCGCGTCTGGGCCGCGTGGGAAATTCACTTTTCTTTCCTAGGGAATTAGTAATAGTTTTCTAATTTAATTTCTGAACTAATCTTTGGTAATTAATATAAAATTATGTAGGTGTCCAAAAATTGTGAAACAAATTTTGTTAGGTTCCAAAAATTGTGATCTATCTGCTCGTATAAATAGTTTATACATATACGTGTTCATACTAGGAGCTATTAAATCATTTGAGAATGCTTCATATTATTAAATTAATCAATGTAGGAATTTTTGTGGTAAATTGGTGATAGCTTTAGTCCTAGAATTTTTATAGTAGGTTCATTGTATTATTATGTGCTCCCTGTAATTTTGTAGCCTTAGAATAGACTAAGCATAAGGGTAGTTAAATGCACTTTTTTCAATATACATTAAATCATTAGCAGAATAAAGATACCCTTAAATTGCAAAACTGAGTGTTTGTTAGTTGAACCCAACACTTTGCTTGATGAAGAAGATAGTTAGCTTAGTATCTTAGTCATTAGAGCTCACTTAGTAGCTTGGTATGCGCATTCTTATTTTAAGAGTTGCTATTGCCTAAATGCTAAGTTGTTGCATCATCATCGTATGCATGTAGAGAATGAGTTGGTGGAGATAGTGACCACCGACGATCGTGAGTTCAAGGAGATCATCAAGGAATACGAGGAGGAGATCCTCGTGAGGGAGGAAGTCCTAGAGCCACCACCGATAGACTCAACTAACACCGCACCTACCCAAGGCAAGCCCTGGTACATAACCTCTATTTTTATATTCACCATATATATATTTGTTGTGCATTTACGTTACAGGAATTTTGTGTAAACCACATGCAAAGATATACCTGTCCTAAGAGTCTTACTAGTGCAGGTTCGAGTAGATGCTATGCTTAGGTCATCGATAGCGTGAGTAACCTACCGTTGCTCACAATAGGGGATTATTATTACTCTCATAATAAAATGATGAAAAGAAAATTGAGACCGGGCAGGGATATGTCATGGGATATTGGTCGGTGTAACAAGTTGTGTCCCGTGGCCAACGGGGCTTAACTTGGTTACACTATTTTCCCTATTCATGTCGATGGAGGACCGTCTATTGATGTGGATGGTAGTCAGGTCACACTCTTATTATCCTAAGCACATACTTGCTTATGAGAGCGGGAAGGCTCGTTGCGCTATTGTTGTGGGTTATGGCTCTTTTTAGACCAACTGATTGGAGACGGAGAAAGGTGGAGGTCTAAGCACCATACCAAGATCGGGTCTCAAGTGTGGGAGCTTGGAGTCCAAGTTTGGACAGGGACCTAGACCACTCGATAGGAGTGGAGTGGGTTGGTCTCATTTGTGCCTAGGGTACAAGCGAGGTGTGTGTTTTGGGGTACCCAACTAGGATACATTGGTTCACAAATCGCCATTTCCATGAGACGGTATGACTTGGCTATGGTCTAGCACCGTAGTAAGAACTGAAAGATGAAAGATGGTGAAATGATTCTGTTTGCTCAACCCTTGCTTGAAAGTAGAACAGGTGCATACTTAGAATGGTTAGCTAATGAAGTAATCGTGACTGCTAATAAAACATAATCTTAAGGACGTACAATTAGTAATGCTTTTCGCAAACAAAAAGAAAAAAGCAAACCACATTGCCTATCATACCCCTTGGAGTCGGGAAACTATTACCTCTAGTCGTGTAAGTCTTGCGGGTACATTTTGTACTCAGGGTTTATTTTACCTCTGTTGTAGGTGCAGCTTGAGGAGTAGCTCTTGTGTGGAGGATTCTTCTGGTGGGCACAGATGAATCCTTGTATCGTTTCCGCTACATGTTCATTTTAATTCCACTATTTAATTATCGCACTCTGAGCTCTTGTATTGTAATAAATAATTTTCAAGAACTCTTTGTTGTATGAAATGAACTAAGTATTGTAAACTCATACTCATTATTGTATCCTAGATGTAAATCGTGGATTGTTTCAAGTTCTCCCTCGGGGTGTGCTCGATAGAACTGCATAGTTTAGTGTCATCGCTTGGGTACTCAGTGTCTAATGAAAGACAAATACTCTTGAGAGAGCATTAGATTAGGCGGTTCTGCCACACTATTAAATTGGTGAATTAGGGAAAGGACGGGGGGTTAAGTGAGAAAGTCTGAGAGAGGGGGAAATAGTGTTAGCACTTAGTTGTGATTTGGGAGAAGTGCGAGGCCTCTTTTGCAAAAGTGCCTAAGCATGCGGGACTCCCCTGCCCTGGGCCACCTTGCGAGCGGACCGACCTCTTGTGGGCTGTGCTAGCAGGCCGCTGCACATGTGCTGCGTCACGTGGGCCACGCGTGTGGGCCACATGGGAAATTCACTTTTCTTTCCTAGGGAATTAGTAATAGTTTTCTAATTTAATTTCTAAACTAATTTTGGTAATTAATATAAAATTATGTAGGTGTCCAAAAAACTATGAAACAAATTTTGTTAGGTTTCTAAAATTGTGATCTATCTGCTGGTATAATTAGTTTATACATATACATGTTGATACTAGCAGCTATTAACTCGTTTGAGAATGCTTCATATTATTAAATTAATCATTGTAGGATTTTTTTGGTAATTTGGTGATAGCTTTAGTCCTAGAATTTTTATAGTGGCTTCATTGTATTATTATGTGCCCCTGTAATTTTTGTAGCCTTAGAATAGACTAAGCATAAGGGTACTTAAATGCTCTTTGTTTTAATATACATTAAATGATTAGCAGAATAAAGATAACCTTAAATTGCAAAACTGAGTGTTAGTTAGTTGAACCCAATACTTTGCTCGATGAAGGAGATAGTTAGCTTAGTATCTTAGTCATTAGAGCTAACTTAGTAGCTTGATATGTGCATTTTTATTTTAAGAGTTGCTATTGCCTAAATGCTAAGTTGTTGCATCATCATCGCATGCATGTAGAGAACGAGTTGGTGGAGATAGTGACCACCGACGATCGTGAGTTCAAGGAGATTGTCGAGGAATATGAGGAGGAGATCCTTGTGAGTGATGAAGTCCCGGTGCCACCACCGATAGACTCAGCTGACACCGCGCCTGCCCAAGGCAAGCCTCGGTGCATAACCTCAATTTTTATATTCATCGTATATATATCTATTTTGTATTTACATTACAGGAATTTTGTGTAAACCACATGCATAGAGATACCTGTCCTAAGAGTCTTATTAGTGCAAGTTCAAGTAGATGCTATGCTTAGGTCATTGGTAGCGTGAGTAACCTGTCGTTGCTCACAATAGGGGATTATTATTACTCTCATAATAAATAATGAAAAGAAAATGGGGACCGGGCAGGGATATGGCATGGGATATTGGTCGGTGTAACAAGTTGTGTCCGGTGGCCAACGGGGCTTAACTTGGTTACACTGTTTTCCCTATTCGTGTCAATTGAGGACCGTCTATTGCTATGGATGGTAGTCAGGTCACAGACTTATTATCCTAAGCACATACTTGCTTATGGGAGCGGAAAGGCTCATTACGCTCTTATTGTGGGTTCTGGCTCTTTTTGGACTGACTGATTAGAGGCGAAGAAAGGTGGAGGTCTAAGCACCATACCAAGATCGGGTCTCAAGTGTGGGGGCTTGGAGTCCAAGTTTGGACGGGGACTTGGACCTCTCGACAGGAGTGGAGTGGGTTGGTCTCGTTTGTGCCTGGGGTACAAGCGGGTTGTGTGTTTCGGGGTACCCAGCTAGGATACATTGGTTCATGAATCACCGTTTCTGTGAGATGGTACGACTTGGCTATGGTCTAGCACCGTAGTAAGAACTAGAAGATGAAAGATGGTGAAATGATTCTGATTGCTCAACGCTTGCTTGAAAGTATAACAGGTGCGTACTTAGAATGGTTAGCTAATGAAGTAATCATGACTGCTAATAAAACATGATCTTAAGGACATACTATTAGTAATGCTTTTGGCAAACAAAAAGAAAATAGCAAACCACATTGCCTATCAGACCCCTTGGAGTCGGGAAACTATTTCCTCCAATCGTGTAAGTCTTGCGGGTACATTGTGTACTCAGGGTTTATTTTACCTCTATTGCAGGTGTAGCTTGAGGAGTAGCTCTTGTGTGGAGGATTCTTCTGGTGGGCATAGATGAATCCTTGTATAGTTTTCGCTAGATGTTTATTTTAATTCCACTATTTAATTATCGCACTCTGAGCTATGGTATTGTAATAAATAATTTTCAAGAACTCTTTGTTGTATGAAATAGACTAAGTATTATAAACTTGTACTCATTATTGGATCCTAGATGTAAATCATGGATTATTTCAAGTTCTCCCTTGGGGTGTGCTCGATAGAACTGTTTAGTTTAGTGTCCTCGCTTGGGTACTCAGTGTCTAATAGAAGACAAATACTCTTGAGAGAGCACTAGATTAGGCAGTTCTACCACACTATTAAATTGGTGAATTAGGGAAAGGACGGGGGGTTAAGTGAGAAGGTCTGAGAGAGGGAGAAATAGTGTTAGCACTTAGTTATGATTTGGGAGAAGTGCGAGGCCTCTTTTGCAAAAGCGCCAACACGCGCGGGACTCCCCCGCCGCGGACCGCCTTGTTAGCGGTCCGACCTCATGTGGGCCGTGCTAGCAGGCCGCTGCACGTGAGCTGCATCACATTGGCCATGTGTGTGGGCCACGTGGGAAATTTGCTTTTCTTTCCTAGGGAATTAGTAATAGTTTACTAATTTAATTTCTGAACTGATCTTTGGTAATTAATATAAAATTATGTAGGTGTCCAAAAATTGTGAAATAAATTTTGTTAGGTTCCTAAAAATGTGATCTATCTGCTGATATAATTAGTTTATGCATATACCTATTGATACTAGGAGCTATTAAATCGTTTGAGAAGAGATGCTTCATATTATTAAATTAATTATTGTAGTAATTTTTGTGGTAAATTGGTGATAGCTTTAGTCCAAGAATTTTTATAGTAGTTTCATTGTATTATTATGTGCTCCCTGCAATTTTTGTAGCCTTAGAATAGACTAAGCATAAGGGTAGTTAAATGCTCTTTGTTTCAATATACATTAAATCATTAGCAGAATAAAGATACCCTTAACTTTCAAAATTGAGTGTTTGTTAGTTGAACCCAACACTTTGCTTGATGAACAAGATAGTTAGCTTAGTATCTTAGTCATTAGAGCTAACTTAGTAGCTTGGTATGCACATTTTTATTTTAAGAGTTGCTATTACCTAAATGCTAGTTTGTTGCATCATCATCGCATGCATGTAGAGAACAGTTGGTGGAGATAGTGACCACTGACGATCATGAGTTTGAGGAGATCATCGAGGAATATGAGGAGGAGATCCTCGTGAGGGAGGAAGTCCTAGAGCCACCACCGACAGACTCAGCTAACACCGCGCCTACCCAAGGCAAACCTCGGTGCATAACCTCTATCTTTATATTAACCGTATATATATCTGTTTTGCATTTACGTTATAGGAATTTTGTGTAAACCACATGCATAGATATACCTATCCAAAGAGTCTTACTAGTGCAGGTTTGAGTAGATGCTATGCTTAGGTCATCAATAGCGTGAGTAACCTGTCATTGCTCACAATAGGGGATTATTATTACTCTCATAATAAAATGATGAAAAGAAAATAGAGACTGTGTAGGGATATGGCATGGGATATTGGTCGGTGTAACAAGTTGTGTCCCGTGGCCAATGGGGCTTAACTTGGTTACACTGTTTCCCCTGTTCATGTCGATTGAGGACCGTCCATTACTGTGGATGGTAGTTAGGTCACAGACTTATTATCCTGAGCACATAATTGCTTATGGGAGCAGGAAGGCTCTTTGTGCTCTTGTTATGGGTTCTGGCTCTTTTTGAACCGACTGATTGGAGGCAGAGAAAGGTGGAGGTCTAAGCACCATACCAAGATTGGGTCTCAAGTGTGGGGGCTTGGAGTCCAAGTTTGGACGGGGACTTGGACCTCCCGATAGGAGTGGAGTTGGTTGGTCTCGTTTGTGCCTGGGGTACAAGCGGGGTGTGTGTATCGGGTACCCAGCTAGGAAACATTGGTTCACGAATTGCCATTTCTGTGTGACGGTATGACTTGGCTATGGTCCAGCACCGTAGTAAGAACTGGAAGATGAAAGATGGTGAAATGATTCTGATTGCTCAACGCTTGCTTGAAAGTATAACAGGTGTGTACTTAGAATGGTTAGCAAATGAAGTAATCATTACTGCTAATAAAACATGATCTTAAGGACGTACTATTAGTAATGCTTTTTGCAAATAAAAAGTAAACTACAAACCACATTGCCTATCATACCCCTTGGAGTCAGAAAACTATTCCCTCAGTCGTGTAAGTCTTGTGGGTACATTGTGTACTCAGGGTTTATTTTACCTCTATTGCAGATGCAGCTTGAGGAGTAGCTCTTGTGTGGAGGATTCTTCTAGTGGGTATAGACGAATTCTTGTATCGTTTTCGCTAGATGTTCATTTTAATTCTATTATTTAATTATCGCACTCTGAGCTATGGTATTGTAATAAATAATTTTCAATAACTCTTTGTTGTATGAAATGGATTAAGTATTGTAAACTCGTACTCATTATTGGATCCTAGATGTAAATCGTGGATTGTTTTGAGTTCTCCCTCAGGGTGTGCTCGATAGAACTGCATAGTTTAGTGTCCTCGCTTGGGTACTCAGTGTCTAATGGAAGACAAATACTCTTGAGAGAGCATTAGATTAAGAGGTTCTGTCACTGGTGATATCAGAGCCAATAATGAGTATACGAGTTTAAGAACCCTTTTCAAAACCAAAAATTTGACCAACAAAAGCTTTGCGAAAAATAGGATGCAATAAATTTATGTAAATAAGTATAAGCCCTAGCAATATGGTCTATCTAGGATAGTGGCACTGGTTTTATCTAATTAATCTTCTGCAGGTACACTAACTTACGCTGTGTAAGAATCGTTTAGTGCACGGGAAGTGAGCGTGCACTGTGCCAAAAGTTTTATGCGAATGCCGCTATATTCTAGCTTGAGTGAATGAATAGGTCGATGCATGCATCATGAAGAGATGATCTTGCTTAAACTAAACTCCCCCACATGTATAATTTTGGGTAGTGTATTGATTGGATAATAAATGAAAATAAATGCTTTAACTCTTAAGGAAAGGTTTTAGCATGTAGCAACTTATCGGGCCTTATCATCTCTCTAGCCTTTTGTTTCTAAATATGGAGGCCATGTCCCTAATGGTGGGTTCCTCTCTATTTACAGATGAACCTGAGGTCTACTCGCTGGAGCACCAGTGCTGGAATAGGCCATGGTCTTGGTGAAGACCAGGGCAAAAATGGTCATGGTGATGATCATGGCAATGCCAACAGGGAGAGCCACGAGGCCCCACTCCATGGCCCTCCACCACCACCACCGCCTCCGATGACCCATGCTGAGATGATGGCCAAGATGTTGGCTGCTCATTGTGAGTCAGCTCATGCCTTGGAGATGCTGGCACAGGCTATTGGTGGCTTCGACCCTGGAGGATCGGTGGCAATGGCGGGAACGGGGGTGGTGCCTGTAGTCCCGAGAGGCCTTGCTCCTATCAGGACTTCTTGGGGACACACCCACCCACATTCACGCTGACTGTGGAGCCTCTAGACATGGAGCATTATCTTCGTATTTAGGAGCAGAAGTTTCAGCTGCTCAACGTCACTAACAAGCAGAAGGCGCTCTTTGCTGCACAACAGCTTCTGGGATCTGCCAGTGCTTGGTGGGATGCTTTCAATATCATGCAGCCTATGAACCACCTGTGACTTGGTGGGAGTTTACCACTACTTTCCATTAGTACTATATTCCTACTGGTTTGCTGAACAGGAAGTTGTTCGAGTTTCTAGAGCTGAAGCAAGGAAACATGATTGTGATGGAGTATGTGAACAAGTTCAACCATCTTACACAGTATGCTGGGACTCATGTGGACACTAATGAGAAGAAGATGGACCATTTCAATCGTGGTCTCTCTTGTATCTTCCAAGAGAAGCTATATACAAGAGGCTATCTAACCTTTGGTGCATTGATGAATGCTGCTATTGCTGTGGAGGGACTTCCAGCATGACTCTCAGGCTAAGTGGAAGCGCAAGAGGGTGATCCCTAGATCTTCTAGCCACCCATAGTCTCAGAATGTACATGTTGTGAGGAGGGTGTCCTATTACTCTCTGGAGGACTGCCATTCTATTAGACTCAGTAGACTCACCAAGCACCTCCCACTCACCAATTCAACAGGTGTAGCAATCTCAGGGACAGTAGGTTCTACCTTGTCAGGGATAGGGGAACAAGCCTGGTGCTTGCTTCAAGTGAGGCAAGGAAGGTCACTATGCCTGAGAGTGCCCTTAGAAGCAGCCCTCCCCAGTCTTCTCAGCCTTCAGCCAATTCTCGTCTAGTCAAGAGGATTATCATTAGGAAGAAGGTGCTCGTGAGCTGCTTCGGGCATGTTAACATCACCGAGGCTAAGGAGATTCCGCAGGGTGATCCTGTGATGGCTGGTATGTCTACCATTGATTCACATCCAACATATGTGTTATTTGATTCTGGTGCATCACATTCATTCATGAGTATGGGTTTTGCACAAAGGCACAATATATCTACTATGGCTATTCCTATTGCCTATAGAATTAGAACCCTAGGTGCATAGTTGTGCATTAACACTCAGACATACACAATGAGACTAGTGCTAGCCACTCACTCCTATCACCTATAGTTCATGGTGTTGCCTAAGCAAGGCATAGATGCAATTTTGGGAATGAACTGGTTGAGAACTTATGGGGTAGTCTTGAACCTTAATCAGAGAGTTGTTGAGTTAAGGCTTCCTTCTTCTGAGGATAGAATGTCTCTCCTTATGTCCTCAGTCCTCACCTCACCAGTTGCTACTCATGCTGAAGCTTCTCCTGATCTTGTTTCTATTCCTGTGGTTTGTGAGTTTTCGGATGTCTTCCCTGAAGATCTACCTGGGTTACCACTGGATAGGGATGTGAAGTTTTCCATTGAGTTAGAACCTGGTACTGCTCCTATTTCATGGTGTCCTTACCGCATGGCTCTAAAAGAATTGACTAAGATAAAGAAACCATTAGAGGAATTGTTGGAGAAAGGATTCATCTGTCCTAGTTCTTCACCTTGGGGTTGTCCCGCTATTTTTGTGAAGAAGAAGGACATCACACTTTAGATGTGTGTGGATTATCACCCTCTCAATACGGTAATCATTAAGAACAAGTATCCTTTGCCTCGTATTGATACTTTGTTCAATCAGTTGGTTGGTGCAAAGGTGTTTTCAAAGATTGATCTTCGTTCGGGGTATCACCAAATTAAAATCCAGCCACAAGATATACCAAAGACAACTTTCTCTACTAGGTATGGGCTTTATGAATACCTAGTCATGTCTTTTGGTCTCACTAATGCTCCTGCATTCTTCATGTACCTCATGAACTTAGTCTTCAAACTAGAGTTGGACAAGTTTATGGTGGTGTTCATTGATGATATTTTGATATATTCTAAGAATAAAGAAGAGCATGCCCAACATCTTCGCATAGTCCTGACTCGGCTACGTGATCATAAGCTATATGTAAAGTTTAGCAAGTGTGAATTTTGGTTGGATAGAGTGTAGTTTTTGGGGCATGTCCTAACCCCCGAAGGTATCTCTGTGGATCATAGCAAGGTGCAAGATGTGTTAAATTGAAAATCTCCAAAGTTCGTGCATCAGATTCATCAGTTTCTTGGCCTTGCTGGTTATTATCAGTGTTTCATCCCTGAGTTTTCCAAGATAGCTCAACCAATGACCAAGTTGCTTCAAAAGGATGCCAAATTTGTATGGGGTCTAGCTTGTGAGGAAGCTTTCCAAGCCCTAAAGAAGTTTCTTACCTCTGCTCCTGTTCTTGCCCAACTAGATATTGAGAGGCCATTTGATGTATATTGTGATGCCTCTAGGACTAGACTAGGTTGTGTGCTTATGCAAGATGGGTGTGTGATAGCTTATGCTTCACGCCAGCTGAAAAAAAGCACGAGGTGAATTATCCCACTAATGATTTAGAGTTGGTTGTAGTAGTGCATGCTCTAAAAATTTGGAGACATTATCTATTGGGAAACAAAGTGCATATTTATATGGATCACAAGAGCCTCAAATATATTTTCACTCAATCTGAGTTGAATATGAGGCAACGAAGGTGGCTCGAGCTAATCAAGGATTACAATTTAAAAGTTCATTATCACCCTGGAAAAGCCAATGTGGTAGCTAATGCCTTGAGTCGGAAGTCACATCAGTCTGACGAAGAGTCTTTGCCCTTTACCCATTCTAAAGTTTTAGCACATATTGCTCTAGTCTCGGATTTACTTGAGCAAATTATTATGGAGCAAAGGCAAGATGCTTTGGAAATTCCTCATATCAAGAAGTTAATTGTCGAAGGATGTGGTCCTCATTTTAGTATTGATGATCAAGGTGTGATGAAGTTCAAGAACCAATTGGTGGTTCCCTCAAGTGATAAGCTTAATAGAAAAATTTTGGATGAAGCTCACAACTCCAAGCTGTCCATTCACCCTAGAAGCAACAAGATGTATCATGATTTGCGTCACTTGTATTGGTGGCAAAAAATGAAGCAGGACATTACTAAGTCCATCTTAGAATATGACATCTGTGGGAGGGTTAAGGTGGACCATATGTGTATGCCTAGATTTCTACAGCCCCTGCCCATCCCTGTTTGGAAATGGGAGGATATTTCCATGGATTTTGTTGTGGGTTTGCCCCATATAGCAAAAGGGTATGACTCTATTTGGGTCATTGTGGATTGCCTTACCAAGTCTGCTCATTTCCTCCCTATGGATACAAGGTATTCAGCCAAGAAGTATGCCAAGTTGCACTTTGATCGGGTTGTGACCCTACATGGAGTTCCTCTTACCATTGTTTCTGATAGAGGGTCAGTCTTTGTCTCTCGCTTTTGGGAGCAACTCTAGAAATGTCTTGGTACTCATCTCCTCAAAAGTTTAGCTTATCATCCGCAAACTGATGGTCAGACAGAAAGGGTCAATCAAGTACTTGAAGACATGTTGATAGCTTGTGTCATTTCTTTTCCAGAAAAGTGGGACGAATGCTTAACTTTAGCTAAGTTTTCTTATAACAATAGCTATCAAGAGAGCATTCGTATGGCACCTTTCGAGGTGTTGTATGGCAAGAAATGTAGAACACCTCTTAATTGGGTGGAAGTGGGTGATCGTGGTTACATTCGACCTGATTTCATAAAGGAAGCAAGAGAGCAAGTCAGTGTTATTTAGAGTCATTTGAAAGTGGCTAAGAACCATTAGAAAACTTATGCAGACAAGAGGAGAAGACCCTTGCAATTTGAAGTTGGTGACCATGTGTATCTCAAGGTATCTCCGATGAGAGGTGTGCATCGTTTTTGAGTTTGTGGGAAATTAGCTCCTCGTTATGCTTATAAAGTTTTGGAATGGTGTGGTTCTGTTGCTTATCATATCCAACTCCTGAATATCTTGTCAATATTTCATAATGTCTTCCATGTTTCTCAGTTAAAGAAGTGTTTATGGGTTCCCACTGAAGTAGTGGAAATTGAAGGATTCCCTCTCCAACTTGATATTTCTTATGTTGAGCATCCCGTCAAAATCTTGGATGAAAAAGAAAGAGTAATGAGAAACAAAGTAGTAAAATTTTATAAAGTCCAATGGCAGAACCATTTGGAGGATGAAGCAACTGGGGAACAGGAGAGTTATATTCTAGAGCATTATCCCCACCTTCTCCCTGAAATATCAAGGTAATGGCTTAAGTTAAAAGTTTACTTTTCATCCCTTTTTCCCACACTAGGCACTCACATGAAATCTCGGGACAAGATTTTATTTAAGGGGGGGGGGGGGGTAGAGTTGTAACACCCTCGGTGTTATGCCCTAAACAAATTACTAAACAATGTCATGAGCATCAGGTTTATGTGATAATGCATGTGGTGGAATGTGTCGATAAAATTTTTAACCTAACATGATTAGTATAAACTGTTAAATGAGAAGCTATTCAATAATGCATGTATATCAAGTAGGGTTTAAAACCAATTTTTTGAACAAAAATGCTATAGAACATATATGTGGAACTTAAATAAAGTTTGGAATATGAACTTTGTAGATGACAATGAAATCCTTGTTGTAGAAAAATACATTCCTAGCTCATATTTTTAATAGCCTAGAAATGCAATTTGGAATCAAGTTCAGCTCAAAAATTTAGAATATTTTCAAGTATGTTGACAGCTAGACAATGCTATGTTTGGCAATTTATTTTGTGAAATCGAGTCAAGAAGTGGTGTCGTGTTTTAGCTCGGGTTGGTAGCCTCATGTCCCCTCTGGAGCATGGTGAAGATGGTTTAAGTTCCAAAGCAACCGTTTAGTTTTTATAGGGCGCTTTAAAATTTGTGCAAGACATGATTTCCGGCTAGTTCACCAGGTGAGTGCTGTCACCATGTCTCGGGGGCGCGATGTCGCCACGCCGGCTCACTCGGCATGCGCATGCGTGCTGCCGCGCATGGCCAGCTACGACTGCCCTGGCCTAGCCACCACTGGCTCTGCCGCGTGGAGCCATTGCTGCAGCTCGCACGGCTGGGCGACGCTACAGCCTGCCTTGCCATGTTGCTGCACCACTGACCCGCCTCATGCCGCAGCACAGCAACTGCCGGTGTTGTTGCATCACTATCGTGTCCGCACCTATCCCCTATGCCTATACCCCGCTGGTGGCCCGGTTAGATGCCGCGTGCACCTAGCCGAGCTCGTCGTCGCCTTGCCATTAATGGCACTACACCCGTGCGGGCCATGCCAAACGATGGATGCATGTGCCTGTCTAATTGCGTCCATGCACGTAACACCTAGATCTCGCTGGCCCATCCCGCCAAGGCGAGACCGAGATGAGCCCACTTGCCTCCTCATCTCTCTCTCTTCCTCTACTGTCGCTGTCGATTCGTGCCATCAAATTGGCCACCGAGTGATCACTTCCATTTAATTCAGCACGTATGCAGCTTCACCATCAAGTTCTCTCGCTGCTCAACCCCACCCAGCCATGAAGAAGGCACTGCCAAGCTCCAATTTGGCACTTTTCCTGCCACCATGCCGATAAGGCTGTGTTCGACTGTGGACGACGGCAGCCCTCCTACCGTTCCTCCCAAGCTGATTTATCTACACCACTAGCTTCGCCTTGCCTCCCTCTCCACCTTGCACACACTAGTGGAACCACTACCACCTCCCCATCACCGCTGACATGATCGTGCCACCGTAGTGCGCCGCCGCATGGCTTGACCGCACGTGGCCACACCTCCTCCACCATCCTCCACCCCAACCATCACCTTGGCTAGGTCCACGGTAGTCTACTGATGCTCCCTCACTAGCCAGTTAGGTTCTTAGGTGCTCTGGTTCGCCGAGGCAGTCGCGCCACCGTCGTGGACGGCCACATGCCACAGCAGCTAGCTCCAGCGAGTCCCACCACCCCATGTTGCTGCTTAGCATAGCCGCTCGAGTCGGGGATGGTGGGCTGGTGCATGTCCTAGGTGGCTAGTGCGATCGTCCTGTGTCATCATCCTCCGTGTCGCCGTGCACTGAGCCACCGGATGTGTGCCTGGGTGAATTAGGGAAAGGATGGGGGGTTAAGTGAGAAGGTCTGAAAGAGGGGGAAATAGTGTTAGCACTTAGTTATGATTTGGGAGAAGTGCGAGGCCTCTTTTGCAAAAGCGCCAATGCGCGGGGGACTCCCCCGCAGCGGGCCGCCTCACGAGCGGGCCGACCACATGTGGGCCACGCTAGCAGGCCACGCTAGCAGGCCGTTGCGCGCGTGCTGCATCACGTGGGCCGCGCGTGTGGGCCACGTGGGAAATTCGCTTTTCTTTCCTAGGGAATTAGTAATAGTTTTCTAATTTAATTTCTGAACTGATCTTTGGTAATTAATATAAAATTATGTATGTGTCCAAAAATTGTGAAACAAATTTCGTTAGGTTCCTAAAATTGTGATCTATCTGCTGGTATAATTAGTTTATACATATATGTGTTGATACTAGGAGCTATTAAATCATTTGAGAATGCTTCATATTATTAAATTAATCATTGTAGGAATTTTTGTGGTAAATTGGTGATAGCTTTAGTCCTGGAATTTTTATAGTAGGTTCATTGCATTATTATGTGCTCCCTGTAATTTTGTAGCCTTAGAATAGACTAAGCATAAGGGTAGTTAAATGCTCTTTTTTCAATATACATTAAATCATTAGCAGAATAAAGATACCCTTAAATTGCAAAACTGAGTGTTTGTTAGTTGACCCAACACTTTGCTTGATGAAGAAGATAGTTAGCTTAGTATCTTAGTCATTAGAGCTCACTTAGTAGCTTGGTATGCGCATTCTTATTTTAAGAGTTGCTATTGCCTAAATGCTAAGTTGTTGCATCATCATCGTATGCATGTAGAGAACGAGTTGGTAGAGATAGTGACCACCGACGATCGCGAGTTTAAGGAGATCGTCAAGGAATACGAGGAGGAGATCCTCATGAGGGAGGAAGTCCTAGAGCCACCACCGATAGACTCAACTGACATCGCACCTGGCAAGCCCCGGTGCATAACCTCTATTTTTATATTCACCGTATATATATATTTGTTGTGCATTTACTTTACAAGAATTTTGTGTAAACCACATGCAAAGATATACCTATCCTAAGAGTCTTACAAGTGTAGGTTCGAGTAGATGCTATGCTTAGGTCATCGGTAGCGTGAGTAACCGACCGTTGCTCACAATAGGGGATTATTATTACTCTCATAATAAAACGATGAAAAGAAAATGGAGATCGGGTAGGGATATGGCATGGGATATTGGTCAGTGTAACAAGTTGTGTCCCGTGGCCGACGGGGCTTAACTTGGTTACACTATTTTCCCTGTTCGGGTCGATTGAGGACCGTCCATTGCTGTGGATGGTAGTTAGATCACAGACTTATTATCCTGAGCACATACTTGCTTATGGGAGTGGGAAGGCTCGTTGCGCTCTTGTCATGGGTTCCAGCTCTTTCTAGACCGATTGATTGGAGGCGGGGAAAGGTGGAGGTCTAAGCACCATACCAAGATCGGGTCTCAAGTGTGGGGGCTTGGAGTCCAAGTTTGGATGGGGACCTGGACCCCTCGACAGGAGTGGAGTGGGTTGGTCTCATTTGTTACTAGGGTACAAGCAGGGCATGTGTTTTGGGGTATCCAGCTAGGATATATTGGTTCATGAATCACTATTTCTGTGAGACGGTATGACTTGGCTATGGTCTAGCACCATAGTAAGAACTGGAAGATGAAAGATGGTGAAATGATTCTGATTGCTCAACCCTTGCTTGAAAGTTGGACAGGTGCATACTTAGAATGGTTAGCTAATGAAGTAATCATGACTGCTAAAAAATATGATCTTAAGGATGTACTATTAGTAATGCTTTTCGCAAACAAAAAGAAAACAGCAAACCACATTTCCTATCATACCCCTTGGAGTTAGGAAACTATTCCCTCTAGTCATATAAGTCTTGCAAGTACATTGTGTACTCAGGGTTTATTTTACCTCTGTTGCAGGTGCAGCTTGAGGAGTTGCTCTTGTGTGGAGGATTCTTCTGATGGGCACAGACCAATCATTGTATCGTTTCGCTAGATGTTCATTTTAATTCGGTTATTTAATTATCGCGCTCTAAGCTCTGGTATTATAATAAATAATTTTCAAGAACTCTTTGTTGTATGAAATAGACTAAGTATTGTAAACTCGTACTCATTATTGGATTCTAGATGTAAATCATGGATTATTTCGAGTACTCCCTCAGGGTGTGCTCGATAGAACTGCATAGTTTAGTGTCCTCAGCTTGGGTACTCAGTATCTAATGGAAGACAAGTACTCTTGAGAGAGCATTAGATTAGGCGGTTCTACCACACTATTAAACCGGGATGCTCTCGACAAATCTCTCGTCAGCTGTTGGTGTCTGTAAGTGATTCTTTCTACAATTGAATTGAAGTAACTTGTATGTTAGTTCATTGTTCATATATATTTATCCTCACACTATATATATTCTTTTGTACTATATATATGCAGATATGATATGCTAAAACTAAAGAAAAAAGCGATAACTAAGGTTGGTTTCATTGTTCTGAATCACATATTCAAGGACAGGGTTACTCCATATAATAAATATCGACCTCAAGTGGAGAAGCTTCTATTCAGGTTCTTAGATAACAACACTAACAAGACACTGATGCTCTTCTCATATGGCTTCAAGTGAGTGTGAATGTCTTGTGCCCATTTTAATTTGCTTACTCCATGTTGACTTTAGTTAATGAGTTATGCCTGCGTATAAACATGTAGCTTTCACTGGATACTACTGGTCATCGATATGACCAGGAATCGTGTAAAAATATTTGACTCAATGACAAAACCCCGAGTAGATTACTAAGAAATCCTCAATATACTCCGGTAGGTAATTTCGGTCTCGCACACACTGTATACTCCCTTATGTTATTTTAATAATATAACTCCATTTATTTATTTTGTTGAGCAGTGCTTGGAAAACAGTTCGCCGAGAAACACCATTATTGTAATTGGGAAGTGCCTCTGCATATAGTCAAATACCCAGTAAGTACTAGCTAGGTCACCGCATCTTTATTTAGTTCAATTCATTATTACCATGCTTCATTGGTAAATGATGAATCTTTTTCTCGTAAAGTGGTAGTCTGCAGCAGAGATCGGGGAACAACTTATGTGGATACTAGCGTCTGCGAGTTCCTCATGGAGTACTCAAGGAGAACAAGTGAAGAGATCCTCGAAGTACAGTAAAAATATACGCAATTTATTTATTACTATTATGTTGATATATATATTCATACTTTTCTTTTCATTCGAATTGAAGATTGAATGGAGGAAGCAAAAGATCCTGCGATGTGAACAGATCAAAGCAATTCAAGAGGCATTATCAGGATTTCTTATGCATCATGTCATAGATCCCAAGGGCGCGTACTACTATGACCCTAAAGAATTCATACCTAGTAGTCAAACGACCGAAAGATTAGGGTTGCAAGAAATCCCAAGAACATGAGTACATTTGTGAGTTTATTATGTACATATTTTATGCATGCACAACCTCTTGAAATATTTGTATATATCTAGTTTTATATATTTTAGTGTGTTATTTATGTATAATGCTCAAACGGAACCTTATACATACATATATATGGACTGTATATTAGCAACATAGAATTCGTATACGAAAAACCAATCTAAACCCAAAAGAGTTAAATTGAAAAGAAGCCATAAAATGAAAAGGAAAGAAATAAAAAAAAAACTTTAAGTACCGGTTGGAAACACCAACCGGGAACTAAACGTGCCAACCCCGGTGCAATGTCTGGAGGCCCATTTAGTCCCGGTTAGTAATCGTAATCGGGACTAAAGGTCCACTTTTAGTCCCAGCTCTCAGAACCGGGGACTAATAGGGGGCATTTAGTTCCGGATTCGCAATCGTGATTGGGAAATCGAGATTAAAGGGGTTTCACAACCCTAGTGGTACGGCTTCACCTCCAGCCATGCATGCATGTAATGTAGTAAACGTAAGGTTAACGTGTACGTGCGTGGGCCCGTAGGCCGCCCAGAGCAACTCCTATCTCTTTCTCGACGACTTGCCGCTTGACCTAGCAAATCCTGTCGGGTTCGGGACCGGTGTACGTTGGTGCAGTGCAGTGCACTAAATTTTGGCCACTAAATCCTCTTCCAACGTCAAATAATTCAGGCCACTAAATTTTGGCCACTTTCATCATTTTGTCGAGCCGGCCCATCAGGTCACCTGTACCCACCACACTAGCTCTTTGCAAAAAGGTAAAGGTGTGGGTACGAAAATTCATGTTTTCGAACAAAATTTTGGAAAAAGTGTACATGTTTTCTTCTCACCGATATTTTGAATAGATCAGAGTAAGAAAAATGGAACCACTAAATACTTATCTAAATTAACTATATCATCTTCATAAATAATTTTTTTTGAAAGTTCTCTCTATACATATAATTCTAAAAAATAAATTCCCACGTCACCTGTTCTTATGTCGGAAAAAAATGAAATCTCAAGGTATACATACGTGAATACCAAAATAAATTCTAAAACATACATGAATACCACATGATACATGTGTCTTCATAAGACTAGTTACATATGTACGAAAGTAGCAATGACCATATATGTTAAACACACATAGTACATGTGGTGGAAAGGATAGAAACCAAAATTTGGGTTGAAAAGCATATAAAATAATTGGTAACTAAAGCCAAAAAAAAAGGAGATCCAACCTAGGATGAACTAGGTGATTTTTCATTAAGAAGAGAAATAGGCACCTAAATTCAGTTCAAGACAGGACTTAGAACCTGGATGGTTGGGTGCATTGCCACACCTGTCACCCAACCGGCTGAGCTAGGCTCACTTCCTATAGGTAACTAAAGCGTATCACACAATAGATACGAGTATATATTATGTTAGATCTTAACAATGAGAGAGCAAAGATAAACACTTTTGTTGTGCATCTCACATTTATCCATAATTTTTAACACTTATATCGCTCGGAAATACTAAGCTGGGCACAAGTTCATAGACTAGTCGCTAGTGACACTTAATTATGTTGAAAATCCACTTGGTGGCTTGTATTCGCAGCGCCTAGGAGAAGATATTCTACGTAATAGGTCAAATAGGCCTTGAACTGGGTAGTAGGGTAGTAGGGATGAGGCCTGTGTACTCGATCGTAAAAGGGCAGCTGCAACAATGCCAGCTTAGCTAGCTTATACAATACAACAACTCAACAGTTTTCTTACATGGAAAAGAGAGAAGATGTGAAGGAGAAGAGCTAACTCTTGTTTTCACGCTAGCTAGGCTCAAATGCATTACAAGGTCTGCTCGTATGACCTATATGTTGCATCCATCTCTCTCCTATTTTCTCCGACAATGTGCAATGTATCGATCCCCTCTCCCTTGTCACTATCTGTTGCCAGGTCCAATAGCCCCCATATCACTCACCCGGAGGGAGAGAGCTAGACAGGGGCGGCGGCGGTGACCTAAATGGAGGAGAGCGGGGGTAGTGGGTCGAAGGGAGAGAGACGGGGTGAGGGCCGCGATGGCCCAGATGAAGATAACAGGGATGTGGGCAATGGTGGTTGAACGGAAGAATAGTAGGGTCGATTGTGGCCTAGACAGACGGACAAGTATATTGGCAGCGATAGATGGACAAAGTGGGCAGACGGTGGTGGCCCAAATAACGGTGCGAGCAGAGGTTGTGTCAATTTGCCTTGAGAGCATGCAGCGAGGATGAAAAGTAGGTGGGTGAAGAAGGACATGTGACCCATAATAAGAAGTTAAGAGATAGTGTAGGCTTTTAGAGAGAGGACCGACACTTCTACCATCATGTGCATATATCCATGGTATTGTTCCTGATGGGGTGGGTACAAAATTCCGCCCATGGGTGCAGGTATAAGATTCTACCTAGGGTAAGGGTGCGCGTACGTCGTTTTACCTTATTGGGGCTTAAAATATAAGGGATTCTGTCTGTTCTAATAACAATCTAACTCGTGGGTGGTGGTATACGTACAAAATGTTACTCGCAGGTACAAATGCGCGGGTATAAAATTTTACCTGTTAAGCAAATTTTCATAGGTGGGTATTTACTCCACCCGTACCTTAGACGATTCAGTGGCCATCCCTATTAGACAGTTCTATATCTTATATGATGTCTTTTAATTGGATGGTGAATTGAAGTGTGGTAAATATGAGATAGCATCCTAACTCAATTGTTGGACCTGCCCAAAGTAGTAGAGTATGTTAGGAGCTAGTGTACACTCATACCAATCGTAATATAGTTTAGACTCAAGCACTTTAATTAGTTTGGGGTATCTAACTTTTGATGACTTCATATATGCTCTGGTCTGTCATAAGATATGTGCGATTGTATATTTAAGCTTTGACCATTAACATTACTTGGACGAGGACTAAGCTTTTGAAAAAAATGGTTATGTTTTATAGAAAAATAGTTTTCATTTGGAGTTTAGCATATCTTTTCAAAAAAATTAGAGTTTAGGATATATCATATATATATACCACGGTCACAGTAGTCCTCTGCTAGGGACAAATGCAAAACCTGTCCTAATCCTTCGAAAATTAATTAAGTTGTGCACAAGAAGACCCCACCCAGTCAAAGGTAGGTGGTACACAAACTAAACTACCAAGGGCATCTAATTAACTGATGAGACTGATTACGAAAGGGAACAAACAATACGGGCCAAAAAATTGTCGGCTCCAGCTAGAAAACGACGTTGCCCTGTGCCTGGTACACTCGATCAGGCTCGGCCATATGCATGACCTGACATGCATTTGCATTGGCAAATAGAACTCGCAGCGCGCGACACATCGCTTTCCGGGGTGGCTGGTGCAACGGAAAGTTGCTGGAATTAATGGAAGCGCCTAGCTGCTGCTGCTTCTTCTTCTTTTTGCATATATATATATAGCCCGTGTAAAGTTGCTTGAACACCGAAACGCTTTGCGTATGGGATCGATCGAGAACAAAGCTAAGGACCACACGGATGCTCTTGCTGCTTTGCATTGCTCTAATCAATCTACCTCAAGCAAGTAGCCTTCCCAAGGATTCTTCATATGAATTATTGACGTACAACAACAATTAATGCAAGTTGATGAAAAAAAAGTTGACGAAAATATAGAAAGTAATTAAATACATGTTACAGATTAATCAGAACTATGAAAAAGATTTATGTACCTGCTTTTTGCTTCTATGCATGGACGTTAGCATACCTAACAATAATTATTGGTATCATGCATGCATGTGATGCGTGATGGACGAAGCATGCACATGCATGCTCCTGATGAAGCCCTCCTCGCTAATTAATCCGAGGCATAAGACAAAGTTAAGGACACTCGATCGATCGCCAGACCGGAGCAACAATCTAGTGAGAGAGCATGCATTATTATTGCTGGAATCTATCGTCACACGCCTGGTTGTATGTCTTAATCAAACGGTGTCTGGTGACCAAGAATATATTCCATGCCAAATGCAAATAGATAGCACAGTGCAAACGATCGATTAAACTTGAACGTAGTATAGATATGGTCATAGTCAAGCGCGAGAGACAAGGTAGCATTCACAAGCAAAGCACATGCCTGCCTTACAAGAGAAAGGACAAACGTAAAAGTAAGCAACGGGACTAATATATATACACATAAGTAGTACCGTAGTTGCAACTACAGTGTGCTTATTCTTTGACATATGTACAGTGGATGTTGCGTGCACGGTATCTTCTCTGGTTGCTAGCTAATTAGGCTAGCTACTAGCTTCTCCAGCCTATATGCCCTAGCTATAGCTAGAACAAGACCAAGTGAGAGCAACCATCGGGGGTGTTTGGTTCGAGCTACTAAACTTTAGTAGCTACTAAACGGTTTAGTCACTTTTAGTAACTCCAGAGTTACTAGAGATGACTAAAGCTCTTTTAGTAGCTTTTAGTCATAGTGTTTGGTTAAAAAGTTACTAAAGTAACTAAAAGCTACTAAATTTAGTAGCTACTAGGCGAACCAAACATGCCCTTACTTTGGAGCTGATTATCCACCAGCATTGATCATCGGCAATTTAAAGAAAAACAATAATAAGCAGGAGTAATGTAATGTTATATAGTTGCAAATACGTAGAAAGGTTAATGTAGTATTTTCTGTTTGTTTCTGTGCTCCGATCCTCAATCAATGTATCAAATGAAAGCAGTGCTGTATTAGGCCATGTTTGACAGGCTAGAAGCTAGTAGCCTATATATGTTTACATGGCTTCACCCTTATGTATGGGATTTAAAAAAATGGTTTAATTTCTCTCCTTAATTACGAGTATACATCTCGCTCTCACGAAGCTATTTTCTTGAGCTAGTGTTTTAGAAGACTTTTCTTGAGCTAATGTTTTCACGCAAGAAACCTGAGAAGTCATATAGCTTAATCATCTTAAGAAGACGAAGTCATGCCAAACAGGACCATATATCGAATATTGGTGGGAAAATTAAGCTTGTGCCAGCTGAACCCATCTTTTAATCATATCGAATCGAGATCTTTGTCGTTCTTCTTTTCTTTCTTTTTTCACTTCAAGTTGAGAAGCGGTTAACGTATACTGGGATGCATGGGGTTTTACGCTATGTGAGTAATTAGTATGATCAGCTTTTAATTTGGTGCGTGCTCATCAGACGAGACCCGATAGAGACAGGTACAAAAGCCCCCTTCTGGATCATCGCGCGCAGATCTGTTGTGCATGCAAGTTCGAATGAGTGATGGCAACTACGTACCCACCCATGGCCATCGATGCCAATGCAAACAAGAAAGATGATTGTCGCGTCGTCATGCGTTTCGTCCATGCATGCATGCAGTTTAGTTAGCTAGGCTTTATTTTGCTAAAAGGATCGGACGAGAAGATGCAGTTTAGTTAGTTGGCGGGCCGCGGGTGGGATGTCAAATTGAATTATTATTAGGGGACTACTGATCGATCAACGGCTGATGGAATCGACGATTCCGATCCAATTCCTCGAAGCAGACAACTCGTAATATAATCAATGCAAGTCTCTCACTCTCTTTCTCTCTGTGTCTCCTCAGTCGGCAATTGCAACTGATGAGCCAGCGTTGATCATCGGCAATTTAAAGAAAAACAATAAGCAGGAGTAATGTAATGTTATAGAGTTGTAATGTAGAAAGGTTGATGTAGTATTTCGGTTTGTTTATGTGCTCCTCAATCAAAGTATCAAATGAAAGCAGCATTGCATTAATTAGGCCAGTTTCACAGGCTAGAGAAGCTATATATGTTTACGCGGCTTCACCGGTTCACCCTGATGATCCTGCGTTGATCATGGCCGTCTTTCAATCATATCGAATCGATCTTTGCTATTCTTTTCTTTCTTTTTCATTATTAATTCAAGTTGAAAAGCGCAGTTAACGTACTGGGCTGGGGGTTTACGTACGCTGTGTGCTCGTAGATTAGAGAGCAAAACACAATGTGAGTTATTAGTTCTGATCAGCTATTTTTAATTTGGTGCTCGTCAGTACGAAAACCACCTGCTGGATCATCGTCGTGCCGGTCTGTTGTGCAATTCCAATGAGTGATGGCAACTTCGTACCCACCCATGCCATTGATGCCAATGCAAACAAGATGATTGTCGCCGTCGTCATGCGTTTCGTCCATGCATGAAGTTTAGTTAGCTAGACTTTTGCGTATGAACGATCTGTTGAGAGAATGAGAGCTCCACGTCAGTCCGCGTGTATATGTCGATGATGATGCAGTTTAGGTTGGCGGGTGGGATATCAAATTAAATTATTATTAGGGGACTGATCAACCAACGGCTGATGGATCGATTCCGATATAGCACACACCTCGTAATCAAATATCTCAGTCGACTCATCAGAGCGCGTCAATCTTCTTGTTAATTACTTTGCACTCCTTGAACGAACATCGTTGTTGAAGGGAAAAGGCTGGATCGAGAGTGTAGGCAAGGCACGAGCTAGCCCACGACGAGTGGCCGGTAGCCCGGTACCAAGAACCAACCCCATATCATATGATGATGGCGGCGGCGGCGGCCGGCGCCGCTACATACGCCATGGATTCCGACTCCATCAGATCGATCGCACTGCCGGTTCCTGCTTGCACTGCATCTCTCTACATGCATGGCATGTCCTTTTATTTTGTGGGTACTTTGTGACCTCGTGATACATAGTGGATCGTACATGTGGACAGATCGTTTTGCGTTGGCAACTGTGGACGTGCTGTCAAAAAAACTGTGGACGTGCTGTCTGTCGTAGTGTCGTTGACCGGTCCTAGCCATTCTCGTCTTCGGCTGCGCATGCAGACGTACCTACATCGGCTGTACAGCGCCCCGACAATAGAACCTACAACGTCACGAAGTTAGTTCGGTCTCGTCCTAGTCAAACGGGCGTTTATTCAACCTGCACTACAGGAATCCTTAAGTTTGCCGAGTGTTTGTATGTTTGTCGAGTGCATTCTTTAGGGCACTCGGTAAATAGCTTTTTGTCAAGTACTTTTCGAAAAACACTCAGTAAAATTAAAACACTCGGCATACATGTTATTTGCCGAGTGTTTTTATTAAAACACTAGGCATACCAGTTATTTACCGAGTGCCAGATCCAGCGCACTCGGCAACGTGGCATTCTTACTTAGCGGTAGCGGTTGCATGGATCTGATAGATGGGACCCACCTGTCAGCAACAAGGCTCAATTTTAGAAAAAAAATGTATCTATAACTTTCTAGTTTTTTAGCTTTTTTCATTTAAATTGTTAGCTTATAAAAAATAATATAAAATTTCAGCAACATATTAATCACATACCAAACTTATCGTCTTAGAAAAAATCATATCTTTCTTGTAGGGTGTCGGATAAAAATACTTTGTATATGAAAATTGTAGGTCACCATGAGATCAACAAATTCATTTTTTTAATTTTTTTCATTTGAGGTTGTTAAGATGGTCAAAAAATAATAGAAAGTTTCAGCAGTATATTAATCACGTACCAGGGTTTGTCACCTTAGAAAAAACATATTTCTGATATGGTGTCGGATAAAGATACTTTATATATGAAAACTATAGCTTTTGATGGGATCTACAACTTTCTAGTTTGTACATATATACTAGGTCTTGATCAAGGTCGCCAAATCATGTTTCGCATCCTAGGTGATCGACTCTATAAATAGCTATTTTCAGAGACGGATCTCTAAGAGTGACGTTTCTGTAAATCATTTAACAAAGGCCAGCATCAAGAATAGTTGTCTCAAAAGCATTTCATAACTTTTTCACATATGAACTCGGATTAAGATGAATTGTCGAAGTCAAGGTGATTTACAACTTTGTATTTGATAATATTTTTATTTAAAACAGTTCAAAGTCCAACAAAATTGTTTAAAGTCTCAGATTTTGTAATTTGAATTTTACAATTTTTAAAAGACCTCAGATGTTAACATAACATTCTAGTTGTAGCAATGTGATCTATAACTTTGGAGGTAATTTTTTTTTTGTTTCAAGTCATTTAGAGCACCAAATATGTGTTCCAAATTCTCAAATTTTCAAATTTAAATTTAAGAATTTACAAATGACTATAAAATGTTGACATGATCAATACCACAAAGTTGTAGTGGCCGAGGTGATTTACAACTTTGAAGTTGACATGTTTTTTATTTGAGGTCAATATTGTATTCTCAAATATTTATTTTTAAGTCTTTGTATTTTGAAATTTAATTTTTTAAAAAAATCAAAAAAATGTCGCATGGATACATGGCCTATACCAAAGTTATGGTACTTGATAAGATCTAAAAATTTGCAGTTGGAATCATACGCAGACAATCATATATGCAAGCGTACAAACGCTACAGCGCCTGTGAGGATAATTGAAAGATTAAGACTGGGTTGACAGATCTTAAGATTGAGAAAGTCACCAAAAGCACATCATTATCGACGAGTATGTTGCCTATCACTAAAAGAACAATGCCGACATTAAAATCTAGAATAAATCCAGAAAAATTCAATATTGACAAAGTCACCTTAAGCGGTTCATACGTGCACGATGTCTGTCACTGAAAGAACATCATCATTACATTCTAGAATAAATCAAGAAAAATATGAGCACCCACATCAAGTCAATGACTGAACTCGAGTGGAAAGGTCCCATCACAAGAAACGCAACCAGTTGAGCTACAATCAATTTACCAAGATTACTAAATGTTAATATAAAAATACCATATTATACAAATTTACAAGTGAGTGTGAAAGTACTTTTTTGTTTTCTAAAATCATTTAAAGAGGCTGTCTGGTCGACCGACTATGAAAATGGCTCATTAACATAAACCGGCCGCCTTCATCCCAAATCTTTTGTAACATGAACATCAGTCCTCTTGCTGTCTGCATGTTTTAATCATTCGCAAATGAAATTATGGGGCGGAAAACGTACTCAAACCTGTAGCTAGGCTAGCAGCTGCAAACTAACGCCTAGATACAAAGGATTTTCCCATCAAAGCCCAAGGCCCAATCGGTAGCACGGTTCCAGCGTGACTCCCTCGAGTCCCGACTCCAGTCCGTCACTCAGTCCTGACTCCCCAACCCTAGCGGAATAGCGGACGGCGGCGGCTTCTACGCGCGTCGCACGGCTCCTGGGCGCAGCCAGGTGAGGCGGGCGCCGGCGGGCAGGCCGCACGTCGCAGCGGCGTAGTCCGCAACGATGCAGCGCTGGGGGGCAGGCGGCGCGGCGTCAGGCGCCCACGAGCTGGTAGCAGCACAAGCAATGCAGTCTGCAGGCAGCGGGCTCCAGGCATCCAGGCGAGCAGCAGCCGAGCAGGTGATTTTTTAACTGTGAAATTGAGTCCGTGATTAAATGATGGAATATTTGATTCATGGTAGATTTCAACTTTCAGATTTCAGTATGTTGAAAAGAACTTTGCGCAACTACTTTTCAAGTTCAAGTGGTAGTAGGCTCAACTCCACATAGCAATGAGAGCACAAGTCAACCGTAGAAACCTAGGGCAGAGTTTAGTCATTCAAACCTAAATGCTGACCCAGGAAATCGCAAACCAATCGATTCTAAATTTATAATTTAGAGGTCCATATATGTTTGACTAATCAATTATGTCTATTTGTGGTGCCCGATTGGTAGGTGCACAGTAGTAAACCAAACCATATGAGGATCAAATTATGTCTATTTGTGTAGATTGCTACTTGGGATGAATAATGTGTGTCAAAGTCACGCGCCGTTGTTGACAGTCACTAACATCAATTATAATTTGTCAACATAATCTGTATTTATACTTAATTCCATCACCAACATAGGTATAGGGGTTTAAACTAATAAATTTCGCGAGTTTTGGTGAATCTGTGTTTTCAGCATGGTTTATCTAGAAAACCGTCAAGGAGGACCTATTCGTCAAAGGAAATTATGGAATTCCGTCGCGTAAACAGCGTGGGAAGATTCTAGAAGACTCCAAAAGGCTCTCCACTGAAGTAGACCCCGAGGGGCTGCCTGTGGGACCGGCAGACCTCACCTACAGACCGCCTGGCCCCTGGGCCCACCAGTTAGCCTCCACGTCGCAATGTCGGTTCTCCACCGCGTCCTAGATTGCATCTACGTCGTCTTTTAAGTCGGTTTGATCTAAGGGCTCACGTTGGACGCTTCGGCCTATATATACCTGCCCCTGTCACCCCCACTGGAGCCATCCTGAAACCTTAATTCATATCATGAGGATCAGAGCCAGCTATCAAGATAATATTAGTTCTCCATAGGATCTAGTCTTGTAAATAATAGTGAGATAGAGAGTGAGGGAAGAGTTTGGAGGAGGTGCCTGGCTTGTCGGTGCTCTCTCTTTGGCTTGTACCTTGGCGGATCCAAGTTCCTACTTTAGCTTGCCTTCGATATTTCTCTGGTAATCAACTTCTGATTCAAGTAAGTAATTGTTTATATTATTCATCAAGATCACGACTCTATTTTCGGTGCTTTAATCTATAGACGCTCTAGGTTAAAGTATTAATCGTAAGTGTAAGCGTGGTGCTTAGACTTAGGTTAATCGTTGATACACCCTGCATTCTGAATGGTAGTAGATCGCATGTGTGACATTAGTTCTATATAGCATGTACTATATAGCTTTATTGATCATTTGTAGTCCACCTCCTGTCTGTATGCGCAAGTAGGATACATGTTATGAAGAAAAAGCATCCTCTGCTAAAGTCTTTCCCTAGTAATGTCTCTAGTTGAATAGTAGAAGACATAGCTTACCTAAGTCAGAACTAGAGAACCTTAATTTCCTCTCTACGTCCCCTATTTATCTCAACCTTGTTGCTACCCCTAGTTAAGTTAGATCGTAGTTAGTCTCACATATTTCCCTATGGATACGATACTTGGAATACTTTCGGGTGAAAGCTACAGCGGTATCCGTGCGCTTGCGGATTTATCTGTGTGCATTAAATATACCAACAAGCTTTCTAGCGCCGTTGCTAGAGAAACGGTTGCTGAATTAACTTCGAGCCTAGCTTAATATTTTATCTTTTATTTTACTTTTTCTTTTAGCATTGGATTCCACTCCTATCTATCAATATGCTAAACCCACGAGCGCAAGCCTAGAGCAACCAAAATCTTCAGAGCCCATCCTAACACCTGGCTATGAGCTACGCCCGTGTTTTATAAAATTGATTTGAGATAAATCCTTCTCGGGAGAAGGCAACAAAAACCTATACTCACACCTACAAGAGTTTGAATAGACATGTGCATGCTTGCATATCGCTGGACATGTCTGACAAAAGCTGTAAGATGGAAGTTGTTTCCGTTCTCTTTGATGGAAAGAGCTAAACATTGATACAGTCAAACTATAGGAAGTATGCAAAAAGATTGGGAAACGTTATGCTCTAAATTTTGTTTACGTTTCTTTCCCATCTCTAAAGTGGTTAGCCTTTGAAAAGAAGTTCTAAATTTTAGACAATTAGAAGAAGAATCTCTTGGTACATCCTGAGATTATTTTAATAAACTCATCATCACTGGCCCTAACCATGCCATTCAAGACCCTATACTTCTTCAACATTTTTACATGGGTCTTAGCAAGGATTCCATGGAATCTCTTGATGCAGCCTCTAGAGAAGCTTTCCTTCATTTTCTCTACTAGTGAAGCAAGGGCTATGCTTGATAGAATTAGTGAAAAGACTCCCCTGCACTAGCATTCATAATGAACTCCCCGAGAAAGAGAAGAAATCATCTCCCGATCAAGTAGAGGAAGTTCTAATAGCCAATAAATGTTATAGGCATAGGAATAATGGAGACAATATTTCCGCTTATAGACATTCATAAAGAAACAATCTTAGAGTAGGAAGATGGCATCGACGAGCATGGAAGTTATTTCATGAGCACCTCATCAAATCCATGCTCACATGAGAAAACTCCTGAATTAATTGGTCTCTCCAAAATTACCACCCACGAGATCTTCAACCCCCTCATGCTTTCTGTTCATAAAATTGTTGAAAGGGTAGGTTGTAGATGCATATATTTATCATAAATATTGTAAATCTCGTTGGCATGAATCTTGAGATAGGCACACAAAGATTGGTGTTGGAGGGGAAAACCACTTCACCAATTTAAAACACAATTCGAAGGTTCCCAAGGACGAGCTTCTATCCTAAAACAAGCACTTTCGAAAGACAACACTGAGCTTTCACCTTTTGTTGTGATGTCCCTTGTGAAATGAGAATAGAAATATAATTGTGAAAATATTCCTTCGGGTATTTTTTGTCACTAACCATTCCAAGGTTAAAGAAAAAAGAATGAAGGGATGATGACCCAAGGTATGTCCAACCATTTATCATGCAACATTTAAGTACATCCATCCAAACTTGATTTTTCTGCAAAATTCAAGCTGGGGGATAGACTTCCCTAAAAATACATCTCTTGCCACGTTGCAAAATTATTTTGGTTGTCTCTACCTTTAAGACATGCTTAATTTGCTGAATAACAATCGTGTTCTTTCATCTCTGTTTGAGTAAATCTCTATAGTGCTTTAATGCTGCCTTTGTCTGACATATTAAGTTTTGGTTTAGAAGTACTCGACATACTTCCAAAGGTTTCTAAAATTAAACAAGGTGCTTAGGTTAAAATGCCTTCCTTAATCGAATTAGACATAGAGTCCTAGTTTGGTTACTGAACTAAAAATTGCTTTAGCAGATACTGGATATTTTGTTGGACTAATCCCTATAGGAAATTCTCAATTCAATTTGGGTAAGTCATGAGATGAATTCAAATCGGAGATGAAGTAAGGCACATGTCGAACTCCAATAACATGGTGCAGAGAAGACACAGCTCATTCATCATGGATGAAGGAACTATAAGTATCAAAGATCATTCACTTTGTCTTTAGCTGCAAGTTACCTTTACCTTGAAGCCAAGCTTGTATAGAACATGATAAATAAAAACTATGCTAAAATAATTCTAACACTATCTTTTCATTAGCATAGAGGGAAATTACAAAATGCTAGATAAATAACCCGTGTTTCAAAATTATATATTCCTTCTGGTATGTGTTGTCCACTAATCCTTTGCGAACATAAAACAATGAGTGAGGCAAAAGGTCTAACAACATGTCAAAAGATCGAAGAGCAGAAAGATGGCATGACAAAAGGATGAGAAAGAAAAGGTGTGAACTAGGAAATAAGAAGCTCATGAACAGCTCAAGCTACGAGACTAGACTGAACAAGGAAAACTTCAAGCAAAAGGGAATGGACCATCATGAGTCATCTACCCTTTATCATATGGTGACATTACTGCTTCAATGACAAAGATGACATCCTTATGGTAAATGGTCATTATTTAAAAAGGCTTTCCTTGATTCTGGTAGGCACATAAATAAGAAACAAAATATGTTTGAGTTACAATTTACATGATCAAGCATGACTAGCTCAACATGTCTTGTTCTTTAAGCTTGTTCCTAGCACCACTTTCTTGATCCCATAGTCTTAACCAAATAAGCTGAATAGTGCACATCCTAATTCTAGAAGATGAGTCATAATCATATAAAGATTAATACCTTATGGACAATCCTTCTATAGGTTAAGCAGCTGAATCTTTTGATCTTATCACCCATGACATAAGTGAACAAAACACACAGCATCAACTTCATCTTATTCAATGTGCCTAAGGTTAGAGAAGAATAAGTAAAGTTTTGGTTCTATTGGTGTTTTTCCACCAATAGAGCCCATGCATTTGATCTCTACCTTGGTCTTATGAGCAGGACAAGCTTCAAGCAAAGTGTAGGGGGAAGACAGTCGACTCCCCAATTTCTATAAGTGTTCTGAATCTGTCAAACCAAAGTTCAAACTCAAAACCAAGATGGGTTTGGCGGAAAAAGGTGACATCACTATTAGAGGCACTACCACAAGAATCCTGCTCTTTAGAGTAAACCGAGGTATTTGGTCAATAAACTTCACAAGGAGAAGTCCGGTTCGAAGAACTTACAACACCGAACCCAAACCAAAAGAGCTAGCTTGGGGGAGAAGCACTCCTGTGTATCCAGGTAAGTATGCTTTCTCTTTATTCTAGTTTTAGTTTCTTTTAAATAATTAAGAAAATGGTGAATTGAAAACAAAATAAAAAGTGTGTCTAGTTTGCTTTAATTTATTTTTAAGAGTTGAATAAAATAAAGAGGACTCAGAATAATCTCTGAAATAATAAATAGTTGCTCTGTTGTAATTCCTTTTAAGTACCTTGTTTTCTGCCTTGAATTCTCTCAAGTTTTGGATACAACTGATTTGATAGAAAGATTTACTCTGAACTTGAAACTCGTGGGTAGCGAATGCTTGATCTAAGTCTAGGTAATGGACGGATATGATATGAGAAGGTCTAAGCTACTATTTATCTTGTTATAAGCGACACTAAAGTTCTGGAGATTTATCTTTTAAAAAACATAAAAATGCTACATGATGAGTTCCTGTATGACAAAGCTTAAATTCTCACCAGAGCCATACATGTTATTTAGGTTTGGAAAACCTCCACATATATGTTGCTTGCTTTTGCATTGAGTTTTGTCAAGCTTTGTTGACCCTTATGAGAGGTTTGTCATGCTCTTAAAATCAAGATCACGTACACACCATAGATACCTACTGTTCCTACACTAGTACACAAAATATGCCTTCCATCTAGATCCACCCAAAAAATATTCTACTCCTACACTAGGAGTGAACCCAAAAACATGCTTGTTAGGCTTTCCATCCACCAAATAAATGCTCCAAGTTCTTATTGATATCTCTCAAAGTTTTGTTGCAAAAAAGAGACATCGGGCTATGCAAAAGTTATTCAAAAGTAAAAAAAGAGATTGAAAAAAATAGACAAGTGTCCGAGATATCTAAAACAATGGATACTTAGATGCCCGCCTGAAAAAAGAGAGAAGGATAGATGAATAAGATAGCCCCTGCTCTAGCAAATGTTTCCAAGTTTCAAAGGAGAGATATGTTTTCAAGGAGCATAGTAGAATTAGGTTAGCCACCATATATCCACACACATGCACATCTTGATTTGAGAAAGTGTTTGGAGGAGGTGTTGGCCTATCGGTGCTCTTTCTATGGCTTGTACCTTGGCGGATCCAAGTTCTACTTGAGCTTGCCTTTGAGATTTCTCTAGTAATCAACTTCTGATTCTAATAAGTAATTGTTTATATTGTTCATCAGGATCACAACCCTCTTTTGAGTGCTTTAATCTATATACGGTCTAGGTTAAAGTATTAATCGTAAGTGTAAGCTTGGTGCTTAGACTTAGGTTAATCATGGATGCACCCTGCATTCTAGATGGCGGTAGATCATGTGTGTGACATCAGTTCTATGTAGCATGTACTATATAGCTTCGTTGATCCTTCGTAGTCCACCTCCTGTCTATAGGCACAAGTAGGACACGATTACGAAGGAAAGCATCCTCTGTTGGAGTCTTTCCCTAGTAATGTCCCCAGTTAAATAATAGAAGACATAGCTTACCCAAGTTAGAACTAGAAAACCTTAGTTTTCCTCTCTACACTCCTATTTATCTCAACCTTGTTGCTATCTCTAGTTAAGTTAGATCATAGTTAGTCTCACATGTTTTCCTGTGGATACGATACTTAGAATACTTCTGGGTGAAAGGTATAGTGGTATCCGTGCGCTTGCAGATTTATCTATGTGCATTAAATATACCAATAGTCGTCTATTAGTTTTGTAATTTGGCCTTTTGGTATAAATGAGCTGCATCCTTTATTTTTCATGATGTATTTTGTGAATTTCATCGTTAATCGACATTTTTAATATAAGACTACCTCAAGCTATTATATTTGTCTATTGTAAGGGGTCATAGATCTAATTTGTAGCACTTTTGTTTAGCCCCTCCTAAATTTTTTCCTAGCTTTATCCCTGGTAAGTGGGTCAGGGGAGTGGGGCATAGTTGTGCAACTGTGGCATCTCTAGCTTTTGATTCTTACCAAAAAGCTCATCAACTGAAGCAAATATTACTGGTCGGGATGGAGGCAATGCTGGGGCAGGGGGCTTGAGACCCCCCCATACCGCTCTCGAGCATGTGGAGCCCCCTGAAAGCCCCCCCCTAAAATTTCACGCATATATGTATTAGGTAGGAGGGGCTGAGATTTACTGCAGATAGAAAAATACCTTTTTTGCTTATTGGGCTAGTAATTCCATAGACTATAAGGATTTTCCCATCAAAGCCCAAGGCCCTAATTGGTGAAACAAACCTACCCACCATATCCCAATTTCCCTTTGCACGGTTCCAGCACGACTCACTTGAGTCCCGACTCTAATCCGTCACTCTATCCAACTCCCCAACCCTAGTGGAGTAGCGGACGATGATGACTTCTATGCGCGTCGTGCGGCTCCTAGATGTAGCCAGGCGAGGCGGCTGGGCATGCGCCGATGGCCGATGGCCAGGCCGCACGCCACAGTAGCATAGTCCACAACGACGCAGCACTAGGGGGGCGGGCAACACGGCATCAAGCAACCCTGAGCAGGTAGTAGCACCAGCACTATAGTCTGCAGGTAGCGGGGCTCTAGGCATCTAGGTGAACAGCAGTCGAGCATGTGATTTTTTTAACTGTGAAACTGAGTCCATGATTGAATGATGGAATGTTTGATTCATGGTTGATTTTAATTTTAAAATTTTTAGTATGTCGAAAAGATCTTTGCGCAACTACTTTTCAAGTTCAAGTAGTGTGGGGGTATGACCCCTGGTACTCGCAAGGCTCCACGTGGGCCGAGCTGCTAGGGGAGGCCTAGCCCACAAGAATATGCATGGGTCACGCCACTGGTTGAGGCCCAGCTCGCAAGACAATGCCATGCGAAGTATGCCGCAAGACGATGTGCTTCACAAGGCAACGTGAAGATCCTCGGTGATCTATGAAATCTGCCCAGATATGATATATATTGTATGATATGTAACTTCCTATCTTGTAAACCGATCCGAATGGAAATAACCGATCTGTAACCCTACCCCCAAGCTATATAAGGTGATTAGGGACCCCCTCATTTTCATTTGAACACACACAATACAATGCACAAAGACACAGGACATATGGTATTACATCAAGCTGATGGCCCAAACCCGCAAAGGAATGGATGGATCGGAATGCCAAATCCACAATAGAAATAATTTTCAAACATGACCAGTTCATCGCCGTGGGGGGTAGGAAAGCTCTCACCATGAGCAGGATGCCATCCCGCCATCACCCTATCTAGCAACACACCATCCACCACCAACTGGTTGAGCACCGCCTCATTACTAACGGAGCTCACCCATTCCTCGACGCGATTGAGCTCGCATGATGCCCTACTCGAGCTGCTATGGCTTTTCTTGGGCGCCATCTCGCTGATATGAGGAATGGTGCAAGATTATGAGCTTGCGGTTGCTAAGATGGTAGAGAAGTTGCTGGGTGATGTGGTGCAGGGTGCAAAGGAAGAAGATGAAGAGGTGAGAGCAAGATGGAGAATGTGCATCGGGGCTGCGGCACTTTATAACGGTTCGACCCCCGACCCTTTTCCTTCTAGGGATTTTGGGAAACCACACCTGACCCGCTGCATTCCCTCCCAAAACTACTGCACGTTGATGGGCCACCAAATGAGCAAGGTGGGCTACTGGTGTTAAATCACGTTGAATGTGGAATGACGAAACGAATCTCCAAACTCAGCGCTAGGGTCAATGGAATTCGTTATGCATCTATGCCAAGATATTTTTCCATGACCGTGCTATAAGATTTCTTCATCATCTTCTAGTAGGCTCAGAGACTAAGTGTGTACACTTCACCTTGTGGTGAATGTATGGGTTCCCTGATTACTCGATCTTTCGGCAATGATGGGGACTGCATATTTTTCTTTGACCCTGCTACAAGATTCCTTCATCATCTTCCTACAGGCTCAGGGGACTACATTGTGTACATTGCACCTTGCGGTGCACATACTTTTTCTTCTTCATGGTGTTTCGACTTCAGTCGAGTCTCCGCTTATGCTCTGCCCTGATGACCATGTCATCAGGACCATCGCAATTGGCACTTAAGTGTGTACACTTCACCGACCAAGACTTCAAAATTTTTACTTGAGCTCCTTACATCCTTATGGCAAACCATGACTTCGAGTGAGTCTAAGCTTGATGCCTAGTTAAACTGGTTGGATGCCTATCTCAGCTGCTTGGATATCCACTCTGACAGCTCAGACGCTCGTTTCAAAGTGCTCAGACGCTTGCTTCAACAGCTCGGCAACTATTTGAACTGGTCGAAAGACTAATCCTAATGAGTTGTTGCAAGTTGGATAGCTCGGATGGATGCAAGATGGTGTTGCTCAGCGGATGCAAGGTGCTTAGGGACTAGGCGTGGGGGTATGACCCCTAGTACCCACAAGGCTCCATGTGGGCCGAGCCACTAGGGGAGGCCTGGCCCACAAGACTATGCACGGGTCGTGCCACTGGTCGAGGCCCAACTCGCAAGACAACACCACGCGAAGTATGCCGCAGGATGACGTGCTTCACAAGGCAACATGAAGATCCTTGGTGATTTATGAAATCTGCTCAGATATGATAGATATTTTACGATCTGTAACTTCCTATCTTGTAAACCGATTAGAATGGAAATAACCTATCTATAACCCTACCCCCCAAGCTATATAAGGTGGGTAGGGACCCCCCTCATTTTCATCTAAACACAAGCAATACAATCCACAAAGACACAGGACATAGGGTATTACGTCAAGTCGATGGCCTAAACCTATCTAATCGTTGTCTCTTGAGTTCTGTGTCACCATCCAATTTCCTCACGCGCACCTCCGCTGATTCATCTACTACCATGGGCATACCCCTCGATCGACTGCCAACCATATTTCATCGATAGTGGTGCGCCAGGTAGGGGGTGTGCATGCTGAATCCATGGTGATCCAGATGGTCACCTTCCCAAGCTCCATGGACCTCCTCGAGCCAGACTAGATCTTCATGGTCGGATCCATGACCTAGGTCATCGGCCCTGACGGTAACGGGGAGATCGTGGAGGCAATGCAAGACCACCCTATGCCGATCGTGCTAACACTAGCAATGACATCTCTGGTTCTGGCACCACATCGCTAGATCAGGACATCCAACAGCAATGATGACCAGATTGCATCCATCGATCGGGTCACAGATCGCCTAATAGAATGCCAGCTCCTCGTAGATTTGGTCCTAGATCGATCTAGAGTGAGCGACGTTTTTCCTATGCTCCAAGATCACCAAGCCACAGCGCCCGAGCGACCTGCTTAGCCACACCACGCAAGGCAGATAGATTCTGATATGGTGATCACGGCTACTCTAGAAGGGCGCATAGTGCAACACCGACCACTTCCTACCATCGGCCTTCGCTTGGATGGCTATGAAGCCTCGATGGAGAACCCGCCGGGGCCCTACCCCTTTGGGCTGGAGGGTGCAGGATCTGCATATTAGAACATCATTCACCACCTCTTCGCCGACCACATCGAACGCAATCGCATCACTGACCTCTACATGATCGACCCAACTAACTCTGGTCAGCCCATGCCCATGGTCAGCACGGTGGCCATTCGTTAGCTCTCGGAGGATTCCCCTCTTCCAACTGAATCTCTTCACCACATCTTGGATGAAAGCCCCAATGTTTCTTCTGAGGGCTCAACCAGGACCTTATCGAGCTACCCTACTTTCCCTCTAGGGTTCGGGGGCATGATTTTCCACGTCAGCCATGATAGTGTTACCAAGGAGGGTGAAACCGCTGAAGAGCACAACGCTCATCAAGCGAAGAATGTTGATTGCCAACATCGCCGAGATGTAGAAGCGGCCCCTAAGGCCGGCGAAGAAGGTCATGGCCCACCCTGCCATCAACGCAATCTAGAAGAGGCATTTGACATGGTTGTCGACTAGCCAATCTATCAGACTCCAAGTGCCAATATCACTGTAGTGTTCAACGAGCTTGACAAACTCCATCACACTCTAGAGGTCGAGAAGGTCCGTGCACACATCATAGCTACACAAGTCCAGTTCAATGAGTTCTAGAACGATGCGCCATGTTACTCCACCGCGTCAGCTCATAGCTGTCGCTCCAGCCACGATGGAGGAGGCCAACATCATGGCATCGATGCCTCCTGACCTTAGGCTGGAGGTCCCTAGCTCTATAGAGGATCCAGCGGCAACTATGAAGCCTCTTCACGCTAAGAAACCCACCCACCACGTCCCTAGGGAGGTTGGGATGGTAACCGCAACTAGGAGGTCAATCAACCTGCTCCTCATGACCTTCGCGATCACCTTAACACTAGTGCAGATCTCCGTGGCCACATTGTAAACA
The DNA here is from genome assembly GCF_019320115.1 of Miscanthus floridulus. Classification (NCBI taxonomy): domain Eukaryota; kingdom Viridiplantae; phylum Streptophyta; class Magnoliopsida; order Poales; family Poaceae; genus Miscanthus; species Miscanthus floridulus. Next base: position 86,205,821 of record NC_089588.1, read on the forward strand.
GCATGGTCCACACGCTACGAAGCTAGAGATGGAGCGTCGCTAGGTGATTCGATGCTGAACAAGAAGGATTCGCTGCTCGCCAAGCACCACTCCCCACCAGCGCATCGAGACTTCGCCCCTTTACGGAGAGGCTCCGAGCCGTCCGGTGCCCGATGGGCTTCAAGGTCATTGGTGTCAATACCTATGATGGAAAGGCCAACCGCGCTCAGTGGCTAACTCTATACGAGATCACCGTAAAAGCATGTGGGCAGAGACAAGGACATCAAGGCAAACTACCTTCCTATCATGCTTAACTAGTCTGCAAATAATTGGCTCCTTAGCTTGCAGGAGAACTCCATCCGATCTTGGGACAACCATTAAGAAAGTCTTCACCGATAGCTACATGGCTACATGCGATGCAGCCCTGGCACCAAGTATGAGATTGGAAAAGCTTCATCAGTCCTCTAGGGAATCTCTGTGCGACTTCATCAGGCACTTCTCGGAGATAAGAAACTCCATCCCCAACATCACCGATGCCAAGGCCATCACTGCTTTCACCAAAGGCCTGTGACACAAGTAGCTTCATGGCAAGCTATACCGCAAGAGGACCACCACCATCGGCGAGCTAATACAAACAGCGAACGGATATGCTGACGCTGAAGAAGCCAAACAGGCTGCCCGCTCCGCTCATCGCGAAGATAGATGTTACGACGATCACGATCATCGCCAAGATGGTCATGACCATCGTGATGACCGTGATTGCCATCACGATGACTATGACCCCCGGCGTGATGATCATCCAGAGAGCTCGAGAGGGAGACAAAGCCATCGTCGCCGACTTGATACCTCCATCAACACCGTCGACACCCGTGTCAAGTGCACCTATGACACAGATTTTGGCAAGCTACTAGACATCCCATAGCCTATCTACAAGGATGCCAAGCACACCATGTGGGAGTGCAAGGGCATGAAGACTACGCTCGGGGGAGAACCATCAAAGAAGCAGTGGCGCAACGACGATGAGACTAAAGATGGTCAAGGTGGAGAGCAAGGCAAGAACAAGGGCCCTACATACCAGGATCCCACCAAGAACGTTGCTACCATCTTTGGTGGGAGGGCTATTGAAAGGTCCTAATGGCTAGAGGGGGATGAATAGCCTATTAAAAATTTCTACAACAACACTTAACAAACCGGTTAGACAATTATGAGGCAAAGCAAGTGTTGCGCTAGCCTACTAAAATAGCAAGCCACCTACCACAATTCTAGTTTATATAGTTTCTATCCACACAATAGCTATGACACTACACTAAGTTAGTGTGCTCTCAAAAGCTAACTAAAGAGCCACACTAACCAAACTAACAAGCTCTCACAACTAGCTACATTAAAGAGCTTGACAACTAGTTTGCGGTAATGTAAAGAGAGTGAGCAAGAAGATTATACCGCCGTGTCGAGGAAGGAGCCAATCAATCATAAGAATGAATAACAGTGAAGACCAATCACCTCGGAATCAAATGATGACAATGATTATTTACCAAGCTTCACTTGCTTGCCGGCAAGCTAGTCCTCGTTGTGGTGATTCACTCACTTAGAGGTTCACGCGCTAATTGGCATCACACACCAAACCCTCAATAGGGTGCCGCACAACCAACACAAGATGAGGATCACACAAGCCATGAGCAATTCACTAGAGTACCTTTTGGCTCTCTGCCGGGGAAAGGTCAAGAACCCCTCACAATCACCACGATCAGAGCCAGAGACAATCACCACCCTCCGCTCGACGATCCTCACAGCTCCAAGCCATCTAGGTGGTGGCAACCACCAAGAGTAACAAGTGAATCCCATAGTGAAACACGAACACCAAGTGCCTCTAGATGCAAACACTCAAGCAATGCACTTGGATTCTCTCCCAATCTCACAAAGATGATGAATCAATGATGGAGATGAGTGGGAGGGCTTTGGCTAAGCTTACAAGGTTGCTATGTCAATGCAAATAGCCAAGAGAGTGATCTAGAGCTGGCCATGGGGCTTAAATAGAAGCCCCCATGAAATAGAGCCATTGTACCCCTTCACTGGGCACAACACGGGGTGACCGGACGCTCTGATCATATCGACCGGACGTAGGACCTCAGCGTCCGGTCGTGCGATGCATGCCACATGTCCCCTCTCCTCAAATACTGAGCACCTGATCCCAATGGTTAAGTGATGACCGGACACGCTATTGCAATGTGACCGGACGCTGGACCTCAGCATTCGGTCGTTTCTAGTAAGCATCCAGAAACGGCATTCGGTCATGCTCGACCGGACTCACCCAGCGTCCAGTCACTTGGCGTCTCCTCTGTGCATTGCCACGTCTGCAGGACTGGACACAACCCTCCAGCGACCGGTCACTAAGTGACCCAGCATCCGATCAAAGACCGACGCCAGCGTCTTTGCTGCTTCTTCTGACCGGACGCACCGGTCCTACCGAGACCAGCGTCCGGTCACTTATAGTGACCTCCATCTTTTCTGTCTAGGGCACCGGTGGCACCATCAAACTGTCCGCACTCTATGGGTGGACACTCCGCCGGTGAAGTTTCTAACCCTTGCTCAAATGTGCCAACCACCAAGTGTATCACCTTGTGCACATGTGTTAGAATATTTTCACACATTTTCAAGGGTGTTAGCACTCCACTAAATCCTAAATGCATATGCAATGAGTTAGAGCATCTAGTGGCACTTTGATAACCTCATTACGATACAAGTTTCACCCCTCTTAATAGTACGGCTATCGAACCTAAATGTGATCACACTCACTAAGTGTCTCGATCACCAAAACAAAATAGCTCCTACCATTTATAACTTTGCCTTGAGCCTTTTATTTTTCTCTTTCTTCTTTTCAAGTCCAAGCACTTGATCATCACCATGGCATCACCATCGTCATGTCATGGTCTTCATTTATTTCATCACTTGGAATGTGCTACCTATCTACGATCACTTGATAAACTAGGTTAGCACTTAGGGTTTCATCAATTCACCAAAACCAAACTAGAGCTTTCAATCTTCCCCTTTTTGGTAATTGATGACAACCCTTTCACAAAGATATGAATTGAAATTCAATTGAATCCATGTTGCTTGTCCTAAGCATATTTACTATGTGTAAAAGGATATGGACAAGTTTCATGAATTTCATATGGTAGCAATTGCTCCCCCTTCATATGTGCTAAGAGTTTGGATTGTAGCTTGCACATATGCTTAGATAGGAAATATAGGAGACAATGTCTACCAAATGATGCTAAGGTATAAAAGATGGACCTTTGAAGCGTGATACCAATCGGAGTGCACCAACATACCATCCTTAGCACCATGGTTAGCTCGATACCACTTAGGAAACACTTGGAAATGAAATCACTAGATAAACTTATGCATGCTAGATTTTCATTTCATCATTCAAACCTACAACTAGCATACACCACACAAGCATGGATATTGAAATTTAAAACTTGTGCCATGCAAGCAAACATATGAAATGCACATTCAAATGCACCATACAAGATCATGAGCTTGCTCCCCCTACTTGTGTGCTCGAAATTTTAATTGATCTCCCTTCCTTTGTCATATCTCTCCCCCTATGTCAAATTCTCCCCCTTTGTTGTCTTTTCACTATCTTACATTATTTCTCCCCCTTTGTCATCAACTGACCACAAAGGCTTAAATTATAGATAGGTTAGGATTATCAATGTCAATCAATGGGGTGAGGATCATTTTCCTAAATTTGGTTCAATCTATTTTTTTTTGCCAAAGATATTTAACTCGGTTTGATCCAAGGACAACTTCTTCACACCTCCAAATAAGGGTTATCTTGTACCATGTTGAGTTAAATACTTAGAGCTCATTTTCTAGATCAAACACTAGGTTTACAAGTCCACAAACATGTCATATGCTACCACTAGATCAAAATAAGCATAGAAGCAATAGTGGTACCATATGAGCATCAAATTCCTTTGATTCTCATGAATGAGCCTATTAAACGTGAAAGATGTCTAGATGCACTAAACATGTCCTTAGCAAGGATGTATGCCATGCCAATCAACTTTTACCATTGGATTGCTTGAAGGAGAGGCATGTCATATGAGTGGGGGGTGCATCAACACATATTTGAGAAATCCAATATGTTCAACTCATTCCTTAGCTTGCAAAACCTTTTCTCATCTAATGGCTTGGTGAATATATCGGCAAGTTGATCTTCGGTGCCTACACTCTCAATGCAAATGTCCTCTTTTTGTTGGTGATCTCTTATGAAATGGTGGCAGACATCAATGTGCTTTGTTCTTGCATATTGAACCGGATTGTTGGTCAACTTTATTGCACTCTCATTGTCACATAGCAATGGCACTTTCTTGAACCTGATTCCAAAGTCACTCAAAGTGGCCTTCATCCAAAGTATTTGTGCACAACAACTACCGACGGATATGTATTCGGCTTCAGGCGGTTGATAATGCAACACTATTTTGCTTCTTTGATGACCATGAAACAAGTGATCTTCCCAACAATTGACATGTGCCCAAGGTGCTCTTCCTTTCAACCTTGCATCCCTGCATAATCTGAGTTGGAGTAACCAACTAGCTCAAACTTTGCTCCTTTGGGATACCATAAACCAACATTTTGTGTATGCTTCAAGTACCTCAATATTCTCTTAGTAGCCTTCAAATGACTTTCTCTTGGTGAGGCATTGAAATCTTGCACACATGCATACACTAAACATGACATCCGGCCTTGATGCGGTCACATAGAGTAGGCTTCCAATCATAGACCGATACAATTTTTGATCCACCATATTTCCACTTGCATCACTATCCAAGTTGCCATTTGTTCCCATTGGTGTGCTAATGGCTTTACTATCACTCATGCCAAACTTCTTGATCATGTCCTTGATATACTTGCCTTGACTCACAAATGTATCATTCTTCAATTGCTTGATTTGAAGACCAAGGAAGTAACTTAACTCTCCAATCATAGACATCTCAAACTCATTAGCCATCATCTTTCCAAACTCAACACAAAAATCTTGATTGGTTGATCCAAATATGATGTTATCAACATAGATTTGCAACACAAACAAGTCTTTTCTAATCTTCTTGATGAAAAGAGTGGTGTCAACCTTGCCCATTATGAACCCTTTAGAGAGTAGGAAGTCCCTCAATCTCTCATACCATGCTCTAGGTGCTTGCTTCAAGCCATACAATGTCCTTCTTCAACTTGTACACATGGTCGGGCTTCTTATCATCTTCAAAACCGGGAGGTTGCTCAACATATACTTCTTCATTGATGTAACCATTGAGAAATGCACTCTTGACATCCATTTAATAGAGCTTGATGTTGTGGGCATAAGCATAGGCTAGCAAGATTCTAATTGCTTCCAATCTAGCAACTAGGGCATATGTTTCTCCAAAGTCAAGACCTTCAACTTGTGTATAGCCTTGTGCTACCAATCTTGCTTTGTTCCTCACTACTATCCCATCTTGATCTTGCTTGTTTCTAAAGACCCATTTGGTTTCCAATCACATTGTGTCCCTTTGGTCTCTCTACTAATTCTCATACTTGATTTCTTGTGAAGTTATTCAATTCTTCATGCATAGCATTCACCCAATCAACATCCTTCAATGCTTCATCTATCTTCTTTGATTCAATGGATGACACAAAAGAGAAATGCTCACAAAATAAAGTCAATCTTGATCTAGTTTGCACACCTCTAGAAATATCACCAATGATAGTGTCCAATGGATGATCCCTTGCAACATTGGTTGGTTGGAGGATTGGAACTTGATTGCTTGCACTTGCTTGATCATTGGGTTCATATGATGTACTAGCCACTTGATCTTGTTCATTGTCATGAGATCCACTTGTACTAGCTTGATTTGTATCATCTTGCATATTTGAGTTAGAGAGCACTTGTACTTGATCATCTTCATCATCATTCACTTGCCTAGGCCTCAATTCACCAATATCCATATTCTTCATGGCATTTGAAAGTTGAATGCCTCTAACATCTTCTAAGTTCTCATTCTCTTCTTATGAACCCTTGGTTCCATTCAAATTCAACATCATGAACTTCCTCAAGAGTACCACTATCCAAATTCTAAACTCTATATGCTTTGCTTGTAGTGGAATAACCAAGAAGGAATCCTTCATCACATTTCTTGTCAAACTTATCCAATCTAGTGCCTTTCTTAAAGATATAGCATTTGTAACCAAAGACCCTGAAAATATGTAATGTTGGGCTTTCTACCATTCAAGAGTTCATATGGTGTCTTCTCTTTCAATGGGTGACAATAGAGGCGGTTGCTACAATAACAAGCTATGTTGATAGCTTCGGCCCAAAAAGATTGACTCACATTGTACTCACTAAGCATAGACCTTGTCATATCAACTGAGTGTTCTATTCTTCCTCTCAACAAGGTCATTTGATTGTGGAGTGTACTTGGCCGAGAATTAATGTCTAATTCCAAATTCATCACACAACTCATCAATTCTAGTGTTCTTGAACTCACTACCATTGTCACTTCTAACTCTTTTGATGGTTGTTTCAAACTCATTGTGAGTGCCCTTGACAAATGATTTGTATGTTGCAAACACATCACTTTTGTCCACTAGAAAGAATACCCATGTGTATCTAGTATAATCATCCACTATCACAAAGCCAGTATTTGTTACCACCAATGCTAGTGTATTGAGTTGGCCCAAACAAATCCATGTGCAATAACTCAAATGCTTTACTAGTTCTCATCATGCTTTTCTTAGGATGGGTGTTTCCAACTTGTTTGCCGGCTTGACAAGAGCTACAAAGTTTATCTTTCTCAAACACATCTTTCAAGCCTCTAACCAAGTCATGCTTAACCAATCTATTCAATTGTTTCATTCCAACATGACCAAGCCTTCTATGCCATAACCAACCCATGCTAGACTTAGTGAACAAACATGTAGATAATCTAGCTTCACTAGCATTGAAATTAACCAAGTATAGATTCTCAGTATCTAAAGCCTTTGAAGATCAAGTTAGAGCCATCTACACTTATGATCTCTATATCATCTACCCCAAATATGCATTTGAATCCTAGATCACACAATTGAGCCATGGATAGCAAGTTGAAGTTCAAGCTCTCTATTAGAAACACATTGGATATGCTCATGTCATTGGATATTGCAATCTTACCAAGCCCTTTGACCTTGCCTTTGCCATTGTCATCAAATGTGATACTATCATAACCATCATTGCCATTGGTGTTGATTGAGTTGAACATTCTTGCATCACCGGTCATGTGTTGAGTGCACCCACTATCAAGAACCCAATGCCTTCCTCTAGCTTTGTAATTGACCTACAAAAGAAGATCAATTCTTTTTAGGTACCCAAACTTGCTTGGGTCCTTGAAGGTTAGTGACCAAGCTCTTTAGGCACCCAAATGGCTTTCTTCTTTGAGCCCATCCATGGTTTACCAATGAACTTAGCCTTTACACCATTTGCACCCTTAGTAAGCATATAAAAAGAATCAAGCTTAATGGAGGATACATTAGCATTTTTGCTCTTGTTTTTGCATTCATGCTCTTTATGACCAACTTGCTTACAACTAGTGCAAAACCGACCATTGTTCTTCACAAAACTAGTCTTGTGAGGAGCAAAAGCCGCCTTGCCTTTCTTGGGGGTATAGCCCAATCCCTCTTTGTAGAGAGAAGCTCTTTGGCTACCCAAGCACATAAGCAAGTGGTCCTCACCACCATAGGTCCTTAGCCAAGGTGTGAGTGAGCTTATTGACCTCCTTCTTGAGGGTCTCATTCTCAACCATTAGTGAGGCATCACAAGTGAGACCATCACTACTAGATGAGGTGGAAGTAGAAGTACTACAAGAAGGATTAGTGGGAGCAATAATGATAGGCATAGATAATGATTCATCAATTATATCACAAGTTAAGCCTATATCGCAAGTTTCAACATGCTTCTTTTTATTTTGCTCATCAAGAAAAGAGGAATGAGCCTTTTCAAGCTTTTTGTAAGCCTTGCCAAGCTTCTCATGGGCTTCCTCTAGCCTCTCATGAGATGCATTGAGCTCATCAAAGGCTTGATTAAGGGCTTTTAGTTCCTTACGCAAGCTTTTGCATTTCCCTTCTCTTGATGTCAAAGCGTTTCTTTAGCATCTTCTAGCATGTCAAATAGTTCATCCTTAGTAGGTTCATCATCATCACTATCACTTTCATTTTCATTTTCATTATCATGTTCCTCATCACTTCCATCATCACAAATTTGTACCTTAGTGGCCTTAGCCATGAAGCATGATGGAGTGTCGAAGAGAGAAGGCTTCTCATTGATTGCAATGCTTGCAAGTGCCTTCTTCTTGGTGGTCTTGTCATCATCACTATCATCATCACTTGTGGAAGCATCACTATCCCAAGTGACCACATATGAACCACCCTTCTTCTTCTTGAAGGTCATCTTGTCCTTCTTCTCTTTCTTTTCCTTTTTGTCCTTCTTGTTCTTCTTGTTGTCATCATCATTGTCGCTATTGTATGGACATTGAGCAACAAGATGATCTTTGCTTCCACATTTGAAGCATCTTCTTGACTCTTCCTTGTTCTTGGATGAAGATTTCTTTCTTCTAGCATGGTACCCTTTCTTCATCATGAACTTGCCAAATTTCTGACAAAGAGAGCCATCTTCTCATCATCATCATCATCCCATGAGCCATCATCTTCACTTGATGTATCTTGCCTTGCCTTGCCCTTGGATGATGCTGGCCTTGAATGCCACGCTCTTCTTCTTCTCATCTTTCTTCTCCTTCTTTTCTTCCTTCTCATCATCATCTCTATATGTATCATCGGTCATTATATCCCCCAACACTTGGTTTGGTGTCATGGTGTCCAAACCACTCCTCACTAGAATAGTGACCAATGTGCCAAATCTTGAAGGACAAATATCTCAAGAACTTGTGGGAGAAGTCCTTGTCCTTCACCTCTTCTCCAAGTGCTTTGAGATCATTGACAAGCACTTGAAGCCTATGGAACATCTCCGGCACACTCTCATCCTCCTTCATCTTGAAGCTTACAAACTTCTCTTTGAGAATATATGCATTTGCACCCTTCACGGCTTGAGTGCCTTCAAATGATTCCTCCAATTTCTTCCATGCCTCATGAGCTCTCTCAATATTCTTTATTTGCCCAAATGTTCTTTCATCCAAAGAATCATGGATGGCACTAAGAGCAATGTCATTATTTTGGAGTAGTATTTCTTCGGTGGCGGTGGGAGCCTCTTCATCTTCAATCTCAATCTTTGTCTCTACCACCTTCCAAACCTTCCTATTGATTGACTTGATATAAGTTGTCATCTTAGCCTTCCAAAAGGGATAGTTGGAGCCATCAAATTGGGGTGGCTTCTTTGTGTTGTTGATTTGAGCCATTTTTACACCGAATGTTGTTAAGCCTCAAATCACGATGACCTCGGCTCTGATACCACTTGAAAGGTCCTAATGGCTAGATAGGGGGTGAATAGCCTATTAAAAATTTCTACAACAACACTTAAAAATGGGTTAGACAATTATGAGGTGAAGAAAGTGTTGCGCTAGCCTACTAAAATAGCAAGCCACCTACCACAATTCTAGTTTATATAGTTTCTATCTACACAATAGCTATGACACTACACTAAGTTAGTGTGCTCTCAAAAGCTAACTAAAGAGCCACACTAACCAAACTAACAAGCTCTCACAACTAGCTACACTAAAGAGCTTGACAACTAGTTTGCGGTAATGTAAAGAGAGTGAGCAAGAAGATTATACCACCGTGTCGAGGAAGGAGCTAATCAATCATAAGAATGAATAACAATGAAGACCAATCACCTCGAAATCAAATGATGACACAATGATTTTTTACCAAGCTTCACTTGCTTGCCGGCAAGCTAGTCCTCATTGTGGCAATTCACTCACTTGGAGGTTCACGTGCTAATTGGCATCACACGCCAAACCCTCAAAAGGGTGCCGCACAACCAACACAAGATGAGGATCACACAAGTCCTGAGCAATTCACTAGAGTACCTTTTGGCTCTCCACCGGGGAAAGGTCAAGAACCCCTCACAGTCACTACGATTAGAGCTGGAGACAATCACCACCCTCTGCTCGACGATCCTCGCTGCTCCAAGCCATCTAGGTGGCAGCAACCACCAAGAGTAACAAGCGAATCCCGTAGTGAAACACAAACACCAAGTGCCTCTAGATGTAAACACTCAAGCAATGCACTTGGATTCTCTCTCAATCTCATAAAAATGATGAATTAATGATGGAGATTAGTGGGAGGGCTTTGGCTAAGCTCACAAGGTTGCTATGTCAATGCAAATGGCCAAGAGAGTGAGCTAGAGCTAGCCATGGGGCTTAAATAGAAGCCCACATGAAATAGAGCCGTTGTACCCCTTCACTGAGCACAACACGGGGTGACCAGATGCTCCGGTCATATCGACCGGACGTAGGACCTCAGCATTCGGTCGTTTCTAGTAAGCATCTAGAAATGGCATCTAGTCATGCTCGACCAGACTCACCCAGCGTCCGGTAACTTGCTGTCTCCTCTATGCATTGCCACGTCAGCAGGACTGGATGTAACCCTCTAGCGTCCAGTCACTAAGTGACCCAGCGTCTGGTTAGAGACCGACACCTAGCGTCTTCGCTGCTTCTTCTGACCGAATGCACCGGTCCTACCAAGACTAGCGTTCGGATCACTTACAGTGACCTCCATCTTTTCTATCTAGGGCACCGGTGGCACCATCGGACTATCCACACTCTATGGGTGGACACTCCACTGGTGAAGTTTCTAACCCTTGCTCAAATATGCCAACCACCAAGTATATCACCTTGTGCACATTTGTTAGAATATTTTCACAAACATTTTCAAGGGTGTTAGCACTCCACTAGATCCTAAATGCATATGCAATGAGTTAGAGCATCTAGTGGCACTTTGATAACCGCATTGCGATACAAGTTTCACCCCTCTTAATAGTGTGGCTATCGAACCTAAATGTGATCACACTCACTAAGTGCCTCGATCACCAAAACAAAATGGCTCCTACCATTTATACCTTTGCCTTGAGCCTTTTATTTTTCTCTTTCTTCTTTTCAAGTCCAAGCACTTGATCATCACCATGGCATCACCATCATCATGTCATGGTATTCATTTATTTCATCACTTGGAATGTGCTACCTATCTCATGATCACTTGATAAACTAGATTAGCACTTAGGGTTTCATCAATTCACCAAAACCAAACTAGACCTTTTAGCTGTCTTTGAAGACAAGCAAGAGCATAAGCTCGTAGCTCGACGCGTCATGTCAGTCGCTACATATGATGGCCCCATCTCTAATCCAAAATATCTTAACTGGTCAGAGCACCTGATCACCTTCTCTAGGGCCGATCAGTGGTCGGACATCCCATACCTAGGGCATTTCCCACTCGTCCTAGATCCCATAATCAAGGACATGCACTTCCAGAAGGTCCTCATCAAAGGAGGGAGCGCCCTCAACATTCTTTTCACTAGATCTCTAGAGGAGCTAGTCCTCAAGAAGGAAGACCTCACTCTCATGGACTCTCTATTCTGGGGAATCGTTCCTAGGAAGGCATCCCTCCCCTTAGAACAGATTATACTATCAGTCTAGTTCAGCACCATGAAGCACTTCCATGTCGACTACGTCAACTTCCTCATCGCTAACTTTAACACGGCGTACCATGCCATCCTTGGCCGACCAGCTCTTGCCAAGTTCATGGTTGTGCCACACTATACATACCTAGTGTGGAAGATGTCGACAGAGCAGGGGGTCCTCTCCCTGCACGACAACCTCAACGTCGCCTATAACTGTCAGAAGGAAAGTTTCACGCTTGTTGAGGCAACTGACATCTCTATCTATCTGCAGGACTGCATCATGACTTCACTGGTGATCCCTCCGAAGGACCTAGAGATCCCAACCCTGGAGGTCGCTGGAGCTTCAACCAAGTCTAGGGAGTTCAAGGAAGTGGTCCTCGGCCCCAACAACTAGTCCAAGACTGCTCGGATCGGGGCCAATCTCAATCCTAAATAGGAAGACGTGCTCATCAGCTTCCTACGGGAGCATGTCGACGTGTTCACATGGAAACTTGCGGACATGTCCGGCGTGCTAAGGGAGCTAATCAAGCACTCCTTAAATGTCTCGGTGACCGCCAAGCCCATCAAGCAGAAGCTTCGACGATTCACGCTAGACAAAAAGGAGGCTATTAGAGTAGAGATAACCCGACTCTTAGCTGCTGGTTTCATAAAAGAGGTGTACCATCCGGACTGGCTTGCCAACCCCGTTCTTGTAAGAGAAAAGAATAAATAATGGAGAATGTGAGTTGATTACACCGATCTCAACAAACACTACCCTAAAGACCCCTTTAGCTTACCTTGCATCGGCGAGGTCATAGATTCTACAGCTAGTTGTGAGCTCCTATGCTTTCTAGATTGCTACTCTGGTTATCACTAGATCACGCTGAAGGAAGAAGAATAGATCAAGACATCGTTCGTCATGCCCTTTGGTGCCTACTGCTACACGACCATGTCCTTTGGACTAAAAAATATGGGCGCGACTTATCAAAGAGCCATCCAGCGCTGTCTCAAGGACTAAATCAGGAAGAATGTTGAGGCCTACGTAGATGATGTGGTAGTTAAGTCAAGGACTGCCAACTCCCTCATCGTCGACCTCACCGAAGTTTTTAAAGCATTGAACGTGTATCGATGGAAGCTAAATCCCACCAAGTGTATTTTTGGTGTTTCGTCCGATATACTGCTAGTCAACATCATCAGTCACCACGGCATCAAAGCCAACCCAAAGAAGATAGCGGCGGTGCCCAACATGAAGCCATCGACCTACGTTAAAGACGTCTAGAAGCTATTAGTGTGCATGGCAGCTTTAAGTCGTTTCATATCCTGCCTGGGCAAAAAGGGACTCCCTTTCTTCAAGCTACTTAAAGCTCAAGAGAAATTCGTCTGATTAGAGAACACTGACAAGGCATTCACCGAGCTCAAGCAGTTCCTCACCACACCTCTGATCATGATTGCCCCCCAAAAGGATGAGACCCTGCTAATCTACATCGCAGTGACCAACCAGGTAGTCAGCACCGCCATTGTCATTGAGCGAGAAGAGGCCGACCACGCATACAAAGTCTAGCGCCCAATCTACTTCATTAGCGAGGTCTTAAATGAGTCTAAGACTTGCTACCCGCAAGTCCAGAAGCTACTGTATGCCATCCTTGTCACATCCTAGAAGCTTCGCCACTACTTTGTTGCCTACCACATAGCGGTAGTCACGGAGTACCCGCTCGATGACATTCTCCGCAATAAGGAAGCCAGTGGCCGCATCATCAAATGGGCGGTCGAGCTCAGCACCTTTACCATCAATTTTAGGCCTTGCCACATGATCAAGTCACAAGCACTCGCCGATTTCATCGCTGAGTGGATGGATATGTAGACTCCTATCCCGGTTGACCACCCCAAGCACTGGACCATGTACTTTGATGGGTCTCTCAACCTCAACGGTGCTAGGGTAGGCATATATTTCATCTTGCCATCGAGAGATAAGCTTTGCTATGTCCTCCGCCTACACTTCCTAGCTGCCAACAATACCACTAAATACGAAGCGGCACTTCACGGTCTCTGTATAGCTATCAAGCCAGCATTAAATGCCTCTAGGTGTATGGTGACTCCGTACTCATGATTAATCAGCTCAACAAAGACTAGAATTACACCAACGAGAAGATGGACACTTATTGTGCCATGATAAGAAAGATAGAAGACAGGTTCTATGGCATCGAATACCACCATGTAGTCCAGGCCAATAATCAAGCAGTTGATGAGCTGTCAAAGATAGGATAAACCAGCGCTGACATTCTAGCTAGAGTGTTTGTCTAGGACCTTGTGGCTCCTTCCATCAAGTAGGAACAAGAAGACGTTGAAGAAAAACCACCTATTGAGCAGATAGTCACAGCGGTCCTTGGTCTTAGTAGTGATTGGAGACAACCTTTCATCAGGTATCTAACTACTGTAGATGTCCTAGTTGACAACATAGAGAGATAACGCCTTACCGACTGCAGTAAGCACTACATCCTTGTTGATGGGAAGTTGCATTACAAAAACACCAAAGGCGAGCTACTATAGAAGTGTGTCTCCGTGGAAGAAGGCTAGAAGATACGCAATGAGATCCACGCCGGCACCTATGGCAACCACACAGCCTCTAGAACACTAGTCGGAAAGGCTTTCCAAGCTGGCTTCTATTGGCCTTCCACCATGGCTGATGCTGAAGCCCTCAATCACCAATGTGAGAATTGCTAGTTCTTTGCCAAACAAATCCATGTCCTGGCTCAGGTCTTGCAAATGATCCTCGTGTCGTGGTCCTTTGCATGCTAGGGACTAGATATAATTGGACCATTCAAGCCTATGTCGGGAGGTTTTCACTGGGTCTATGTCTATATTGACAAATTCTCCAAGTGGATCAAATACAAACCCCTGGTCTAGGCTATAGCAAAGAAAGCAGCTGAGCTACTTGACAACATCATCCACCGGTTCGGTCTATCGAACAGCATCATCACTGACCTTGGGTCCATGTTCACCGGCAGTGACCTCTAGGATTTCTGTGACAAAAGATTCATCTCAGTCAAGTATGTCTCTATGGCACACCTAAGGGCCAATGGCCAAGTCGAGCGCGCCAACGGTATGACCCTAGATGCATTAAAGAAACGACTTTACGAGAAGGAACAAAAGCACCCGGGAAAATGGCTCAGGGAATTATGTTCCACGTAAATACCCGAACAAACACGTTGATGCTCGGACGCCTCCAGAGACGACCCGGTCTCTAACCTCTCCCTGCACATGCATGAGCATCCATCGTCTGCATCATGGGAGGTCAGTAGCGGTTCCTTAGTGACGCCCTATTTCTTCCCACACGCACATGGTCACTGTGCCGCACATTACGGATAATAGGCTCACTAAGGCTAGGGACTCAGCTATACACTTCTGTTTGGACAGTTTATATCAAATATAAACACAAATATATCATAACTGCAAGTGTTCAACAAACGTTGCTAGATATTCAATAGGAGTTTTTTTTTCTAAAAACTCTATCAAGCATTGCTTTCCCACTCTCCAAACAGCTCAACATCTTCGGCCAACCTCTTTGCCAGCTCCTCTGCATTGTCCTCTAGCTTGGTGATATTATCCACGTTCGTGCCTTGCGCATATCCGGTCACCACCTGCTAGAGATCCACCGAAGGGTAATGAGACTTCAGTTGTGCGAGTGCGTGGATGACGGCTCCATGGGTCACGCTACGCGTGAACTCCTTGAAATCTGTCCATGCCGTCTGGCAATGATCCATGATAGATCGATGTGGCCCATCACCAGGCAGTCATCCTCCCTCGGCCTGCTCCAGACCAACATAGTCTAGCATGGGCCGGATCCTCATTATCATCATCTCTAGCTTATCATCTTGAGTCTTTACCTGCTCCATGAGCACTTGGAATTGCGCTTGAGACTAATGTCGATACTCTACAAACGACACAACTATATGTTAAACGCATGCCTAAGGCCGCACAAGTTAAAATTGCATGAAAAAAACACTCATGGCAAAGGTCTTCAATGGCCTTCTGTCGGCACAAAATTTTGTCCCGTGCCGAGGGCACACGAGCAAGCCGGAAGGGTCCGCTCGATGGAGCTGGAGATCCGCTTAGCTTCAATGCAGGGATTATCAATCCTATGCACTCCTCTCGAGACATGCCAGGTAATTTGACCCTGCAATTGATGAGAGAAAGCTAATCAGTAATTTAAGGCAGAACATGACGGTGTTGCCAGACAGTCCCAAATGTGCGGCTCTACGAGCCGATGTGGAAGGAAATCAACTAAATAGTCGACTCCAGCATACTCATAAGAATAAATCAGTTAAAGCTCATGGAATTATAAAAGAAAAAAAATCAGGTATCATTCAGGATGAATATCGTTATTTAGACAAATATTCGTCAATGGCAATAGGATGTCAACAATAATCAATTTATGCTAAACCAATGACTGCAAGTAACTGAATCCCTTTTTATATAAAAGAAGCAACTCATCATCATTTAACCATTTAATAGAGATAAATCTAATGAACATATTAGATCTCATCTATCGTTATGACCAGTGGGGCATGAGGCAGAATCATATAGGCCGTAGAAACAGCAATAAATTCGACGACCCTAACTTATTACTAATATCAGTGGGGCATGAGGCAGAATCATGCAGGCCATAATACAATAATAAGATCATGGGGCTAACACATTTTTAACCTATCTTTACTTCAATGGTCTCGTGACGTGAGTTGCATATATGAAAACACTCGATATTGGCTAAAACAGCCAATTCAGGCATAGCGCACAGTTAAGGTCATGCCCTATCAGGAATAGATCTACCAAATAACGATTCCCACTCCACGGTGCTAACAGTGGGGTGTGAGGCAGAATCACACAGACCATGATAACAGGCCATGGAATGGTTCTCGTTAGCCAATAGATCTATTCAAGGCCAAACATGCCTTAACCGCACACTATGCATGATCAAGATTGATATAAAACAGCCATTAAAACATAACTCATCATTTAAAGTGCAGATTAGATCAATTTAGATTAATGAATGATGGGTTAAATAGGATATAAGGCCTATCTAGATCAATCCCAATCGGGCGAAGTGATATTGCTGTAATTAGATAAATAATGAAAGAAATCAGCAATATCGGTAACTTAATGAATCTATCCGAAGGATGCCACCCTTAGATAGAGCCAATAACTTGACCTTAATCTAGTTCGAGTAGTGGAGGTTGACCAGATCGATGCAGTCATACTTGAACTAAACAAGAGTCGATAACTAGTTTATACCAGAGTCGCAGTGGAGGTCAACCGGATCGATGCAGCCGTATGAACAGAAGTATAAGCCATGATGGTACTTACAGACAAGCTAGAGGTCGGCCGGACCGATGTAGCCCTGCTCGCTGAAGAACTCACTAAGATCTACTCTACTCCTACTCCTAAGGGGTGGCCAGAGCAAAAAAAAAAGTAAGTAACTTGTATTTGATTAATTGTGTGTCCTTTACAATAGTCGAGGTCCAATATTTATACCTGGAACCTACGCATGAATCCTACTTAAGCATGACTCATCACAATTTTTGGCTTAAGAGAAAACATTCCTAATTTAATATAACTTGGACTCTAATCTTTCCCTTTTTGTAGAGTCCAACATGTTTTCCCGGCACCGATCGTAGCTTTTGTCGTTATCTGCTGGTGTTATCTGAAGAAAGCCGATTCTAGTGTTGCATTTGAATCAGCTGATACTAACCTTCATGCAATTGATTCCTTGATGACGTGATCTTAGGAGCTTTCGAGTCCCTACAATTCTTCTTCCAAATTTTGGTGTAAACACATGCCCCCCAATTTTGGGATAAAAGTAATTTTATTCCAAAATTATCGCGTCTGTACCCCCGATAGGTCCGCAGTCATGGGTAGAGAATCTTGATCTAGGGTCTACTATTTGTCACCATCTATGTCAGCTCATGAGCCCATGCTTCAAAACTCGTATGAGAGCATCATTGCTTCACGGGTGCTTGGATTCATCTTTCCAGGCCGACTATAAAATGTCTATCCAACTCCGGTGAGAGCAACTCAACAATTCAGCCATGTTTCCCTTCCATCTGCTTCCTTGAGTGCCTCAGACTCCACCAGACCCTTAGATCTTGAGTGGTTAGAAGGATTCTTATGTATAAGGTGATTGTGTCGCTCATCTTAGCGCCTTGTCAAGCAAGAGGATCAGCTACTACGGTTAGAAGAATTCTTGTGATATCACCTGATTCTTGTCTCCATGCTTGTAGAGCTGTTCTAGTGTTTGCAAGGGCTAAAATGTGTGGACACCTTCCCCTACTTTGCTACGTCAAATGCCCATCGGGAAAGCCACAGGCTTCATTCCCACAGTTCCCCAGTCACCAAGAAATCAGCTGGGCATCTGTAAGGCAGGCGGTTTTTCCCCTTCTCTGGCATAATTTTATCAACGGGTCGATGTGACTTGGTTTATGATGACCTTCGGACCTGTGGGGATCCAGACTCCCTTTAATCCAATGAGGCCTTGGTGGGTTGATCTTTGGTCAATGTAAATCTTTCGTATCCATCCCATGATATTTTGAAATTATGGGAAGCAACAAATCTGAATCTGTTATCTCTTCGTTATCCGTCCCCTGAATTTTCAGAGTGTCAATCCATTTCTGTATCTGACTTCAATTTCACACCCCCGAAGAAATCGATCTTCTCACCTTCTCGGGCTATATATACGGGCCACGGCTGTGGATCGAAAAACATCATGCTTCATCTCAAACCTTTCGCATTTTTAGTGTAGTTTCTACTTTCCCATAGGTTTGAGATCATGGAGAACAGCAAGAGGTCTGATGAGTAGGCCCTCAATGGATCTACGCCATCACGCCAGTGTCTTCATCACCAAGAGGGTGCAATTTGTGATGCTCTCACTGCTTTGGGGCATAGGGCCGACTTTGTTCAACCTTCGAGGTTCTCTACGCCAACAGCTCACCACCAGCTTCCCTGCTATCTGAGGATGTGGGTCAACAATGATGACCTGCTTGCCTCCATCATAGGCATGGCTAGAATCTCGCTGACTGTCTCTCCCTTGTAGAATTGGCTCTAGCCATGGTCCGATGTCGATCGCCTCCTGAGGCCGATTCGGTGGAGGATAGGTTGGCCAAGGCCGAGACTAGAATCATGGGTGAGATATCTATCATAGCTTTTGCTTCCCCTCAATCTCATCTATAAGATTTTGATCATCTCCACTTTGAATCTTTTTAGATTTGTCCGCTCAACTAGAAAGCCTCCGACTGGTTGTAGATTATGAGGTGGGATTCATCAATGCCAGAGGCGTTGTCCCGGTGGTTCGCCTACATGACATCCCGAACCATGTCAGGGAAGTCGCTTTGCATGTCGTTCATCATAGTGCCGCCATGGCATTGGGTGCTGCGCAAGCCCGTTCTGGCAAAACGTTGGTTTCTTCCCCATGGTTTTACAATCGCGGTGCACCCTAGGGATCATGAGCGCCTGGTTGAGGATTTCTTCAGCACTGCCAACTCCATAGCCTTCATTTCCTAGGTCGATGATATAGTAACCAAAGTATTTTCTAGATCGTAGTCTGTAATAGGTGATATTTAGCAAATAATTTCTCCATCTTGAGTAATTTTCCTTTGCTTCATACTTCATATTATATACATCACTCTATCCATGTTTGCTTTGCTCCTATAGGCGATACACATCATACCAGCTTCTACCCCCTCAGGTATATTTTTGCGCTAGAGGTTATACCTTTCTGGTATCGACTATTAGAGCTAACAACTGAACAAATCGGTTGTTAAGTATTAATCCAAACGCTAGGGTAATATTTCTTTGGATATTTTTCATTGATTGCTCTGCTAAATTCTTCCTCTCCTCTTAGTGTTTCCAAAATATAAGCATTACCAGGCGCACAATGTTTGATCCGATAAGGTCCTTCCCAATTAGGTGACCATTTGCTGAACTTACTATCCTTTGACCTGATCAGCAATTTCACTTTCTAGACCAAGTCTCCTTTAGAAAATTGCTTAATCTTGACCTTCTTATTATAATATTTTGCAACCCTTAGTTTATTGGCTTCGATATTTGTAATGTAACATGCCTCAATCCAGTCTAAACTTCCCAAGGAAGAATTGCATTATGGCCGTACACTAGTTCATAAGGCAACGTTTTAATCGATCCATGATAGGCCATCCTATATGCCCATAGTGCCTCATTAAGCGTTGAATACCACTTCCTTGGCTATTCCTCAATCTTTCTCTTGATCAGCTTAATCATAATCTGATTGGATGCCTCTACCTAGCCATTAGCCTGAGCATAGTAAGGAGAAGCATTTAGTAGCTTGATTCCCATATTGGCAGCAAAATCTCCGAACTCTTCTAATGTGAACATTGTCCCTTGATTGGTAGTTACAGTTTGAGGAATCCCAAAATGATACACAATATGCTCCTTGACAAAATCAACCATGTTCTTTGAGGTTACCATCTTCAAAGGAATTGCCTCCACCCATTTAGTGAAGTAATCTGTTGCTACTAATATGAATTTATGTCCTGTGCTTGAGGGCGGAAAATCTGACCAATTAAATAAATTCCTCAACCTCAAAACGGCCATGGCTTGATTATTGGATTCATGGCCGATGTAGGCGATTTCTAGACATTACCAAAACATTGACAGTCCTGGCACCTCTTGTAATATTCAAAACAGTCCTCCAATATCATTGGCTAGAAATATCCAGTTCTGTGAATAATCCATTTCATCTTATAAGCCGGTTGATGAGCTCCACATATCCCTTCATGCACCTCACCCATCAACACCTTAGCTTCTTCTTGATTTAAGCATTTGAGCAACACCCCATCGACTATTTTATAATATAGTTGATCATCTAGTAAAACATACTTAGTCTATTTATACCTTAGCTTTTTGGTAACTTTTCGTGTTGGATTCCTAAGGTTGTCGGCTATTTCAATTATCCAATCATTACTTGAGGTTTCACTACTCAAGACTTCTTGAAACACTCGATAACCTGAAGCGCTTTGAGCTAGACGATTAGCTTCTTGATTCTGTGCCCTCGAAATATGTTGAAAAGAGACATGAGGAAACTCTTTTAGCAACCTTTGACATTCATCATAATATCCCCTCAGAGTATCTTCTTTTCACTCATATAGGCCGATCAGCTGATTAATAATGAACTATGAATCTCCAAATACTTCAATTGCTTCAGCCTTTACTTTGTGAAGAAGTTGAAGTCCCTTAAGAATAGCTTCATATTCTGCTTGGTTGTTAGTAATCATTGGTTCAGTTGGAAGAGCAAACTCAAAACTTGCCCCCCGAGGAGAAATAATAACAATACCAATGCCACCATCTTGCTTGCATGACGATCCATCAAAAAATAACGTCCAAGGCATCGACTCTACATAATCAATGCTTGGCTTATGATGCTGGGTGACAAAATTGGCCATTATTTGTCCTTTGACTGCTTTAGCCGATTCATACTTCAAGTCGAATTCTGATAATGCGAGAATCCACTTTCCCACTCTCCTATTCAGTATTGGCATTGATAACATGTGCTTAATTACATCAGCCTTGGAAACATCTGTACATTCGGCCGATAATAAGTAGTGTCGTAACTTAGTGCAAGAGAAATATAAGCACAAGCATAACTTTTCGGTGGGAGAATATCTTGTCTTTAGATCCAGGAGCATTCTACTCAGATAGAAAACAACTCACTCTTTTCCTTCAAACTCTTGCATCAAGGCCGATTCAATTGTCTTGTCATCAGCTGATATGTACAACTTAAAAGGCTTACCTTGCTGAGGAGGGACCAGCACAGGTGGATATTTCATATATTCTTTTATCTCCTCAAACGCCTTTTGTTGTATGTCACCCCACTTAAATTCTTGATCATTTTTCAACTTCAACATGGGAGAAAATGTCAGAACTCTTTCTGACAAATTTGAAATGAATCTTCTGATAAAATTAATCTTACCAAGCAAAGATTGTAACTCTATTTTAGTAGTCGGAGGAACTGCCTCATCAATTACTTTTATGCTTTTCTAACCAACTAAAATTCCTCTCTCATGGACCATAAAACCTAAGAATTGTCCAGCTAACACTCCAAAAGCACACTTATTAGGATTCATCTTTAGACCATGTTTTTTGTGCATTCTAGAGTCTCCCGCAAATCAGCTAGATGCTCCTTGTACCCTTTGGATTTTATCATCACATCATCGATGTAGATTTCAATAATCCTGCTGATCAACTTATGAAAAATATAATTCATCGCCCTTTGATAAGTTGCACCGGTATTCTTCAGACCAAAGGTCATCACAACCCACTCGAATAAACTGATTGCGTTGGGGCACCTAAAAGCGGTATTTGCTATGTCTTCCCCAGCCATGAAAATTTGGTTATACCCTGTATTGCCATCCATGAAGCTAATAACCTTGTGCCCGGCTACTGCATCTACTAACATATCAGCTATTGGCATCGGATAACCATCCATGGGTGTGGCTTTGTTTAGATCCCTGAAATCGATGCAAACTCTTAATTTTCCATTCTACTTATACACAGGGACAACATTCGATATCCACTCTGCATATCGGCACGGTCAGATAAACTTTGCTTCCAGTAACCTTTCAGTGTCCTTTTTTATATCATCAAGCACATTCGGGTTGAATCTCCTTGGAGCTTGTTTAAACGGCCGATATCTAGGTTTGATTAGCAAACGATGTTCAACAATTGATCGGTCTAGACCAGGCATCTCATAGTATTCCCAAGCAAAATAGTCTTTAAATTCCTTTAACAAATCAACTAACTCTCACTTATACTCAGGATCCAACTTGGCACTTACATACATCGGCCTAGGTCTATCTCCAGAACTAATATCTACTTCTTCTAATTCATCGGCCGATGTGAAACCATGTCCTAGTTTGCCATCTGTACCATCTATTGGATTATCTATTAAGATAGATTTTTAAAGTCGACTGCTTGGATCGGTTGTTGGCTTTCATTATTAACTTTAATGAAGCCTTCTTCCCATATTTTATCAGAAAAGCATTCAAAGTCTCCTAGTTCCCAGAAGACCGGGTCGGCTGTTGCGATATTCATAGATTCATCAGCGCAAACTAGCTCAACATCATCTCCATGCCATTGAATCAAACACTGATGCATGGTCGATGGCACACAACAGTTTGTATGAATCCAATCACAACCAAGGAGTAAACTGTATGACTCTTTTCCATTGATGATGAAGAACGTGGTAAGCAGAGTCTTACTCTCGATTGTTAGTTTGACGTTCATTGCCCCCCGAGTCTTAGACGCATTACCCTCAAAGTCCTTAAGCATCATGTCAATCTCAATCAGATCTCCTGGTCCCTTGCCAAGCTTATGAAAAGTGGTGTAAGGCATGAGATTGATAGAAGCACCTCCATCCACCAACATCTTATTCATCGGCTTCCCATCAATAAAATCTTTCACATATAAAGCCTTTAAGTGATGATGCTTGACTGATTTATCAAATATTGCCTATTGTATAACTGTCAGCTTGGCAACTATCTCCTCATACTCTGATTCATCAAAATCTGAGTAAACTTCTTGATCTACCAGAGCTCTAAACTCTGATGGCAACAGAAAAGCCATTTGAATATCGGCCGATGGTTGCCTTCTATCGGCTGTTTGCTTAGCATGCCATACTTGAGGTTTACCGGATGCCTAAGTCTGTTCCAACTCTTTGTTCCTTAGGCATTGCACCCTTCTCTTTTGTCTTTTTGTCAAACCTCCTAGACACCATTGGCCTTCCTACCAAACATATTCTTCTTCATTACTTTCTTCTTCATAATCAGCCTAGTTTTAGTCAACAACTCTTTTTCCAAGCCGATTATGAACACTTCCATTTTTTAAGTGTTGATCCATGTTATTATGATGATATGTATCTTGAGCATGGATAGACCGGCGGTTGGCTTGAGATTGCCTGAACTCCTAATATTGATCGCTGCACTCTGGATAGTTATTCCTGGTAGGCAACTTCAAACCTTCGTTTCAGCAATGTCTGAAGAAATGATAATTCCAATGTGATTTAGCTTGCTTTCTTTCACACCTCTTTTTTTTCTGTTGACGCTAGTATTCTTGTTCTTCTAACCAACGTTGATAATCCTTTTCTTTCTGCCGCTGCCATTTATTCAACAGAATTTGAGATGTAACCTGCAGCTTTGTCACCCCATCTTTTGACGTTTCTCCCTACACATATCGGCTATTTTGCTTATCGCAACGTCTTCTAATTTCTCTATATTTGTTAGCCTATATTTGCATCTCAGAATCGATTATTCTAGCTTCTCTCGATTTGGTTGATGTTAGGACCTTAGTCTTTCCTTTGAGCAGCCTAGCATCGACCATGTTTTGATCTCCTAGGAAAGGATTATCATCAACTTTCATTTTCTGAGGCATGTCAAATTTGAGTCTTCCTTGCTGAATAGCCCTCTGTATATGCTACCGAAAAATTCTGCATTCATTAGTGGAATGAGAAGTAGTGTTATAGAACTTGTAGAACTTTTTATTCATAACTAATCAGGGGGCAACAAAACATGACTATCGGGCAACTTGATATGTCCCTTCTCAAGCAAGAAATCAAAGAGCTTGTCTGATTTTATGGCGTCAAAGTCATAGCTCTCCTCGACTCCTCTTCCCCAAGGATTTGGTACCATTATTGTCTTTTTACCCCAATTCCATTCAGTCGCGGCAACCTCTTCTTCTTCATCTTCATATCCGTCATCGACTGAATATGGATTATAAGCTTCGTCCACTGTAGTACTCTTCTGGAATCGGTTATCTCTGCGCATACTCTGGAATTGGCTATTGAGCGCTGCCACTCGTTGAGCCAATTGACCCAAGTTGTCAAATTCTTGTCCCAATAGTTTTTCTTTCCATGCTGGCAGCATCCCTTGAACGGCCAAAGCGGCTAGCTGATCATCAGCCAAATTCAATGAGAAGCACAAATTCCTAGTCTCTCGAAACCTCTAAAGAAACTTAGTGTCCGATTCGTTAGTTTTCTGCCTTATAGTTGTCAAATCGGTAATCTTCTTTTCTTTAGTCCCAGTATAAAAATATGTATGAAATTTCTTCTCCAAGTCAGCCCAATTGGCGATGGAGTTGACTGGTAGTGATGAAAACCAAGTGAAGGTTGGCCCTAACAGGGACAAGGAGAAGAAATGAACTCGATAGGCCTCTTCAACGGATGCTTCGCCCAACTGTGTAAGACACCAACTGACATGTTCTATTATGCTTGTGATGTCTTGGCCAGTGAACTTAGCAAACTCTAGAAGCCTATAATTTGTAGGAAGAGCGACCAAATCATACCATTCTGGATATGGGCGTTTATACGAGAAGGTCAGTCCTTTTGGCTTCAGACCAAACTAATTCTGCATCATCTCAGTCACCTTTACAACAACTCGTCAGCATGTGAATTTGGATTTCTCTGTACTTGCTGACCCATCTGTGGATTGAAATCCCATGTGCCTTGATACCCTGGATTCGGAATCATGTGAAGGGTGTTATAGTCCGTGCCATAATGATACCCCTGTGGAATCTCTATCTGCTAGGTCCTTTGCTGGTTTGCTGCTTGAAGCCTCTGATTGTAGACATGAGGGTCTATATCTTTATAGATTCTTTGAATTGATGGTGCTATTTTTTGAGCTGACGATGGTATGTGGCCTGATGTGCCAAAATTAATCATCTGGTTCTGACCTTGCCCCGCCGGCTATTGCACATGCTATACTGACGATCTAGGATTATATTGTATCTAATTCATAGTAACACCTTGAGCTTGCTCAGATAAACTCTGAACTACCTGGATATCATCATTACCAGCTGGTGCTGCTTTTTGATGGCTGATGCCAACTTGATTAGTCCCCTAGGTCGACGGATGTGGAATGTTGTAATAAGTCGGCCCAATCTGATCAACTGGAAACCCATGAAACACCTCCTTCATGGTGTTGTGGAATGTGTTCAAGAAAATTTCATTATGGTTTGATATGGCATCATGAACAGACTTGCTTATGGCTTCCATGAAGAAACGCATGTCTTCAGTTTTATCTGCATCTGTCTGCCCATGCAACAAAGCTCTTAGTAGTGGATATTTCTAAACAATTGTATTGTCCCGTGTTTTGGTGTAGGATAACAAACACTTGTTCTAAAATTCTTCTATAGCTTTGCCGATGACATCTTTATCTTCATCAGGTAGGTCTTCATAATGTACCATAAAGATGTCGTTGTTGTTGTCAACCGCCATGACGATTGTGGGGTCCCACCGGGCATGCCAGAATGTGTGTCGGCATGAAATTTTGTCCTGTGCCGAGGGAACACGAGCAAGCTGGAAGGGTCCGCTCGATGGAGCTGGAGATCCGCCTAGCTTCAACGCAGGGATTATCGATCCTGCGCACTCCTCCTGAGATATGCCAGTCAATTTGACCCTACAATTGACAATGAGAGAAAGCTAATCAGTAATTTAAGGTAGAACATGCCGGTGTTGCTAGATAGTCCTGAAAGTGTGGCTCTGCGAGCCGATGTGGAAGGAAATCGACTAAATAGTCGACTCCAACATACTCATAAGAATAAATCAGTTAAAGCTCATGGAATTATGGAAGAAAAAAATTGGTTATCATTCAGGATGAATATGTTATTTAGACAAATATTAGTCAATGGCAATAGGATGTCAACAATAATTAATCTATGCTAAGTCAATGACTGCAAGTAACTAAATCCCTTTTTATATAAAAAAGCAGCTCATCATCATTTAACCAGTTAATAGAGATAAATCTAATGAACATATTAGATCTCATCTATCGTTATGACTAGTGGGGCATGAGGCAGAATCATGCAGGCCGTAGAAATAATGATAAATTCGACGACCCTAACTTATTACTAATATCAGTGGGGCATGAGGCAGAATCATGCAGGCCGTAATACAATAATAAGATCATGGGGCTAACACATCTTTCAACCTATCTTAACTTCAACGGTCTCGTGATGTGAGCTGCATATGTGAAAACACTCGATATCAGCTAAAACAGTCGATTCAGGCATAGCGCACAGTTAAGGCCATGCCCTATCAGGAATAGATCTACCAAATAACGATTCCCACTCCATGGTGCTAATAAT
The DNA here is from genome assembly GCF_019320115.1 of Miscanthus floridulus. Lineage (NCBI taxonomy): Eukaryota > Viridiplantae > Streptophyta > Magnoliopsida > Poales > Poaceae > Miscanthus > Miscanthus floridulus. Next base: position 86,232,579 of record NC_089588.1, read on the forward strand.
GGGGTGTGAGGCAGAATCACACAGGCCGTGATAACGGGCCATGGAACGGTTCTCGTTAGCCAATAGATCTATTCAAGGCTAGACATACCTCAACCGCACACTATGCACGATCAAGATTGACATAAAACAGCTGATAAAACATAACTCATCATTTAAAGTGTAGATTAGATCAATTTAGATTAATAAATGATTGGTTAAATAGGATATAAGACCGATCTATATCAATCCCAATCGGGCGAAGTGATATTGCTGTAATTAAATAAATAATGAAAGCAATAAGCAATATCGGTAACTTAATGAATCTATCTGAAGGACGCCACCCTTAGATAGAGCCGATAACTTGACCTTAATCTAGTTCGAGCAGTGGAGGTCGACCAGATCAATGTAGCCGTACTTGAACTAAACAAGAGTCAATAACAAGCTTATACCAGAGTCACAGTGGAGGTTCACCAGATCGATGCAGCCGTATAAACAGAAGTATAAGCCATGATGGTACTTACAGACAAGTTGGAGGTCAGCCAGACCGATGCAGCCCTGCTCACTGAAGAACTCATCGAGATCTACTCTACTCCTACTCCTAAGGGGTGGCCGGAGCCGAAAAAAGTAAGAAACTTATATTTGATTGATTGTGTGTCCTTTACAATAGCCAGGGTCTAATATTTATACCCGAAACCTACGCATGAATCCTACTTAAGCATGACTCATCACAATTTTTGGTCCAAGAGAAAACATTCCTAATTTAAGATAACTTGGACCCTAATCTTTCCCTTTTTGTAGAGTCCAACATATTTTTTCTGGCGCCGATCGTAGCTTTTGTCGTTATCTGCTGGTGTTATTTGAAGAAAGCCGATTCCAATGTTGTATTTGAATTAGCTGATACCAACCTTCATGCAATCGATTCCTTGATGACGTGATCTTGGGAGCTTTTGAGTTCCTGCAATTCTTCTTCCAACTTTTGGTGTAAACACCTTCTCAGCCCTCTCCTCTGCTTTCTCCTTCGCCTCTTGAAGCTGGCTGACGGCTTCCTAGGATAGGCCAAGCTCCATCTCTAATGCCATGCACAACAGATAGACATGTCATAGAACTGAATAACAGCAAAGCAAAATTTCAAGTCAAACCTTTTTCCCAATCAGCACTATGGCCAAGCTGCTCGACCATCGACCGGCCCTCAGCCTCCATTTGCTGATGCTCCTTCTCCAACGCTAGAACCTTTACCTCTAGGTCCTCCCTGTGGTGGCGCTCTCGGAGCAAGCATGCCTAGAGGTCGGTCATCATTGTTTGCAAACTCTTATTCTCCTCCAGTATTGGAGTCATCTCCTCCAGCTGCTGCCAGCGCTGCTCGGACACCTTCATCACATTCTGTAGAGGACAAACAGATTAATAGACTACGCTCTTCAAGGGACAAAAAGATCTCTTCAAGCTTACCTCAATACGGCCAATCATTGACATCAAATCAGCCCTCAACTTCTTTGTTTCTATGCTTGCCTCCCCATCCTCCAGCATCTCAAACTCTTCACCACGCTGAATGACCGTGCGAAGAAGTTGGGGAGGCGGGGTGGGCTCCCACACTATCTCTTCAACCTCAACGGTGGCCACCAACACAGGCACCCTCCTCAGCTGCTGCAGTGCTTGGACAGGGTGTCCAAGCACCACCTCCGCCATCGCCGCCACTTGTTCAGCAACCACAGGTGGGCCTCACATCGCACTGCTCATCGCATCACCTGCGGGCTCCATACTTGCTCTATCAAGGCCACTTGACGTCGCCACCGCACCCCACATCTCCTTCGCACCAGGATCAACCTCATCGTGCAACCCACCGCTAGGCGATGCTGGTCTAGCTATCGAGGGCTCTCCCGTAGTAGGGCCAGTTGACCCTGTAGCTATTGATTGTTCTGAGGTAGGGGCAACTAGATCTGCTCTTCTCTATGCTAGGTCAGCAGGGGGAGCCACCGGCTCCGCCATGTGCCTTTCGTCGCTAGCAGCCGATGACTGCAGTTCCTTCATCGACTCCATGCTTCAACAAGCAACAATACATTAAAGAAGCAAACTACCATACTAAAGCAACATAGCAAGTTAACAAGGTACTTACAACTATGACTCCTATTGCACAGCTCAGAATTGGTGCCCCCACTTGCTACCCATTGGCCCACCACCCGAACCGCTCGGTGTCTCCACCACCGCCGCTAGAGTCATTCGCGCGGTCTCGAGGACTGTGCTGGTCGCCTGCGCTGTTACCATAGGGGGTGTTACTATGATCTCGAGGGCTTCAGTAGCTGCCCGGGCTATCGATGTTGGCGTCACATGAGTCGTCACCGCTGACGACGCTCGAACACCACTAGGCGCCATGCCCGTGGCTTACCGCGTCTATCGCATCTCATGGGTCTCCGCTCTAGCTGGCATGGCCAGTGGTGGCATTGTGTCCCTCGAAGATGGTGGTGCTGCCAACCCATCATCATCCAACGAGCTTGAAACCACCATTTGCCATCTTCAGGGGTGAGCGGGAGCGTCGATGTTCATTGGCCGCTCTTCTCGATGGGGTGATCCTGGCATCTTCCTTCTCTTCGAGGATGGCTCCTTGCTAGCAGGTTGCTTCCCCCGAAGTTTCTCACGAGCATCTGATGTCCACTCACCTCCATCTTCATCGTCGTTGTCATCCAAGCTATCCCCACCAGCCTCCAAGCTGGCTCGACACTGGGGACTGCTTGGCCAAGCATCAACACCCCTCGACCAGTCCGTTGACGGCATGACTAAGAAGTATGCTACTTGGTCTTGCCCATGGATCTTCAAGAGCACGAATGAGTACATCACAACAAAAAGGAATTAGGCCAAACTAATACAAAGACTCTTACCTCTGGTGGGACGTTCCCAACAATGAGGGCCTCTATTGGTCGTCAACCTTGCGGCGCCCCATGAGGTTGAACAACACCCCAATCCGCCACTTGACTTCCTCTCGGTCAATCAGCTTGGGCACCTCTCGGGTCCTGTCAGTATCCCCACGGAATTCATATGTAGGGTGTGCCTCTCCTTGCTGGGCTGGCGTCGCCAAAAAGTAAAGTTCGTCGCCACTATGACCCCATCTACTCTTCTTTAGTCAATCAACGCTAGGAGCTCCCTCACCTATTCCATTCCACTGGCACTAGGTCTCTCTAACCACCTAGCGTTACTCACGAGGATCTGATCAATGTCGCATGCCACATAATATTCCCCATGTGGCATATAGAACCATCGTTGTGCCCAATACTTCACGTTTGTGTTCAATGGGGTAGCGATGTTCTGCCCAATCATCCCATCCCACAGCTGCAAGTATGCGCTACCCACAACCCTAGATCTAGATCCCCCACAAGATTTCAAACAAAAGAAGAGATCAAAATGTGGGAGAATGCCAAGATAGGCTTCGTAGAAATGGATGAAGACGAAAACATGAAGGATGGAATTTGGGCCCAAATTGCAAAGACTAATGGCGTAATACTCAATCAATCCATGAATGGATGGATCGGAATGCCAAATCCATGATAGAAATAATCTTCAAACATGACCAGTTCATCGCCGCGGGGGGTAGGAATGCTCTCACCACGAGCAGGACGCCATCACATCATCACCCTATCTAACAACACATCGTCCACCGCCAACTAGTTGAGCACCGCTGAAAGCTCTAGTTTGGTTTTGGTGAATTGATGAAACCCTAAGTGCTAACCTAGTTTATCAAGTGATCATAACATAGGTAGCACATTCTAAGTGGCGAAGCAAATGAAGATCATGACATGATGATGGTGATGCCATGGTGATGATCAAGTGCTTGGACTTGAAAAGAAGAAAGAGAAAAATAAAAGGCTCAAGGCAAAGGTATAAATGGTAGGAGCCATTTTGTTTTGGTGATCGAGACACTTAGTGAGTGTGATCACATTTAGGATCGATAGCCGTACTATTAAGAGGGGTGAAACTCGTATCGAGATGCGGTTATCAAAGTGACACTAGATGCTCTAACTCATTGCATATGCATTTAGGATCTAGTGGAGTGCTAACACCCTTGAAAATGTTTGTGAAAAAATGCTAACACAGGTGGTTGGCACATTTGAGCAAGGGTTAAAAACTTCACCGGTGGAGTGTCCACCCGTAGAGTGTGGACAATCCGACGGTGCCACCAATGCCCTAGACAGAAAAGATGAAGGTCACTGTAAGTGACCGGACGCTGGTCTCAGAAGGACCGACACGTCCGGTCAGTAGAAGCAACGAAGACGCTGGTGTTGGTCTTTGACCGGACGCTGGGTCACTTAGCAACCGGACGCTGGAGGGCTGCATCCAGTCCTGCTGATGTGGCAGTGCATAGAGGAGATGCCGAGTGACCAGACGCTGGGTGAGTCTGGTCGAGCATGACCGGACGTGTCTAGTCATGAAAAATCGTTTCTGGATGCTTACTGGAAATGACTGGATGCTGAGGTCCAGCGTCCGGTCACTTCGTAGCAGCGCATCTATTCACCTTTTGACCATTGGGATCGGGCACTCAATGTCGACGAAATATGGTCGGCAGTCTACCTAGGGGTATGCCCAAGGTAGTAGATTATCGGCAGACAGATGTGCAAGCCTCAAACAAGACGATGACGCAAGACAGACACGAGGTTTTATCCAGGTTCGGCCGCTAAGAAGGCGTAATACCTACGTCCTGCGTCTGATTTGTATTGTTGTATGTCAATGAGAGATGTTTTTTAGAGGGGTCCCCTGCCCGCCTTATATAGTCCGGAGGGCAGGGTTACAGATCTGGAAACTAATCCTAGTCAGTTACAATTACCATATGTAGCCGGATAAGGATTCCTATCCTAACCGATCAGGATCCTGCTTGGTCGCCAAATCCGTCTTGATTCCTTGTGCGGGACTCCGACCAGGTTAACTGGGCCACACGTCGTCTTTTGGGTGGACTGAACCCATCGATCCGGGCCAGCCCAAGCTTAGCCGTAAGGGTATAGGGGTTAATACCCCCAAAGCTAGTCTCCGAGCATCATGTATTATGCTGCGACACGCCATTTTAACCTTCTCCGACAAGCGAGGCTTGAATCCTTGACGCCTCCGACCACCATCATCACTGGAGAAGTAGGTTGTCCGAAGAATGTATGGTGCTCTTAAGAAAAAAGAAAAGGATTTCTGTCCTGAGAAGTGTGCCCACTTGTATTTCTGAAAAGAAATGTAAGTGGTCTTGAAGCATAGCGTCCTTGAACATCAGAAGCGTAGGGGTCGAAAAACAAACACATTCACCGCAAGGTGAAGTGTGCCCACTTAGTCCCCGAGCCTGGTAGTAGGTGATGTAGGCACGTGGTGCCAGGGTCTAAAAAGAATTCATAGTTTAGTTGAAAACCGAATTGCCGTACAGGCAAAACGTGATGCATCGGCAGGTGCATCATACCGACGTAGTCCCCGAGCTTGCTGGAAGGCGAAGTATGAGCCTTGTAGCAAGGTCTAAAGAAATGTCTCTTAACTGTATGTGAGTACAAATCACATGCAGCTAAGGAGAACCATTATTCAAGCAATGGTTGGGGCAGTCCCCGAGCATATTAATAATCCTTATAATCATTCAAAGCATAGGGGTCGATTTAAACAAACACATTCACCGCAAGGTGAAGTGTGCCCACTTAGTCCCCGAGCCTGGTAGTAGGTGATGTAGGCATGTGGTGCCAGGGTCTAAAAAGGAATTCCGCTAAAGTTAAGAATCCAATTGCCGTACAGGCAAGGCAAGATACACCGGCAGGTGCATGTACCGACGTAGTCCCCGAGCTTGCTGGAAGGCGAAGTATGAGCCTTGTAGCAAGGTCCAAATAAATGTCTCTCAACTGTATGTGAGTACAAAATCACATGTAGCCGAGGAGAGCAAAACTCCAAGAAGTGGTCGGGAGAGTCCTCGAGCACAGCGGTGGTCATAGCAACTCCTGAGTATGGTAATGGTCGGAGCAGTCCCCGGGCACGGCCGTGGTTGGAGCAGTCACCGTGGTCGGAGTTGTCCCCGAACGAGAGAATGGTCTGGGCAGTCCCTGAGCACAAAAGTGGTCTGGGCAGTGCCCGAGCACAGTAGTGGTTAGGGCAAATCCACGGTCACGTGCGCTGCTTGTACTATTATTTGGTGTATTTATTTTTCTCTATTCTTTGCCAAGTCCAGTCTGACACGTCTGGTCAAAAAAGCAAATAGGTATAGCACGTCATTCTGTCTTCTTATTTTTTTCTGACAAATAGTCGGTTGACACCTGTATTGAGGTGTGTCAGTGTGGGCCCTCTTACACCATCAATGAAGAGGCGCGTACACTGTTAACGAAGGAGCGCGTTTATTGGCGCAGATCTCGAGGTGGTGTGAACAACCGTCCGCCGCGCGTGCGCACGTCTCCCAAAAAACTCGGGCAGACGAAACGACAGTACTCTTTGTTATTTATAATATAGATCTGGCAAGTTACTGTCACCGTTCCCCATCGTCATTCGCCGCCGCCACCTTCATCTTCCTCTTGCCAAACCCTATTCCTCCGATAAACATCGCCAAATCCCCTTGCCACCACATCCACCCCCCTAGAAAGGTCGGAGTAATGGCGAGGAGAGACGCCCAGAAGAAAGGCGGAATCATGGCGAAGGAGTGGTGGAAGTCTCGGAGCAACGAGCAAACCATCGAAGACCTCGTTGCCATGGGAGTGCTCCACAACAAGGCCCTCGCTGGATGGCGCGCACCGGAAGGAGAAAGCTTCCCCGATCCACAACCAGGTGAGATTGTGGTTTTCAAAGATTTCTTCAAACGGGGTTTTGGGATTCTAGTGCACCCTTTCCTTCAGGGTCTCTGCTTGTACTACGAGATTGGGATTTGCAATCTGCATCCTAACTCGATTCTTCTTGTCTCTACCTTCATCCATCTCTGCGAGGCGTATGGTGGCTTCCAGCCCCATTTCGACCTCTTTCGCCACCTGTTCTGTCTTCGGAAAAAAGGGAGTGGTGGCTCGAAGATCGCCGGAGGCGTCTACCTGAACCTTCATGACGGCATGAAGTCCCAATACCTGCACTACCCCTGGAACACCTCATTGGACGAGTGGTACAAGAAGTGGTTCTACATCCATGAAGAGCCGAACACCATCACTCTGTGCGACGTAGGGCTAATTCCAGAGAAGAAAAATAGCTGGTCGAAGAAGCCCGGGAACTTGGAACAGATTGCCGAACTGCTCGGGATGATCCCGTGGGGAAGGCTTGATGGCCCGAGCATGGTCGGCAACTTCATCAGCTGACGAATCCAGCCATGCCAGAAAAGGATTCATCCTGGCTTCGAGTACCAAGGAGGCGCGGATCCAACAAGGACCAGGAAAGAGCCGCTCGACAAGACGGAGATCAAGGCTAGGATTGGAGAGCTGTTCAACCTGGCCAATCCCAATTACGTTGCGCTGAACGCCATCGAGCACGCCTTCAAGCTGGCTCGACCTCCCCCAAAGGTAAATGATGCCTCCTTTTTAACTGTAAAGTCATGTTGTATCAAGAAAATAACTTTTTTTTTGTGTCTCAGTGTAATGGTCGTGACCGGGCAGAAGTGTTCGTGTCGCCTCCCCCCAGTGTAGAATGGCCGCAAGCTACCGGCCCAACCGCCCAGACCAGCGCCAGGATCGACGACGTTCACTGGGCGGTACTCGAGACCATAGAGGATGCCACGACCAGAGCCGCTGGCAAGCGTCCGGCTACCAGCAAACGACGTTAAGCCATCTTCCCCCTGTCGGACGACGAAGCAGAGGATGCAGACATCTTCCGGCTCGTCCCCCGAAAGAGGAGAAGGCAGGTGGGACCGACGGAGCAGGGTGGCTCCTCTGGGCCAGTAGTGGTCACAGCACCGACCACTGCCACATAGAGGACAGACGAAGGAAACATGCCGCATCATGCTCCGACGCCCGTATCAGAGGTTGAAAAAGTCCCGATGGAAACTGCCGAGCAAGCGGAGCAGGGGCGGTCGAGGAGACATTCCTTCGCCACATCCTTCCGCAAGTCAAAGCTGTAAGTATCTATATTTTTGATGTAAGCTTGCATTTTTGCATTGGATACTATTATCTTCTAAATTTGTCTCTGAATGCATTAGATCGGCATCCACCGAAAGCCCCGACCAGCTAGCTGGGTGCGGAACGTCTTCACCAACAACGGTGGGACAACCTGCCCAGCAGCCAGCCATGGAGGAGCCCATGGCAGGGACTCCGCATGAGCCTCGGCAGGCGGACGACCAGACGCCAGTCCCCGAGCAGCTTGTCAAGAAGACAACCGAGCAGAAAACAAGTGCTCCTACCACAAACCCTGCTGAGGCGGATACCATGGCGCCAAGGGAGCTAGATCTAGCCGAGGGGCAGCAGCCAGAAGTTGCCCAGAACATGCTTGCCGACACGACGGCTCGTGGGAAAGCCCTGGTGGTCGTGGAGTCTGCAAACTCTAGACCAGTGCCGCCTCCCGAACAGGAGGCTGAAGAGGAAGAAGTGGAAGAAGTCCTGGGCCATCCCCAAGATAGGCGACAACATGTATATGTGTCGCGCTATCGGAACGACGAATGGGTCATGCACGAGGAAATCCTAGAGGTCGAAGAGACCTTAAGAGTCGAACGGGCGGCCAAGCGTCTAGTGACGGAAGTCCAGGTATATTTGGCTTGAGTCCTTAACCCTATTGTGTAGTCAAACTGTCTGACGTAGCTTGTCTGTATGCAGGATTTGATGAAAACTGCAAGATACCGAAAAAGATGCTTCGACCAGATAGAAGGAATCACGACGACCAATAAGGAGCTGACGGCTAAAGTGGAACGCCTACGGCGCCAACTTGAAGCCGCCGACCAGGAGAAAACAGACCGAGAAGCACAGAACCAGAACCTGGTCGGCCAGCTCAATAACAAAGAGCGGGAGAGAACAAGTAAGTTTTCACCGTATCATAGCAAGTGCAGGACTTGTGTTATTGTGTTCTTGGCTGTAACAGCTGTAATGCAGGTTTAGAAGCTGAAGTGACCCGCCTCCAGGGGGAGAATAGCCGTGTGCTTGCAGAATGTGGTCACCTGAAGGAGGACAACGAGAAACTGGCACGCAGCCAGTCTGAACTCCAAGACCACACTAACAGAATGAAGGACGACCTGAAAAGTAAGCACTCCAGACCACCTTTCTCATTCTATTGCCCACCTTGCCTTGTCGTGTCATCATGTTTGATGTCTTGTATTGTGTTTAGTTTTGAAAGTCAATGCCAAGAGGCACCTAGAGGCCGTGATCAAGGAGCGTGACGACTGGAAAACACAATGCCTCAAGGCCACCGAGGAGCGGGACACGTGGAACAAGCGGTGCCAAGAAATGGCAACTGGCATTGTGCCCGTCCTCGACCTTATTGACCCGGCGCTCATAGAGGAAGAGCTAAGGACGCCCCAGCTCGGACTAGTCGAGAGATGCAAACAAGCATGGGGATGGTTCCAAGAATTCGTGAAGGAGGCGGGTGAGTACACGGGTGCCCATGTGCTAAGCATGGTGCGTGCTCACTACCCCCTGATCGATCTCAAACGCTTGGAGGCTGGGTACCCAAAGGAGATAGACCCAGACAAGGCCGAAGAGCTTCGGACGGCCCAGCTGGACTTGTCGTCAAAGATAATTGGCGATATTAACCTGTGCGGAGGTGGGACAGCACCTGTGCAGGGTATGCCATCGACAAGCCAGCTGGAAATGCCATCAGCTACAAGCCAACCAACGAAGCCTGCGGTCTCTACCAGCCAGGCACCGGCGGGGCCATCCCCTTCAGCTTGACTAGCTCAAGAGTCCCCGAGACTCGAGTAGGGTATCAGAGGCGGCGAGCAGTAAATGCCATGCGCCCCGACCAGCCAATGTAATAGGCTTAGAGCTATAGAAGGAGGACATAGTTGTGTTATTGTAAACTTGAGCCTCTTCAGGCAAGCTTGTAATAACGTAACTGTATATCATTATAAGCTTGTTTGTTTTATACAAAACGTACTTAAGCTTGAAATTTTTTGTTGGTGCAACTAAGTGGGAACGTGTTAACGTTCTGTTTAGTTGTCCCGTTTTGCTCGACACGTCATCTTGAAAAGTTTGTGTGGCCCTAGTTTGGCATGTGGTCGGAGTGTGAGGTACTATGACCTGTGCACACGTGGACGCAGACAAGTCAAACCAGGGGGGGCCTGCCGATCACCCACAACGTAGAGAGCGGATCCCGTGCACGTGTTGGGAGGAACCGGGGACAGGGCCTGCTCCGAAAACCGTAGAAGGAGTGGTGGTCGGCTTGTACTAGCTTTAAGTTAGAATAACCATAAAATTCGGAGTGACACATTAGAGTGGTCGGAGAAATCATAGTTGCTTTATTAAAGTAAATCGAAAATACAAGTAGAGTACATATCTCAGTAGTTAAGCATAGAAACATCTAAGCTTGTCGATGTGCCATGAGTTTGGTACGTCCATGCCGTCCAGATGAGCTAACCTATAAGATGTTGGACGTGTGACTTCCTTGATCATGAAGGGTCCCTCCCATGGGGTTGTGAGTTTGTGGACACCAGCCTGGTTCGTCTTCCACTTCAGGACTAAGTCCCCGACCATGAAGAAACGCTCTTTAATGTTCCTGTTGTAGTACCTGCGCAAAACAGCAAGGTATTTGGCTGTGCGTACACAAGAATTGAGCCTTTTCTCCTCTGCGATTTTGACTTCTAGCTCCCGTACTTCATTGACCTTGCCCTCGTCGAAGTTCTCTACCCATGCTGATCTGAAAGCTATATCTGGTGGGAGGACTGCCTCAGCGCCATAGACCATAAAGTATGGTGAGACGCCGGTGTTACGACTGGGCTGAGTTCGGAGGCCCCAGACCACGGCTGGTAACTCCTTGAGCCATCTTCTGGGAGCTTTGTCATTTTCTCTGTATATCCTCTTCTTTAGTGCGTCCAAGATCATGCCATTTGCCTGCTCGACTTGCCCATTAGCCCTAGGGTGCGCCACCGAGACGTATTTTACTACTATGCTTCTTTCATCGTAGAAATCCCAAAAGGCGTTCCCGGTGAACTGAGTACCCAGATCAGTAATGATGCTATTGGGTACGCCGAAACGGTGGATGACCTGGTCGAGGAACGTGACAGCCTTCTCTGAGGATGCCTGTACTAGAGGCATGTATTCTATCCACTTAGAGAATTTGTCAATTAGCACGAAGATGCATGTAAACTTCCCAGGAGCCGGTTTGAAAGGCCCGATCATGTCCAGTCCCCAGCACGCGAAGGGCCAAGAGGCTGGAATCGTCTGGATCTCATGTGCTGGTACATGAATTCTCTTGGCAAAGAACTGATAGCCCTCACAGCGGCGAACTAACTTCTCTGCGTCGGCTACTGCTGACGGCCAATAGAACCCTGCTCGGAAAGCCTTACCGACCAGCGTTCTTGAGGCTGCGTGGTTGCCACAGGAGCCGGAGTGGATTTGGTCCAGGAGATGGTCGCCTTCCTCCTAGGTTATACACTTCATCAAGATTTCCTCCTTTGCGTTTTTGCGCCATAACTTGCCATCGACGAGCAGATACTGCTTACTGCGACGCATCAGTCGTTTGTTTTCTGTTCGATCAGTGTAACTGCTACCATCTGTTAAGTACTTGATGAAAGGTGTCCTCCAGTCCGGCTCATGAGTGGTCGGAAACGGCTCGGTTGTGCTTGTTGCCGGAACCGTAGCCACTAATTGCTGGTCTGAAGCTTTGTCGATCGTTGAATCTTCGTCCTCAATGGAAGGCGTGAGCAGGTCTTGGACGAATACGCCATGTGGGATTTTGGCTCGGGATGATCCTAACTTTGACAACGCATCCGCTGCTTGGTTCTTGTCCTGGACCACGTGTATGTACTCGATGCCATAGAACCTGCCTTTCAGCTTTCTTATCGATTTGCAATATGCGTCCATCTTTTCACTGGTCGTGTCCCAGTCCTTGTTGAGTTGGTTGATGACCAGAGCCGAGTCTCCGTAGACATAGAGACGTTTAACACCAAGCTCAACCGCAATGCGTAGACCATGCAGGAATGCTTCATACTCGGCTGCGTTATTAGATGCCGGGAAATAAATCCTGAGGACGTACCGTAGCTGCTCCTTGGATGGTGACACGAAAAGAACTCCTGCTCCCGCACTGTCAATGTTGAGAGAACCGTCGAAGTACATCGTCCAATATTCGTCGAATCCTGGAGAGGCAGTCGTGCTTAAGTCTGTCCACTCGACGATGAAATCGACGAGTGCCTGAGACTTGATTGTAGTACGGCTTGCAAATTCTAAGGAAAAGGGGCATAGCTCCATTGCCCATTTGACGATGCGTCCATTCGCATCCTTATTGCGAATGATGTCCCCCAAAGGATACTCGGTCATGACCACCACCCGATATCCGTCGAAGTAATGTCTCAACTTTCGGGATGTTATCAGTATGGCGTAGATCAGTTTTTGAATCTATGGGTACCTGGTCTTGGATTCGTTGAGTACCTCACTAATGAAATAAATTGGCCGCTGTACCTTGTAGGCATGGCCCGGCTCGTCACGCTCGACCACCATTGTAGTGGAAACCACCCGATCGGTTGCCGCAATGTAAAGTAGGAGAGTTTCGTCTTCTCTGGGAGCAGTAAGTACCGGGGGTGATGTGAGGTATTCTTTTAGCTGTGTGAAAGCAGCGTCTACTTCCTCTGACCACTCAAACTTCTCGGATGCTTTTAGCAGTTTGAAGAACGGTAGCCCTTTTTCTCCTAATCTTGATATGAAACGGCTGAGAGCGGCCATGCATCTGGTAAGCTTCTGGACATCTTTCACCTTTTTTGGAGGCTTCATGTCTAAGACAGCTTTGACTTTCTCCGGGTTAGGGCGTATGCCGTCGTAACTGACGACGTTGCCGAGCAGTATGCCAGAAGGAACGCCAAAGACACACTTCTTTGGGTTTAATTTCCATTGGAACGTATTGAGGGCTGCAAAGGTGCATTCCAGGTTGTCAACAAGGGTACGTGCTTCCTTGGTTTTGACAACTACATCATCCACATAAGCTTCGATGAGGTCGTCTTTTATCTCGTTGTTGAGGCAAGCCTGTATAGCTCGTTGGTAGGTAGCCCCGGCGTTTTTGAGCCCGAACAACATAGTCGTGTAATAGTAGGCGCCAAAAGGCGTGATGAAAGATGTCTTGATCTGGTCATCCTTTTTGAGAGCAATCTGGTGATAACTAGAGTAGCAGTCGAGAAAGGAAAGCAGCTCGCAACCGGCAGTTGAATCTACGACCTCGTCTATGTGAGGTAAGCCGAAGGGGTCCTTAGGGCAGTGTTTGTTGAGATCAGTGTAATCAACGCACATTCTCCATTCATTATTTTTTTTGCGTACAAGAACCAGGTTGGCTAACCATTCTGGATGATACACTTCTTTGATAAATTCGGCTGCCAAAAGCCGTGTAACTTCTACCCTAATCGCCTCCTTTTTGTCGCGAGCGAACCGTCGTAGCTTCTGCTTGATTGGTTTGGCCTTGCTGTTGACATTTAAGGAGTGCTCAATCAAGTTCCGAGGTACACCGGGCATGTCGGAAGGTTTCCATGCAAACACATCCACGTTGCCCCTCAAGAACCTGACGAGCGCGTCTTCCTATTTGGGATCCAGGTTGGCCCCGATGAGGGCCGTTTTGCTAGGATCGCCATCGACCAGCTGGATCGTCTTGTGCTCCTTGGACCTGATGTTCTTGCGCAGAGCCTCGAGCTCTGGGATCTCCAGGTGGTCGGCCGAGGTCTTCTTAGCGTCGAGCATGGTCTCAGCCATGCGAATAGAGAGGTCGTGGGCCTCTGCTATTTTGAAGCTGTCGTCCTCGCAAGTATAAGCTACGTATACGTTGCCCCTGAGGGTTAAAACTCCTTTCTCAGTAGGCATCTTGAGCACCAGATACCTGTAATGAGGTATGGCCATGAACTTGGTGAGCGACGGTCAACCAAGAATAGCATGGTAGGTGCCGTCGAAGTCAGCGACCACGAAGTTGACGTAGTCGGTGCGGAAGTGGTCCGGAGTCCCGAATTGCACGGGTAGCGTGATCTGCTCGAGAGGTGTGGAGCTCCGTCCAGGGAGAACGCCCCAAAACTGTGCCTCGTACGGCTTCAGGTCCGCCTGGGCTATTTTCAGAGCAGGCAGGCTGTTCTTGAACAGTATGTCAATGGAGCTGCCGCCGTCGATCAGTACCCTATTGAACTGAACCTTGTTGATACAAGGATCGAGGACCAGGGGAAAACGCCCTGGCTCGGGTATGGCGGCCCATTGGTCCTTCCTGCTGAAGTAGATTTCATGGTGAGACCACGGAGGGAGCCGTGGATCGGTGAGAAGGTTGTCGGTGTTTGCCACGTTTAAGCAAGCGCGGGCGAGCAGCTTGCGTTCTCGTTTGGTCTCAATGGACACCTTGCCGCCGATGATGGTGTGCACGCGATTAGTCGGCTTGACATATTTATGATGAGGGTCTGCGTCGTCGTCGTCGTTGTCCTCGTTGCGCTGTTCCCCTGCGTCGTTAGGTTTGTCGGACATATCCGGAGCCTATTGACGTGTATAGATAGTCTTGAGGACGCGGCAATTCTCCATGGTGTGGTTTGACTTAGGATGTAGCTAGCAGGGCCCCTTCATTGCTTTGGCGTAGTTGTCCTCGTAGTTACGTCGTCCGCCACCCTTTTTCACGGTATTGACCTCGCCGTCGTCTTCCCGAGCACGCTTGCTCCTGTAATCGTCGCGGCGGTTGTGCCGCTGATTACGTCGGTCATGGTGGTCGCGGGAGTCGTTGCGCTGATTGCGGCGGTCAAAATTGTCGTTCCGACCACGATTGTCGCGGTAATCGTCACGGTTTGGAGGGTGGTCGGAGCGTGGAACCCTTGCTGCTTCTTCAACGATTACCTTTTTAGCGTCGTCAGCGTCCGCGTATTTCTTAGTGGTGGCCAAAAGCGCTGTGACTGAATTAGGTCTCTTCCGGAGGAGCTTGTCTCTTAGGGCATCATGGAAGCGAAGACCGGTGACGAAAGCCTCGATCGCTTCGTTGTCGGAGATTGATGGGACCTTGATGCACATCTCCGAGAAATGCCGAACGTACTCGCGCAGTGGTTCGTCTTTCCGATCTCGAATCCGTTGTAGATCATACTTGTTGTCGGGTTGTTCACAAGTAGCGATGAAATTGTCGATGAAGGCCTGCTTGAGCTCCTGCCAAGAGTCAAAATAGTTTGGCGGCAAGCTAACCAGCCATTGGTGACCTGCATGACCAACAGCGACTGGGAAGTAGTTAGACATGACGTGCTCATCAGCCATGGCTGATCGGCACGCAGTTTCGTAGAGCATGACCCATAATTCTGGGTTTTCCTTGTCGTCGTACTTTTGAAGTTTCTCGAGCTTGAAATTCTTGGGCCATATGACTTGGCGAAGGTGTGGAGTGAACTGCTTCAGACCCGGCGGACCGTGAGCGGTGTCATACTCCATACGGCGATAGCTTTCATGGGATGCACGATCGTTGGCTCTTTGGTTGATGCGAGCACGCAGATCATGTCCACCGAGGTAATGGCGGAGATCGTTATTGCCATCGCGGCGATCTCGATTGCCATCTGGATTAGCCCTGCGATTGTGGTTATCACGGCGATCGTCGCGGTTATCTCGGCGGTTGTCACCTCGAACATCATGGCGGTTATCCTCTCGGCGGCGGTTGTCACCCCGACCGCCATCATGACCACCGTTTCCGCCTTGACGGTTGTCCGATGGGTCGTTGTTGTGCGAGCCGCGTCGGTTGAGCGGCTGTGAGCGACTTGAGTATTGGCGGCTGTGGCTCGATTCAACTAAAATGGATGGAGCCCGGGCTTGATTCATCTCTGTGGTCTGAGCCATAGCAGCCGTCAGATAAGCTTGTATGTTGTCACGGACTGCTTGGGTCTCGGGAGTGTTGGGCAGCCGCTGCATTATCGCCATGGCAACGGCTACATTGGCGCTTGGGGTCTTGAAGACTTGTTTGTCCCCCACCCTGTCGAAAGCGTTGTTGAGGTCACGTGGTTGGACCCTTATGCGTCGTGCCTCCTGGTCTGCTTCAGCTTCGATTTGCCAGCGATTAAACCGGTCAATATTGCGTGCTTCACGTGCAGTCTTTTCTTGTTCTGTTTCGCCGACTATTGGCGGCTCATCATTGCTGACAACATGGATCAAATCCCCTCATCTTGGCGGGAAAGACAGAAACTGGGGGAAACCCGGGGTGTGGTCTGGCAGATCCAGATCATATTTGACGCCTTCATCTTCGTGACGCTGAAGCTCGGTGTGGACAGATGCGTTGGATGCGATGCCGGACGAGGAGCTGGAGTCACCCTCTCGGACTGTGTGGATGGATCCTTCTTGACAATCTTCAATCCAGACCATGTTGACGATGTCGCATGGCTTCGGCCGAGATCGGTGTATAGGACATAGATCCGAGCGGCGTCGTAGGTTGTACGCGCAGCTGGAGGCAGCGTTTTGTAGGCCGTAGGGCTGGACCTGGTGGTTCTCCGTCGGGACTTCGTACTCGCAGAGTCGGAGACCCGTCGCGAAGGCTGGCTGGCGACGAGCGGAGCGCCCCTCAGGAGTAGATACGACCACAAGATCTGTTCCAAGTCGCGTAGGATGACTGGTCCGAGCTGGTCAGATAGATCTGTTATGGGGAGCTGTTACCTGCTCATTAGGTTGGCTTTGAATCGTACTTACCAGAGCTAGGGTTTCAGCGAGTTTGATGCCGACCCGATCGATGGAGTCGAGCAGGTCGGTGTTGTCGATCTGCTTTTCTCTGTAGCGGGGAAGCGGATGACGGGTTGTCGGCATGGCTGTAGGCGTGGTCGGAGCCAGATGTACCGTGGTCAGAGCCAGATCCATCGTGGTCGGAGCCGTGTTCACCGTGGTCGGAGCCGCGCTCACCGTGGTCGGAGCCGCGTTCACCGTGGTCGGAGCCGTAGCCGATGCAGGTGAAGTAGTCGTCGGCGCGGGTTGAATCCACGCCTCCTCCGCGGTCATGGCGATGGAGTCGTCGGGGCCGGTGGTCCAGGTGATCTGGCCGATGGTGAATGTGAGGCCGTTGGGCGTAACCATGGAGCCGGAGATGATGACCATCTTATTTGCTTGGAGAGCAGTACACACACCCCCTACCTGGCGCGCCACTGTCGACGAAATATGGTTGGCAGTCTACCTAGGGGTATGCCCAAGGTAGTAGATTATCGGCAGACAGATGCGCAAGCCTCAAACAAGACGGTGACACAAGACAGACACGAGGTTTTATCCAGGTTCGGCCGCCAAGAAGGCGTAATACCTACGTCCTGCGTCTGATTTGTATTGCTGTATGTCAATGAGAGATGTTTTTTAGAGGGGTCCCCTGCCTGCCTTATATAGTCCGGGGGGCAGGGTTATAGATCTGGAAACTAATCCTAGTCAGTTACAATTGCCATATGTAGCCGGATAAGGATTCCTATCCTAACCGATCAGGATCCTGCTTGGTCGCCAAATCCGTCTTGATTCCTTGTGCGGGACTCCGACTAGGTTAACTGGGCCGCACATCGTCTTTCGGGTGGACTGAACCCATCGATCTGGGCCAGCCCAAGCTTAGCCGTAAGGGTATAGGGGTTAATACCCCCACACTCAATATTTGAAGAGAGGGGACACGTGTCACGCGTCGCATGACTGGACGCTGAGGTCTAGCGTCCGGTCAATATGACCGGAGCGTCCGGTCACCCCATGTTGTGCCTAGTGAAGGGATACAATGGCTCTATTTCATGAGGGCTTCTATTTAAGCCCTATGGTTGGCTCAAGCTCACTTTCTTGGCCATTTGCATTGACATAGCAACCTTGTGAGCTTAGCCAAAGCCCTCCCACTCATCTCCATCATTGATTCATCATCTTTGTGAGATTGGGAGAGAATCTAAGTGCATTGCTTGAGTGTTTGCATCTAGAGGCACTTGGTATTCGTGTTTCGCTGCGGGATTCACTTGTTACTCTTGGTGGTTGCTACCACCTAGATGGCTTAGAGCAGTGAGGATCGTCGAGCGGAGGTTGGTGATTATCTCCGACTCTGATCGTGGTGATTGTGAGGGGTTCTTGACCTTTCGCCACCAGAGAGCCAAAAGGTACTCTAGTGGATTGCTCGTAACTTGTGTGATCCTCATCCTATGTTGGTTGTGCGGCACCCTATTGAGGGTTTGGCGTGCGATGCCAATTAGCTCATGAACTTCCAAGTGAGTGAATTGCCACAACGAGGAGTAGCTTGCCGGCAAGCAAGTGAACCTTGATAAAAAATCATTGTATTCATCATTTGATTTTGAGGTGATTGGTATTCATTCTTGTGATTGATTGGCTCCTTCTTCGATACGATGGTATAAACAAATTGCTCACTCTCATTACATTACCGCAAACTAGTTGTCAAGCTCTTTAGTGTAGCTAGTTGTGAGAGCTTGTTAGTTTGGTTAGTGTGGCTCTTTAGTTAGTTTTTGAGAGCACACTAACTTAGTGTAGTGTCATAGCTATTGTGCGGATAGAAACTATATAAACTAGAATTGTGGCAGGTGGCTTGTATTTTTAGTAGGCTAGCGCAACACTTGCTTCGCCTCATAATTGTCTAACCGATTTGTTAAGTGTTGTAGAAATTTTTAATAGGCTATTCACCCCCCCCCCTCTAGCCATTAGGACCTTTCAAGTGGTATCGGAGCTGAGGTCACCGTGATTTGAGGCTTAACAACCTTCAATGTAAAAATGGCTCAAATCAACAACACCAAGAAGCCACCCCAATTTGATAGCATAAATTATCTGTATTGGAAATCAAAGATGACCACACATATCAAGTCAATCAATAGAAAAGTGTGGAAGGTGGTAGAAACCAAAATTGAGATTGGTGATCCGGAGAATCCCACTGCGGCCGAAGAAGTGCTTCTCTAAAATAATAACATTGCTCTAAGTGCCATTCATGATGCAATTGATGAGAGAACATTTGAGCAAATCAAGAATATTGAGATGGCTCATGAGGCTTGGAAGAAGTTGGAAAAATCATTTGAGGGCACTCAAGTCGTGAAGGGTGCAAAGGCATATATTCTCAAAGAGAAGTTTGCAAGCTTCAAGATGAAGGAGGATGAGAGTATGTCAAAGATGTTCCATAGGCTTCAAGTGCTTGTCAATGATCTCAAAGCACTTGGAGAAGAGGTGAAGGACAAGGACTTCTCCCACAAGTTCTTGAGATGTTTACCTTCAAGATTTGGCACATTGGTCACTATTCTAGTGAGAAGTGGTTTGGACACCATGACACCAAACCAAGTGTTGGGAGATATAATGACCGATGATACATATAGGGATGATGATGAGAAGGAAGAAAAGAAGAAGAAGAAAGATGACAAGAAGAAGAGTGTGGCATTCAAGGCCACATCATCCAAGGGCAAGGCTAAGCAAGAAACATCAAGTGAAGATGATGGCTCATGGGATAATGATGATGATGAGAAGATGGCTCTCTTTGTCAAGAAATTTGGCAAGTTCATGATGAAGAAAGGGTACCATGCTAGAAGAAAAAAATCTTCATCCAAGAACAAGGAAGAGTCAAGAAGATGCTTCAAATGTGGAAGCAAAGATCATCTTGTTGCTCAATATCCATACAATAGCGACAATGATGATGACAACAAGAAGAACAAGAAGAAGGACAAGAAGGAAAAGAAAGAGAAGAAGGACAAGATTACCTTCAAGAAGAAGAAGGGTGGTTCATATGTGATCACTTGGGATAGTGATGCTTCCTCAAGTGATGATGATGATGATAGTGATGATGACAAGACCACCAAGAAGAAAGCACTTGCAAGTATTGCTATCAATAATAAGCCTTCTCTCTTCGACACTCCATCCTGCTTCATGGCTAAGGCCACTAAGGTATAAACTTGTGATGATGGAAGTGATGATGAACATGATAATGAAAATGATAGTGATAGTGATGATGATGAACCTACTAAAGATGAATTATATAACATGCTAGAAGATGCTAAAGAACACTTTGACATTAAGAGAAGGGAATGCAAGAGCTTGAATAAGGAGGTAAAAGCCCTTAAGCAAGCCCTTAATGAGCTCAAAGCAACTCATGAGAGGCTAGAGGAAGCCCATGGGAAGCTTGGCAAGGCTCACAAAAAGCTTGAAAAGGCTCATTCCTCTTTGCTTAATGAGCAAGATAAAAAGAAGCATGTTGAGACTTGTGATGTAGGCTTAACATGTGATATAATTGATGAATCATTATCTATGCCTATCATTGTTGCTCCCACTAACCCTTCTTGTAGTACTTCTACTTCCACCTCATCTAGTAGTAATAGTTTCACTTGTGATACCTCACTAATGGTTGAGAATGAGAACCTCAAGAAGGAGGTCAATAAGCTTACTCACACCTTAGCTAAAGCCTATGGTGGTGAAGACCGCTTGCTTATGTGCTTGGATAGCCAAAGAGCTTCTCTCTACAAAGAGAGATTGGGCTATACCCCCAGGAAAGGCAAGGTGGCCTTTGCTCCTCACAAGACTAAGTGTGTACACTTCACCTTGCGGTGAATGTACTGGTTCCCTGATTACTCGATCTTTCGGTAATGATGTGGACTGCATATTTTTCTTTGACCTTGCTACAAGATTCCTTCATCATCTTCCAGCAGGCTCGGGGACTACATTGTGTACAATGCACCTTGCGGTGCACGTACTTTTTCTTCTTCACAGTGTTTTGACTTCGTCAAGCCTCCGCCTATGCTCTGTCCTGATGACCACGTCATCAGGACCATCGCAATTAGCACTTAAGTGTGTACATATCAACGACCAAGACTTCAAAAGTTTTACTTGAGCTCCTTACATCCTTATGGCAAACCACGACTTTGAGTGAATCCGAGCTTGATGCCTAGTTAAACTGGTCGAACGCCTGTCTCAGCTGCTCGGACACCCACTTCGACAGCTCGGACGCTTGTTCAAACTACTTGGACTCTTGCTTCAACAGCTCGGCCCCTATTTGAACTGGTCGAACGACTGATCCTGATGAGTTGCTGCAAGTTGGACAGATCAGATGGACACAAGATGGTGTTGCTCAGCGGATGCAAGGTGCTCAGGGACTATGTGTGGGGGTATGACCTCCGGCACCCGCAAGGCTCCACGTGGGCTGAGCCGCTAGGGGAGGCCCAGCCCATAAGACTATGCACGGGTCGCGCCACTGGTCGAGGCCCTACTCGCAAGGCAACGCCACGCGAAGTATGCCGCAGGATGACATGCTTCACAAGGCAACGTGAAGATCCTCGGTGATCTACGAAATCTGCTCGGATATGATAGATATTGTACGATCTGTAACTTTCTATCTTGTAAACCGATCAGAATGGAAATAACCGATCTGTAACCCTACCCCCCAAGCTATATAAGGCGGGGTAGGGATCCCCCTTGTTTTCATCTGAAC
The DNA here is from genome assembly GCF_019320115.1 of Miscanthus floridulus. Taxonomy (NCBI): domain Eukaryota; kingdom Viridiplantae; phylum Streptophyta; class Magnoliopsida; order Poales; family Poaceae; genus Miscanthus; species Miscanthus floridulus. Next base: position 86,253,963 of record NC_089588.1, read on the forward strand.
ACACGCAATACAATCCACAAAGACACAGGACGTAGGGTATTACGTCAAGCCGACGGTCCAAACCTGTCTAATCGTTGTCTCTTGCGTTCTATGTCACCATCCGGTTTCCTCACGCGCACCTCCACCGATTCATTTACTATCGTGGGCATACCTCTCGGTAGACTGCCGACCAGATTTTGTCGATAAATAGTAGTGGCTCAACTCCACATAGTAATGAGAGCACAAGTCAACCAAAGAAACCTAGGGTAGAGTTTAGTCATTCAAATCTAATTGCTGACCCTGAAAGTCACAAACCAATCGATTCTAATTTCATAATTTGGAGGTCCATATATGTTTGACTAATCAATTATGTCTATTTGTGTAGATTGCTACTTCGTATGAATAATGTGTGTCAACGTCACGCGCCGTCTATTAGTTCCATAATTTGGCCTTTCGGTATGAATGAACTGCATCCTTTATTTTTCATGATGTATTTTGTGAATTTCATCGTTAATCGACATTTTCAATATAAGACTACTTCAAGCTATTATATTTGTCTATTGTAAGGGGTCATAGTAGAGCTAAGTTGTTGATGCGAAGCCACGTTTGTTAATCAATTGGTTTTATTTAAGAAACGAAAACGAGATGGGAATTGAAGGAATAGTGGGTGCAAGGTACGCCCGGCCATGCATGAGCTGACATTGACAAAACTTGCAGCGAGAATGAGCTAGTAGTGAGCAGTAGACCGGTCGCTTTCCGTAGTGGCTGGTGTAACGAAAAGCGGGACGCATACTATATGCTTTGCAGCCCTGCATGGGGTCGAGAACAAACAAGGACCACAGGAAGAAAAAAGGGAACAGTGCACCGCATGCTGCTACGCTTCGATCTTGCTCGATCATTGGTAGCCTTTTTGCAGGGTTCTTCTTGCATCTAGGTAGGTTGGCGAAATTATGAACGCGACCTTATTGATGTTGAAGTACTCCTTCCATCCAAAAAGAGTGCACTTCTAGATTTGTTGTCAAATTATTTCAAGTTTGATTAAGTTTATAAAAAATAGTATCAACTATTATGGTTCCAAATACATATATCATGAAAATATATTTCACGATGAGCTATATATATGTAACTTATTGGATATCATAAATATTTGTAAATTTCTTTTAAAGTTTGGTGAAACTAAAGATTGTTTGACTTAGCACTTAGCTAGAAGTTTACTCTTTTTTAAACGAAGTAATACCACACCTTGAGGTACAATTGATGAAGTGAACACGGTCCTTATCGATTTGGTCATTTAGGTGCAATTAACCGGTGTGTGCAGCTTAATATATAGTTGCTACTTAGAAGACATATAGTGAAATAATTGTAACTCTCTTTTTTTGGCTTAGGAAGTTCCTTTACCTTTTTTGTTTGCAAACAAATTACATCCTTTCGTTACTACTAAATAGAAATCCGTTACGACATCAATACAGTCTCCAATGACTTTCAGTAGAAAAATCGATAAAAATATATTGTGTTAACTTCAAAGAGTTGTATATACAAATTATTTTGCATAACGAATATTGTAATATTAATCTTGTGTTATTATTAACTTATGTATAAGTTTTTGTAGCTTTTATTATATTAGGAACAAAAAAAAACTTACAAGATTTGTGATGGACCTAATGGAGTACACATGCAGGATGCTCTTGATAGTTGCCTCGTCATCACGAATGTCGTAGAAGAATAATACACCTAATATAAACATTCTAGCTGCTATTATTCTTGGAATCAAAGTTCAGTACAATGGGAAAAGACCATTAAAACCATTCACAACTAGCATCACTGTATGATTAGGAGCCAGGTGTACAAAAGCACCTTGGTTATAACTTCTGGTTAACAAACCTATATTTATGATGCAGAAATGGGATCACAAGAGAACAACTCATTTTATAAGTCCAGATTCACACCGAAAAGGTAAGTTATAAAAACATATTCCATTATATATCTAATGTTACTCATTTAATATCATAAATATAATTGTTTTTCCTATAAATTTGATCCAACTTGCAAGAGAATGATCTAAAATAACTTATCAAATCTTATTATATACTTCCTCCGCCCCAACATAAATACACATCTCGATTCCCGAAGAGTCAAACATTTTTTTAGTTTGACCAAGTATATATAAAAATACTTATATTTTATGGTATGTAATAAATTTTGTTAGATTAATAGTAGAATATATAATTTTATAATAAATTGCTTACAAATATAAACATTAATTAATTGCTATATATTTGGTCAAACTTTAAAAGATTTGACTCGTTGAAAAGCGATATGTGCATTTTGATCGGACGTGAGAAACCAGACTGAATTTATCTTTTTTTTTTAGCAAAAGAGTCAGCCTTCATTATATATCAGTATAACAAGTACAAACTCCATCAAGAGGCGAAATAAACCAAACATATCTTCCTACCAAAAAATTAACATAGCTCCTAGCTAAACAATGAGCATCAAAATTGGAGCTTCTTCCCTTATGGACGAACTCCACTCTTGTGAATCCATCCTTTGTGTTCTTGATCTCCTGAATTATAGGGCCATGCGTCCCAGAGCCTTGTCCATGGATGCTCCTTATTGCATTGACGCAGTCACTCTCCAGCCGGAACGTTTGGAGACCAAGGTCACTAGCTAAAGCCAAGCCCTCACGGCACGCCACCACCTCAGCAATTTACGCATCAGTGCATCGCTCCAGAACCAGCGCCGATGCCCTCAGGAAGTTGCCTTCTTCATCCCTGGCCACAGCGGCCACCGAAGCCATGCTCGAGTTCTTAGAGATTGCGGCGTAGACATTGACTTTCTGAATTTATCTGTTGGAGCAGATATAGAAACAAGTTTGAGCCATAGTTTTGGGGCTTTTCCGCACCCCGGCCCAAAATTGCCCAAGGAAGTTTGAACCGACCAAGGAAGTCCACCGGCCCACCCAGATTTTCTCATTGTGAGTGATGTGTATGCGTGTGGGGACAAGCATATGCATGGAAGAATCGAAGCACGCATGTGGTCGGCCCGGACATCGGGCATCAGCCATGTACGGCGCGGCGGCGGTGGCCACTGGCCAGATTCGTGATCCGCAGCTGTCCTGCCCTCCAGGTCATTCCTTCACATCCAACAGAGGTGCGCAAGCGCAACCAAGAAACTCTGGGTCTCCAAGGGTCACCTGTTATCAACTCAACAGCAGTCCGCCCCTATGTGTGCAGATTATCCAATCTTTTCATTGTCCACGACTAGGACTAATTGTGCTAATCGTCAATTGCTGCAAAATATGTGCTAATTGTCAATTGCTGCAAAAGGTATAATCCTTGCGAGAGAGTAAGAAAATGTAATAAAACATGAGCATTTTCAGGCAAGGACGCAAATAACAGCTACTGGACACTTGTTTTTAAGTTTGGCCCATTTCGCCAATCCTCAGCTTCTCAGAAGATTTTCAGCACAAATCGTTGAAACTCAAGGGCGCTAACACTTTCAGCATCACAAACAGGACACAACAAAAAGAGCACCAGCAGCCAGCATGAAACACTTATACAAAATGTTATGTTACTCCTATTTCTATTTAAGATCTCTTACGTCTCCGGCATAAACAAGGTTCACATAGCACCAAAGGCTTCAGTTTCACAGAACGATACACACACACACACACACACACACACACAATGTTTCCAACACTACCAGACAGAGTAGCACAGCCACAGCAGGCATATGGTCAAGAACATCGAGTTTTCCTAAAAAGCTGGGTATAAATAGAGTTTGAACTCCTTTAGACACTACAGTAGTTAGTACATGCAGCTCACAATATCGAGACGAATCCTAGCGTATCGCTCCTGGGTCCGGCGATAGTCCGGTAGAGGTATAGCTTATCCACCTTCCTCGCATTGCTGACGCTATCATCCGTCGCACCAACGCTCGCCCCCGCCTCACTGATGACCTCAACGTTGATGTTTGGCATGGTCGCCGCAAGGGTCTTGCAGGCCCCCAAGGTGATCTCGCAGGATGACATCCAGAGAGAGCGCATCGACTCGTACCTGTGCGCGCCCGCAAGGAGAGCAGCATCACCAAAGGGGCTGTCCCTGATTTCCAGCTTCTTGAGGTTCTTGCAGCCGTTGAGCACATAGACCATGCCGTCGTCAGTATCCCCTGCGAATGCTACTGAGAGCATCTCCAGCTTCTCCGCATACATGCCGATGTACAGGAACACATTATCCGTGAGGAGGCCTGACATAGCAAAACGCCTCAGGCCTTTGCAGGACTGCACTATTGCCCCAAAGCCTTCGTCCAGTGGCTGCCCTGTTACAGCATCTGCTGACCTGGGCTCCAGAATGCATAGTCTGAAGGATGTTAACAGTGGACAGTACTTTGCTATAGTGATGAGCGCAGTGTTTGTCATTCGATCACAAAAGAAGAGCACACACTGTAACTTCCGACAGAAAGATATGGCTGCCAACCCTTCCTCCGTCACAGTAGTTCTTGCTGGAGCATTTGGATCACTTGGATATACCCTCAACTCCTGAAGATCAGGACAAGAATAGGACACAACCTTCAATCCTTCATCACCAATGTGATCTAACACCTGCAGACAAAGGGGTCAAGCCTAAGAAACTATGTAAGAAAGCAAAACAGTAAGGGTGCCACCTACTGAAACGAGCATTCGATCGTCAAAGTTTAACTTCTACAATCCATTTCTTAGGACTATTCAACGGCAATTAGTTCGGTAAGCCTGAAGTTATATTTGAATTGTAATCAACCAGAAATGGAGCTTCTCTGAGAGTAAGTGTAATGCGAATGAAATCTAAGCACTAATAACCCAATGAAGTTATCAGTTATTACATAGCATTGCCACTTTCGTCCAATGCATACTAGACGTGACAGGAATCAAATCCATACAGGTTGTATCATATGAAGTGTAATGCTAAGGATATCAATACAGGGTTAAAACTCATACCCCTAAGGATATCAATAACATGCTGACATCTGGTAGAGGGAGCAACTTTTTCTTATGCAGAGAAACACAAAACAGTATCAATAAATCGTTGTGACCTTACTTAAACATGGCAAGGAAATTTGAAAAGGTTTTTATTTCAAAAGTCTCTTACATTTAGCTAACTCTCATCACAACAAAATACAGGAATGTATATTGTTACATTGGCAGGTAGTAAGGTTCCGACATGTGTATATTGTATATTGGTACAAACTAGAGATTAAGAAACATGGGTGTAGTATTATTGGACTCTGTATGTCTGCTTAACTGTAAGAACTACTAGACAGTTTAATAGAAGGTGTTACAGTATGCAGACCTCTAGACTATTGGGCACAACTCATACCTAAGGGCAAGTTGGTTCCCAAGCCGCCTCACCAGCCCAACCAAGCCTTACAGTGCTGGCGAGCCGAATTCGCTCACTTATAGAAGCAAGCAAAAAACGCGCTAGTCAGGTTCCAAGGAAGTCTTACCCAGCAACCAAATGACCGTGTCTTTCTGATTTCTAACTCGTTAGGGCTGTACAGTACTCGTCAAAATAACCAAGCGTACCCTAAGTAATTAGAAGTACAACATTTGTTGCCAAAATAAACAGGGTACATACATGAACAAAATATCCAATACCCATCATTCCAGTAAATCAACCTTGAAATAGATGGACCCCGAATCTTTTGTAAGTTGAGAATCTAATACAATCTAGCTTGTTAAACCCTCAAAACTGCATCAGGTGATCAACATATGTAAAGCTACAGGAGCTTCCACGGAACCAAAACAATCATAAAATTAAAAAATATCTGGGAGAGAATAATAAGGAATATAAAGAGACATTCTTATTTATCAAGAGAAAAAGAGAGATGTACAACGCAAATTCTGTAAGTCCAGATGTTAAAAGGTTAAGATTAACTTGTTTTAATAGTTCCAGAACAATGCAACAACACTCAAAAAAGCATAGGCACAACCACAATTGTTTTTTCAACCATAGGCATAAGAGTAATACAGTGAATTCCCCTATATTTTCAAATCTAGCCAGATATTTGCACAGGCAATTAGGCTAGTTCAATGCCAACTTCCTAGCACTGCAAGTAAATCTTACCCATAAAACGTGGAGCCTTGTACACTGACGAACAATACTGATAAGCTGGTCACTCTGAATCAATGGAGCATAGCTGAGATTCAAGCATGTAAGGCTGATATATATCTTGCAAATCGGCAACAAAATTCCTTGAACATACAAGCCCGGAGCATCCCAAAAACCAGATAAACTCTTCAGCAAAGTGCACTTTCCAAGAGCTCTATATAGGCTGATATATGCACCAGCGTTATTGCCTAGTACAAAAGATCCTGTACCTAAATCCTCTAGCATAGGTGTGCGAGAAAGGATTCTGGGCAAAACATCAATTGGAACTGAAGAATTCAGCCTTAAACTTTTAAGATTTGGACTCCTTGCAACAAGTTCCTCCAATGCAACGGCATTCACCTCCCCAGTCAAGCAAGAAAAATTCAAGCATTCTAGTGATGTTGAAGGCTTGGGAAAACAATTAATCCACTGATGGCCTTGATGTTTCACACAACTCTCTTGTAAGTCGAGTTCCTTAAGAAACCTGAAAGTGAAGAGTAACAAAATATGTAAAATGGAGTGGACTAATACAACAACAACAACAACAACAACAACAAAGCCTTTAAGTCCCAAACAAGTTGGGGTAGGCTAGAGTTGAAACCCAACAGAAGCAATCAAGGTTCAGGCACGTGAATAGCTGTCTTCCAAGCACTCCTATCTAAGGCTAAGTCTTTGGGTATATTCCATCCTTTCAAGTCTCCTTTTATTGCCTCTACCCAAGTCAACTTCGGTCTTCCTCTGCCTCTCTTCACGTTACTATCCTGACTTAGGATTCCACTACGCACCGGTGCATCTGGAGGTCTCCGTTGCACATGTCCAAACCATCTCAACCGGTGTTGGACAAGCTTTTCTTCAATTGGTGCTACCCCTAATCTCTCACGTATATCATCGTTCCGAACTCGATCCCTTCTTGTATGACTGCAAATCCAACGCAACATACGCATTTCCGCGACACTTAGCTGTTGAATATGTCGTCTTTTCGTAGGCCAACATTCTGCACCATACAACATAGCAGGTCTAATCGCCGTCCTATAAAACTTGCCTTTTAGCTTCTGTGGTACCCTTTTGTCACATAGGACACCAGACGCTTGCCGCCACTTTATCCACCCTGCTTTGATTCTATGGCTAACATCTTCATCAATATCCCCGTCCCTCTGTAGCATTGATCCTAAATATCGAAAGGTATCCTTCCTAGGCACTACTTGACCTTCCAAACTAACATCTTCCTCCTCCCGAGTAGTAGTGCCGAAGTCACATCTCATATACTCAGTTTTAGTTCTACTAAGTCTAAAACCTTTGGACTCCAAGGTCTCCCGCCATAACTTCAGTTTCTGATTCACTCCTGTCCGGCTTTCATCAACTAGCACTACATCGTCCGCGAAAAGCATACACCAAGTGATGTCCCCTTGTATGTCCCTTGTGACCTCATCCATCACTAAAGCAAACAAATAAGGGCTCAAAGCTGACCCTTGATGTAGTCCTATCTTAATCGGGAAGTCATCCGTGTCTCCATCGCTTGTTCGAACTCTAGTCACAACATTGCTGTACATGTCCTTAATGAGCCCGACGTACTTCGTTGGGACTTTATGTTTGTCCAAAGCCCACCACATAACATTCCTTGGTATTTTATCATAAGCCTTCTCCAAGTCAATAAAAACCATATGTAGGTCCTTCTTCTTCTCCCTATACCGCTCCATAACTTGTCTTATTAAGAAAATGGCTTCCATGGTTGACCTTCCGGGCACGAAACCAAATTGGTTCATAGAGACCCGCGTTATTGCTCTTAAGCGATGCTCGATAACTCTCTCCCATAGCTTCATAGTATGGCTCATCAACTTAATTCCCCGGTAATTTGTACAACTTTGAATATCTCCTTTATTCTTGTAGATCGGTACCAATATACTTCTCCTCCACTCATCAGGCATCTTGTTCGATCGAAAAATATGAACAGCTTGGTTAACCATACTACAGCTATGTCCCCGAGGCATCTCCACACCTCGATTGGGATACCATCCGGTCCCATCGCCTTACCTCCTTTCATCCTTTTCAACGCCTCTCTGACCTCAGATTCTTGGATTCTCCGCACAAAGCGCCTATTGGTGTCATCAAAAGAGTCATCCAACTGAAAGGTTGTGTCCATATTCTCACCATTGAACAATTTGTCAAAATACTCTTGCCATCGATGTCGGATCTCATCCTCCTTTACCAAGAGATGCTCCCTTTCATCCTTAATGTACTTAACTTGGTTGAAGTCCCGTGTCTTTCTCTCACGAACCCTAGCCATCCTATAAATGTAAAATTGAGTGGACTAATAACCAATGTAAAATTGAGTGAGCTAAACATAACCATAAGTAAAATCTCTGTATCAAACTAAACAATAAGAGACACTTTGTCAGTTAAAATGAAGTTTGCTTAACACAACCGAAGATGTCAGACCTGGAAGCCAATAATATTATATAACTGCAGCTTGATCTTTCTTCCAGCATTGAAATATAATTGTTCTAGTTAGGTGTCTCAATCTCAACCATGCTTTTTCTAAAGCATTATGTACTTTACTAGAGAAATAGAAACAAGGAATGGAATTCAATCATTAGGCAATAGGCATGTACTAAGCAGACTTAAAGAGTTAAAGAAACTACTGCACCACCTTTCATCAAAGATTTTTGTTCAAGAGTTTGTGCTCTGCAAAGCATTCAAGATCTTAATGATGGTATTCGGACATAAACCAAAGGAATCATAAACAACATTTCAGTACTTAAGTATCATTCAGATAGAGCTATGGAGAAACTGCCAAGAACAAACGAAAACATGTTGAAATCCTGTAGATGAGAACAGAAATTATAGATAACTTCTGTTTCGTAGATTTTGCATTGCATCGATTATTCACATTGGGAAATCTTTATCTATAAACACACAGTAGATAACTTCTAATAATCAAGAGCCAAGGAAGTAAACAGAGATGGAAAAGGCATACGTAATCTGGTATAAAATGGTGCACAAACAATAAACTCAGCAGCACCAGCATGAAGATTGCAAACATTATACTGAAATGAATTGTTGTTAATCAAATGGCCATGCTGGATGAACTAAAATAATGGCACTAGGCACTTTCTCAAACATGATAATGTCCAAGTTTTCAGAATTCTCACCTGCAATTGGTGGCAATATTAGCAAGCCCAGCAGTACTGAACCCCTCGCAGCAGACAAGGACAAGTGATTTAAAGTTGGTAAAAGAGCAAGAAAGCAACTTGAGGCATTCATCAGTCACAACCATACGCTTCAGCCGGAGCTCCTCAAGACCTGGGCATGCACGGGCGCACACATCCACCCATGGCTCTGCAGCGGCACCCCAACCCGCCGGGACAAGGTTGAAGTCAGCAAAGTGTGGTTTGCCCTTCACGCTCAGTGCACGCATGTTGGGAAACCGCATATGTACACGCTCTGGGCGCACCGCGTAGCAGTTGCTTACAAGCACCGAACGGCGGCCGTGGCGCTCAATGTTGTACCATGCCCGGCACACCAAGGACGCCGCGTTGCGGTCCCGGTGCGAGGTTACATAGCCAAGGATGTACTCTACTACTTCCTGAGGGAAGTATGCCATTGTGATGCCCCCTGGAATCCTAATAAACCTCCATTACTCGTGCAGTTCCCCAAATACTGCCTGCTCACAAACAAACAACATGGACAATTTTTTATATCAGCTATAGGCATTAACTAATGAACATTTGCAGGAATGAACACGAAACTCTGCTACGGACCAGTTTGCACAAAGCAGCACTTGGTTCTAAAGTGCTACTAATCGACAAGAGTTAACACAGAATACGGATCGGAAAGCAGTTAATGGATTGTGTAACAGAAAGCAGTTAAATTAACAACAGCTCAGATAGAGTCCACAACTTCAGACTGACAGGAATCGTATGTTCTGAAAAAATGCCAAATTGGACCTGAAGAAGAGGGCAAACCGGGTTTCCTTTTCCGTTTTTTTTTTTTTTTGATCAATCCGAAGAAAATCTCAGCCAAAGAATCTCTCCTATGAGAGACGAACTACCCAAAACTACAAGATCAGAATATCCATCCATTTCATGGCTCAGAATCGGAGCCCTAACAAAGAAACCAGAAAAAGTAAGGCACCCCACAGAACCGGAATTACACGAAATTGAGAAATCGTGAGCCACAGCAGGGAGAATCGTTGGCCTATCCACACGAATACCACAGCTTTCGCCTCCGATCAACCCCAAGACTAAACCCTCAAATTCCCCCGGCGCCCACAAGAGGAGAAAAAGGTAACTCACTACAAAAATCCCCAATAAAACCTGAGGAACAGGAAACGCAGCGATCCGCGATGGATCGGATCGGAGAAGGGGGCGAGGAGATGGAATCTGCGGGGAGAATACCTGCGAATTTCTCGCGTGAGGGTTGGAACTTGGAAGGTCGCCTGGAACCGCCGCCGCCTCCGCCACGCCAGTCGATTCCCTCCTCCTCGTACGGGAGAATGCACCTTGTTTTTTCTCTTCTCTTCTCTTGTCTTCTTGTCATCACTCGTGAGTAGGAGTAGAGTGATATAATACTTTATATTTATGATGATAGTATTAACAGATTATATTTAAGGTAAAATATTTTTTATAACAAATTTATTTTAGAGATATAAATCTTGATGCTATTTTTTATTAACACCTAGTTAAATTTTAAGAAGTTTATCCCTGCAAAAAAGAATTTAAGAAGATTATAACAGTTATGCTAGGATGGAGGAAGTATCAACAAGGAGCGGTAAGTTTTCGTGTGAGGTGTGGAAAATGGACAATACAATTCCGAATGACCCCGTAACCAAGCCCATTGAAATGGATGCTGAAATACGTTAATTAAATTAATGAGACCGTCAAGTTTTTAGATAAGAGCATAGTATCAACAGGTATCTTTTTCCCAAATCCAATTTGGCGGACGACCACACGTTTCCAAAGGAGCCGTCACTTTCCACCACGAGCGGTCACTCTCCCGTCTCCACCACTCCGTCTCTGAGCATGTGGACCCAAGAACAGTAGCGGTCCCGTTTTACATTTTATCTAGAAGTAGGTCTTTCTCCTTTTATTTTTCTCATTTTTTTTATTTTCTATTTTTCCTTTGCTTTTTAATTTTTCATACATTAAACTATCTATTTTAGATGAAGTATATATATTCATATACTAGTATATATAATATGATGTTGTGCACATGATTTTTTCTTTTTCAACATTTTCTCTCTTTTTTCACTTGTTCTCTTCTTCCGATCTATTAAATCATGACCACAAATCTGTAAAAGTTATGATAAGAAGTTATGATTTGTCACGTAAAAAGTTATACACATAAGTTATGAGCATAACTTAATTTTCTAATAAAAAATATGAATATTATTTTTTCAGAAAAAATTAAAAAAATGATGATAAGTTGTTCTCTATTTTTTTGCAACGGAAAAATATAATACCATCGTAACATTCATTCGTCCCTAGCAAATCCCATTGGCCCTCTAACCAACGTGGGCCCTCCTTCTATGTCGCACGACTGCATGATATGTTGTGGAGCCGCGATGGGCTTGCCGCTCTCAGCGTCCCGGCCCACGTACGCGCCATCCGCCAACCACAAACGGCTCGTGTGTGCTACGGGCTTCCGAGTGCCGTCTGTATGATGTAATTTTTGCAAAATACTCTCTCGCCAACTGCATTTAAAGAAGAGAGAGATGCAAGCCGTCGTCTGGTGAAACGACGGCATTGGCTCGTGCTCCCACGCCAAACCGACGCCTTCGCCGCGCGTTGTATGAATCGTCGACTCCGAGCGCCAAATTCTCAGGATTGAGTGCGGTAGATGGTGGGTTGCAGATGAACGAGTCGAGCGGCATCCCTGTGCGGCGGAAGCTATCCACGAACTGTCGCACGCTGTCGAGGGAGGCAAGGTCCAGACGTGTGATGGTGTAGCTCTTTCACTACTGTTCATGGCGAAGTGACTATTCAGAGGCGGTGAGTGGCCGCGAGCTCGTCGGCGGTACTTTACGCAGGCCGAGGAGCGAGGAATCGCCGGCTTCAAGGCCGGTGCGGGGAGCTCGCCGCACTGCTCATCGCCCAAGCAAGGCCGAGCACTGGAATTTTGTTTCACCACGATGGAGGAGACGCTAGAGAGAATACAAAAGAGATAGGAAGAGAAAAAAAAACCAAAATAAGAACCACACGGTCACGAGTGAGCAGAGGTAGAGGATAGGAAGATATAGAGCAATATGGTATTTTCATATACTTTTGTTTTTTGTCATTGTTTTTTCTTTACTTTCCATCTATTTTTAATATATTTCTAATTTGTTTATGCTTGATCTTTTGTAGCAATGGTTGTCTTATTTATGCTTAATCTTTTTTATCAACAAGCAACACAATGATATACCTGAATCATATTTAGGCTTGATCATGACTATATGCAGGCATTAAATAATTAACAGACAGCTAAACAGACAACCCACTATACACGTTGTCTGTATATAGTACGACGTCATCATACAGACAGCAAGCCGTCTGTGGGTTGTACATGCCCTGGTGGAAGTTTCTGTGGCTGTGCTCATTTTTTTTCAACTGGCGAAGAGCATAGTTCTTTCAACGGGCATATAAAAGAATAAAAAGACAAACGTGTAAACATGGCTGACTACTCACTGTTTTTCTACAATGCACACGTGTGCTCCCTTGTGTTTGATTAATTATGAGAGACATCTTACTCTGTGTCCCAGATCATCCTTGTTCCTATTAAGCAATAAAAATATAGGCCATGTTCGGCTAGCTTGAAAAAAACTAATGCTGATGCTGATGTTGATTTGCTGTGAAAGAAAAATATTGTTATTTTACTGAAACAGTACGGCTGATAAGTTCAATCGAACAGGGGCACAAGCTTCACCATTTGCTAGCCAATGGCCAGTATTGTGGCCACAATAGAGGCTTGTTTTCCCGGTGGAATTGAGTAGGGGCAAAGAAGTTTGACTTTTTCAAACAAACCATGGCATGATTTTAGTTTTTCTTTTTTTAGTCTCAGCAAATCTTGTAATTCCTTTTGCTGAATGGAACTTGCGAAGCTCCCTCTGCCCTTGTACAGGTGCATCTCTAGCTTTAGGATGTGTTTGGCTGAGTTGTGGCTTTTGAAAAAGTTGTTGGAGCTATGGACTTTGCAAAACCAGCTATGGGAAAGCAGCCGTAGGAAAAGCAGAAGACCGTTTGGTGAAACAGGCATGGCTTTTGGAAAACACCTACAAGCGGACCCCACATGTCATTCAGAGTCCACCCCACTCAACTCTCTCCCTCTCTTACTGACTAGCGGACCCACCCATCAGCATCTTCTCTTTCCTCCCGACCATCAACATCTCGTGCGTGCGGTGGCATCTGCTCGGGGCCAAGCCAGCCTCCCCGAGATCTCGTTTGCCCGCAGCAGCACTCCAACGTGGAGGGCTAGAATCCGCGCTTGCCCACGGCGGCGCTTCGGTGAGGAGTCCGCGCCTGCCCGCGGCGGCACTGAAAGGTCCTAATGGCTAGAGGGGGGTGAATAGCCTAATAAAAATTTCTACAACAACACTTAACAAAATGGTTAGACAATTATGAGGCGAAGCAAGTGTTGCGCTAGCATACTCTAAACGCAAGCCACCTATCACAATTCTATATTAGATAGTATCTATTCACACAATAGTTGTGATACTATACTCTATGTTAGTGTGCTCTCAAAGGCTAACTAAAGAGTCACACAAACCAAGCAAGCAAGCTCTCACAACTAGCTACACTAAAGAGCTTGTCAACTAGTTTGCGGTAATGTAAAGAGAGTGATCAAGAAGGTTATACCACCGTGTAGAAGAAGGAACCAATCAATCACAAGGATGAATAACAATGAAGACCAATCACCTCGGAATCAATGATGAACACAATGATTTTTACCGAGGTTCACTTGCTTACCGACAAGCTAGTCCTCGTTGTGGCGATTCACTCACTTGGAGGTTCACACGCTAATTGGCTTCACACGCCAAACCCTCAATAGGGTGCCGCACAACCAACACAAGATGAGGATCACACAAGCCACGAGCAATCCACTAGAGTACCTTTTGGCTCTCCGCCGGGGAAAGGTCAAGAACCCCTCACAATCACCAAGATCGGAGCCGGAGACAATCACCACCTCCGCTCAACGATCCTTGCTGCTCCAAGCCATCTAGGTGGCAGCAACCACCAAGAGTAACAAGCAAAATCCATAGCGAAACACGAACACCAAGTACCTCTAGATGTAATCACTCAAGCAATGCACTTGGATTCACTCCCAATCTCACAAAGATGATGAATCAATGATAGAAATGAGTGGGAGAACTTTGGCTAAGCTCACAAGGTTGTTATGTCAATGAAAATAGCCAAAGGTGTGAGCTTCAACCGGCCATGGGGCTTAAATAAAAGCCCCCACGAAATAGAGCATTGTACCCCTTCACTGGGCACAACGCGGGTTGACCGGATGCTCCGGTCAAGTTGACCAGACGCTGGACCTCAGCATCAGGTCGCCCGACGACAGCCACGTGTCCCGATTTCAATGGTAACTAGAGTTGACTGGACGCTTTGCTATAACTGACCGGACGCTGAGCCACCAGCGTCCGGTCGTTTCCAGTAAGGTTCCAGAAACGCCAGCATCTTCGCTGTAACAACTGACCTGACACGCCGGTTCCTCTAGGACCAGCGTCCGGTCAACTTGTGACCAGCGAGACTAACTCCTTTTCACCTCTAACTTCTTTACCCTTGCTCAAATGTGCCAACCACCAAGTGTATCACCTTGTGCATATGTGTTAGCATATTTTCACAAATATTTTCAAGGGTGTTAGCATTCCACTAGATCCTAAATGCATATGCAATGAGTTAGAGCATCTAGTGGCACTTTGATAACCGCATTTTGATACGAGTTTTACCCCTCTTAATAGTACGGCTATCAAACCTAAATGTGATCACACCCTCTAAGTGTCTTGATCACCAAAACAAAATAGCTCCTATGGTTTATACCTTTGCCTTGAGTTTTTTGTTTTCTCTCTTTCTTCTTTCCAAGTCCAAGCACTTGATCATCATCATGGAATCATCATTATTATGCTATGATCTTTATTTGCTTCACCACTTAGAATGTGCTACCTATCTTATGATCACTTGATAAACTAGGTTAGCACCTAGGGTTTTATCAATTCACCAAAACCAAACTAGAGCTTTCAGGCGCTCCAACGTACATCTGTAGAGAGGATGAGGAAGGGAGCTTCGCAAGAGCAGGGCCCGTGCAAGGCGCCGCCGTGGTCTCGTGCGAGCACGTTGGTGAAAGGGTCGAGATGGCGACTAGAGGGGGTGAATAGTCCTTTTAAAACTTAATCACGTTGGCTAACCAAAACAAGTGCGGAATTAAAACTATCGGTCTAGCCAAGACTACACCCCTCTATCTATGTTCACTAGCACCTTGCAAAGATACTAATCAAGCAACAAAGGTGCCAGGCTAGCTAGAGCTCACCTAACCAATTCTAGGAGCAAGGTCATACAAACCTATGCCACTAATACTTTAAGCAACAAGGGAGCTCCTACACATGCTAGTAAGTAAAAGCACAAAGCCAACTAAGCTCACTAGCAATGCTCAATAACAAGGCAACCAATGCCAAATTAGAGAGCGTAATTACTTAGCTACACAAACTAAGTAGTGTGACTAACAAGGTTACACAAACCAAATTAGCCACGCAAGGGAGCTACTTCTATGCTACACAAGCAAGAAGATAATTAGCAAGCTACGTAAGCTAACTAATTATTAAAGCAACAACACAAGCTCAATGTATATAAAAGTAATTGCAAGCTTGTGTAACAAGAATGCAAACCAATGGGAAGAACAATGTTGACACGATGATTTTTCTCCCGAGGTTCACGTGTTTGCCAACACGCTAGTCCCCGTTGTGTCGACTGCTCACTTGGTGGTTCGGTGGCTAATTGGCATCACCCGCCAAGCCCGCACGTCAGGCACCGCAAGAACCTACCCCGGAAGTGAGGGTAGCTCAATGACACGCTTTACTAAAGTTGCTCTTCGCGGCTCCCGTGGGGCGAGCACAATGCCCCTCACAAGCTTTTCTCCGGAGCGCCGCACAAGCTTCTTGCGGGCTTCGACGGAGACCACCACCAAGCCGTCTAGGAGGTGGCAACCTCCAAGAGTAACAAGCACCACCGGCTTGTAACTCGATCACCTAGTGCCACTCGATGCAACCTCACGATGCAATCGCACTAGAATTGCTCACTCACACAATCGGATGATCACTATCAAGTATGTGTGAGATGGAGGGCTCCTAAGAACTCTCAAGCATGGACACAAAGTCCTCCAAGGTGCTCAGCACCAGCTATGGCCGAAGGCCACTTCTATTTATAGCCCAAGGGCCAAACTAGCTGTTACCCCTTCACTGGGCAACTGTTGGGTCAACCGGACGCTCTGGTCATGTTGACCGGATGCTGGACCTCAGTGTCCGGTCGCCCGATGATAGCCACGTGACCTCAGCGTCCAGTCGCCCGATGATAGCCACGTGTCACCTGCGTTCAACAGCATTCTTCCGATCTCAACGGTCATCTTCTGACCGGACGCAGCAGCTTCAACTGACCGGACGCTGGACCTCAGTGTTCGGTCGTTTACAGTAAGGTACCGACGTTGACCGGACGCGTCCGATCGCACATGATCGGACACAGCCTAGTGTCCGGTCATACTCCAGCTCCTACGTCACCATACGTCACCTTGACCGGACGCACACAGCCAGCGTTCGGTCACTTCTAGCGTTAGCGTCCGGTCGATGACCGACGCCTGCACGCTGCCTGCCACCACTGACCGGACGCTGAGCCTCAGCGTCCGGTCACTGCGTGACCAGAGTCCGGTCCACTCTGTGGGACCTTTCTCATCTCCGTTTCTTCACCGAGTTGATCCACATCAACTCCAACTTCATATCCTTTGTAAATATGCCAACACCACCAAGTGTACACCACTATGTGTATGTGTGTTAGCTTTTCACAATCATTTCCCAAAGGATGTTAGCCACTCAACTTGCCACGCCACTCGATCCTAGCGACGATGCAAAGTTAGATCACTAGAGTGGCACTAGATGACCGATATGCAAACAAGTTTGCCCCTCTTGATAGTACGGACCATCTATCCTAAACCCGGTCATAAACTTCTCTACACACCTATGACCGGTGAAATGAAATGCCCTAGGTTATACCTTTGCCTTGCGCATTCCATTCCATCTCCTCCAATGTTGATGCAACACATGCACCAACATGATCAACAATGATATGATCCACTTCATATCATCACGTGATCATATTGGTTCATCGATCTTGACTTTACTTGCTCTTCACCGTTGCCATCGTCCATCGGCGCCAAGTCTTGCTCAAGCTTCACCGCCACGCGGTCCATCACTCCAAAGCCTTCGACTTGCCCTTCACGCTTGCAACCGGTCCATCAAGCCAAGTCTTAGTCTTGATCTTCTCCACCTTGATCACATGACTCAATGTCATGTCTCATGTGCATTTAAGCTCCTCATCATCACATGTGTGAGCTTTGCAACATCTCCAAGCCATTTTCACCTTCATGGCATATGTTGCTCACACACATGTACCTATGGACTAATCACCTGTGTATCTCACATAAACACAATTAGTCCACCTAGGTTGTCACTCAATTACCAAAACCAAACAAGGACCTTTCAATCTCCCCCTTTTTGGTAATTGATGACAACTCTACAAAGATATGGAAATTAAGCTCTTTTGGATTCATGTTGCTTGCCCAAGCAATTTTACCATGTGAAAATGATTTTGGACAAGTTTCATTGAACCCCAAATGGTAGCAATTGCTCCCCCTACATATGTGCTAAGAGTTTGGATTGTAGCTTGCACATATGCATAGATTAAAAATGTGGGAGAGTAATTACTACAAAATGATGCTAAGGTGTATAGAATAAACCTTTGAAGCGTGTACTCAATCGGAGTTGCACCTTTAAGTTCATCCTTAGCACCATGGTTAGCTAGATATCACTTGGCAATAAAACACTAGATACCTTGTGAGATCAACATTAAAAGCAAGGTACTAGCATTACTTGAAAAGCATACCAAGTGTCTAGCTATCATCCTATGCATGCTAGTTATCAAATCATCATTCAAGCTCTACAACTAGCATACACCACACAAGCATGCATATTGAATTTAAAAGCTTATGCAATGCAAGCAAGCACATGAATATACACATATCAAATGCAATCAATCAAAGTTCATGAGCTTGCTCCCCCTACTTGTGTGCTTCTCTTGTCCAAGAATTTTGATCCATCTCTTTTCTCCAATATTGCTCCCTCTTTGCCCATGTTCATGTCCAACCTCTATTTCTTTTATATCTCATCTCTCCCATTGTACAATCTCTCCCCCATTCAATCAAGCTTTCATATCTTTGTATAATCTCTCCCCCTTTGTCATCAATTTCCATAAAAGGTAAGCTTCTTATTGATGCAAAGGTATACATTTGGGGTAGATGGTTGAGGCTTGAATCTTGCATTTTTTATGGACATCACTTGATTGTTGGAATGACACCACTTGTAGATACCACTTGTAACTTATACCACTTGTATCTTGTGTAGGGCTTCTTGAGATACCACACATAAGATTTTTTATCTTGATATCAATTTGTGGGACACCTCCCCCTATGTGATAGCATGGGTCATCCATTTGATACACTTGAGCTCTTGTAGGTGAGGGATGCATTCTTTATTTGATAATCACTTAAAGTTGAGGATCACTTGTGAAACCATCGTCTTTCATGGTTGATACTATGTATAGATACCACTTGTAGGAAGTGAATACTATTTGAAAGAATCTTCTAGTATGGAACCATTTGTTTGATTTATCAATAAAGACCATTTCTTGAACATTTGCTATCTTCATGAGTACCACTTATAGGATATCACTTGTGAGTTGATCTAGACATTATTTGTAGATTCTTGATAAAATACTTGAGTCTAGATACCATTTGAAACAAACTAGATATCCATTTGCATTGTTGTATTGTGCTTGTACTCTTATCACTATCATGAGCTTCTATGATTGACTTGAACTAAAATGATTTGCCTAAGCTTCCAAGTTCGGTTTGAACCAATGACAAGCTTCTTCACACCTCTTGCAAGGGTTATCTTGCCAATGTTGTACTTGTCACTTGTTAGCAATCCAAATTAAGTCAAGTACTTGGGTTCACTAGCTCATGAACAAATTCATGTACTAACCACTAGATCAAGTAATCATTCAAACAATAGTGGTAGGCTATGAATTTAAACATTTCATTTGTTATGCATGATCCTATGAAGCATGTACTATATGCACTAACCGCATACTAGTAAGGGATGAAATGATCATGCACATTACAATGATACCTTTGCTATGTTGGAGTAGAGGATAGTCACATAGATTCAATTCATTACTCCAATAGCAATGTGAAGTCCAATTATAAGCTTGGTGAAGACCAATAGATACCATGTTGAATTTCATTCTTCACCCATATGAAATGAATACCACTTATGATCAAGTGCACTTTCTTGTTGTGGTTGACTTGCTTTATCTTTTGATCTTTGCTTGCATGAGAGCATCAATTTGAGAATACCACTTGAAATATCATGACTAGCTCTCTTTTGGGTGTTGCTTGCTTTTCTTGATCAACCCTTTTGATTGCTTCAACTAAGCATCTCAAATGTTCCTCTGGATCACCACTTCCATGTTAGCCTTCCAAGTACCACACTTGGTTTACCTACACATAGGCGGCAAGCCCCTACACTAGGGAGAAGTGACCTCTCTCCAAGAACCATTGTTGACACTCACTTGAAATAACTTGATTGATTGATCCAAGTGATGGACTTAACTTGATGAGTAACCTTGATTCCTTCTTTAAGTCCTTTTCTTTCTTCTTGTTTAAGTTCTTTTCTTTCTACCAAATGATTTCCAATAGTCACTAGAACTTAAACTTCAACTTCATCTTGAGTTTGATCTTGATCTTCCAATTTGAGTACCGAATGTGTGCAAAGTACACTCCACAATCAAATAGCCTTGTACTCATATCTTGTCATGCTTCTAGATCATTTCAAAACCAAACTTAGGTACCTCAAACACTTGTAAACATGTTTCCAACTTGAGGACCTTTCAATCAAAGTGACTCTAGATCAATCCAACATTTGTCACTTTTCTGACAGATTTTGTACCCTTCAAAGAAATAAGCATATCTCCCAAAGTACAAATCCAAATACCACGAAATTTGGTGGAGATGTTCTTTACTAAGTTATATAGCAGCTGTAAAAATTTGAGCTTCATTTGACTTCTAGATTGCTGCCTATATATCAATTCTTCCACCACTGCTATATGCTGAAAACTGCTGCACTATAGCTGACAAGATCCACTCCAAAACTGAAGCATTTCTTATCCAATTCTCATGAAAATTTTACAGCATCTTATACCATAAGTCTAGAGCATGTACACCAATTTTCATGCCAATCCAATAAGTTTTGATTTCTCAAACATGGCTAAGATTCACAGCTAGCTCAGATTTTGCAATATAGGATAGATTTCAACAATTGAGCTATACTTCATCAAATATGAATCAAACTTGATACTAACTTGTTTGAATACTTCCATAAGACATATATCTATTCAAACCACTTACTAAATGTCATCTTATGAACTTATCCAACACAAATCAATCCAAACTTGACTACTAATCAATTATCTATTCAATCATCTCATAGCAAGCAACATTGTATATTTATCCAATTCAATCAACCCACATGCACCCAAAATGAAATGATCAACAAGAGATATATCTTGGTTAGCTCATGATCATCCAACTAGCAAGCTTCAACTCAATTATTTGCAATGTCATCAAATATTCCAATAAATCACCCCAACTTGAATATGACACTTGTATGTTGTAGTACTTGGACTTCATTCAATTTTCATTTAGCATTGGGTTAGATATGCACTAAGCTTCAATGCTTGATTCAACATATGATGATTAATATGAACACAATTGAATCAAGTCTCCAATGCCGATGGTACCTACAATCAATCATCCACTTTTTGATGGTACCCAAACAAGTTTGGGTCCTCTCAAGTTAGGAGCAACATACTTAGGCATAGCTTTAGTATAAATAGCGGGATGTTTTGCAATTGCAACCAATGAGGTACCATTGCCATCCTTTCTAAGCACATTATTATCAACAATTGAAATAGGCTTAGAAATATCACCTAGGGGACATGAATGTGCCATGTGTCCCCTTTCCCGGCATGAGTAGCACTTTCTCTTTGCTTGAGCCTTCTCTTCTTTGCTCATGTGGTGCTTCTCATTGCCTTGCCTCTCATGGATTGCTTGAGCCTTCTTCTCAAGCTTGGTAGGACACTTAGAGGCAAAGTGTCCCATACTTCCACACTTGAAGCACTTGATGTGAGCATAATCTTTCTTCTCATCTTCATTCTTGCTCATCATCTTGGCATCTTGAGTTTGCATTGGATGCCTTGCCTTTCCACCCCTTCTTGTTTTCTTCTTCTTTATCATCAAATCATCACCATCTTCATGGTTGATCTTGATTTGACTCTTGGGGTGTCTTCTCTTGCTCAACTTGTGGCTTTGGTTGAGGCTTCACTTGTTGCTTCACCAATTGCTTGGTTGGGCACATTGAGGTAAGATGACCCCAAGTGCGGCACTTGAAGCACTTGACATGCTTAGCCTCTCTTCTTCTTTCTTCAACTTGAGCTTTTCTTCATTGGGGCAACCATTTGCAAGATGTCCCACTTCATGGCACTTGAAGCACATGAAATGAGAGAGCTTCTCTTGTTCTTGCTTCTTCATCTCTCTTTCATATCTTCTCTTGCCCCATCTTTTGCCCTTGATCTTGCTCTTGTTGAAGCCAATGCCACTTAGTGTCATTGCGGCTTTCTTGATGATTGACTTTGCTAGTCTTGAAGCCGACTCCACTCTTGTCACCAAAGTTTCTTTGAGTCTTCAACATATGCTCAAAGGTGACTTGAGAGTTGTAGCACCTCTCTAACTTGTTGCTCAATTTCTTCACTTCATTTTTGAGCTCATTGTTCTCCTTCAAAAGGTTAGTCTCACAAGACATAGAAGTAGAACAAGCATCTATATGTGAAGAGCATGGCATATCTAATAAATCATCACAAGAGGTGGATACATGCTTCTTGCCTACATCACAAGGGTTAGCAACATTTTGCAATTTATCATTTGATCCATGTGATGAAGCTCTCATTATTTTTAAGTTTCTTTGTAAACATTTAATGAGAGAAGCATGTTGTTCTAATAATTCATCATGAGATGCAAGTAGTGTCTCATGATTCAATTTAAGCTCATCAAGTGAAGATTTATAAGCATCAAGTAAGTCTTTATGTTCTTCACAAGAGTTCTTTAGAAATGAGTTTTCATTTTCTAATTTCAATGTTTTAGCTTTCTCATTTTCTAAAGACATGGTCATGCTAGCAAGTCTACTAACAAGCTCATCATATGAATCAACATGATCAACCACATTATCATTTGATACCTTGGTGTCACCTTGTGACATGAGACAATGTGGTGTGGTTGGAGAGCATGTAGTAGCATTCATCATGGCTTGAGCATGAACCATCATCACCATCAAGTGTGCATGGGGTAGCATCATCACTTGCAACACTTGTGGCATCATCATCAACCTTGTCAAGTGAACTTGTAGTAGATCGATCATCATCATCACTTGACCATGAGGTGGAGCAATCTTCCACAATCACCAAATTGTGGTTATGCTCAACACACTCATGCACCTCCTTCTTTGGTTCATCCTCCTTCTTGAATTTACCTATCATCCCATGTAGAGGAGTCACCATAAAAGGCTTGGAGTGCTAGCCACATATCATGAGCACTCTCCAAGTCCCACACACGTCTAAAAATATCATGTATAGCACACGTTAGATAATAAAGAGCACGATGATCAAGTTGTAAGCAATCCTCTTGTGCTTGGGTGAGGTTATCCTTATCCAAGGCATCACGAGAAAAACCAACAACAATGATCCACCATGCCTTGGGACCCAATTCACGGAAATGATCAAGCATATGACGTTTCCACCGTGCATAGTGTGTGCCATAAAAAATGTGTGTCACAAACAACTTCTAGCCCAAAGTTCGCCATCCTCTCGGGTCGGTGAAGACCACAAATGAGAGACCGGGCTTTGATACCAATTGAAAGGGTCGAGATGGCGACTAGAGGGGGGGTGAATAGTCCTTTTTAAAACTTAATCACGTTGGCTAACCGAAACAAGTAGCGGAATTAAAACTATCGGTCTAGCCAAGACTACACCCCTCTATCTATGTTCACTAGCACCTTGCAAAGATACTAATCAAGCAACAAAGGTGCCGGGCTAGCTAGAGCTCTACCTAACCAATTCTAGGAGCAAGGTCACACAAACCTATGCCACTAGTACTTTAAGCAACAAGGGAGCTCCTACACATGCTAGTAAGCAAAAGCACAAAGCCAACTAAGCTCACTAGCAATGCTCAATAACAAGGCAACCAATGCCAAATTAGAGAGCGCAATTACTTAGCTACACAAACTAAGCAATGTGACTAACAAGGTTACACAAACCAAATTAGCCACGCAAGGGAGCTACTTCTATGCTACACAAGCAAGAAGATAATTAGCAAGCTACACAAGCTAACTAATTATTAAAGCAACAACACAAGCTCAATGTATATAAAAGTAATTGCAAGCTTGTGTAACGGGAATGCAAACCAATGGGAAGAACAAGGTTGACACGATGATTTTTCTCCCTGAGGTTCACGTGTTTGCCAACACGCTAGTCCCCGTTGTGTCGACCGCTCACTTGGTGGTTCGGCGGCTAATTGGCATCACCCGCCAAGCCCGCACGTCGGGCGCCGCAAGAACCTACCCCGAAGTGAGGGTAGCTCAATGACACGCTTTACTAAAGTTGCTCTTCGCGGCTCCCGCGGGGCGAGCACAATGCCCCTCACAAGCACTTCTCCGGAGCGCCGCACAAGCTTCTTGCGGGCTTCGACGGAGACCACCACCAAGCCATCTAGGAGGTGGCAACCTCCAAGAGTAACAAGCACCACCGGCTTGCAACTCGATCACCTAGTGCCACTCGATGCAACCTCACGATGCAATCGCACTAGAATCGCTCACTCACACAATCGGATGATCACTATCAAGTATGTGGTGAGATGGAGGGCGCCTAAGTACTCTCAAGCATGGACACAAAGGTCCCCCAAGGTGCTCAGCACCAGCTATGGCCGAAGGCCACTTCTATTTATAGCCCAAGGGCTAAACTAGCCATTACCCCTTCACTGGGCAACTGTCAGGTCGACCGGGACGCTCCGGTCGTGTTGACCGGACCGCTGACCTCAGCGTCCGGTCGCCGATGATAGCCACATGTCACCCTGCGTTCAATGGCATTCTTCCGATCTCAATGGTCATCTTCTGATCGGACGCAGCAGCTTCAACTGACCAGACGTTGGACCTCAGTGGTCCGGTCATTTACAGTAAGGTACCGACCTTGACCGGACGCGTCCGTTCGCATGTGATCAGACGCAAGCCCAGCGTCCGGTCATACTACAGCTCTGCGTCACCATACGTCACCTTGACCGGACGCACACAAGCCAGCGTCCGGTCACTTCCGTGCCAGCGTCCGGTCGATGACCGACGCCTACACGCTGTCTGCCACCACTGACCGGACGCTAAGCCTCAGCGTCCAGTCACTGCGTGACCAGAGTCCGGTCCACTCTGTGGGACCTTTCTCATCTCCATTTCTTCACCGAGTTGATCCACATCAACTCCAACTTCATATCCTTAGTAAATGTGCCAACACCACCAAGTGTACACCACCATGTGTATGTGTGTTAGCTTTTCACAATCATTTCCCAAAGGATGTTAGCCACTCAACTTGCCACGCCACTCAATCCTAGCGACGATGCAAAGTTAGATCACTAGAGTGGCACTAGATGACCGATATACAAACAAGTTTGCCCCTCTTGATAGTACGGCCATTTATCCTAAACCCGGTCATAAACTTCTCTACACACCTATGACTGGTGAAATGAAATGCCCTAGGTTATACCTTTGCCTTGCGCATTCCATTCCATCTCCTCCAATGTTGATACAACACATGCACCAACATGATCAACAATGATACGATCCACTTCATATCATCACGTGATCATATTGGTTCATCGATCTTGACTTTACTTGCTCTTCACCGTTGCCATCGTCCATCGGCGCCAAGTCTTGCTCAAGCTTCACCGCCACGCGGTCCATCACTCCAAAGCCTTCGACTTGCCCTTCACGCTTGCCACCGGTCCATCAAGCCAAGTCTTGTCTTGATCATCTCCACCTTGATCATATGACTCAATGTCATGTCTCATGTGCATTTAAGCTCCTTCATCATCACATGTGTGAGCTTTGCAACATTTCGAAGCCATTTTCACCTTCATGACATATGTTGCTCACACACATGTACCTGTGGACTAATCACCTGTGTATCTCACATAATCACAATTAGTCCACCTAGGTTGTCACTCAATTACCAAAACCAAACAAGGACCTTTCAGCTGGGTCTTGTGCGAGGCACCGCCATGGTCGGAGCAGCGCCCGTGCGGCCGCCGGGGCCATGCCCACGCCGGGGCAGGGCGATGCGCCCTCCGCTCGCGCTAGAGCCGCCGCCGGAGCGGTGACCACGCGCGGAGCTCGTGCTCAGATCCGACTCAAGCTCGCGAAGAAGAGAAGAGGTCGCTCGGGGAATTAAGAACGAACCGGTATGTTACATAACGAGTGGTAGGTGGGTAATTTTTTTACCCCAGGCGCAGCTAAAAGTAGAGGGAAACCTGCTTTTGGATTTGTACTAAAGTGAAAGTTGTTTTGGGCAAAAGCACCTGTGGCTTTTTATCCCTTTGATTGGCTTTTACAAGAACAAAAGCAGGTTGGAAAGCCTAACCAAATGGGCCCTTACTGTGGTGACTTGCTGTATATTTATGTCATTGTGTAGTCCCATTTTTTAAAATAGCAGAGCCTAAAAATCTTGTGCCTTCGGTCTGGAGATCCCTTCCCCTGTATTCACCTGTTGCTGTTTTACTTCATTGGTTATGTACATTGCAACATGTTATGGACATAGCTTTCAACTCTATAGTTGCCTGAGGTTCAATTTTGCAGACACTTACTCTATATGATTGCATTCAACTCTCTAGTCATGCACATAATTTGTGTGTATAACTTTGTGATCTTTAAAAATAAAAAGCTATGAAAATATTGAGAAATTATTATGAATAAGTTTCCGTCAATAACTATGAACAAAAATTGGACTTTAAAAGTTACACACAAAGTTATCATCATAAGTTGTCTATAATATTATTAAAAATGTATTGACTAAGTTATGCTAATAAGCTGTCTCATAAAATATTATATGTAAAAGTTAGGTGTACAACTTTATAACTTAAAAAAAAGTTACTAAATTAATTTTTCTAATCTAAAAAGGAAAGTCACGAAGTGCTATGGGAACTACCGCTGGTTTTGAAACCAGTGGTTCGTTGATCAGTGGAGCCTATTCTTTTCGATACAGCAATGACAACATTAAATATCCATCAATATGCTCACCGAGTTCGTATAAGATGAAAACAAATTCAAATACATTCACTTGGTACTGTCTCATTTACAATATTGCTTTAAGATTTGTTTTTTGTTCTTTAAAAAAAAAAAGAGAGTACCAAAGCCATTCTCTTCACCGAGTGATACGAAAAATAAGGAAAGCAACTAGCCTTAGTAGTAGTAATGCACATATCTGGAATAGATTAACAACAGAACTGAACTTGAACCAGTTATACACATTTCAAAGGATATAAATGTACAATCAAGAAACAAGTATTCTGCTAATACGACGGATCTGGACTCTCTTTATGTCCACAAAATCCCAATGAAGCTGCATGTTCAATGCGTGTTTGTTTCCACAATGATTTATTGATGACTTAAAAAGAGACTTCAATCACTCATGGACATGAGGTAATTTCAGCATCAGCTTCGGCAATCTTTGGTGGTTCTGCAGGGAAATATTTGATGCCCACAAGATCACCGACTCTGCTGATAACCTAAAAGTGCGATGCACAAACAAGAAACACGTCAGTTTAATTTGGCTCTATTTATGTCTAATAGAATATAATGAAGTATTTATTTATGCATAAAAAACACTCACATCAAGAGCTTTCATCAGGTCCTCCCTAGTGTGTGAAGCAGAAATGCAGATACGTGCTCTTGCAAGAAGAAGGGGTGTCACAGGAAATGCCACAGTAATAACAGCAACCTACAACACAAGTTGTTATCACTTGCATGACAAATAGGAAGAATGAAACCGATGGCGCAAATAGTGATGGATATGGACTACATGCAGATTATATTGCTATTAGCACCACAGTTCTCATTCTGAAAGAAAACTATGTCAAAATAAAGCATAGTGCCTGCTATTTGGATCTTCAGAATATTCCGATACACTCTACCACGCACTAACCTTTTGTCTAAAACATTCCCTAGAAAATGCAGGAATCTTAGCTGGATTGTAGAGCATTATGGGCATGACAGGAGAGTCATTGTCACCAAGAACCTCAAAACCCATCTTCTTGAGCTCCGACCTGAAGAAATTACTGTTTTCACGGATGCAAGCAAGTTTTTGGGCACCTTCAACATATCACAAGGAAAAAAAAAGAATTATTCAGTTGAACATTATAGTGAAACACAGCTGCAAATGAAAAGGGCAAAAAGAAATGTGTTAGGAAAGCTTGTTTAATTAGTACCTCTGTTGGAGCCATCCTCCCCAAGGATAACTTTGATAGCAGAGATAACTTGTTGCACTGCTGGCGGTGACATGGAAGTAGCATACAGATGTGCCGGGCAACTCTGTTTCAGGTGCTGAATTATCTCCTGAAAGTTGTAGAAAGAAGAATTAGCCAATCTTCAACTTCAACGCAGTCTTACCAGGTGCTACAGTTGTAATATGCTTGCTTTCAGTAGTGTACACCTTTGATGCTGCAATATATCCACCACATGATCCAAAAGACTTGGTGAAAGTTCCCATCATTATGTCTACATCAGCTGGGTCAACCCCAAGGAGTTCACAAACACCCCTGCCAGACCGCCCAACAGCACCAATGCTGTGGGCCTCATCCAGATATGTGTAAGCCTGTTAATTTGACAGAGCAAGGAGTAAATGAATATGTCTGTTTTTTGAGTTGCACTCAAAGCACAAAAGAACAGTAAAGAAAAAATTATTTGCCAAACTTTCAATGAGAATTACAAAAGAATTCTCCAGACCTTGTATTTCTTGCAAACAGCTATGATCTCGGGGAGTTTACACAGCTCCCCTTCCATGCTGTATATACCCTCAACAATGACAATGATCTTCTTCCATGCTCTGCGTGTCCGTGGCTGACCACCAGCTACCTGCTTTCTCAGGACCTTTTCCAGATGAGCAGGGGCTGCAAGAGTACATTTACAATGATAACTCATATGAACAAAAAACCACAGAGACGACCAAATACTGCTCTGCATTGTTCAGAGGCGCAACAGCTTACAGTTATGCTGGAAAACCCTAACAGTTGCATCAGATCCTCTTGCGCCATTGACAATTGAATTGTGGTTCAGAGAGTCACTAATTATCAGCCCACCCTGGAATATCACAAAAAGGGGGGAAAAAAAGGTAACCACCTCTCCCTTTTTTTAGCCATAGTAAATATACTCCCTCTATTCACCATGTTCGTTTGATCGTATCAGTCATGCTTATCAGTCATGATACAGTGTTTTTCTCTCACAACAAAACAGCATCAGCCGGCTTATAAGCCACAGAAACGATCAAACGAACAGGGTGCAAATTACAAATTGTTCTTGTTTTTCCAGATACATATAAAAACTATATAGAAAAGCCTGAATAACTTATAACTTACAATGGAGCGAGAGTAGTAATCACCTCTCGGTCTGGTCACAATATTAGTTAAGTGGGTATATATCATGGGCCGCCCAGGGTCAGCCCAGCAGGCCCAACCGTGGCCTAAGAGGAGCCCACGCGGGCTGATAATTCAGACATCTGACAATATATAAACATTTGAACAAACCTTTCCAATTAGACAGGGAATGGTGGCAGAGTTTGTAACGTAGCCCATGCCAAATAGGACAGCAGCAGGCTTTCCAACAAAACGTGCAACCAGCCCCTCCAGCTCAGTGTGAAGCTTGGTTGTGCCTGTTCCCAGATGAAATAAAGGGGATGATCAGCTTACTAGTCTATGCTCCTAAATAAAAAGTTGTTAAGATATATAAGCATGTGGATGATAATGTCAGTCGTACCGCCATCAACACGAGCACTGCAGGTGCTTGCTGAGTACTTCTTCAGAGACTCGACAACGCGTGGAATGCAGTACTCATCTGCTGCAGCGAAACCGAGGTAGTTGTAGGATGTCAGGTTCAGGCATCTAGTGGTATTTGAGGTACGCCTGCAGCAATAGTGAGCATTGTATTAGACACAGCTGAAACTTGCTTTTCATTCCATAACTTAGGCCATCATAATCTATGACTCTATGTCCGGAGGATCATTTTCATTCTCAATTGACAACCTGAAAAAGTGGACAAAGAGTACATAACTATGTTCACGAGCATAGCCATTGTAATATTGCCTAAGCTAAATTTGTTTCCCACAAATTATAATAATAGAATAAATGCTTACTGGAATGTCTTGTTATTGTCGTTTGAGATGCGCTCAACAACATCAAACCAAGAATCCGGAGCGCTAGCGATTGGCCTACCGAAGCAATCCTGCAAAACCACAAAGGACAGTTTGGTTATACGGAAATGCTAGGGTCACGACGTCCAATCCTCCGGACGCTCAACCCACCCTTGCACCACTACTGCCGCACCCATCCACCCTCTGCGCCGTCGCCGCCTGTGCCGCCCAAACCCTGCCCTATGTGCGCCATCACCTAGCTCCACGTTGTCGACGAGCACACCGGTGACCTCCACGCGCCACCCACCCGCCCTCTGCGCCACCGTCACCTGTGCCAGCCCACCCCGCCCTCTATGTGCCACCGCCCTGCTCTGCGTTTCCGACGAGCTCCGAGCGCCGGCGAGCACAACGGTGACTCCATGCACCGACAAGCCTC
This sequence comes from Miscanthus floridulus, assembly GCF_019320115.1. NCBI lineage: Eukaryota > Viridiplantae > Streptophyta > Magnoliopsida > Poales > Poaceae > Miscanthus > Miscanthus floridulus. Next base: position 86,284,283 of record NC_089588.1, read on the forward strand.
CATTCATCGAAGCAACAAGGAGATGTTTGCGCTAGAAGAGCATGTTGTAAACGTATGTTTCAAGTGTTTCAGAGGTATCTTGCAAGTGTTTTATATCGATTTTACAAAAGTAAATCGGGATGTTGTACATGTTGCAATGGTTATACACATATGTTTCAAATGTATATTCAAATATTTCATCCGTATCAGACGTATGTTGCAAAAGTAGATCTGGGTGTTGTATATACATGCATGTTGCAAGCATATGTTTTCAAGTGTTTCAGGTGTTTCATACGTATGTTGCAAGCGTTTCATGTTGATGTTGCATATATTTGTAATGGCTGTCCAGTGTTTTTTCAGGTGTTTTACAAGTGTTTCAGATGTATGTTGCAAATGTTTCAGCTGTTTTCGGACGTATGTTGCAAGTGTTTAATCTGGTGTTGCAAAAGTAGATCTGATATTGCACATGTACAATGGGACCCACCCGCTGCAGTTACTACCTACTAGGTGATGTCCGAGCGCCGCAGACCCGTTGCTGGGGCGCTGCCGAGCAGGCGCAGATGGACGCATGAGAATCTGAGCGCTGGCATGAGGGCCCACGCGGTAGGGTGCGCGAAAATTAGGCGGCGCGGGCTCCATTTCTCTTGCGCGTGTAGTAGCGTCCGACGCTAGCGCTCCAGAACGAGCGTCCGGACGCTAGCAAGTCTTATATCCAATACAATCAACATTGAATAGCTGATTGACTCAAACCATAGTGTTTTCGTCTAGAGTAATTAATAAATAATATTCCTTGGCATATTTATCGATCTGTTCACTAGTGTTAGTTGCGTAAGACATTCAAAGGCATGATGAACAAGCTTATAGAATTGGGAAGGATGCATTTAATTTAAAATTCTCACAAACAAACTAACATAAAAGGTGTGATCCTTTAAACACATAGGACCTATTTGGTTCTACCGCCAGATGGGGTAGCGGATCCAAGCCATCAATTTCGGACACCCGGTGATCAGGATCGATGACTGGCGAGGAACTTGTATGGTAGACCACCAACCTAACACGCCTATATAGCCAACTACAACGTGCCTAGATTCCTAAATACTCCCTCCATCCTAATTTATGTCATAACCATTTTTTATTCAAGCCCTTATAATATAAAGCGTGTTTTCTCTAGACGCGTGTACATCCATGCAGTAGTACTATAGTATTGACACAGATAATTAAATATGTTTCTTGATTTTTAAGCCAAATGTGATTACGCCTTAGAGCAAGTCCAACAATTGTCTTGTAGCCTAGCAGATCAGCATTTTTGCTAATGTCTAAGAGAGAAAGAAGGAGAGAGAGGAGAGTTTGACCTTCATGCAAGCAACAAGACATGAAAACATAGACAATGATGAGTCTAGATGGAAACATATGTGATAAGGAATAACAAAGAGAATGTGAGACATGATACCATACAATAGTAAAAAACATTTTTAGACAAGTTGAAGATAGCCATTGTATAGTTTAGTTCTTATATAGTCAAATACTTAACTTTATTATTGATCTTGCTCTTATATACTAGGACGGAGTCAGTACTCATGACATTCATGGGACGCTGCAAAATATACATGTGTAGCCTATGAGGGTGCCCATTAATGAACGAAAATGCAAAGAAAGTTGGCGGCCACGCGGCACGCCTACGCTAGAATGATTGGATGTTTTGCGCTTTTTGCAAATAATAAAGCCAAGGAAAAACATATAAATTTTCTAAAGAAAGAAATGCAAAAAGAAGTTATTCAGACACTAATAATCAGCCAAGGTAAACAAATCACATTACGGATTCAGCAACGAAATCCGATGCATTCGTCTCACTCTCACCTGAACCCGCTGGTAGAGGCGTCGCACGAAGAAATCCTCCAGCCCCACGCAGATCGGCGCGTACCCCTGCATGAAAGGCAATGTCGGGATCAGGCTAGCACTTCAGAAAAGAGCGAACTGCCAAAACTGCATGCGACACGGCCGGGATCTCTGCCGGCGGATCCGGGTGGGGCGGAGAGGCGGAAGAAATCGTCCGGCCGACGACGACGACCTTGACGTCGTTGTTGGGCTTGAAGCAGTCGAGGAGCTTGCGGAAGAAATCCCTGAGCTGGCCGAAGGCGAAGAGCAGCTCGTAGCTGAAGAGCGTGGTCAGCGCCGTCGTGTGCCGCAGCCTCCTCACCATCTTGCTAGCTTGGTTCGTTGTCCGGCCCCTCGCTCGCGGGAGTTGTATGTCGGGCTTTCTTTGAGGATTGGATCGGAAGAAGCAATGCGATGGAGTTGAAGAAGAAAAGGAAGAGTACAAAAGGAGCAATGAATTTGCTTTATTTACAGTGTACTAAAGTTTGGCTGGACTAAAGTTTAACTTAGGCTTGTTTTTTCAACTAAAACCGTGCTTTTCTCTTCCCACAAAGCAGTATGAACAGTGTTTCTCATCCTAAACAGTGTTTTCTTTTCACCAGCCGAACACTGCTGATGAGTGATGACTGAAACATTCATGATGCCAGAGATCGAGATGCGTAGCTATACAGGCTGAGGTGGTACTGGCTACTACTGGTGCCAGCCTACCTGCCCGCGACTGTTCTAGTTAGTGGTAGGGTTGTTCATTAGTCAGACAACTTAAGTGCAAGCTTAATTCAGATCAGAGCTATTTATTTTTAAGTCGAGTCTGTCTACCATATGACCATGTGTTTTATGCAATTTTAATACATAAATTTTTTTATACCATAGGATTAAGATCCAACAGCCTCCACCCTTTTCTACCTCTAGTCTCCACAGATCACAAATCACAAATTATAATTTTTTTTTGTATGAAAAGATAAATCACAGCGGCCGCCGGGGCGAGCTCGCCGGTCGACGCGCGCCAAAGACACGTAGCGGTATCAAGCGCTTCGAAACTCCAAGTTGGACGAAGGAGATCTCAAGAGGAGTCGCGTCCAACATCTGGAGTGTCGTCTGTTTGACTCGTTGGCACCGCACTGGATTTCTGGCCGTGACACGACGGCGACCGGTTGATGGCCGTGAGCCCGTGACACGTGAGGTCGACCATGCTGTCATCTCAGTTGGAGTGGTAGCTGTCTTCGGCACCGCACTGGATCTCTGCCCGTGACACGACAACGTCTGTTTTACCAGATACTTTGATGTCAGCAACTCAGATTCTTGAGTTCGCTATGGATGCAAATTATATTGTTATCCAAATGTTTCTGTTGCCTATCGAATCCTTTTGACTATACATGTGACCGTAGCCTCCGCTGAAAGAAGTTTCTCCAAATTGATATTATTGAAAAACTATCTGAGGTCAACTATGTCACAAGAAAGAGTAAATGGCTTAGTTATGTGCTGCATTGAGAAGGATATCTTGGACATTATTGATCTCGACATTGTCCTTAACGATTTTGCATCAAGAAAAGCTCAAAGAAGTCTCTTTTCATAATGGGAGTTTGATTTTATTTGGGATTTTGAGGTAATCAAATTAGTGTAATTTTCTTGTTCTGTCTTGTCATTGTATCTTGATATTGTCATTGCTCATCAATTAACTCCTTTGTATATATATACACCTTTATACAATTGCATATTAGCACATATATAATTAAACATGTGTGTAGCCATAAGGGCCCATTGTCAAGTTCGCCCTAAGGCCTTTGAATGAAAACATAGAACCGGCTATGGGTAGGCCGTGGGTGCATGCATGGTTTAATTAGCCTGGACCGACGGGCGCTATATGTAGACGTAAAGGCTAATCGTACATAAAACTCTGCTCCCAAGGACCCCTCCTACATACAACCGTCGCCGGCGCTAGGTTTATTCTTGGCCACCGCCGCATCGGTCCTCTCTCTCTCTCTCATGGGCGACCTCGCCGGTGCAAATGGGACACGCATGTCCTTTTATTTCACAGATTGACTTTTTTTTTTGTCGGTTTTTGTTTTATCTAGGGTCTGATTTCTTGGCAATATGGAAGCGGCGATGGCGCGTTGGATAAAGTATCTTCAGCTTCTTTCTAACTCTCTGGTACGGCACCAGAACTATTTAGCTAGCTATTCGAAAAAAGTAGGTGAGAGTAGTCACTAGCGACAAACAAATAGCCGACATATTTCACGTAGTTCAAGAATCTAAGAGAGAAACATGTGGATCCAGCCATACATAGAAAAATAAAAATATATAAAATAGTCTTTCTTCTTGACTCTCACCTCCATGTAAGCTAGCTATGTAGCTAGCACCATTGTGGACGCCCTAAGTGCTAGCAAGATATGATTTGACATATACACAGGTACTGAATACCGACAGATTAGGTTCAGTTCTGATAGCCGATCTGATCAATATATACAGACCACTTGAAAAGCTGAATTGAGTGGGCCTTGCTGAATTAATTTTAACGGGAGATTGGTATATTTGGTGGGAGCGGGAGAAGTTTGTCCATGGCGAGAGCATTCAACAACCCGCAAGATCTGCCATATCTCGATTGCTACCCTAGTGACGAACTATCATAGGTCAATGCAAAAGATTGTCAGGCAGCGGGAGGGGTGGAAGAAGCAGCCGGAAGGGAAGCTACTAATCAATGTCGATGGAAGCTTCAGAGAGTGGAGAAAAGCAGCGGTGGAGCAGGCGTGGTTAGTAGAGATTCAAATGGATCATTTATAGCTGGATCATATGCATATTTCGAGCACATGAGGGCACGTACAACGCATGTTCTGATGCCGTCTGTATGCACTAAGCGATGCAAATTTGCCTGACTAAATGAAGAAAGAGAATGTAGCCGTCCTTTGGCGAGGCACCGGCTGTGGCTCGTGCTCCGACGTGATATCATCGCTCGTGTTCTCCTTGTACAGATCTAGTGTGCGCACGCTATGGCTAGTGACTGGTCTTCCGAAGCTGATAATCTTTGGTTGCACGCCTGCTGGTTGTAGTGCCATCCCATCAATCAAATCATCGTTAAATTAAAATGCTCGTGGACTTTCACATAAAATTAAATACTCTTGTTTGTATTTGATCAAATGAACAAACTTTTTATCAAGTTCACTAAATACTCTAAAATAGAATCTCTCAAACTTTATTTTTGCTTCATTTATTTTGTATCAAGAAGCAACACAATACACAATAGTATACATGAATTATATTCGTGCTTAATCATGGTTATATGTAAGCATTAAAAAGTTTGTAGGTGTCTAAATAGATAATACACTGTATAAATTACCTATTAAGTTGTCTATTATATATAAATATATTAATATATCATTTATATTCATGGTTTCAAAAAAAATATGCTAACCATGATCACCTTATTCATGTCTGATCTTTTTTATCAATGAGCAACACAATGGTATATATGAATCATATTTACACTTGATCATGGCTACATGAAGACATTAAAAAATTAATAGACAGACAATCCATTGTACGCGCTGTCTGTTTAGCGGTCTATATGTACTGTGACATCATCATAGAGACATCATACTGTGTGTGGTTTGTACATGTCCTAATAGACGCCCCAGCAGCGGAGGAGATGACAATCAAGGAAGGTCTGCGATTGGCTCAGCAGTCAGCACATTGGCTGCAATAGCTTTATCCTACACAGTCAGACTGTTCAGAAGTGGTTGAGACTATAAGGATGTGTTGGTCGGCTGCAGCAAGTGCCCCGATTTATGATGATTGTTTTCTTCTATGGTTGAATTTCGAGGCAATCTCCATTGAGCAGTGTGATCGGGAAGCCACATGGTGGCGCATGAACTTGCTAGACTAGCTTTATCTTTGAAAGAATTATGTATTTGGGTCGATAAACCCTCTTATTTTATTATTGAAACTCTAGTAAACGATGTAACCATGTCTGATAATCAATAAAGTGTGCCGCATGGCTTTCCTCAAAAAAAGAAGATATAGTCTGACATGTGTTGACTCTCTTCGTATTGGCAGTTAGTGTGTTCGCCAGGAAAAATAGTTGGATGGTTTTCGATGCGGCGACTTCAACCTTCTCTTAAAAAAAAATATTCTACAGCAAGGTTCGATTCCTCCAACACCGTTCTGGTGGTAAAGGATTGTGTGAGCCTATGTCTATTTTTGGGATCTATTCGGCCAATGTTCTTTCAGTTGTACTAGATCTTTGCCAATGGCGATTGGATTTTGCAGGCTTCAAAGCATTATATTTGTGAGGGTGTTTGCACATGTGCATTCTACTTGCTATTTGGTCAGCGTGATTCTTAAGCACTGTCAAATAAACATGCATGACGATGACGTAAAGCCTACATGACCATCCCAGGCAACAAAATGGACCTCTTCCACTACAATCCATGACTAGCAAGACTTCTTTCAGAGAGCTTCTATACAAGATCCTGTTAGGTGGCTTCTAATTCTGTCCTTGTTGGCTGCTCTGCACTCCTTCGCTTGTCTTACCAGTCGTACTTTTTCAGTAAGGAACATGTTTTTCTCTCATAACAAATCAGCGAACAGTACTTTTTAACTTGTCTTTTCAGCGAAGTGAACAGGGCCTTGTTGACATCCATCCATTGACTCCTTACTTGAGACTTGTGAGTGAAAGCATAGTGTGGCACCTCTTGTTCAAAGTACATGGCACTCTGGGAAGCCACAGCTAGTCCAGCAACCCAGCATAGAAAATTTTCAATCAGGAGCCCGTTCGCTCGGTTGTATTTGGCTTATAAGCCATAGCTTATCAGCCAACGAACAATATTTTTCTTTCACACTAAACCAGCCAACAATACTTTCAGCCATGAATTATAAGTCAAACCAGCTCAAACGAACAGGGCGAGGGTTCATGAAGAATAATAATACTGACAGCAACCCAGCTAGTCAAGAGGTTGGGTACTTGGCAGTGTAATTTTCTATCATCAGGTGTCAAATCCATACTCATTAACTCCTGTCTTTCCAGTATCCCAATGTACATGATTGGAATATATGTGCTATATGAAGGTAATTACCAGCAACTGGACATGATCAGGTCAAGGTTCTTTTGGCAAGGAACTAATAAGAAGAGGATGTATCACATGGTAAAATGGGAAGCTCTTGACAAACCTAAGGAATTTGGTGGGCTGGGCGTATAAGGGCTATGAATATATGTTTGATGTGTAAGTGGTTGGATAGGCTTGAGAGAGGAGATAATAGCATATGTTGCAAGTTGTTGAGGAGAAAATACCTGGGACAGAAAAGTATTTTTCAGATTAAGAGAAGAAGTGGTTCCCAATTTTGGAGGAGCTTGCTGGATCTGAGAAATTGGTTTCAGGTTGGTAGAGGGATAAGAGTTAAGAGTGGGGGCAGACTACTAGGTTCTGGTTGGACCCTTGGTTGGGAGAAATACCTCTGAAAGTGGAATTCTGGGAACTGTGTGCTGATCCAGATATATTGGTGGCAAAGGTATGGAGGAATGGAGAGTGGCTTATCAGTTTTCAAAGGACCTTATATGAACACTTAATAGAGGAATGGATGAAACTGCAGACCAAGTTGAGTGAGGTGGAGGTGACAGTAGGCAATGATGAAGTCTTTTGGGGCCTGGAAAGCATTGGGAAATATACTAGTCGATCCTTATACGGACTTTTAGAGGGGGTTAAGAACTTAAGATTAGATGAAATCTGGAAGTGCAGAGTTCCACTTAACAGGCTCTCTCCGAGATTCTGAAAACAACAATCACGAAAACGCATGATGGACAAACGTCAAATGTCATGCTTTTATGAAACGTAAAGCCTACATGACCATCCAGGCAACAAAATGGACCTCTTCCACTTAATCCGTGACTAGCAAGACTTCTTTCAAAGAACTTCTATACAAGATCCTGTTAGGTGTCATCTGATTCCGTCCTTGTTGGCTGCTCTGTACTCCAAAGTTGACATCCATCCATTGACTTCTTACTTGTGACTTGTGAGTGAAAGCATACTGCATAGTGTGGCACCTCTGGTCCAGCACTATAGTTGGCCATTTGGCCCGGGCACTACGGGCCAGCCCAAGCACGACACGAATCAGCACGGCCCAGGAACGGCCCGGCCCGACGGCCTTCGTGCCAGTGCCTTGCACGGCCCGGCCTTAGTGCCATGCCTGGGCCGTCATTCTGGCCCATAGTGCCAGCCCGGGCACGGTCCGATATCACGTTTGAGTATATATATGGTGACTTAGTTAGGGTTTCACTCAGTCTCTCCCTCTCTCTCCGTCTGCGCGCCCGCCCTATCTTCACCCGAGCGCACGCGGCGCTCCCTCCCCCGTGCAGCGCTGCCACTCCATCTCCCTCTCCCTCTCCATAGCCAGCAGGCAGGGCAGCGCCCCTCCCTCTTCCCCATGTGGAGCTCTCCCCATCCGGCGCTCCATCTCTTCCCCGTGCGACGCGGACCCTCCCTCTCCCTCTCCACATCCGGCAAGCAAGGCGGTGCCTCTCTCTATCCATCTCCTAGCGCGGATCCGGCGAGGTGGAGTCTGCTGGTGGTGGATCCGGCGGGGAAGAGCTCTCCAATGGAGGATCCGGTGAGGAGGAGCTCTCCAGTGGCGGATCCAGCGAGAAGGAGTCCATTGGTGGCGGATCCGGCAAGCACGAGCCCGCCGGCGGTGGATCCGGCGGGGAGGAGCTCTCCGGTGGCGGATCCGGCGAGGAGGAGTCCGCTGGTGGCGGATCCGGCGCGGAGCAGTCTGCTGGCGGCGGATCCGGCGCGGAGGAGTCCGCTGGCGGTGGATCCAACGAGCACGAGCACGCCGGCGGATCCGGCGGGGAGGATGCGGGCTCAATGCGACTCCAGCGCGCGAGCGGATGCGCGTGACACGACGGCGCAGCCCCAGCAAGCGGCGGCACTGCCGGGCCGCCGTGCCCAGTGACACGGCACGGCATGGCTAAGACCTGATAGTGCTGTGCCTGGGCCGGCACTTTGGTACAGCGGCACTAACAGGCACGGCACGGCTAGTCTACCGTGCCACGTAGTGCCGTGCCTAACCGGACCGTGCCTGACTGTGTCCGTGCTAGTGCCGTGCCGTGCGGCCCGTTTGGCCAACTATATCCAGCACGTTGAAGAGGTCCATTTCAGATCACTCGGGTTTATTCACAAGTCCGCGTACTCCAAAGTTGACTCAGAGGAGAACCGTGACCGAGCGGAAGTGCGGAACCAAAAAGGCCACGGACACGCACAGAAAAGATACTAGAAACGAGTGACGAGCAGCTGAGTGCGCCTCTCATTTTAATCACTCATTTTTTTTTGACAGGATTATGAGTCTTATAACTGTCTACATCATGTACAACTTCCAGTAGAAGCATAATAAGAAAAAAAAACTATTGTCAGTGGCCGCATATAACAGGCCTTTTTGGTCCCCTGACAAAGTTAACAAACTTTAGTCACATCAGCTACAAAACTACCAAATAAACTGATTTAAAATGGACTAAAGTAGTTTAGTCACATTAGTTATCCAAGGGTAACTAAAAGTGGGCTAAAGTGCCCAGTGGACAAGGACTACCCCTCATTATTGCTGATCCCCCATACTGATTTGGGCATTCATCAGGGATAGTTTGATCTTTGTTGAACTGTTTTAATGGTCTTTAGTTACTTTTAGTCACTGGACCAAACAGGGGTGACTAAAGTTTAGTCATTGGTTTTATTAGTGTCGGGTTTATAAACCCGGGGTCTCTCGCGGACCGGCTTCCCAACAGGGGCTTAGCCCAAGCAGACAACGCGCAAACTTCTGGGCTGGCCCAGGTATCTAAACAACAGGTCAGAAGGGCAATCCAATCACCGACTGGAAGGTCTGGCCGAGAAGGAACGGCACCCCTGCTCGCTACTCTCCTCCGACTGGCGCAATCAGAGTCGATTGTAACCAACCGACCCGGGATGCCCGCTCAGTAAGGACCAGGAAACGAACGGAGAAAGCAAAGCAGGGCACATAAGTCAAAACGCAATGCCGGGGTCCGTACCCTAAGCACCTGCAGAAACAGTACTCTGCGACCTCTCTGGCACGACAGAGCCTAAAATAATGTTGTAGACGCTGACGTTTTTCCCTACAGTATTGTGGGCGTCATTAACTCCCATACGGTAAGGCGCCCTATGCCTCTGGGCATCAACAGTGTTGTGGGCGCCGGCTTTTACCATACCAGGAGAACATGGTAAGACTCCTCACATGCATCTGGGCATCAACAGTATAGCAGGTACCGACATCTGCCATACCAGAACAAGACTACGTAACCTCCCACGTGCATCTAACATCCAACAGTGTTGTGGGCACCTACCATCATCATGTACCCGTCGGCGTGGGCGACAAGGATTAGAAGCATATGTACTCACTCCCTCTCATTTGTAAGGCCATCCCCTTCATCTATAAAAGGGGATGCGCTCTCTCCCAACAAAGACATTCAAAGTCATTCCATATTCATTAGATCGACCAAGTTCACTAGTACAGAACTGCCAGGTTCGAACCACGAGCACACCCTCGAACGCTTAGTTCATAGCAGGGCTCCCATCACTCTCGGCCCTCCTGGCAGGAGTCCGACCAGACCTCTTGTACCCCCCCCCCATCCTTCTCCTTCTCGTTTGTAACCCCACTGCAAATTTCGAGCACCTAGGCTCAGGAATAAAGTCACCAACCGACTCAAACTGGACATAGGGCACGTTGCCTGAACCAGTATAAACCCTGTGTCATTGAGTGCTAGGCCACCTCTGATCACAACGTATGGCAAAACTACAAATATTTACTTGTTGGTTACTTTCTGCACCGATAGTTGGCGCCGTCCGTGGGGAGGACGTTGTACGTTCAACACTTTTTGATCATCGGATGGCCCACTTTTCCGCCACCATCGCCATGGCGGGCTCAGGCGATACGATTCGCTTCGGCTCACTGGAGTTCCTTGTACTCCCACCTGTTGGGATGTGGGTTCCACCTGTCTCCAAGCCATCCCAGGCCTTCCTCTTCGGAAGCCTGGACTTCGTCGCCGATCGGCTCGGTGTACTACACCTCTGCGAGGCATCAGAGGGGCGCCCTCCATCGGCTCTGGGACGCACGACGACTTCAACGACGAGGCATCTACGCTTCATTCCGAGCAAACTCTCTGCTCAAACCCCGCTGTAAGTAACGTACATGCTGGTATTTACATGCTATTTTCTATCTTTCGTCGATTATCCGGAGGGACCCCGTTGTCTCCGCCACGACCGCCATGCGACCGGTTTCCCTATGGCCTCGCGTCCCCCGCGGATGTGTACGCCCGAGGGCTCCGAAGGATGCTAGCGCCTCCCGCTCTCACGTCCGAATTCATGGGGATGGCGAGCTATGCTCCTACCTGTTTCCTCGACCTCATGGATGACGATGTCGAGAGTGACGGCTCTAGCATCGGCGATGTGGCGCCTAGCCACCGTCCGTCCCAGGAGTGCGCTATGGCGGACGCTCCGGGACACCCGCCGGCGGAAGCAAAGTCCTCACAGACTCACACCCCTTCGGACCCTCGTGCGGAGACCCCCATGCTCACATGGGAGCATGGCAGAGAGCTATGACAACAGTGACTGAACCAGCCGCCGACTACGCCAGCGTGCTCGGCACACCACATTGCGCCCCGCGTGCATAAACCACCGGGCAGCGCCCGGGGTCACGCCCGTCGGGTCCAGCACAACACCATGGACAGGGGAACGATCCCCCACAGTTCGCTCGGGCCAATCAGAACATCACGGCTACGGCAATGCTCCTACGTGGCCTTCCTGAGCCGAATGACCCCAGGAACAGGCGATCCACCGGAACCTCCGGGCACTAGTGGATACCATCGCCGTTCAACAGATGGAGAGCTCCGCATCGCGACACCGATTCATGGCCTCTCTCCCCACCAGGGGAATGGGGATGCAGCAGACAAGTCGCTCCACCCACTCACTGCTACAACAGCCAAGCGTGACACAAGAGGCCACACCTGCGCCTCGTCTTGACTTGACGACCGCTCCGCACCGACTGCCTATACACGAGCGGCTCGGGCCGAACTGAGACGCACATAGCAGCGACCGGAGTCCTAGCCTGGATGGCTTCGGACCACAGACCTTTGTCCAACGGCTCCAGCGAGTGCCACTCCCGCCGCACTCCAACGGAGGCCGAGGCAAAGGCAAGGCCAAGCGCCAGGATCAGGATGAGGCCCCTCCATGTAGAAGGGAAAAAAGAACATAAAAGATCGCCGCCGATCGGCCAGCTCTGCGTTGGTCACCATGACTAAACACACGGGCAAGCAGCCCCAGCAGGACCCTCCGGGCCACTTCAATGAGCTCATGGAGAGCCCATGCACCAACCACGCCTACCCCGTAAAACACCTCTACAAGGACTGTGAGCTCCTCAAGCGCCTTCTGCGATAGGCCGGTGGGCCAAAGGAAGAAAAAGGCGTAGAAACAGTAGCCAAGAAAGGGGGCGTAGCGGACAAGGATCCGGATGACTGAAGATTGAAGCGATCTGACCGAACGTCTACCGACTGAAGGACGACAATGATGACATTCTCACCAAACGATTGGAACAGCTATGTCGTTTTTCTTCCCCTAAAATTCAGTCTTACCATTGTTTACTTAGTGTTTGCTCCTATAAGAGCACCCTGACCCGAACACTTTTCGACCCGGGTCGCTCAGGGGCTCCACGAGGGTGCACTACTACCTCTCTTTCTTCATTTGTTATCATATGGTGAAACTCCTTCCTACCCGAACAAAAGGATAGTTTGTTCCTTTAATTTGCCTTACGTAGCTTTGCTTTAAAATATTTCGACCGATCGCACCCCGCCTCTAACTATGGTTATGAGCAGCTGAGCCTCGCGGGCCACGCCCCAGGCTCCTAAGGTTGCAGCCTACGATAAAAAACAAAATTATGCTAAGGGAAAACTAAGGAATGAAAGGGACAAGCTTCCCCGAACGGAGTAACTCCATCACAAAAAACGAAACCAATTGCAGTCATTAAGTACACAAGAACGTTTGCACGGGGGCTCCCCCACGAACTTAAACTTTTTACATCTACTAAACTACTTATACTTTACAAGCTATTGGGGCGGCTCGACGGCATCTCCTGTCGGTGCGACCGGCGAAGGCACAGGCTGCTCACTCCCCGGCGGGACGACATTCGGCTCGGTTGGAGGTAGGATGACGTCCACTTCCGACCTAGGCTCCGTGCCATCCGCAAGCTGGACGACGTCCCCCCGACACACGCTCCTGGCCATGTCTTCATGGTGGACATCCATCACCCACTATGCAGAGACTTGCTCTGCCACCAACCTTGCATGCGGCAGCAAGCTCTCCTCGATCGATTTGATGTCCTTCGTGCTCAAGCCGTCGGCATACCCGCTTCAGATAGTGGTGACGTCTAGGCTCGGATGGTGCGTCGCCACCGAAGTCAACACCCCCAATGCTTCGTAGAATAGCTCGCTTGTGATAAGGGCCCGGACCTCATCCAGAACCTCCGCCAGCTGGAAGGCAGGTGTGCTAGTACTTGGAGCCGACCCGAAGACCTCCAAGACGACAAGCTGGGCAACATTGTGGACCTAGTCAAGTTCCCCCTCGAGAGCACGTCGCTCTTCAAGGGACTTGGCCAGTGCCTCTGCATTCCGGCCAAAAGTCACCTTGACCGTCTCCAGGTCCCGCTCCAACGACTTCACCTTTTCGCCCAGCTCTGCAAAAAGGGCGGCAAGCTCAGAAACAAGCTAAAAAGGAAGAAACCAACACAACAAAAAATAGTAAAGGTACGTACCGAGGTGGAAGTTCTCGAGGACAGAGAATTCCTCCGCCTGCCGGGCCGCCTACGCATGTAGCCGGGCATTTGCCTCCTCCATCCCCATCACCCGGCCCTGAAGCATGAGCACTTCCTGGTCTGCCTCTGACTGGGCTTTACACTCTGAATCCAGGGCCTTTCGAGCCGACTCTAGGTCACGCCGCTTTGACACCAAGGCGCTCCGCCCCGACTCAAGGGTCTCCAGGGACTTTTGGAGTGCCACCTCAGTGTTCGCCAGGGATTTTTGCAACCCTATCTCGGTCACTGCCTGGCGAGCCTTCACCTCCTCAAGCCCCTACTCAGTGGCGGTCGCCCGCTCTGCTGCGCGCTGCTCCTCCACGCACACCATGGCCACCTCAGCCGCCTGATCCTGGGACTCATGGTGGGCGGACTCCAGTTGATGCTCAAGCTCAGCCACCCGGGCATGCTCCATCTAGAGGAAACAGGACTTATGGGACGACATCCCCTTCAGACCCTATGAAAGCGAAAAACAAGCATGCTGAGGCAACCAACAACAGACTAAGAGATCAAGAACATGAGAGACTAACCTCTGCGGTGAGCTACAGGTCGACCTTGACCAACTGCTGCGTGGACTTAACCTGCTCCTGGGCATCCTCGAGCTTCGCCGATAGGTTGGTGAGATCGGACTCCACGGTGAGCCCTTTCTCCCCAAGGATGTCCCAGAGCTGACATTCCTAGGAATCCCGAAGGACGAACCATACCTTTGTTGGGTCCTCAGGGCAGGGCCATTCTAGGTCACCCTCCAGTAGCCTGCTGGAGGGCCCAGCCTCCGACCGAACCACCGCCAGCTCCCACGACAACGCTGGCAGCTCTGCCATGACATCTGCTTCATCGTCGAATGGGATATCCACCACCTCGGTTGCCCGGGCTACTGACGGGTGTTCTAACTCGGTCCTGGCCGCGTCTTCCCTCGGCACCTTCGGCTCCGACCACGAGGGTGAGCCGTGCATCCCTTCGCCCGACATGGTAGGGGTCTCGGTCTCCTTCTCCTCTTCCACCGCAGCTGGTAGAGGAGGGGCCGCAAGGGACACCACCGGTGAAGCCTCCGCCATCGCCACCGAGATCGCCGCCAGCACCATTGCCACCGCTACCGCCGTACTGACAACTGGCCCAGGGAGCACCACCCCCAAAAGGGAAGGGTTCACCGCCGCCATCCTGTCCCCCCCCCCCCCCGCCGCTCACCACAGCGCGCTGCAGGGTGGGCCTCCAAGCCTCCTACACAGGAGTTGGGGCGATACTCAACCCCATCATCGCCCGACCACTGACAAAGAGTACGGGTCAGCCATACACAAAAAAAGAGAATCAACAACAAGGTCGAAAAGAAACAAAGGAAAACATGTCAGGAGGTAAGCGGCACTACTCAGAAGCCAAGACCCGGCATCGACGTGCCCGTAGGGCGAGGACCGCTCCCGGGCTACGACCCGTGCCCCTCACTTTTGCTGGGGGCGGAGTCGTTCTGACCAGCTCTTGCCTGGCCTACGGGTCGCCATGACCTTCGGCTTAGGACGCGCCGACCAAAGCGGTAGGCGGGGCATCCTCCCGCTGTGAGTCATGCGCTGGCACCGGTCCCGGCGATGCACGGGTGCAAGCCCGCTCCTCTGACCGCCTAGCCTGCTCGGTTGCGCCCGCAGCAGGTGGGGACGAGACCGGCAACGCCACCGAGGGGCGTGGTGACCGTGCTCGCTTCACCTCTCGTTCACCGGCGACGTCTACGCTCATCGCACGCTTCCTCGGCATGGGAACCTCGACGCTCCTCTCTGCCTCCTGCTCATCACCAGCGGACATCGCCGCAGGGTCGCGATGCTCCGTCGAGGTCAAAACAACCTCCGGACTTTCCTTCTCAGAGAAAACCACGTCATCCACATATGTGGGATCCTCTGACTCGAGCTCGGACTGGACATCGCTCTTATTTTCCCCGACCTTCACGTGCTGGTCAATCTCCTTCTCCTTCTTGTACTTCCGCTAAGCCACCTCGGGTTTCTTTTTCTTCTTGGCATCTGCCGCCTCCTTCTGGGTGGCCTGGGTGGCCTGCCAAGCCACGCCCTCTGGCCCCTTTGGAAGGTGTGGGCGGGACCTGTAAGCATCAAGCCCCTATGCAACAGGCGGCTCAAGATAAAAAAAAGCAGGAAAGCAAAGGGGGAAAAGAACACAAAGTAAAGAAAGACGAGCAAACCAGTTTGGACGCCACCAAGGCATTGAGAGGTATGGGCTTTCCCTCGACCTTCTCTTTGGGCTTTAGTTGCAGCACTTGGTCAAGGCGATTCTAGACTTCGTCATCCGGTAGCTCCTCCAACGATGCACGATCAGGGTCCGACGCGCCGTTGTACCTCCACATCGGCTATGCCCTCTCCGCCAACAGAGCAACCCGGCGGCGGTAGAGGGTGTGGAACACTAGCACCCTATCAAGGCCACGCCGCATAAGCTTCTAAAGCTCCACCTCGATGATCTCCACCTTCTTCTTCTCTTGACGGGAACAGCACCATGACCAACTATCTCGCTTCTCTGGCCTCCCACCAGTGAATGCTAGGAACGGCGCCTCCAGTGGATTCCTGATATAAAACCACTCCCCATGCCACCCCCGGTTGGAGTCGTAGGGGATGTACATGGGATACGAGCCTCCCACGCTCGGTTTCCTCTGTAGGGCGAAACCCCCTACTGGTGCGACCTCAGGCGGATTCCCCACTAGCAAAGCTCGCCTAGAGAATAGCCACCGGAAGAAGTCTGCATGTGGCTCCATCCCAAGGAAGGCCTGGCAGACGATGACGAAGCCGGCGATGTGCAGCACCCCCATTGGATTAAGGTGTTGCAGCTCCAGACCCCACTCATTAAGGAGCCCACGCAAGAACCAATGCCCGAGGTATCCCAACCCGCGCTCATGGAAGGTGAGAAAGGAAACCACCTCACCAGGCCAGGGTTGCGGAAACTCCTCCCTCTCGGGAGCCCTCCAGTGCACCACCTCCTTCGGCGGCAAAAACCCCTTCGCGGCGAAGGCCTTCAACACCGACTCCCTCATGGTGGACGACCTCTAGTCCGACATCTCGCTCTAGGATCGCAAGAAGATTCATGAGTTCTCTCTTCTCACTCGTTCTGTCCCTTTTCTTTCTCCCTCTTTTCTTTCCTAGAAACCACCGTGGCTCCCAAGAACGCTCTCGGCAAGAAGGAAAAAGAAAAGGAGGTGGTAGATAAGGAATAGGCAAAAGAACAGGGCGAAAACCTTCTCCCTTCTCCTACTTAAGGAAAAGGGTGCAGCGGTTGGGAAAGGCGCGCCGATTAGGAAAGATGAAACGGCGGAGCAAAAAACCCTCTCTCTTTCCCATTCAATGCAGATGGGACGCACCCTAACCGATTAGACGCGCCCTACCTGACGGAACGGCGCCTGATCAGACAGGACGTGGCCTGGGCATGGCCCACCACTAACCACATGCCAACCACTATCGCGCGCCGGGCACAAGAACCAAAGCGCCACCACATGCAGGTGGCCCTCTGCTTCCCCAGGCAGGACATGGAAAAACCCAAAAATGGGATCTCTGCTAGGAGAGACCATCGGTCTTCCTAAAGTCGATCGAACGGCTCAGAAAAATGCACCGAGAGACAGGTAAGGAGCAAAGGGACACCCATGTAGGCTATGCCGACTCTGTCACGAACGACGAACACGGGTCCTAGTCAGACATTTTCGATTGGAGCTCTTCAAACCCCGTCACTCGAGTCATCAAGGTAACACTACCGACTCCCGCTATTTCTTTATTTAAATCATATCATACATCCATACGCGCATTCATTCCATACGCCCGTGCCCCCCGGACAATTCGGGCCCTGAACCACTCGGGGGCTCGGGAACTAAGCATCGCACATGCAGCGAAATGCATCACAACACTCCGTGTTGCGTCATGAAGCGGCAGTTGCCTCATTCGACATGAGCAACGACCGATCGGGGTTCGAAGGCTGGCCCATGAAGGGCTTGAGGCCGCCCCACGACAAACAAGAGCCAGGGGAGAAAAATGTAGATGAGCCCCGTGCGGCCCTCGCCCAGTCTGGCAGATAAGGTCATCTCAACCTTCTCGTTCGATCCTAAACCTCTGCCAAGCCCACAGAATCTCCATCGAGGGGAGGCCATTAGGCCACCCAGGTCGGTCTCCGGAATGATCTAGGCATCTGTCGGGTTGCAGATAAAGGAGCAGTGGAATGTCACAAGAGGGCTATGCCGACCCCATCATGAACGATGGACCCGGATTCCACTCGATCATACCTGTTAGCGAACTCACTGAGCGCGTCACTCGAGCCCGAGCGATCGGGACAAGCGACAAAACTCAGCCCCTCCGGATGTGAGGAATCGAGGATGGGGTAATGCACACAACTCAAACTGACCCCTACTAAGGCCCAACGGGGCTCGAGGGCTCAAGACACCAAAACGCCTAGGTCTGTGACCCCAAACTTGCCCCTTCAGGATCTACGACTCCGACTCACCCAATCCCACGGCGCGCACCGACGCTAAGATCCACGAGCACCGTCTCGTCCGATCTCAAAACTAACTAACTAACTGCCTCTGTTGCGTGGACTGCACCAAGGCCAGGGTCTGTGACCCCGAACTCACCCCATCCCTCGGCTACGCTTCTGACTAACTAAACTAACTATCTAGGTCTATGACTCTGAACTCACCCCATCCATCGGCTACGCTTCGACTAAACTAACTAACTATCTGGGTCTGCGACCCCGAACTCGCCCCATCAGGATCCACGAGCTCCAGCTCGTCCGATCCCAAAACTAACTGACTAACAACTAGGATCCGTGGCTCCGACTCGCTCGATCCCATGCGCGCACCAACGCCAGGATCCGCGAGCTCTGTCTCGTTCAGACCCTAAACTAAAAAACTATCTCGACTCTAACTCGCCCGATCCCGTGGCTCACACCGACACCAGGATCCACGACTCTGACTCCCGATCCCGCGGCGCGCACCGATGCTAGGATCCGCGACTACGACTCACCCGATGCCATGGCACGCACCGATGCTAGGATCCACGACTCCGACTCACCTGATCCCGCGGTGCGCACCGACGCCAGGATCCATGACTCCATCTCGCCCGATCCTTAAAAAACTAAACCGCCTCGGCTGCGCAACGACGCCTTGGTTGACAACTCCATCTCGACTAAAAAACACGCACACACACGCACTGACAAAAACCCCCAGATGATTCTGCCCGAATCGACCGGGGGCTCAGGGGCTACACCCGCGGGTGCGCTCACACGCACCCGCCGACGAAACGAAAGCCTCCCCCGCTGGCAAAACAACCCCCCCCCCAAATGATTCTGCCCGAATCGCTCGGGGGCTACACCCATGGGTGCGCTCGCGCGCACCCACCATCAAGACAAAAATCCCCCAGACGATTCTACCCGAATCGCCCGAGGGCCTGGGGGCTCCTGTCGGGTTCATAAACCCAGGGTCCCTCACGGACCGGCTTCCCAACAGGGGCTCGGCCCAAGCAAACAACACACAAACTCCTGGCCGGCCCAGGTATCTAAACAACAGGCCAGAAGGGCAATCTAATCACCGACCGGAAGGTCTGGCCGAGGAGGAACATCACCTGTCTTCCAACTCCGGCCCACCTCTTCGACCGGAGCGCTCGCTCCGGTATCTAGCCCACCTCCGGATGGCCTCTTTGACCAGAAGGCCTGGACCAACACCGCTTCCGACTCCGACCTGCGTCTCCAACTGGGGGTGCGCCAAACCCCTGCTCATTGCTCTCCTCTGACTGGCGCAATCAGAGCCGACTGGAACCAACCGACCGGGGACGCCCGCTCGGTAAGGACCAGGGAACGAACGAAGAAAGCAAGGCAGGGCACACAAGTCAAACCGCAATACCGGGGTCCGTACCCTGAGCACATGTAGAAATAGTACTCTGCGACCTCTCTGGCACGACAGAGCCTAAAACAGTGTTGTAGGCGTTGACGTTTTCCCCTACAGTATTGTGGGCGCTATTAACTCCCATACGGTAAGGCCCCCCATGTCTCTGGGCATCAACAGTGTTGTGGGCGCCGGCTTTTACCGTACCAGGAGAACATGGTAAGACTCCTCACATGCCTCTGGACATCAACAGTATAGCAGGTACCGACATCTGCCATACCTGAACAAGACGACGTAATCTCCACGTGCATCTGACATCCAACAGTGTTGTGGGCGTCTACCATCATCCTGTACCCGCCGGCGTGGGCAACAAGGATTAGAAACATACGTACTCTCCCTCTCATTTGTAAGGCCATCCTCTTCATCTATAAAAGGGGATGCACTCTCTCCCAACAATGGCATTCAAAATCATTCTAGATTCATTAGATCGACCAAGTTCACTAGTACAGAACCGCTAGGTTTAAACCACAAGCACATGCTCGAACGCTTAGTTCATAACGGGGCTCCCGTCACTCTCGGCAGGAGTCGGACCGGATCTCTTGTACCTCCATCATTCTCCTTCTCGTTTGTAACCCCACTACAAACTTTGAGCACCTAGACTCAGGAATAAAGTCACCAACCAACTCAAACTGGACGTAGGACACGTTGCCTGAACCAGTATAATACCTGTGTCATTGAGTGCTAAACCACCTCCGATCACAACGTATGGCAAAACTACAAATATTTATTTGTTGATCACTTTCTGCACCGATAATTAGCTAAACTTTAACAGGGAAACCAAACAGGCCCTGAATTATCAAAAAAAAAATTAATAACTTAGCTGAATAATTGGTAACTTCATCTAAAGTGTAAAGAGACATCTACTGGTCCCATATAACATAGACTGAATACAAAAGGTAAAAAATACATGAAAGCAAGAGGCCTTCATAGTCGTCAGTGGTCTGCCCGGGGAAACTCAGCAACGTTCAACTAAAAATTTATATTGCCTCCAATTATATTACATATTGGGAATCGATTAACAACAGAACAACTGAATTTCAACCAGCTATACACATTTGGAAGAATAGTTGTACAATCAACAAATAATAGTCAGCTAATACGACGGATCCTGGACTCTTGCGTATCGACAAAATCCCAATGAAACTGCTCAATGCGTGCTTGTTTCCATAATGATTTGTTGATAACTCCAAAAGGGATTCTAACAACTCCAATCACTCATGGGGCGATTCAGGGTTCATTCCTACTCCAGCTTATCATGATCAGCTTCAGCGATCTTTGGTGGTTCTGCAGCGAAGTACTTGATGCCTACAAGGTCACCAACTCTGCTGATAACCTGAAATTGGGTTGCACGGACAAGAAACACATCAGTTCAGCTCTATTTATGGCTACTAGAATAAAATGAAGTATTTATGCAAAAAATATATATATAACACTCACATCAAGGGCTTTCATCAGGTCCTCCCTAGTGTGTGAAGCAGAAATGCAGATTCGTGCCCTAGCAAGAAGAAGAGGTGTCGCAGGAAATGCCACGGTAACAACAGCAACCTGAAATATAAGCATCTTATCAGTAGCATGACAAATAGGAGGAATGAAACCGATGGGTGCAAATAGTGATGCATATGGACTACATGCAGATTGCTATTAGCACCACAATTCTCAAAGAAAGTAATATTTTAAAAAGAAAACTATACCAAAAGCATAGTGCTATTTGGATCTTCAGAATATTCAGACAAACTCTACTACTAACCTTTTGTCTAAGGCATTCCCTAGAGAATGCAGGAATCTTAGCCGGATTGTAAAGCATTATGGGCATGACAGGAGAGTCATTGTCACCAAGAACCTCAAAACCCATCTTCTTGAGTTCTGACCTGAAGAAATTACTGTTCTCGCGGATGCGTGCAAGTTTTTGGGCACCTTCAATATATCACAAGGAAAAAAAGAATTATTTAATTGAACATTAACACAGGTACAAATGAAATGAAAAGGGAAAAAGTAAGTGTTAAAAAAGCTTGTTTAGTACCTCTGTTGGAGCCATCCTCCCCAAGGATAACTTTAATGGCAGAGATAACTTGTTGGACTGCTGGTGGTGACATGGAAGTAGCATACAGATGGGCCGGACAACTCTGCTTCAGGTGCTGAATTATCTCCTGAAAGTCATAGTGAAAAGAATCAGCCAGTCTTCAACGCAGTCTTACCATGTAGTACAGTCATAATATGGTTGCTTTCAGAAGTATGCACCTTTGATGCGGCAATATATCCACCACAAGATCCAAAAGACTTGGTGAAAGTACCCATCATTATATCTACATCAGCTGGGTCAACCCCAAGGAGTTCACAAACACCGCGGCCAGACTGCCCAACAGCACCAATGCTATGGGCCTCATCCAGATATGTGTAAGCCTGTTTCACAAAACAAGGAGTAAATGAATATGACTGCTATGGGTGGCCAGAGGGCCAGTCCTCGTTGTTCCACTCAGTTAAGGTTATCAATGGACTGAGAAGCAGAAAAGAGTAATTTATGTGCCAAACTTAATTACAAGAAAATTCTCAAGACCTTGTATTTCTTGCAGACAGCTATAATCTCAGGGAGTTTACACAGCTCCCCTTCCATGCTATAGATACCCTCAACAATGACAATGATCTTCTTCCATGGTCTGTGTGTCCGTGGTTGACCACCAGCTATCTGCTCTCTCAGGACCTCTTCCAAATGAGCAGGGGCTGTAAGATTACATCAGCCATTGTAAGTCATTATGAATAAGATAGACCAAATACTGATCTGCATTGCTGAAATTCGCAACAACTTACAGTTATGCTGGAAAACCCTAACAGTTGCACCGGATCCTCTCGCGCCATTGACAATTGAGTTATGATTCAGAGAGTCACTAATTATCAGCCCACCCTGGAATATTGCAAAAAGGTAAAATAAATAATCAGCCCTTGGTTTAGATATAGTAATCACCTCTGTTTAGCCACATTTTTAAGCATTTGATCAAACCTTTCCAATTAGGCAGGGAATGATGGCAGAGTTTGTAACATAACCCATGCCAAATAGGATAGCAGCAGGCTTTCCAACAAAACGCGCAGCCAACTCCTCCAGCTCAGCATGAAGCTTGGTTGTACCTGTTACAAGATGGAAGGGATCAGCTTAGTAGTTTTTGTTCCTAAAAAGTTGTAAAAATATAAGCATGTAGAGAATGTAGAGTACCGCCATCAACACGGACACTGCAGGTGCTTGCTGAGTATTTCTTGAGAGACTCAATAACGCGTGGTGTGCAGTACTCATCTGCTGCAGCAAAGCCAAGGTAGTTGTAGGAGCCCAGGTTGAGGCACCTGGTGGTATTTGAGGTACACCTGCAACAATAAATCAATAATGAGCATTAGGGACAGTTGAAACTTGCTTTTCATTCCATTACTTGCCATAATTTATGTCTGAATGATCATTCATTCCCAATTTATACCTTGAAAAGTGGACGAGACATAGTTAACTATGTTTAGTCTATTGTCATATTGGCTAAGCTGAACTTATTTCCCATAAATTAGAATAATAGAATAAATGCTTACTGTAATGTCTTGTTATTGTCATTTGAGGTGCGCTCAACAACATCAAACCATGAATCTGGTGCACTTGCGATCGGCCTACCAAAGCAATCCTATAAAACCACAAAGGACGGATTGGTTATATCCAATACAATCAGCAATGAAGTAGCTGAAGGGCTCAATCTTGCTTTGCAAAACAAACTTGAATCCAACATTAACCAGTAGAATACATCTAACTTACAGCTCACCACAGTATTTCAGAATATAGTATTTTGGTCTAGAATAATATTCAAAGCAAGTTTATCTGTTCACTAGTGTCAGGTGCATAAGACATTCAAAGGCATGAATAATAAGCATAAAAAAATTAGGGAAGATTACATTTAAAATGCTCAAAGATAAACAAAAAGAATAATCTTTGAACATAATAGCCCACTTCAATGTGCTCGGATTTCTTAATAATACGCTCCAAATATATACCAGGACAGCCTATTTTCAAGATAATGCAGAGAAATTTCTTCAGACATCAATGAATTCGGATGTGTTCATCTCACCTGGATCCGCAGGTACAGGCGCCGCACATAGAAATCCTCCAGGCCCAGGCAGATCGGCGCGTACCCCTGCACGAAGCCAAACGCCGAATCAGGCTTGGAACACCAAGAAAAATTGGGACGGAATCTCCAGGATCCGGGTGGGGGGAGGCGGAATTCGGCCGGCCGGCCGCGTACCTTGATGTTCTTGGCCTTGAACCAGTCGACGAACTTGCGGAAGAAATCCCTGAGCTGGCCGAAGGCGAAGAGCAGCCCGTAGCTGAACAGCGTGGTCAGCGCCGTCGTGTACGGCAGCCTCACCATCTTTCCCCCTCCTTAATCCCCACGGGGTCTCCTCCTCCGGTTGCCGAGACGCCTCCTCGAGCTCCCCGCGGAAATTATCGGACTTTTTTGGCCCCGAGAGCTCGTTCGACAGAATTCGAATCCTTGGCTGACCCCGAATGCTGGGTGTTCTCGGATTCCAAGATGGTTTCTTGGAGATCTCCCCGGCTGGCTGGCTGGCTGGCTAGCTAGCTGTGGATTGCGGTGAGGCTGGAGGGAATGAGGCGTAGATGGGGGAGAAGGACGCGGGGAGAGGAGGGATTTAAGGGAGGTGGAGGTGGAGGGGGTCGTCAATGGCGACTGCGCGACCAAGGGAAGAGGAGGTGGAAGGGTTTGAACGTTGAACGCGACGGGGATGCAAGGGAAGAACGGGAGGAAGGAGACAGCCAGCCAGCCAATGAGGGAGCCAATCTGTAAACATTCCTGCAATTGTTTTTTCTCTATTTATTTATTATTGTATTTTTGTCTCTACATGAATGTTCCTGCAATTGTGCATTTAGAGGAATTTCAGTGGAGTTTGTACAATAATTGTAAGAAAAAAGATTCAAAGTAAGCAGTGCACTGTCATGGGATGACGACACACGTTTCAAAGATGGTGATCAATGTTGTAAGATGACAATATAGTTCTTGAAATATGCCATTGATTGTCGAAATATAATAGCTCACTGTCCCATTTTGATCTTGTGGTTTTTTATATGGAAAAAGTCTACTTAATCCCGCACCTTTCATACTTGGTCTACTTCACCCCCAACTATGAAACCGTCTGTTTTACCCCCTGAACTTTCTAAAACCGTCTATTTTACCCCCTGGGCGATTTTCAGCGGCGGTTTTGCTACAGTAACACCCCTGAACTTTCTAAAACCGTCTATTTTACCCCCTGGACAGCTTTCAGCGGCGTTTTGCTACAGTAACATCGGGTCGGCTACAGCAACGGTGGGTTTGCTACAGTGCCATCGTTTTTGAATTTTCTTTTTTTTTTATTTATTTTCGATGATTTTTTAAAAAATCATAGTAAATCATAGAAAAGTCATAAAATGAAAAATCTAATTTTATTGAACTCCACATGAGTAGATCTACACAGTGAATATATAATACGGTATGCTTTAGTACAATTTTTTTGTAGCTTTAAATTAATTGAAAAATCTAATTTTGTTTGTAATTAATTAGAATTTATCTATAACTAAGTTATACATAGTCCAATGAGTACGAAATTTTTACTATAGTTCAAGCATACAATAATTAGCGTACTATAAAAATTTCACCACAATTGAACCATAAAAGCTGCAGCTATGAATTATTCCAATTAATTACAGATAAAATTAGATTTTCCCATTAATCTAAGGCTATAGTAAAAATTTTGTACTAAAGCATACCGTATTATATATTCACTATGTAGATCTACTCATGTGGAGTCCAATAAAATTAGATTTTTTATTTTATGATTTTTCTATGATTTACTGTGATTTTTCAAAGATTCACCGAAAATAAAAAAAAAGAAAATTCAAACCGCTGTCAAAAATCGCCCGGGGGGTAAAATAGACGGTTTTGAAAAATTCAGGGGATAAAACAGACGGTTTCATAGTTGAAAGGTAAAGTAGACCATGTATGAAAGGTGGGGGGTTAAGTAGACTTTTTCCTTTTTTATATTAATCAGGAGGAGGCTACATTGAATAAGTTCTAATAAACTCTTTTCTATTCCCTCTGTCCTAAATTATAGCTCATTTTGACTTTTATAGACACACAACTTTTGTTATGCATCTAGATATACGATATGTCTAGGTATGTAATAAAAGATAAATGTATCTAGAAAAGACAAAACGATATATAAATCTGAATGGTGGGAGTATATAGCAATTTTTTTCTATAGGAACACTAATATTATTATTAAAATACATACTTAGACAATTCAAAAAATTGGTACATACTCCATTTGAAAAAATGCAATGGTCACTTTTCGAGAAGTAAAACTATTTTAAATTAACCAAATATTTTTTTTAAAAAATTAGCATTTATGATATTGAATAATATTATTAGATTAATTAGGAAGTATATTTTCATAGTAAACCTATTTAGAGACATAAGTGTTGAGTCAAAAATAAAAAAAATGACTTGCTCCTCTAAAATTGAATTATTTTGGGGAAGGAGAGAGTATATGGTTTAATGATGTAACTAAAAACAAAAGGGTTCTAAAACAATAGCTTTATATGACTTAATCTTTTACTCCTAACGAGAAGCAATTTTCTTCTTATCTGTATTCCTGTCAAATTCAGAGAATAGATTAATCATTTGGTAAGAAAATAGTCACAAGGTTTTTTCTTAAAGAAAATAATCCAAATGTTATCGACACCTGTGATTTTTCAACATGCCATGGGTATATCTGTGCATCCACAAATAATCTTTGTATTTATCATATATAAAAAACATTTATTTTATTTATGAGTACATTACCATTTTTCTTTATGAGTGCATCAATTGTAGCCCGTACTTGGTGGTGCCAAGCTAATTTGGCCCACTATTGGTACACACGCTTATTGATTTTCTGTGTTACGTACAATGATAGAATAGATGCGTTGGCAAAAATTCAAGCATATCTATACTTTTAAAAGGTTTAATTTCTGGCTCATTTTCAAGCTCCCCTGCACATCGACGTGTGAACTTGTGCAGTCCACATCAGGCTTGAGATTTGTCAAACCCTTTCGTTGTCGAATTTTGTCATGGATGTCCGTCTCGAGAAGGAGGGACAATATTGCCGAGCATGTGTTTTCACATTTGCATTATATTGTAGGTGTATTTTTCAACTTACATTTATGACAATATATCAATGCCGTGGAATTATACTCTGTTAACTTGAAAAGATGTGTCCAGATAACAGAACCATATACTCTGTTAACTTTTCAAGCACTGAAAATTTAGCCACACGTGTGCCGAGCTTCTCTCATGCAAATTGCCAAAGAGATGTATCTTTGCCAAGTCAATAATACACTGTAACTGAAGCCGTATTCTACCTTTTTTTTCCGAGAGTGTTGTTGTGCAGAGATTGCTAGATACGTTGGCAAGCACATATTTGGCATGATGTACGTATTCTTGAACAGTTCGAATATAGTCAGTCGGTGCCTGAGGGTTCATTTACAGTAGTATTATATATTAAGTAGAGATCCAAACCAACAGGTTGTCTTGAAAATAATTCTGAAAACAACAACTATGCTTGCATGATGGTTGATGGTCATCCGGCCGGGCAACAAAATGGACCTGTTCAGCTTCAACCGGTGACTATACATAGCTTTCAAGATTTTTTTTTTCAAGCTGCTATTATATACAAAATCCTGTTACTGTTAGGTGGCTTCTTCCGTCGTCCTTATTTAATTGCTGGCTGCACTCCAAAGTTGACATCCATGGAGATGGAGATGGATCAATGTCGACGACAGATTTGAGTAAGTTTGAAAGCATGTAAATGTACAGGGATTAAAATGGGCACGTACTACGCATGCATGCATGAAGCATGATGCAAGCGGCAAGACTAGTACAGTACAGGACGAAAAAAAAGTTTAAGACCGCTACACAAACTCTACTTCACAAACTCCATCGTGGAGTAGCTCCACAAAAAACTAGAGTTTTATGTGCTCTCACAACTCCACCCTTTTTACCCGAACAGAGTACATGGAGCTGAAACCGTTTAGCTAAAAAACATGAAGCGGGGCTAAAAAACGTGGAGTTGAGCAGTCCCAAACGCCCCCTGACTAACGCAAACAGACGACTCCTACATGCACGTTGATCCAAGCTGTCCTTCAATTTTCAGATCAAAACTGTCAGCGAAATACGGTTGGCAGTCTACCTAGGGGTATGCCCAAGGTAGTAGATTATCGGTAGACATGTGCGCAAGCCACGAACGAGATGGTGACGCAAGACAGACACGGGGTTTTATCCAGGTTCGGCCACCGTGAAGGCGTAATACCTACGTCCTGCGTCTGATTGTATTGCTGTATGTCAATGAGATGATTGGAGATATCCACTAGGGGACCCCTGCCTCTCCTTATATATTCTGGAGGGGTAGGGTTACAAGGTAAGTTTCCTATTTGGTATCGAGCAGTGTCGTGCACGCCTTGATCTTGTGGGTCGGGCCACCTCTGATGGTGCGGCCCATGTCTTGTCTTGTAGATACCAGGGGCCATACCCCCACAGCTAGTCTCTGAGCCTGACAGTAGGTGACGTAGTCGCGTGGTGCCAGGGTCAGAAAGTAGAAGACCAGTCGAGCAGGCAGTCAGTCCCCGGGCGTAGCCTCGAGATGAGAGCAAGCACATTCACCGCAAGGTGAAGTGTGCCCACTTAGTCCCCGAGCCTGCTGGAAGATGAAGAATGAATCTTGTAGCAGGGTTAAAGAAAAAGAAGTCTGAAAGCTTTGCTGACGTCATTCAACATGCGCGTATCAAGACCCCAGACGTGCTGCCCAAGATCAGCACCCTGATCCGAATAGCATGGAGCAACTTGATAGCACACCGATGAGACGTAGCAAGATCCGAGCAGCAAGGAAGTCCCTAGCGTCGTTGGCGATGACCGAGCACTGAGGAGCGAGGAGTCCCCGGCGTCGCTGGCGATGTCCGAGCACCGAGGAGCGAGGAGTCCCCGGCGTCGCTGACGATGACCGAGCACTGAGGAGCGAGGAGTTCCCGGCGTCGCTGGTGATGTCCGAGCACCGAGGAGCGAGAAGTCCACGGCGTCGCTGGCGATGACCGAGCACCGAGGAGCGAGGAGTCCCCGGCGCCGCTGGCGATGACCGAGCACCAAGGAGCGAGGACTCCCCGGCGTCGCTGGCGATGACCGAGCACCGAGGAGCGAGAAGTCCACGGCGTCGCTGGCGATGACCGAGCACCGAGGAGTGAGGAGTCCCCGGCGTCGCTGGCGATGACCGAGCACCGAGGAGTCCCCAGCGTCGTTGGCAGCGATGTCCGAGCACCAAGGAGTCCTCGGTGTAGGCGGTGAGGTCCGAGCACCGATGTAGCTGACGACGTTCGTGCGGTGAAGTGTGTCCACTTAGTCCTCGAGCACGAAGAATCCAAGTGCTGAGTAGTAACCGGCATAGCTGGCGATGAAGCAAGAGCGACGAACAGTCTGGTCAACTGGTCGGCGATAAAGTGAGCATCGAGTAGAGGCGACCGGCGAACAGTCCGATCAACTGGTCGGCGATGGAGTCTATGAACTGAGCGGTCCGACCAGTTGATCGGTGGAGAAGCCCGAGCACCAGGTGATTCGATCACCTAGACGATGATCCTGCAATACAAACATGTAGAACGTGTAGTACATGATGTAAAAATAAATGAACCCTGGAGAAAAATCAGCAATGGTGATGAAACGGCGTATGCAGTTCGACGACCAGTTGACGTGAAAATATATTTATGTTTAATATAAACCGCCCGAGCAGTTAGTGTGTAGCTGAGTCTCCAGCCCAAGCTAGCCTGTTAACCATAACGCGGAGCGCGGAGCTCGTGCACGTGTAGAAGGAATAGATGTGACTAATGAGCCGCTGCCGACCACTCATAACGCAGAGCACGGAGCCCGTAGCACGTGTAGGGAGGAGCCGGAGACAGAGCCGTCTCTGGAGACGTCCGAGTATCAACGTGACTGTTCGAGGGTTCGCCTTAGACTTAGTTGTATGTCATCTTTAAGATGGTATACATAAAAGAAAAACGTTTGGAGAGCAAACATAGAGAAAACAGCTCGGAGAAACATTATGGTGATATACGAAGATTGGAGAATATTTAGAAAAATATTAAAGCGTCACTTAGCTTTAGATAGAACGTCTGGTCGGCGGCGTATGACATTATCTGGTCGGCGTTGACGAAGTTGCCCGGCGCTCGAGCTTTCCGAACTGTCATCATGGCGGCAGTCGCGGTTGTCACGGCGCCGTCCTTCGTGGCGATCATCATTGCGACGCGGCAGGTGGTCAGAGTAAGTAGTCCGAGCGACGTCGTCCTGATCGATGGAGTCGAGCAGGTCGTTGTTGTCGATCTGCCTCCCTTTGTAGCAAGGAAGCGAACGACGGGTTGTCGGCGTGGCTGAAGACGATGCTGGTGTGGCCAGAGCCAGATCCAACGTGGTTGGAGCCGTAGCTGATGCTGGTGAAGTAGTGGTCGACGTAGATTGGATCTGCGCCTCCTCCGTGGTCATGGCGATGAAGTTGTCGGAGCCAGTGGTCCAGGTGATCTAGCCGATGGTGAACGTGAGGCCGTTCGGCATAGCCATGGAACCGGGGATGATGACCATCTTGTTCGTCTGGGGAGCAGCACGCACATCCCCTACCTGGCGCGCCACTGTCGACGAAATACGATCAGCAGTCTATCTAGGGGTATGCCCAATGTAGTAGATTATCGGCAGACAGGTGCGCTAGCCACGAACGAGATGGTGACGCAAGACAGACACGAGGTTTTATCCAGGTTCGGCCGCCGTGAAGGCGTAATACCTACGTCCTGCATCTGATTGTATTGTTGTATGTCAATAAGATGATTGGAGATATCCACTAGGGGATCCCTGCCTCTCCTTATATATTCTGGAGGGTAGGGTTACAAGGTAAGTATTCTATTTGGTACTATACAATAGCTTGCGATGCACGTCGAGCAATGTCGTGCACGCTTTGATCTTGTGGGCCGGACCACCTCTAATGATACGACATATGTCTTGTCTTATAGATATCGGGGGCCATAAGCCCGTTTATTCATTCAGGAACGTATCGGAGTACTCCAAAGTTGACTATAGGATCGAAGGAGAACCGGCAGAACCGACCGCAGCAACGGAACGGGACCAAAAAGGCCGGCCGGATCGCACGGAAACGAGTGATGACGAGCTGAGGAGCCGAGGAATGAAATGGGCTGCTATCAAGTCAAGGAAGATTCAGGGTTGGCGTGGCGACTGACGAGGTCAAGCCCAGCCAGCTGATGACAGTGACCACGACGACGAAAGTTCCCGTCGTCACATGTGTTTATGACGACGTAAGTGCGTTCATCCTGCTGTCAACGTCCATCTTGGCGAATCAGGCACCGAGTGTCGTTTTAACAGCTACTTTGGTGGCATCCTATGTTTAAACTTTGGCCATCAATACAAACTAGTACTGGCCTGATTGAACAACAGGGGTGTGGTACTGAAACAAGATTTCATTCCACGGTTGTTGCTTTTTTTTATATATCTTGAAACAAAATTTCAGATACAGATCTGAATATTGCAGTAATACTAATTGGATCATTTCAGTTTCCAGTCCCCGTTGGGATATTCAGCGAATTTCAAACAGATTTGTTTTTCTTGTTCCTAAACTTACGAAACGGAGTACATTTTTAAGTTCATGAAAAACACATCAAATTCTTTTGCGAATAAAAGCATACTTAAACTAATAGTTTAAACGAATACCACAGTATACGATGAACAAGACATAAAGACCAATATTTAAAACAAATATATGGTTCATACTTAAAAAAATCATGAGTTAGATAAGTACAAATATGTTTTAAAGTGTTACCAGGCTAATAAATATTTCAATCAAATATCTTGTTAGATGGCTAAGATTAACAAATGTGGCTATTAGATATATACTCGCTCCGTTATAGAAAACTTAATAACTTAATGTTTTAGGATTAAAAAATTATCCCAAAAAAACTTGATTTTTTTATCACTTGGACATACTAGATTATTGGATCATATCAGTTTGAGATTGCGGCATGCATAACTCATGCATTCCTTTTAATTAGCCAGATATTCCTTAATTAGTGTGGATCACCTACAACAAATAGAGCTACATAGGTCATTCCCGTTGATCACTAAATCTGTCCTATAAATTCTAAGACAAAAAATTTTCCTGGGACAGAGGGAGTAACTGTTATTTTAGATGATATTAATGAGGACATTAACACCAACAATACATCCACACCGACACAAGTACCAGTTTCTTGTCTTAATACTCGCGCCCGTGCTCGTCAACTTAATCATCAAGTAAGTTCACTCTTGAGTTCCTGTCCATCATATTTAGATCATGGAGACGCATGTACTCTTGTTTTGGTTAGGAACCGAGGAGAGAACCAAAAGGGAAAAGGATTCGCGCAGCCTGGATTCGGACTCCAGGACAGCTCCAACTTGTGATGGTCACCATGGTCGCATACGGACTTGGATTGGGGCGTTCAAATACTTCATGGAATCCTTATGAAGTATATTTTCATATGGATCTGGAATCAAGTCCATATCTATTTTGAGGCGGCCGCAATAACCAAATTACTACTGAGAGATTTTCTGTCCAAAGGTGTTGCGTCGTCTTAGTTTGGCCCAATGGGCCGTGTATCAAGTCGGATCCATTAGGGACGCGTCCTAGGGTTGGAGCACGACCCCAACACCCTAGTGGTCATCCCTCCACCTTCATATATCCCTTAGCCGCCACCAAGAACAGTTGGGTTTTGTTTTGTTGAAAGTTTAGCCATTGATACTTCCTTGTAGACGCGTGTATTGACTAGACCATCCGTTCTACTTATTTAGAACATCAACTTTATGAGTTCAGATTGGTTTTTCATCTCCATATTTGTAATTGAGTTGCTTGTTCTACTTGTTCTTGCTTGTTCCTCGATTGCTTGCAGGAATTACCCTAGTGGTTTGGTTGATCGTGCTCCCCAAGATCGCAACGGCCATTGGAGGTGGTGTATCGGTTGCTAAGGCACAACATCCTTGGATGGTTGTAGTCGGGCCATGAACGTCATCTCCATCCCTAAATCGAGTTATCCACCTTCTCTCATCGAAAGATCAGGATTCACCTTAGCGGGTTCATACCAGGTATTATCCAGTTTCATAGGCAATTTCAGTTTGTTTCCATGTCCATGTCCATGTCCATGTCCATGTCCACATTGATATTTGAAAAAATGAATTTGGATACACATACGAGTCCATTTGTTAATTGGAACCAAATGCTTTGTGAGTGCGAGGAAATAACGAGGAGCAAGCAATAAGCACCGGGTAGCACAGGCAGAATGATGGGCCTTGGGCCAATGACAAAGGCCGACGCAACGCTACATACAACAGAGACAGGAAACCAGACGACTAAAATAAGGCCGGCCCACGAGGTTTGCTGGACAGAGTCTGTGACTGTGACGCACAATCATATACGCTCACACAGCATCTACGCCCAAATGACCCTAGTCTGTACAAATTACATTCAATCTTATACATGGCTATACTCCAATCTATGAACCAATGAGTTAATCAAATACTACAACTGATTTCATCTCTTCAACCTTGCAATTGCGAAAAGGCCTAGCCTAGTGGTTACAGAGTTGGTTGGGTTTTTTTGTGGTAGAACCTATTGACACGGGTGCTCGCATTTTTCTAGATGCGAGACGCCCGTGGTGACTTTGGCCCCGTTCGGCTGGCAGAATTTTGGCTGAAACTGCCTGAAAACACTGTTCTGGCTAAATTGTTGTGAGAGAAAAAAACTGTTCCGGCTGAAAAAAGAAGTCGAACAAGCCGAATATGGGGTAAGCCGAACAACCTCAAGATTTGCCGGCCCAACTCAGTTCTTCGGAGGTGCTCACAGGGATAGGGTGTACGTGCGTGTGTTCACAGGCATAGAGGTGAGCTTACGCATTATTAGTGTCTGTGTTGTACTGTATAATTCTCAAAACAAAAACCTTGCAATCAGTATTGTTTTGGATTCTCGTTAATATAGGTGAGTATATGTAGTCAAAAGAGATGTTTATATCTAATAAACTATGAAAAAGCACAGCATCTTTGAATGCTAAGGCCAATTTAAACTGTGATCATATTTGGATCAGTTGATGAGACAAACAAAGAAACGTTCAAACCAATCTAAGGGCGCGCGGACACGGTGGATCCACTACGGCGACGGCAGATCTGTTGTGTCGGCACGGACACGACTACTACGGGCATGCGGCGGGCTGTGGACGTAGATGCGATGCGCGGTATTGATAGTAGGGATACCCAAAGCAAGTAAGTTAGCGCCCACGCTGACCCTCTGATGGTCCGAGACGTATTAAAAGATCTCGCCCGACCCCAAGGTCGTGGGCTCTGTCTCGCTCGACCCCTTGGGTACGAGCTCCATCTCACCCGACCCCTTGGGTACGAGCTCCGTCTCGCCCGAACCCAAGGTCACGGGATCCGGCTCGCCCGACCTCTTGGGTGCGGGCTCCGTCTCGCCCGACCCCGTGAGTACGGGTCCCGTCTCGTCCGACCCCCAAGGTCGCAGGCTCCGTCTCGCCCGACCCTAAGGTAGCGGGCTCTGTCTCGCCCGACCCCTTGGGTACGGGCTTCACCTCGCCCGACCCCTTGGGTGCGGGCTCCGTCTCGTCCGACCCCAAGGACGCGGGCTCCGTCTCGCTTGACCTCGAGGGGGGGTCTCGCCCAAGGCCGCGGGCTCCGTCTCGTCTGACGGGAACCCATACTACCGCCAACCACTCTAGGTCCAAGCGTATGAGCCTGGGTCAAAACTCTGACACCAGGAAAGAGACTAGCACGCCTCAATGTAACTTATAGCCATGACGGGCCATACCTGAGGATTCACATCAAGAACAGTGTTGGGCGTGCCAGTGCTGTTCTGCCTAACCCTCGTATGAACGCTG
Source organism: Miscanthus floridulus (assembly GCF_019320115.1). NCBI lineage: Eukaryota > Viridiplantae > Streptophyta > Magnoliopsida > Poales > Poaceae > Miscanthus > Miscanthus floridulus. The sequence goes on from NC_089588.1 coordinate 86,318,872, forward strand.
ATAGGCACGTCAGTTCACCATGACGTCTGCCGGGACGGAATGGAACGCCATGACCGGTGGATGACGCCTGCACATGGCGCCAATGATGAACAAGGCCACGACGTAGAGCCGTCCCTGTTGACATCTACCGGATCGGTGGGACCCGCATGAAGGAGAAGGACCCGACGATCCTAAAAGTCTTCTTCTCTCTCTCATTCTTCTCCTTATCCTTCGCTGTAACCCGCGCTTTCGCTTCGCCTATAAAAGAAAAAGCTAGGCGCCCCTACTAGGGGATCTGATCAGGAGATAAAAAAACACAAGAGCACGACACAAGCACATGACTGAGTGGCAAGCGAGCTCTCAGCACTCGTTCACTCCTTCCACCAGAAACTTGGGATCCTTTCTCTCTCTCGCCTATTTATAACCTCTACTACAAACAAGTGCCGGTAGCACAAGTAGCAGCGAACTGGACGTAGGGATGTTTCGCCCGAACCAGTATAAACCCTTGTGTCCTCTGAGCACACCATCCAAGCTAGACATGCAAATACAAATTTACTCATCGGTGGTCCAAAAACACCGATAGTTGGTGCGCTAGGTAGGGGCATTTTGCGTGTCTCAACGTCCACATCAGGCCTCAGATGGCTAGTCATGGTGTTAATTGGGTCCTAGGCGCGTACGTGCGCTTCAGGAACCTGGACTTCATTATTTCGATGGAGGGAGAGTTGGCGCAAGTTCCCGCCACTGTCCAAACTCTCCACTCTACCGGCCTCGACGTGATTGCCGAGGCACTTGAGGAGTTGCAGTTGCACACACCAGAGACCCATGCCCTCGAGAGTGACCAGCTCCTTGGCTTTGATTATGGGAGGCTAGAGCGCCAGCTCGACGCCTTCCTGGGACCCCAACCATCCTGGGAGGACCTGGGCCACCTCATCTTCTCGTTCGCCATTGTCATGACATAGCTTGCTGGAGGATAGCTGCTCTCCCCAAAATACCTCATTCGGAGCCCCTCGACAGCCCTCCCGTTTGGTCTATGCAATGCCGCAGAGACCGTTGGCCACCTTGTGGTGCAACGCATGCCCTCATCCCCTGTGAACGACGAGTTCATGGGGATGACCGAATATGTGTGGAATCTTTCCATGATGTCCTCATGGGAGAATCAGAGTCGCCCTTCGACTCTAACTCCAGCAGGGGGAGCCATCACCCCTCGCATGAATGTTTAATGGTAGCTACCCCCGAGGGATACATAGAAAGCATCCATGAGGGAGGGGCTACCCCAACAGACAACCTCAACGACGAGGTCGAGGGGGACGTAGGGTCCCCACCTCGCCTATGGGTACAGCAGCTGAGGGCGCGACACCAAGAGCGTGAAGAAGCATGACTCCAGCTCGAGCAGGAACGATGGAGCTCGAGCAAGAGATCGAGCGCTATGGAGACGGTGGGTGTGCGCATGTCGTGGCCCGTGACATAAACTAGAGGATCATCAAGGATGACGAAGCCCTCCCACACTTGACCTAGGCAAGCTAGAACATCGTTGCTGCGGTGGCCTTGCTCTTGGGGCTTTTAGGGCCCACGACGCACGAGGATCATCGGGTTCATCACGAGATTCGCACGCTACTCGAGCGTGTGGTGGCATAGTAGGCCGAGAGCTCGCTGTCCCGATGACACGAGCTCGACACCTACCAGTGCACGCCCTTAGAGCGACCCGATAGGGACATGTCAGTCCACCAGGCGCAGCAAGGCAGTAGGCCATGCGTCATGGTCTCGGTGCATGAATGTCTCGGCCTCCACTGTGATGTGCGCGACACCCTCGATGCCCATAGGCATGCCTACGGTGATGCGAGGGAGGAGGCTAGCCGTGACTACCACCCTCGTCATGGTGGACGCTACGACAGTGGGGAGGACTAAAGCCTGAGGCCCAACTTGCCAGGACCTCAGGCCTTTGGCCGACACATCCTCAACGTCGTCTTCCCACCGCAATACCGATCGCAGACCAACATCCCCAAATACTCCAGGGAAACAAAACCTAGACTGTGGCTCAAGGATTATTAGCTTGCTTGCCAAGCCGGTGGAGCGGATAGTGATGATTTCATTATCCGTAACCTTCCATTGTTCCTGGCTGATTCGACGCAAGCGTGGTTGGAACACCTTCCACCCAACCAAATCCAAAGTTGGGCAAACCTAAAAGAGATCTTTGTGGGAAACTTCTAGGGCACATACGCGCATCCTAGGAACCCATGGGTTCTCAAAAACTATCAACAAAAGTCCAAGGAAACTCTTCATGGGTACATCCGGCGCTTCTTTAGGTAGTGTAATGAGCTGCTTAATGTCGCCGACACCGACGTTATAGGAGCTTTTCTGTCTGGGACCACCTACGAGTCCTTGGTTCATAAGCTGGGACATAAGGGCCTGTGAACCACCAAGGAGCTCCTCGACATCGCCACCAGCCATGCCTCAGGTGAGGAGGCAGTCGGGGCTATTTTCAACCGCCTTAAAGGAAAGGCAAAGCAGGACGAGGACGCTGACAAAGGCACCTCCAACCATCCCAACAAGAAGAAGAACAAGTAGCAGCATAAGGGCTCGCTTGTGGCCATCACCGACCGCAAAGAGGGGTCAAAAGCCCATCGAGGGTACCCCGGACCACTTCAAGATGCTGCTCGAAGGGCCATGCCCGAACCATGCTTTCCCTGTCAAGCACCTATACAAGGACTATGTCCTCATGAAGTGGTTCTTATCTGGAGGCTCCAACATGGGGGAGCATAGGAAGGAGCCCAAGCCAACCACAGACGACACTAAGGGGAAGGACAATGGATTTCCAATGCTGAATGACTGCCTCATGATCTTCGGAGGGTTGGCGGCCTACGACTCCAAGCGCCTAAAGAAGCTTGCATGTTGTGAGGTCTATACGACTGAGCTAGCCATGCCTACCTTTCTCTAATGGTCAGAGTCCATCATAACCTTTGATCAGATTGGCCACCCAGAAAGCGTCTCATAGCTCATGGTTGACCTGATCATTAGCATGAAGCAGCTCACTAAGGCACTGATGGATGGAGGCTGAGGCCTCAACATTATGTATGCTAAAATGCTCGATGCCATGGGCATCGACCGAGCGCGCATCTGGTCGATCAGGGTGCCTTTCCATGGCATCATGCTAGGAAAGCAGGCCGTGCCACTTGGGTAGATCATCTGCCCGTCACCTTCTGGGATTCGACCAATTATAGGATGGATACCCTTACCTTTGAGGTGGTCGGGTTCCATAGAACCTACCATGCCATCCTAGGATGCCCATGCTACGCGAAGTTCATGGCCATCCCCAACTACACCTATCTGAAGTTGAAGATGCTGGGTCCATGCAGGGTCATCACCATCAGCACCTCCTTCCAGCGTGCCTATGAGTGTGAGGTCGAGTGCTGCGAACACGCCATGGCAATTGTTGCCTCCAAAGAGCTTGCGACCATCAGGGAGGAGGTCATCAAAGAAGCGCTAGACCACAAGCAGTTGGCTAGGTCTTTTGAGCCTATAGCGGGCACCAAGGAGGTCCTCATAGACCCTAGTAGCTCTGAGGGCAAAGTGGTGTGCATCGGCACCACACTTTCCTCCGAATAGGAAAGCGTGCTCGCTGACTTCCTTCATGCCAACAGAGACATCTTTGCGTGGAGACCCTCAGACATGCTAGGCATTCTGAGAGAAGTCGCCGAGCACGCCTTAAAGATCAGGCTAGGCTTCAAGTCAGTGAAGCAGCGCCTGTGATGCTTCAATGAGGAAAAACAAAGGGCCATCGGTGAGGACATTGTGAAGCTTTTGGTGGCCGGGTTCATCAAGGAAGTATACCACCCCGAGTGGCTAGCCAATCCCGTTCTTGTATGAAAAAGAGTGAGAAATGGAGAATGTGTATTGACTACATGGGTCTCAACAAAGCGTGTCCAAAGGATCTGTTTTGTTTGCCACACATAGACCAAGTAGTCGACTCGACCTTAGGGTGTGAAACCATTTGCTTCCTTGATGCATACTCTGGGTACCATCAAATCATGATGAGAGAGTCCAACCAGCTCGCGACATCTTTCATCACCCCATTCGAATTGTTCTGCTATGTCACAATGCCATTCGGCCTGAAGAACATGGGGGCTACGTACCAACATTGCATGCTTAAGTGTTTCAGGGATCTCACCGGGTAGACTATTGAGGCCTACGTGGATGGCATCGTGGTCAAGCCCAAACAGGCTGACCAGGTCATAGCCGACCTAGAGCAGACCTTCACGAAACTCTAGGCAAACAACATCAAACTCAACCCCATGAAGTGTGTTTTTGGGGTCCCAAGGGGTATGCTGCTAGGTTTTATCATCTTCGAGCATAGCATCGAAGCCAACCCAGAGAATATCTCGATCATCATGAGGATGGGCCCAATTTAGAACATAAATGGGGTACAATGAGTTATAGGGTGCCTTGCCATGCTCAGCCGCTTTATCTCATGCCTCGGCGAATGAAGTCTCCCCCTCTATCGGCTTCTAAGGAAGGTCGACCACTTTGAATGGACGCCCGTGGCCCAAGAGGCACTTGATAAAGTCAAGCAGCTCCTAACAAAGGCCTTGATCCTAGCTCCTCTAACCGATGGGGAATCGCTTTTGCTCTACATTGTGGCCACCATGCAAGTAGTCAACGCCACCCTAGTGATAGAGCAAGAAGAAGAGGGACACGCCCTCAAAGTGCAACGTCCCATGTACTTAAATTAGCAAGGTCTTGTCTGATTCTAAGACTCGCTACCCCAAATCCATAAACTCTTGTATGCCATCCTTATCGCCTAGAGGAAGTTGTGTTACTACTTTGAGTCGCATCCAGTGACGGTCATGACGTCCTTCCCTCTTGGTGAGGTCGTCCAAAATTGGGATGCCATAGGAAGAATCACGAAGTGGGCACTCGAGCTGATGGGTCAAGGCATTTCATATGCCCCTCGAACGGCCATCAAGTCCCAAGTGCTAACTGATTTCATTGCAGAGTGGAACGAGGTCCAAATGCCGCCAGCAGTTGTCGACCAAGAGTACTGGACGATGTACTTCGATGGATCACTAATGAAGAAAGGCACCGGCGTGGGGCTGGTCTTCGTTTTGTCCCTTGGGGTACACATAAGGTACATGGTTTGCATCTATTTCCCCTCCTCCAACAATGTGGCCAAGTATGAGACACTCATCAACGGCCTATGCATCGCCATTGAGTTGGGTATCTGATGGCTTGACATCCGGATGTAGACTAGGCCCGATCTTCCAAAAGGTATGATAGCGTCGATTGGTGGAGACTCAACGTTGACGATCTAGGCTTCGAACCAAGACTGATTCGGACCCCCACAACCATTACACCACTGCTCCGTTGGTTATCAACCACGCGAACGCGATTGACCTCGCCGAGAAGGCTTTTCTGCAAGCGAATCGAGAACACAAGCAAGAACAGGATGAACACAATCTGAAATTGCAAATAAATATGAGGCTTATGAAAATAAGAAGGAGCTCAAGTCTTTATTTGAAAGGACTAATCACCACAGGCGAACAAGATCAAGAACTGGGGCCCTGGTTTATAGCAAGCAGCCTTGATGGCACAGTTGCAGTAAAACAATGTCTGTTTCACAAGGAAATCAAGAACTAAACAAAACCCAAACCCTAAGGAGAGCAATGGCTACTATTTATAGAGTCTTGGGTGTCAGCCCCCTGGATGTGCCCCCTAATGGGCCCAAACACGATACACGGTCCAACGGACCAAAAGACGGTGTCGCAGCACCCTGGCAGATTCTAGATGCTGACTTGTTTCAATGATTCCCATTGATTCCAAGATCTTTTGACATGAAACCACTTGGATTGGCTTCCTTATCAAATTAGCTTTCCAACCATATGTGGATCATCAAAAATGGAGTCTGGATGTGTCCTGGGTGACCAGTTTAAGGCAGACTGGTCCTAGAACCCGAGACAGGCTCCAACTTCAGTTGGACTGGGCTTCCACCATGAAAAAGATGAATTGGACGCCCATGCTAGACCTCCTCCTCTCCTTGGCTTGTATGCGACGAAGTAGTGATATCCTCATCATGACTCCTAGCTAGTCATCGACCAAGTCATGAAGGAATCAAGCTGCCATAACTCTAAGATGGTTGTGTATTGCTGAGAAGTCCACCAGCTAGAGGACAAGTTCAATTGTCTCAAGCTCAATCACATCCTGAGGCATCTCAACAAGGCAGAAGATGCGCTAGTGAAAATGGTGTTTGGTTGAGAGCTAGTACCGACGGGCGTCTTTGCCAGTGATTAGTACAAGCCCTCAGTCTGCTATGAGGTGCTAGAATAGACTGGTGATGGGCCACCTGCCCTAGGTCTAGGGGCTAACTAGCCATTGGCTCCATCTGACCCTGAAGTCATGGAGCTTGATGAGGATCTAGTGATCAAGCCCAACTCTCTTACCGACTGGAGGATGCCTTACCTCATCTACCTCCTCCATGAGGCGCTATCGACGGACAAAACAGAGGCTTGGTGGCTCACGCGTCGCGCCAAGTCCTTTGTCCTTATTAGGGGATAGCTCTACATATGAAGCCACACCGGGATCCTATAGCGCTGCATCCTAATCGAATAAGGGAAGTAGTTGCTGGGTGATATCCATGGTGGAGTCTGCAGGCACCATGCCACGCTTAGGACCCTGGTTAGAAACGCATTTCGATAAGGCTTCTACTGGCCGACCGCAGTAGCCGACGCTAAACAGATTCTATGTACCTGTGAAGGGTGTCAATACTATGCTTGGCAGACCCACCTATCGCCCCAAGCACTCCAAATGATCCCCATCACGTGGCCGTTTGCGGTCTAGGGGCTTGATCTGGTCGGACCTCTCAATAGGGCGCTCGGTGAATATACGCACTTGCTAGTCACCATATACAAGTTTACGAAGTGGATAGAGGGTCGACCGATCTCCGTGATCATGTCCGAGCAAGCCGTGCTGTTCTTCCTTGACATCATCCATCGTTTTGGGGTCCCGAACTCCATTATCACGGACAATGGCATGCAATTCACCAGGAAGAAGTTCCTCCGATTCTACGATGAATACCACATCCGCGTCGATTGGGCCGCCATGGTGCACCCTCGCATGAACGGGCAGGTCGAGCGCACGAATGACATGGTCCTACAATGCCTCAAACCTAGGATCTTCAACTAGTTGAACAAGTTTGGCAGATGATGGGCCGCGAAGCTTCCCACGGTGCTCTAGAGCCTGAGGACAACTCCTAGCTGGGCCACTGGCTACATGCCATTCTTCATGGTCTATGATTCCGAGGCTATCCTCCCAACTGACCTCGATTATGGAGCGCTGAGGGTTAGGACTTATGATGAATAGGGAGCCAAGGTGACCCTCGAGGATGCCATGGACCAGCTAGATGAAGCATACGATGTTGCCCTCCTCTGCTCGGCCAAGTACTAGCAAGCATTACACCGGTACCACTGCCGTTGAGTGCGGGGTTGGGCCTTCAACGTCGGGGACCTGGTACTCCGCCTCATCTAGAGCAACAAGAACCGCCACAAGCTCTCTTCGCCATGGGAGGGACAGTATGTCATCATGGAGGTGCTCTAACCAGGCACATATAAGCTCAGGACCATCGATGGTGAAGTCTTCGTCAACGCCTGGAACATCGAACAGCTACGTCGCTTTTACCCTTAAATCTACTCAAGCTTTCTCTTACCAGTTTTGCTATCGACTTCTCGATCTTTAGTGACACCCAACCCCAGCAATGATAAGGGGCTTAGGACCATCGATGGTGAACTCTCCATCAATGCTTGGAACATCACACAGCTACATCGCTTTTACCCTTAAATCTACGCATGCTTTCTCTTATCGGTTTCACTATCGACTCCTCGATCTTTAGTGATGTCCGACCCCAACAACGACAAGGGGTCAGGCCTCTAATAAGAGCATTTCTATTCGGTAGACATTCTCTATGCCTAACCCTTTCTCACGTTAAGATCTAGAAGCAAGGGTTGTGGAAACAAATGCTGAGTAAAACTGGTCAGACCGCAAGAAACCTACGCCCCAGCGACGACGATGTTGTTGCTTACCAGCGTGATCAGAGTTTGTTGCCTGCACCCTAAGCTTTTTAGCCTTAACTATGAAAAGAGTTGGAACGCATTGAAGATTATATCTATTCGGTAGACATTCTTTGTGCCCAACCCTTTCTCACGTTAAAAACATAAAGGCAAGGTTTGCGGAAACAAACGCTGAGTAAAACTGGTCGGACCGTAAGAAACCTATGCCCCAGCGGCTACGACATTCTTGCTCACCAGTGTGATCAAAGTTTTTTGCTCGCACCCCGAGCTTTAGACTCTGCCTTCCTAGGAAGGGTTTGGAGGGGCCCACTAGTGGAATCTCTTTCGAAGAGAGGCCATCGGATGGCTTGGGCCACTGCCAAGAGATGGGTAAGGAGTAGTAGGGTGCCCCATGCGAGTTATGTCAACTTCATCATGAATGATAAACTCGGATTCCACTTGGACATATCCAACAAGAGCTCCCTGAACCCGTCACTTGAGCCATCGAGGTAACTTTTCCAACCCTCACTTTACTTTTTCAGTGTATGAGCATTCATTCATCCATTCTCATACATCCAAGCATCGCATATGCAATTATTGCATCACAATGCTTCGCATCGTGTCATGAAGCGGTAGTCGTCTCATTCAACATGAGCGAGGACCAATTAGGGTTCGAAGCCCAGCCCGCGAACGCCTCGACGCTGCCTTGTGTCAAATAAAGCCAGGGGAGAAAACATAGATGAGCCCTAGCGGCCTTTGCCTGACCTGCTCAGAATCAGATAGGGTCATTTTGACCTTCTCATTCGATCCTAACCTCAAGCCATGCCCATAGAATCTCCATCGAGGTGAGTGAAAGGTCCTAATGGCTAGAAGGGGGGGGGGGTGAATAGCCTAATAAAAATTTCTACAACAACACTTAACAAAATGGTTAGACAATTATGAGGCGAAGCAAGTGTTGCACTAGCCTACTCAAAATGCAAGCCACCTACCACAATTCTAGTTTAGATAGTATCTATTCACACAATAGCTATGACACTACCCTATGTTAGTGTGCCCTCAAAGGCTAACTAAAGAGCCACACCAACCAAGCAAGCAAGCTCTCACAACTAGCTACACTAAAGAGCTTGACAACTAGTTTGCGGTAATGTAAAGAGAGTGATCAAGAAGGTTATACTGCCGTGTAGATGAAGGAACCAATCAATCACAAGGATGAATAACAATGAAGACCAATCACCTCGAAATCAATGATGAACACAATGATTTTTTTACCGAGGTTCACTTGTTTGTCGACAAGCTAGTCCTTGTTGTGGCAATTCACTCACTTGGAGGTTCATGCGCTAATTGGCTTCACATGCCAAACCCTAAATAGGGTGCCGCACAACCAACACAAGATGAGGATCACACAAGCCACGAGCAATCTACTAGAGTACCTTTTGGCTCTTCACTGGGGAAAGGTCAAGAACCCCTCACAATCACCATGATCGGAGCTAGAGACAATCACCAACCTCTACTCAACGATCCTCGCTGCTCCAAGCCGTCTAGGTGGTGGCAACCACCAAGAGTAACAAGCAAATCCCATAGTGAAACACGAACACCAAGTGCCTCTAGATGCAATTACTCAAGCAATGCACTTGGATTCTCTCCTAATCTCACAAAGATGATGAATCAATGATGGAGATGAGTGGGAGGGCTTTGGCTAAGCTCACAAGGTTGCTATGTCAATGTAAAATGGCCAAAGGTATGAGCTTCAACCGGCCATGGGGCTTAAATAGAAGCCCCCATGAAATAGAGCCGTTGTACCCCTTCACTGGGCACAACACGGGCTGACCGGATGCTCCGGTCATGTTGACCGGACACTGGACCTCAGCATCCGGTCGCCCTACGACAGCCACATGTTTTGATCTCAATGGTCACTTGAGTTGACCAGATGCTGAGCCACTAGCGTCCGATCATTTCTACTAAGGTTCTAGAAACACATTTTGCCCACCGGACGTGTCCGGTCATGCATGACCGGACCCTTCCAGCATCCGGTCAGAGACCCTAGCCTCTATGTGCTGCCCAACAATAGGACCGAACCCTGCCTCTAGCGTCTGATCGCTAAACGACCCAGCATCCGGTCGTTTGACCGACGCTAGCGTCTCCGCTGTTACAACTGACCGGATGCGCCGGTTCCTCTAGGACCAGTGTCCGGTCACCTTGTGACCAGTGAGACTAACTCCTTTTCACCTCTAACTTCTTCACCCTTGCTCAAATGTGCCAACCACCAAGTGTATCACCTTGTGCACTTGTGTTAGCATATTTTCACAAACATTTTCAAGGGTGTTAGCATTTCACTATATCCTAAATGCATATGCAAAGAGTTAGAGCATCTAGTGGCACTTTGATAACCGCATTTCGATACGAGTTTCACCCCTCTTAATAGTATGGCTATCAAACCTAAATGTGATCACACTCTCTAAGTGTCTTGATCACCAAAACAAAATAGCTCCTATCATTTGTACCTTTGCCTTGAGCTTTTTGTTTTTCTCTTTCTTCTTTCTAAGTCCAAGCACTTGATCATCATCATGGCATCATCATCATGCTATGATCTTTATTTGCTTCACCACTTGGAGTGTGCTACCTCTCTCATGATCACTTGATAAACTAGGTTAGCACTTAGGGTTTCATCAATTCACCAAAACCAAACTAGTGCTTTCAATCTCCCCCTTTTTGGTAATTGATGACAACCCTTTCACAAAGATATGAATTGAAATTCAATTGAATCCATGTTGCTTGTCCAAGCATATTTACCATGTGTAAAAGGATATGAACAAGTTTCATGAACCCTAAATGGTAGCAATTGCTCCCCCTACATATGTGCTAAAAGTTTGAATTGTAGCTTGCACATATGCTTAGATAGGAAATATAGGAGACAATATCTACCAAATGATGCTAAGGTACAAAAGATGGACCTTTGAAGCGTGATACAAATCGGAGTGCACCATTATACCATCCTTAGCATCATGCTTAGCTCTATACCACTTGGAAACATACTTTGAAAAGGTACCACTTGTAAAAACTTACTTGGAAAAGAAAGTTATCTAGTGATTTCATTTCATCATTCAATCTTACAACTAGCATACACCACACAAGCATGGATATTGAAATTTAAAACTTGTGCTATGCAAGCAAACATATGAAATGCACATACAAATGCACCATACAAGTTCATGAGCTTGCTCCCCCTACTTGTGTGCTTAACTTTTTAATTGATCCCTTTCCTTTGTCATATTTCTCTCTTTATGTCAAATTCTCCCCCTATCACTTGTATCTTTATTTCTCTCCACTTTGTGTTGTCTTTTCACTATCTTTGTGCACTATTTCTCCCCCTTTATCATCAATGACCACAAAGGTTTTTAAAATGTAGATAGGTAGAGATTATCAATGTCAATCAATGGGGTGATGATCATTTTCTCAAATTTGGTTCAAACTAGAATATTTGCCAAAGATATTTAACTCGGTTTGATCCAAGGACAAGCTTCTTCACACCTCTAAATAAGGGTTATCTTGTACCATGTTGAGTTAAACATTTAGAGCTCATTTTCTAGATTAAACACTAGGTTTACAAGCCCATAAACATGTCATATGCTACCACTAGATCAAGTCAAGCATAGAAGCAATAGTGATACCATATAAACATCAAATTCATTTGATTTTCGTGAATGAGCCTAATAAAATGGAACCACTTGAAAGGTCCTAATAAAATTGAAAATATGACTAGATGCACTAAACATGTCCTTAGCAAGGATGTATGTCATGTCAATCAACTTTTACCTTGAATTGCTTGAAGGAGAGGCATGTCATATAAGTGGGGGTGCATCAACACATATTTGAGAAATCCAATATGTTCAACTCATTCCTTAGCTTGCAAAACTTTTTCTCATCCAATGGCTTGGTGAATATATCGGCAAGTTGATCTTTGGTGCCTACACTCTCAATGCAAATGTCCCCTTTTTGTTGGTGATCTCTTATGAAATGGTGGCAGACATCAATGTGCTTTGTTCTTGCATGTTGAACCGGATTGTTGGTCAACTTGATTGCACTCTCATTGTCACATAGCAATGGTACTTTCTTGAACTTGATTCCAAAATCACTCAAAGTGGCCTTCATTCAAAGTATTTGTGCACAACAACTACCGGCGGATATGTATTCGGCCTCGGTGGTTGATAATGCAACACTATTTTGCTTCTTTGATGACCATGAAACAAGTGATCTTCCCAACAATTGACATGTGCCCGAGGTGCTCTTCCTTTCAACCATGTATCCCGCATAATCCGAGTTGGAGTAACCAACTAGCTTAAACTTTGCTTCTTTAGGATACCATAAACCAACATTTGGTGTATGCTTCAAATACCTCAATATCCTCTTTGTAGCCTTCAAATGACTTTCTCTTGGTGAGGCTTGAAATCTTGCACACATGCATACACTAAACATGACATCCGGCCTTGATGCGGTCACATAAAGTAGGCTTCCAATCATAGACCGATACAATTTTTGATCCACCATGTTTCCACTTGCATCACTATCCAAGTTGCTATTGGTTCCCATTGGTGTGCTAATAGCTTTACTATCAATTATTCCAAACTTCTTGATCATGTCCTTGATGTACTTGCCTTGACTTACAAAGGTACCATTCTTCAATTGCTTGATTTGAAGACCGAGGAAGTAACTCAACTCTTTAATCATGGACATCTCAAACTCATTAGCCATCATTTTTCCAAACTCATCATAAAAGTCTTGATTGGTTGATCCAAATATGATGTCATCAACATAGATTTGCAACACAAACAAATCTTTTCCAATCTTCTTGATGAAAAGAGTGGTGTCAACCTTGCCCATTGTGAACCCTTTAGAGAGTAGGAAGTCCCTCAATCTCTCATACCATGCTCTAGGTGCTTGTTTCAATCCATACAAAGCCTTCTTCAACTTGTATACATGGTTGGGCTTCTTGTCATCTTCAAAACTAGGAGGTTGCTCAACATATACTTCTTCATTGATGTAGCCATTTAGAAATACACTCTTAACATCCATTTGATAGAGCTTGATGTTGTGGGCACAAGCATAGGCTAGCAAGATTCTAATTGCTTCCAATCTAGCAACTAGGGCATATGTTTCTCCAAAGTCAAGACCTTCAACTTGTGTATAGCCTTGTGCTACTAATCTTGCTTTGTTCCTTACTACTATCCCATCTTGATCTTGCTTGTTTCTAAAGACCCATTTGGTTCCAATCACATTGTGTCCCTTTGGTCTTTCTACCAACTCCCATACTTGATTTCTTATGAAGTTATTCAATTCTTCATGCATAGCATTTACCCAATCAATATCCTTCAATGCTTCATCTATCTTCTTTGGTTCAATGGATGACACAAATGAGAAATCCTCACAAAATGAAGCTAATCTTGATCTTGTTTGTACACCTCTAGAAATATCACCAATGATAATGTCCAATGGATGATCTCTTGCAATATTGGTTGGTTGGAGGATTGGAACTTGATTGCTTGCACTTGCTTGATCATTGGGTTAAGATGATGTACTAGCCACTTGATCTTGTTCATTATCATGAGAGCTTGCTTGAGTTGTATCATCTTGCACATTTGAGTTAGATAGCGCTTGCACTTGATTATCTTCATCATCATTCACTTGCCTAGGCCTCAATTCACCAATATCCATGTTCTTCATGGCATTTGAAAGTTGAATGCCTCTAACATCTTCCAAGTTCTCATTCTCTACTTGTGATTCCTTGGTTTCATCAAATTCAACATCATGAACTTTCTCAAGAGTACCACTATCCAAATTCCAAACTCTATATGCTTTTCTTGTAGTGGAATAACCAAGTAGGAATCCTTCATCACATTTTTTTGTCAAACTTGCCCAATCTAGTGCCTTTCTTCAAGATATAACATTTGCAACCAAAGACCCAAAAATATGTAATGTTGGGCTTTCTACCATTCAAGAGCTCATATGGTGTCTTCTCTTTCAATCGGTGACAATAGAGACGGTTGCTACAATAGCAAGCCGTGTTGATGGCTTTGGCCCCAAAAGATTGATTCACATTGTACTTACTAAGCATAGACCTTGCCATATCAATGAGTGTTCTATTCTTCCTCTCAACAAGGCCATTTGATTGAGGTGTGTACTTAGCTGAGAATTGATGTCTAATTCCAAATTCATCACATAACTCATCAATTCTAGTGTTCTTGAACTCACTACCATTGTTACTTCTAACTCTCTTGATGATTGTTTCAAACTCATTGTGAATGCCCTTGACAAATGATTTGAATGTTTCAAACACATCACTTTTGTCCACTAGAAAAAATACCCATGTATATCTAGTATAATCATTCACTATCACAAAGTCATATTTGTTACCACCGATGCTAGTATATTGTGTTGGCCCAAACAAATCCATGTGCAATAATTCAAAAGCTTTACTAGTGCTCATCATGCTTTTCTTAGGATAGGTGTTTCCAACTTGTTTTCTGGCTTGACAAGAGCTACAAAGCTTATCCTTTTCAAACACAACATCTTTCAAGCCTCTAACCAAGTCATGCTTAACCAATCTATTCAATTGTTTTATTCCAACATGACCAAGCCTTCTATGCCACATAGCCAACCCAAGCTAGACTTAGTGAACAAGCATGTAGATAATCTAGCTTCACTAGCATTGAAATCAACCAAGTATAGATTCTCATATCTAAAGCCTTTGAAGATCAAGTTAGAGCCATCTACACTTATGATCTCTACATCATCTACCCCAAATATGCATTTGAATCTAAAATCACACAATTGAGCCACGGATAGCAAATTGAAGTTCAAGCTCTCTACTAGCAACACATTGGATATGCTCATGTCATTGGATATTGTAATCTTACCAAGCCCTTTGACCTTACCTTTACCATTATCACCAAATGTGATACTATCATAACCATCATTGCCATTGGTGTTGATTGAGTTGAACATTCTTGCATCACCGGTCATGTGTTGAGTGCACCCACTATCAAGAACCCAATGCCTTCCTCTGGCTTTGTAATTGACCTATAAAAGAAGATCAATTCTTTTTAGGTACCCAAACTTGCTTGGGTCCTTGAAGGTTAGTTACTAAGCTCTTTGGTACCCAAATGACTTTCTTCTTTGAGCCTTACAAACTTCTCTTTAAGGATGTATACCTTTGCACCCTTCATGGCTAGAGTGCCCTCAAATGATTCTTCCAACTTCTTCCAAGCCTCATGAGCCATCTCAATATTCTTGATTTGCTCAAATGTTCTTTCATCAATTGCATCATGAATAGCACTTAGAGCAATGTCATTGTTTTGGAGATGCACTTCTTCGGCGGCGGAGGGATTCTCCGGATCACCAATCTCAATTTTGGTTTCCACTACCTTCCACACCTTTCTATTGATTGACTTGATGTGTGTGGTCATCTTTGACTTCCAATAAGGATAATTTATGCCGTCAAATTGGGGTGGCTTCTTGGTGTTGTTGATTTGAGCCATTTTTACACCGAAGGTTGTTAAGCCTCAAATCATGGCGACCTTGGCTCTGATACCACTTGAAAGGTCCTAATGGCTAGAGGGGGGGGGGTGAATAGCCTAATAAAAATTTCTACAACAACACTTAATAAAACGGTTAGACAATTATGAGGCGAAGCAAGTGTTGCACTAGCCTACTCAAAATGCAAGCCACCTACCACAATTCTAGTTTAGATAGTATCTATTCACACAATAGCTATGACACTACCCTATGTTAGTGTGCCCTCAAAGGCTAACTAAAGAGCCACACCAACCAAGCAAGCAAGCTCTCACAACTAGCTATACTAAAGAGTTTGCCAACTAGTTTGCGGTAATGTAAAGAGAGTGATCAAGAAGGTTATATCGCCGTGTAGATGAAGGAACCAATCAATCACAAGGATGAATAACAATGAAGACCAATCACCTCGAAATCAATGATGAACACAATGATTTTTTACCGAGGTTCACTTGCTTGCCGGCAAACTAGTCCTCGTTGTGGCGATTCACTCACTTGGAGGTTCACGCGCTAATTGGCTTCACACGCCAAACCCTGAATAGGGTGCCACACAACCAACACAAGATGAGGATCACACAAGCCATGAGCAATCTACTAGAGTACCTTTTGGCTCTTCGCCGGGGAAAGGTCAAGAACCCCTCACAATCACCATGATCGGAGCCAGAGACAATCACCAACCTCTGCTCAACGATCCTCACTGCTCCAAGCCATCTAGGTGGTGGCAACCACCAAGAGTAACAAGCAAATCCCATAGTGAAACACGAACACCAAGTGCCTCTAGATGCAATCACTCAAGCAATGCACTTGGATTCTCTCCCAATCTCACAAAGATGATGAATCAATGATGGAGATGAGTGGGAGGGCTTTGGCTAAGCTCATAAGGTTGCTATGTTAATGTAAAATGGCCAAAGGTATGAGCTTCAACCGGCCATGGGGCTTAAATAGAAGCCCCCACGAAATAGAGCCATTGTACCCCTTCACTGGGCACAACACGGGCTGACTAGACGCTCCGATCATGTTGACCGGACGTTGGACCTCAGCATCCGATCGCCCTACGACAGCCACATGTTTTGATCTCAATGGTCACTTGAGTTGACCGGATGCTGAGCCACCAGCGTTTGGTCGTTTCTACTAAGGTTCTAGAAACACATTTTGCCCACCGGACGTGTCCGGTCATGCACGACTGGACCCTTCCAATGTCCGGTCAGAGACCCTAGCCTCTCAGCAGACACAGGAGGCGCAGAGCTCAATAGACACAGGAGGCACAGCCGACACAATAGTCTCAAGAGGGTGAGCAGATCCAGCAGGTTGAGGAGATAGAGTCAGCACCGCAGCGACAGTTACGCTGCTCTGGTCGTACTTGTGTCTAGTTTCACCGAGGCCAGTCACTTAGCACAGGGGTTCTCGTCCACCGCCTCGACCATAGGGTCCGCCTTCAGTGATCCATCTTGACCTAAGGGCCGCCATGGCCAAGCAGGTGTAGCAGTTGAGGTTTGTTGACTTTGAGGTATGGTTTCCACCTAGGAGGGATGAGAGAGCATTAGAGGGATTCTATACACCCCTATAGGAGGACCTCTACAATGCCTATCTAAATAGTGGAGCAGTCTTCAGACCATAGAGAGTGTGCAACATAGAGTCTATTGTTGTAGCAGCTGGAGAGCACATTTGTCCCTACCTTGCATATCTACTAGGGCTAACAGATCTGATTGGATGGACCGGATTATATGTTCCATCTTGGGTTCACCAGTTCTATGCATCTCTCTAGATTGACCCCCCACCATAGGTTTATTCACTTGGCATTTGGTGGCAGAGACTATCGGTTGATGAGCACCAGGGTCAAGGAGATTCTCAGGCTTCAGGAGCAGCTAGTCAGACTCCATGAGGTGTGCTATGGACAGACTGCACCCCTAGACGTCCTCATGGTGGCATGGTACCCCCTACAGACTTGGTACATCACTACTTCACAGAGCCTTTTGACGAGGGTTCGAGGAGGAACCCCAGTGATCTCACGCCCACTGCTCGCATGCTTGAGGCTGTTATGAGGAGGACTTTACTCCCATGGATGGCATACAGAGAGGGATTGACTCGTATTCAACTATGGCTTCTCAACTCTCTGATGCAGCAGACAGTCTTTGACATTTGGGATCTTCTTTTATCAGAGATGGAGGACACTATAGCTGAGGGCTTTAGAGATCATAGATAGCTACCCTATGCTCACTAGGTCACTTTCCTTATCCATAGAGCTATTTCTATTAAGTCGCCTAAGATGATTACTGAGTACAGTGGTGCCACGATAGAGTTCCCTGCTTATGACCTGTCTCAAATGATCCGACATAGTACACCATAGGCACCGAGTCAGCTGCGACATCATCTAGAGGTGCCAGAGACTGCAGCCCAGTAGGATGACATCATCAGGGGTATTGCAGCTAAGAGGAGGAGGAGCTTGCTCAGCAGGAGGGGTTGGTCACTAGCGAGCCCAGTGATAGTTCTGATGATGGTTACCAGCCTATTCCATAGATGCCTCCACAACGACATGATGCTGAGGCCGGTAGCTGTAGTTCAATGCCACCTACCCCGTAGACTGACCCTGCTCTTCTTGCTATACTTGAGCGGATGAGGTAGGACGAGGCCAGACAGGCTCAGGAGACAACTGCTTCACTTGCTCAGTTCTAGACTTGGTAGGACGAGTTCCAGTGCTAGCAGCTGGTTATTCAGCAGCAAACACAGGCACTACAGCAGCAGCAGTAGGCTATGCATCAACAATAGATACTCATGCAGTAGCAGCTTCTTAGGTTCATGCAGCATGTCGTGCAGGCGATTGGGGCCCCATCGCCACAGACTACGCCCCAGCTTGGTCAGCCTACTACCACTTCGATGACTCTAGCGTTACAGCCCAGTGGGCTTCAGAGTCAGGGATAGCCACCAGCACAGTTTGCTTCTCTGACAAAGCAGGTGTCCTAGTGGTTCGCTTTGCCAGTGGTAGCCCCATAGTTCACACCACTCTAGACGGGCTTCACACCGGCACAGACATCGTCGTTTCTTAAGCCAGACACTTTAGTCTCTAGGAGTCTTGGAGCCTCCTTCAGTGAGTTGACAGGGCAGCCCACTCCTCCATACCTGCATGTTCCAGGTCCTTCTATGGCTGCACCTATCACAGCAATGACAGAGATGCTCCCCTCCTCAGTGGCATCATTAGAGCTAGCTGCTTCAGTTTTACCAGCTCAGTCTACAGCAGCACCAGTTCCTGATCCAACCCAGATTGCTTTAGCATCACTTCCAACTTTAGAGGGTTAGACAGCCCAGAGCTCTAGATCAGACGATGATGGCACCCAGTTCCACCTTGCTCCTCGTACCTCAGCGCCCGACTCATCCGCTGCAGCCCCACCGACCGACCTATAGGTTTTGGTGTTTGACGCCAAAGAGGGAGAGGGTTCGAGTATGTTAGGCTTAGGGGGAGCTTAGTTATTATATTAGCTTATCTATTTACATTTGGAGTTTTTTGTGTGAGATACATTATGCATTCATGTTTACTATATTTATATGACAGTGATATCTACATGATCATGATATATGACATGTGTGCTCTCTACTTTGAATTCTTTGTATGCCATATCTCTTGTGTTTTGCTCATTTGCCTTTGCTTCCGTATTTTACTCCGATGCAAATGAGCTTTATTACTTGTACTCATGCTTATTTCATATCTTTTGAGTACATCATGTTGGCTTGGGTCATATAAGCTTGTCTAACACCTTTGTTCTTATTGCCTAAAGCTTATATGAACCAAGCATGTTAAAAACCTCATCTCTTTTACATACTCGAGGTAGTATTGTCATCAATCACCAAAAAGGGGGAGATTGAAAGCATCTAGGCCCCTAGTTGGGTTTTGGTGATTAATGACAATACGTGATTACTGTGACTAATGTGTGTTTTGTAGAAACAATTGAGTTAGGTCATAGTAATGGAGATCGATTGGGCAATCATGGTTGTCATGCCCCTACGATGGAAATTGTTTTGGTTTTCAAAGGATGGATGACAAGGTTAAGGATGGACTAGTTCTAAGTGTCAATTGGAGTTGGAGAGACACTTAGAGTAGTATAGGACTCTATTTTTCCTTTGGCCATACTATTAAGGGGGGTATGAATGGGTAGCTTGACCTAGGTGAGACTAGTGAGTTAGGTGTGGTGCACACTTGTTAAAACTAGCACTAGGTAGCTCCATAACAGCCCTTTGTTCCAATGGAGCAAACTTCATTCACATATGTTCGAGAGTTGGAAGTGAATGGAGGGTCAAATACTGACCGAACGCTGGCTCCGGTGTGACAGGACGCTGGCTTAGAGTCCAGTCAGTTTATTTGACCAAGGTGAAAGCATCTGGAAGTGACCGGACACGGTGATGTCATGGTACCGGATGCTGAGGGCCAGTATCCGGTCGACTCCAGTAAGGTTCCAGAGAGGGAAAATCATGACCTAATGTGTCCGGTCACACTGTAAACACTGGAGTTCGGAAGAACTGACCAGAGCATCCGATCAACATGATCAGAGCGTTCGGTCATCCCGCAGAGGCATATAACTGTTCATTTTTCAACCAAGGTTTAAATACTTCCTCCATTCGTTTGAGGGAGCACTTTTGCTCATTCCAACAGCTGAGAAACACCTTTGAGAGTGCCAAGAAGAGCAAGGTCCTAGTGAGGTGATTGAGATTTGAGAATCCCAAAGAGAGCCCTTATTAGTAAAAGTAAGAGTAGCAAAGTGTGCATCCATCCTTCTCATTAGACTTGTCGTGGTCAAGTGAGAGTTCATGCTTTTTACTCTTGGTGATTACCATCACCTAGATGGCTTGGTGGTGATTGGGAGCTTGGTGATCATCCGGCAGAGCTTGTGGATGACCCAACTCAAGTTGTGAGTGGTTGTGGGTGATTCACCATGACGGAGTGTCAAAGAATCAACCCGTAGAGAGCACTTGATCATTGCGCGGATCAAGGGGAGCTACACCCTTGCGCGGGTGCTCCAACAAGGACTAGTGGGGAGTAGCTCCCGCGCAAGGGGAGCTACACCCTTGCGTGCGTAGTGGGGAGCTACACCCGTAGAGAGCACTCTCCAATATCTTGGCAAAACATCACCGCGTTCCTCCCTCTCTATTTACTTTGAGCAATTCAATTCATGTCTTTACATTCTTAGAATTGCCATGCTAGAGTAGGATTGGAACTTAGGTTGTAAGTCTTTTGTGCGGTAGAACAATTAAAAACACTTTCTAGGCACAAGAGGTTAATTGGGCTAACCATAGGATTTAATTATTGCAAAGAAATTTAGAATTAGCCCAATTTACCCCCCTCTTGGGCATCTTGATCCTTTCACATGTCAAAAGGGTTACCATGGATTCCAAGGAGTAAGACAACAAGGAAAACTAGAGACTTACCGTCCACGTCTACCAGAAGCCTACGCACCTCATCGTGTTGCCGGGTCACCTCGGCCTCTAGGCGCTGGACCTCTTCTTGGCGCTGACCGACCTCCATGGTGAGCCCAGCAGACATGCCCTTGGCTGCAACCTTTAGGTCCCTCTCCCTCTAAATCTCACCCTCGAGGTGGTCGATCCGCTGCTGAGCGTCGGCACGCTCCTGGCGAGACAGCTCGGCCTTTGTGTGGAGCTCCTCTATGGCCTGAAGCAAATTGTCCCGCTCCTTCCGTAGCTGTTCGGCCTCCATAGCGTCTGTGCATGCCCTCTTGATCAGGGCCACAAACTTCCCCTCGGCCTTGCGGGCATCATCATGAGCATCCTTCTCCCTAACTCGGAGGTCGGCCACCTCCCGGGCAGCACGGGCAAGCTCAGCCACCTCCTGATTGGTGGTAGCAAGCTGTACGGCCAGCCCCTCACTCCGCCATGTCTCCTTAGCAAGGAACTAGGACTTCTCCCGGCTGTGGGCCATAAGGATCTATGAAGAAGACAAGACTTAGAGGCACGGAAAGATAACATGAGGGTCAAAAGCACGTTCATATTATACCTGGCCAACCGAAGCGACAATATCATGGATTGAGCTCAGCATGGTGGCCAGGGCATGAACCGCGTCTCCAACCTCCATGTGGATGCTGCCCCATTCCCTCTCCTCTACCACTTCATTGAGGGTAGCCACCCAGACCAGAGACTAGGACATCCCCACGCTGACCTCAAGCGGTGCCGACCTCTCTAGCAATGGCAACTCCTCCAAAGTGGCTGCTCTAGCGATAGAGGGGGTAGGAGACATAGACACGGAGGCCTGCCCTATCACCACATCCACAAAGGATGCCTTGGGTGTGCCCCCTTCCATCCACCCCATCGCAGACATGACCACCTGCATGGATGATGGCTCCAGCCGTGCTGCCTCAGCCGGCGACATCGAGGACACGACTGGCCATGACGCACCCGCCATGGGCACCCTAGATGTGCCCTCCTCCGCTTGCTCTCCCATGGATGTAGCCATCGGCTATGCCTCCTCGGTCGATGTTGTGGCCGCCTCTACACCACTCATGCCCTCCACCGGCGTGGCACCAGTCGGCTCCGGGCGCATTTGTCGGAGTAGGATCTTTTTTAGTGAGAGCCGTAGGAGAGTCCCATGTCCTCTGACGCTGTAAGGGACATGGTGGTCAGTTCACAACAAAAGTTTGTTAGGATAGAAGGATGACAAAAAAACTCCTGACTCACCTTGATGCCATCATACAAGGACACTTTGGGGCCGGCTTGCCCAACCCCGGTAGCTCCTCATCGACATGTTGCCGCTTTGAGCCCTCCCATCGACTCCGAAGGCACCGCTGAGGGCTCAGACAGAGCGGGGCGACCTGTTTCCATAGGCTTCGGGGCTACCATCGAAGGCCTGAATGAGGCGAGGTGGCCTGACTCCGCTAGTTTTGAGGCTACTGTCGAAGGTCCAGACGGGGCGGTGTAGCTTGATTCTACTGGCTCCGAGGGCGCGTCCTCCCCCTCCTGCCTTGAGACATGCCATAGGAAGGCCCCTACCTATGATGAAGGCGGGTCCTCATCCTCGATGGCCAGATCATCCCACAGGATGGGTGACATGGAGCCATCCTCCTCCTCCTCCTCCTCCTCCTCCTCCTCTTCCTCCTCGTCTTCTAACGAGCCTTGACACCGCTTCCCTCACTGTAGCTTCGCTCGCTGCTTCGACTGCCATTTCTTCTCCTCATCATCCTTCTTCTTCATCCTTTGTTCATCTATGGCATGGTTCACCGCTGTCATGGTTGCATGCTCTAGCAGTGGCACGACAGAGTCCCAAAAGGCTAACCCCGCCTATAGCTCGATGAAGCCCACCACCGGACACATCATAGGATGCCCTAGTATCAGGAACATGACGTTAGCCTCCCCTGTGGCCTCCTTGACGCGCTGCGTGACCTCGCTATCCTAGAGCAGCCCCTAGGCGAGCGTCATCCCAATGAGTAGCGCATCGGGTGTCATCCCATACAGCGGGAGAACGAGCGCAATCAGGGGCGCCACCCTTCTCGCATGATACCCCCGATGACGCTGTCCCCACGGAGGCTGTGGGTCTTCAGGAACACAATAGCCTCGAGGAGGTCATGCATCCTATACTTCTCCTTGATGGGTGCCCCTCATGGCCATGACAGTGGTACCTCTTCGATTAGACGCCCAGAGAAGACCAGCAAGGGATGGGCAAGGTCGTTCTTCAGGTAGAAACAATGCGAGTGCCACCCCTTGTTGGATTTGGAGAGCTGGCAGGGAATCTACTCGACCACCCGCTGCCCTAGAGGTGGATGCTTGTGCATCCCATCGGCACTGGGGTCTCCCGGCCTCTCTCCTTCTTCTTGATCAAGGAGATGGTGAAGAAATATCTCCAGAGCTCAAAGTGGGGCTAGATCCCCAGGTACACCTCGCACATCATGATGAAGGCCATGACGTGCTAGATCCCATTAGGGTTCAAGTGCTGCAGTTCGATCTGATAGTGGTGCAGTAGACCCCGAAAGAATGGGTGGGGAGGAACCATGAGTCTACGCTCATGGAAAAGCACGAAGGAGACGACGTAGCCATCAGGCAGCACCGGCGCATCCTCACGGCCGGGCATAAGCCACTCTGCCGCATCGGTCCTCCTATGGAGAAGACTGTGCTTGATGAGGCCCTCCATGGGCACATGGGTAACATCGGAGTGGTACTACGAATCCATGGAGGAGGGAGGCAGCTACAGAGAAGCAAAGGTGGCAGCGGAGAAGCAGAGGCTACAGATCTAGGGCTCCTACGATGGATTAGCAGCCACGACAAATCTGAATGGTGGTGGTGGAGAAACGGAGAAGGTAAGGCTATGTTTTTGGTGTGCACGAAGGCAAAGGGGGAAGCCGCTATTTATAGGGACTGTCCACCTAGATTTGCACGCCCGCTACGCTGCATCACGTCACCTCCATCCAAAGATCGCATGCATGCTATCTCTGACCACGCCCTCAAAGGATACGCCAGATGATAGTTAGCCCATTGAATGGGCCAAGAACCGTTGCAGATAAGAAGGGATCTAGAGCTAAAAATGCTCCTACGGACAATTTAGCACCAGGAGTTCAAAAGGCTAGCCCACCAACAGGTTCACAGCCGCTCGAGGCACCCTTAGAGCGAGGGATGGAAAGGGATGGGTGCACTAGCAGCCAGTACCTAGGAGCATGAGTGCTGTGGGCATCCCGGCCCACGTTCGAGTCTTGGTCGATTCCCAGTCCATGGTTTTTCCTCAAAGAAAGGCAATGAGCCCCTGGGATCGACCGAATGGATCCAAGAACTATATGGACTGACCGCCAAGAGTTTGGAGTCGGTCACCAGCTGACCCATGCTAGACCCCCGTGAACGAGAGGCCGAGGCCCCACTCGGACTAGCCCGTTAACAGCTCACCGAGCACCATGTTTCATCCATCAAGGAAAAACACAGCACGGCTCAACCCCTCCGTTTTATCAAAAAAACGCTTGAGGGACGTCGATCACAAAGATGAGCTAACCCTCAATCGGACCCCTGCTATGCGTAGGGGCTCAAGGAAAGTTGGACTCGCAAGGAGACCTAATGTGCGGTAATAGTATGATGGTGGACTGATCGGATCCTAGAGGACCGAAATCAAGAAAAATCTTTCCCACCTCCCGAATCCTACGGTTACATGCCCCCAAGGAGACCGATCACGACAAAAGGGAACTGCCACCCTACCAGGACACACCGCGGGCTACAAAAAGAAAGCCAAGGCCCTTAGAGTCCTCCCATCTGGAGAAGCCTCCAAAGGAGTATTCTACTCCTCCGTAGGCTCGGGGGCTAGTGTCGGGTATCGATAGTAGGGATAGCCAAAGCAAGGAGGTTAGCGGCCACGCTTACTCCCCCGGATGGCCCAAGATGTATTAAAAGATCTCGCCTGACCCCAAGGCCGCAGACTCTGTCTCGCCCGACCCCTTGGGTACAGGTCCTGTCTTGCCCGACCCCTTGGGTGCGGGTCCTGTCTTGCCTGACCCCTTGGGTGTGGGTCCCATCTCATCCGACCCCCAAGGTCACAGGCTCTGTCTCGCCTGACCCCCAAGGTCACGAGCTTCATCTCGTCTGACCCCTTGGGTACAGGCTCCGTGTCGCCCCATCCCTTAGGTACAGCTCCGCCTCGCCCAACCCCTTGGGTGCGGGCTCCGTCTCGTCCGACCCCAAGGATGCGGGCTCCGTCTCGCTTGACCTTGAGGCCGCGGGGGTCTTGCCCAAGGCCATGGGCTCCGTCTCGTCTAACGGGAACCCATACCGCCGCTAACCACTCTAGGTCCAAGCGTATGGGCCTAGGTCAAAACTCTAACACCAGGCAAGAGACTGGCATGCCTCGATGTAACCCATGGCCATGATGGGCCATACCTAAGGATTCACATCAAGAACAGTGTCGGGCGTGGCGGTGCTATTCTGCCTAACCCTCGTACGAAGGATGACAGGCACATCAGTTCACCACGATGTCCGCCGAGATGGAATGGAACGCCATGACCTGCGGATGATGCCTGTGCATGGCGCCAGTTACGAACAAGGCCACGACATGGAGCGGTCCTTGTTGACATCTACACGATCGGCGGGACCCGCATGAAGGAGAAGAAGGACCCGACGATCCTAGAAGCCTTCTTCTCTCTCGTTCTTCTCCTTTTCCTCCACTATAACCCACGCTTTCCCTTCGCCTATAAAAGGGAAAGCAGGGCGCCCCTACCTGGGGATCCGATCAGGAGATAGAAAACACAAGAGCACGACACAAGCACATGGCTGAGCGGCAAGCGAGCTCTCAGCACCCGTTCACTCCTTCCACCAGAGACTTGGGATCCTTTCCCTCTCTCGCCTGTTTGTAACACCTACTGCAAACCAAGTGCCGGTAACATGAGCAGCAGCGAACTGGACGTACTGACGTTCCACCTGAACCAGTATAAACCCTTGTGTCCTCTGAGCACACCATCCGAGTCAGACGCGTAAATACAAATTTACTCGTCGGTGGTCCGAAAACACCGATGGCGGCGGTGCACGGGGTGGCGGTAGGGGGGTGGAGTAGGCAGTATCGTCGGTGGGCTTCGGAATGGGTTTGCTGGCGGGCTTTTGTTTTTTTATTTTTTAATTGATTTTCAGTGGCAGGCATAGGAACCGCTTGGGAAAAAAGCCATTAGCTGCGACCTTTAGACCATGGCAGGTGTGATGCCTGCCTCGGAAAATAAAAAAGGCCCTCCTGCAATAAGATTATTGTAGTAGTGAAACAAATTCTAAGGACCCAGAAATGCAAATTGGGACTTTGGGGACCTATTTGACACTTGAAGACATGTTCAAGGACCTAGAGTGAATTTTATTTTTTAATTGTTCTGTCTATATTTATATTTAGTTGCACCATTCGGGATATTCCCATTTCCAATTGTGGCGGTGTGGTTGTGACATGGAGGGTTTTGCACGAGCCTTAGAATCCCTGGAATGTCCGGGACAAATTGGGGAACTTGCAACCTGCAATGCCACAAGCCCACGACCATATGATGCTTGCTCCGGCATGAGAATTAGTTTTTAAAAAATATTTCTTGTAGCAGCTGAAATTTAATTTGGGGGGGGGGGTTCAGGACACTTCCAAAGCCACCCTATTAAGGTCCTATTTCTACAATCAGTTGTATCAGGGCACTTTCGAGAGCAATTCCCAAAAATATATTGGGGCCATCTTCAAAAAACCTAATTAGTATTGTAGGGTGTGAGTCCACCCAAAGAGACTTATGCTTTCATGCTAGCTTAAAAACAGTTCTCTAGAAAAGACTTTACTCATCCACTCCAAATATAAAAAGAACTCTACAAACCTCATGCAAAACTGATGCGTTGAGTAAAAACACGTAGTTTGCATGACTTTCCAAAGGAAAAATACATTGCACCGTTCCATATATAATGGTCACAAGAGCACCATTTGCCCACCACTATTAAACAACCACCGCTTCCCTTTCAAGGGAGGCTCAATGAGACACTCTGCTCTGAACACTCTACTCTTGTCACATATCTATAGAAAACAAAAGAATGATGTTGGAAACTACAACTCAACTTTGATAAACTTTGAAAATAATTTTTGCATAGATTGTATTTGTTGAATTTCCATAGAAATATCCCATAATTTGGCATAATCAAGAATGAACTTTTAACCTGTGCGCAAAACGAATAGATTATTCCTTTCAACATGTTGTTGTAAAATGTGTGCTTAAACAAATAAAATACTTATGGTTAACCTACATCCTATTTAGAATTGGGCAATCTTGTTCACCCAGTTATATTAGGTAGAATGAAGAGATTAATGGCATGAGGTACATCTCAAATAATGAAGTACTTGTTAGAGTTTGTGTAAGGTCGAGATGGTGGACTAGAGGGGGGTGAATAGTCTTTTCTAAAACTTAATCGCGTCGGCTAACTAAAACAAATGCAGAATTAAAACTATCGGTCTAGCCAAGACTACATCCCTCTATCTAAGTTCACAAGCACCTTATAGAGATCCTAAAAAGATAACAAAGGTGCCATGCTAGTTAGTGCTCACCTATCCAATTCTAGCTTGCAAGATCACACAAACCTATACAACTAGTCCTTCAATCAAACCGGAGAGCACCTACACAATCTAGTAAGCACACTACAAAATAACACCCCCTTTTGCAATGTATATATGCGTTGCTAAAATTTCATATATGCATGTGAGGCCTATACCAACCCATTATTATACGTTGCCAGAAGTGACGTTGCAAGGGTCTATTGCAACACTTACATATATATTGGTAACACTTATAAATAAACGTTGCAAACTTGCAACGGATATTAATGACTATTGCAAGGCTTACATGTGTATACTAACCGCAGGCGAATGGTTTGTATAATACATTGCTACGTATAGTGTGGATTGTTGCAATGCTTACATGCGTAACAAGGAATAATAAATCATATAATGAACATTAATATTGGAAATTATTATAATTTGGACCCAAATAAATAAATAATCCATTTGCAATATAATGAAAAATTGGAGATCATCTCACACATGAGAAATAAAAAACTCTCAGCCATATATTAAGAAGTAATTGTTGCGTTACAATGAACACCATCCGAAAAATTCAGGGCACATTTTTTTGTATACAACATTCATATGGGAATAAAATATACAAAACACAAATAAGCCATCTACAATGCCACCAACCATCTATTCATCACGTGTTCCTATTTCATCGATCCTGCGAGGAAAAAAGGTGCAAAATATAGTAACTATACAAACATTTTGGTACAATACCCTAAGAAAAACATCCCTACATATGAAATGTTATATATGAAATTCACAACATTATCAACAAAACTAGCTCCCATCGAAATAAAGGAACATGATTTCAATAAGGTCACACAAACTGTACTATAAAGTCATGACTAGTTCAATCATGTTCTAGTGTTTTTCGAAAAGCAATAGGGATTAATCTTCTAGTAATTTGATCAAACCTGCTCTTCTTTGAAGAATAAACATCATATCTGCAATGCCACAACCACCACTGCGCCTCTGCAACTGCAGATTCGGAAAAAATTTTATCAGCATATTTCCAAAGTGAGCCAGTCATGTCTGAAGTCATAGTAGGAATAATCATGTGAGGATTCAGATTCTAGGTTTACATGGCATCACACTTTCAGTTTAAAAATTTAATGAGTCCACCTTGCCATAGTTGCATGCCTGCTCTGTTGGTACACTCTTTTTAGATGATTCCAACTTAGTTGATTGTTTATCATACGAACTAACCACACTGTACTATTGTAGAAATACATCATGTGACCCTGCACCTTTATGATGTGCTTAACACCTTGGATGCAAATGAAAATAGGTAAATCTTTCAATGTACAGTCCACGCCAAAAATATAAGAAAATTAAAATCAGAATGGTTAATATACTAATCTTTCACTTGCAGAGTTGGATTACATCTCAACCTTAGCACAGTGGAGTCAAACTACAATTTACATACAGGTTTGCATAGTCAGTCCTGGGCTATATATGCGTTGCTAATAATAATGTGATATAGAGCTATCTGACCTCGTAAAAAAGGTGATATATGCCCAGTTCCATGTAATAATAATGTTGGGAGTTCATGAGATATATGCCCTAATTTGCACAAGTACATTATCTGAATCAGGATTCAGTAATCAAGCACTCACCTTTGACCCCTGTTTCTGCAGAGTTTCTGCCAGGCAGCCATATCAAAACCTGCTGCAATCTCCTTTGTGCAAGACCACAACAATTGCTGCACACATGGTTCGCAAAAAATAAACAATCACTAAACATCCACTCTACGATCTGGTCCTGTGAACAAATTCGAACAGTGCGTTAAGGAATATATGAACAAAATTAAAAAGATATTGTGAACACACTCGAACAGATGCCTTAAGGAATATATGAATGAAATTAAAAGGTCAAGCCAACAGAAATGACACATAATGATTTATAGGGAGTGTGAAAACTTACCAATATATATACACTGTCTGGACAGTTCTTGCGTGGGAAATCAAATTTCCATCAGATCCTTACAGCTCCATGATAATCCTAAAATAAAAGAAAATTAACTAAATCAGGATCTAATCCTCGCCACGATAAAACTACACAACTACAGTGTTGGTTTAGGTCGTCAACAACTACTGAACTCGAGTAAAAATAAAGAGTACTAACACACACAAAAAGACAAATGCTAGAACATTTTCAACAACTCACAATCGGAGGTTAGAGCACTGAAGTCTAGAAAAAATAAGAAGGATTCATTTTCACTACATATAAGAGCATTGATCTTTTTAGCATGTATAAATAATAAATCTGTTGCATGGGCCAACTTGTACAGATATACCTGTACCCAAACAGCTCTTCATCAAGAACTAATGTTGTTTGGCATGTAAACTGGTTGCAAAAGTCTTCGATACACTGCCCGGCCACTATTTCCTACAAATTGCAAAACCCTATTTTGTTAAGAACAGTAGTTAGCTTCTGTGATAGGAGAGCATAGGGTACAGAGTGACTGAACTTAGAACACAGCGTAGATCTGTAGAAGAAGGGCCCTGAGTAGTTGAGGCTATCAGTATCCTCCGACGTCACCTGGGATTATGGGGAACCCATGTTGCTGTGATGCTGATATGCAAGATGTGGCAGCCGGTGAAGGGTTGTTCACAAGGTCCACGATGCCGCTGCTCTTGGTACGGTGCCGCCACCAGCGTCTCGCTGGCGCCGGCGCCGCCCCTAGGGTCTCACTGCCGCCGCCCCCAGGCACTCCTCCGGATCAGCGCTGGCAAGGTCTCGCCGCCGCCGTTGACCCTAGGCACTCCTCCGGATCAGCGCTGGCAGGGTCTCACCGTCGCCGCCGCCCTTGTCCCCAGGCACTCCGGATCAGCGCTGGGCAGCTGGCGATTCTGAAGGACCGGAAACGGCGACCAGAGGGGGGTGAATGGGAGCCTCAAATTTCTTTCGAAATCTTCGACCACTGTCCCAACATCAATCCCCAAAAAGCATACACGAAAGACTTGATGACCATGACCCTAGAGAAGGGTGGATGCTCCTTCAGAACACAGCGGGTCACCACAGAGCAAACGGAACACAGATCGAAGCCCAAACGAGCAAACTCCCAAAAGAAAAACAGCACTGCTCCTGCAAATATCGGACACGTCCGGTATTTTCGGACACGTCCGGTATGATCTCGGACACGTCCGGTATTTTCAGCAGCAAGCTGACCAAAAGAGAAAAATCCAAAACCCCGTCAAATGGTGTCCAAAAATCATGAAATTTTAACCATAGCTCTTTAGACACCAAGGGAAGGTCTCCACCAAATTTCAGCTCAAAACTCCAAAGTGAGAAATATCGGACACGTCCTAGATCATATCGGACGCGTCCGGTATGAGCGAGCAGTTTCTCGGAAAAAGATCAAATCAAGCCATAACTTGATCAAATCAACTCCAAATGACTTGAAACTTTGCACAAGGGTTCACAAGCGAGTAGAAAAGCAACCTCTAAAGGATCA
The DNA here is from genome assembly GCF_019320115.1 of Miscanthus floridulus. Lineage (NCBI taxonomy): Eukaryota > Viridiplantae > Streptophyta > Magnoliopsida > Poales > Poaceae > Miscanthus > Miscanthus floridulus. The sequence goes on from NC_089588.1 coordinate 86,349,935, forward strand.
TGGCCCGAGACAAACTCTAGCTCCATGAATCGAAGGAATTGAAGAATCCCCCAAAAAATTGCCCGGATCTGCGATCTCGTGAGAAATTAGTGGATTTCCTGCGGTGGAAAGCTTCTACTCATGTCATTGATCGATCCAAGGCAACAAGAACGAACCAAAACCATCCCAAAACGAAGAAACGAGAGGAGAAACAAGAAGGAAAAAAAGGAGCTCGTGAAGAACACCAAAATCACATCAAGAACACAACTAAATCATGAATCCCAGAGGGCATACGGTGGTTACAGCCACCGATTCCTTCAAAACCAAGTCACAATTTGAGTTGTGGACCTCTCTCATACATGGAAGCAAACTAGAGGTAGAAACCCTAAAGGAGAAAATGAAAACTGTAGGAGGTGAGGGAGATGGGGGCTCCCTCATCCTATTTAACAGGGCTATTACACATTCCCAGTTTTGCCCCTGGATACAAATGAGTTGAACCGCTAAGCCCAAGGGCGTTGTTGTCCAACCCGGTGTAATCTTGATCCGACGGCCACCGTGCCTTCTCATCGGTAGCTTCGCATCGATGCGAACTCCCTGATGCCGCCATGTGTCGTCCGTCCCTCCTCGGAACCTCCGCCCGGGTTTTGAGGCTCAAACCCGTAAACCGTCCATCCGATGGTTTTGAGGTCCAAACCATCAAACCGTCCGTGAGTAGCGTACTCCATACGCGTCCCCCGCCATTCGACGCGTGTCACCGCCGTCCTCAACCGGCCGGCCCGCCAAGTCCTCCTGAGCCTCGCTCGACTCATGCGTCCGCCATCTTGACCCGATCAACACTGTCACTCCATGTCTTCTTGCACTTGTCGATGTCCCAAGTGTCAGCCACCGTGGCTAGTCACCCGGCCTCTGGGTCCCTCGGTCCAAGCCTCACGTCCGTCCTTCACCGCTCCCGGTCTGTCGGCACAGCATGTCCTCCTTGACCTTCTCCTCGCCGTTGACCACCGCATCCGAGCTCTACACCTGCACAACACAAGCCAATAGACATGTCGCACACATAGCTTTCGCCATGGTAGGGTTAGTCACCACTCAACCTACTTCGTGGATCACATTGATAATCACTCATCACAAAACGAACATACAAGGGTACTTGTCAACCTTGTGTTTGCAATCTCCCCCTTGATGAGTGCATTGTCAACACCAATACACGAACAGCTTGAGCAAAAGAAAAAGAAGAAGAAGAGAAAAGAAAGAACTCACCCAAATGACCAAAAGCCAAAGAAAAGCCAAGAACCGGGTCATTTGAAAATGAGCAAAAACTTGGTCCCCAAAGACATGGGCAACGGCTCGACGCAACCAAGTAAAACAAAGCTAGCCCTCAAGAAGAGGCAACGAGCTCAACACCATAGCAAAGCTCGAAAAACCAAAAAACTGCTAGACCCTCCAGAAGAGGCAAAGGCTCAACACATCTAGCAAAACACCTCAAATGCAACTCCCCCTGAACAAGTGCAATCTCTCTCATATGAATGCATATCTCTCAACTTTAGGTGAATCTCTCTCAAATGAATGCATATCTCTTTACTTTAGGTGACATTGTGAGTGTGGAAACTTCTCCCCCTTGTTGACATATGCACTTATCAAGCTAGAGCCCAAGAATTGCAACTCCCCCTCAAAACAAGCTAGGAATGCAGAAATGCACGAATGCAGAAGCTTCAAGATTATAGCAAGTAGATTGAAAGAATGCTCTAGTGGATGCTGTCATGTATATATAGCAACACATACAAGTGCTAGCAAATGCTCAAGGTGACCAAATGAAGCGAAATATGGCATTTAAGCAAGTTTGATCAAGTTTGAGCAATTTTAAAAGAGGGTTCACCACCAAAGGAGCACATAGCAAAAATAGACAGGAGATCGACCTTGTGCTACACATGTATGCAAAGTGAACTACCCCAAACAAAGTTCACACATCATGTCATGAGACAAACTTGTGGTTTGATCAAATTTTAGACACCAATTGAAATTTATCGGAGTTATGCAGCGTATTACCAAAGTCTGTCAGACAAGTGTGTGCGGGAGGTTATCTGTGCCATCAAAACCTGACTTAGCGACCATGTCAAGCCTATGCCAAAGGCAATTAGAAGCTTAAGACAATGATCTCGGTATCCATTACAGAGCTTAAGTTCACCAATAAGTGCAATTTAGAGCTGTCTCGATACTCTGACATAGGATAGTACAGACCCATCACGATCTTTTCAAATCACTTAGTTTGATTTTCAAGTTTTAGCACAAATTCAAGTTTCTCAAGCAAGTGTGTAACTCAAGGTATGAGCCATAGCAACTAAGCATATATATGAAGCAAGAAAAAGATCTTGACACATTCTACACATGCTAGTGCCACAAGTAGTGGTGAACATATTTCATGTTTCAACAAGTTTTAATCAAGTTCACAGTTTGGAAAACAAGCTTAGCTCATAACATGTATCAATTGATCAAAAGGAGCCTAAGCCAAAAGCACATCATTGTATATCCATAACATCCCCAACAAGAGCATAGTGTCAATCTAGCTACTATAAGGATGAAGCTTAGGATGCAATATGATACATGATGATATGATATGCAAGAATGATATAAAAACAAAAACAAAGGCTAAACTACAAAGAAAAGCAAAACTAGAATGCAACAACCAAAATTCCCCTCCTCTAAAAAGGGAAACAAACTCCAAGCTCCCCTCGCAAGCGAGCAAACTGGGCTTGGTCAAGTGGTTTGGTGAAGATATCTATGAGCTGGTTTTGGGTATCAATGTGGTGCAGATCGATATCACCTTTCTCATAGTGGTCATGCAAGAAGTGAAAGCGAACTTCTATGTGCTTTGTCTTTGAGTGAAGGACTGGGTTTTTGGCTACACTTATGGCACTGGTGCTGTCACAAAACAAAGGCACTTGCCTAAACTCTAACCCAAAGTCTCTCAGAGTAGCTATCATCCAAAGCAACTGGGAACAACAAGCAGCAGCAGCAACATACTCAACTTCTGTGGTGGATTGGGCGACGCTACACTGCTTGCCAGAAGACAAGACACAAGAGAAGATCCAAGAAACTGACAAGTCCCCGAAGTGGACTTCCTCTCAACACGACAACCAGCATAATCCGCATCAGAATACCCGCAAAGAGAAAGAGAGGAGGCTGAAAACCAACGACCAAACTCGAGTGTGAAATGAAGGTACCTGAGGATCCGCTTGATGGCTTGACGATGAGACGTGCGCGGCGAAGACTGAAAGCGCACGCACAAGCAGACTACGAACTGGATGTCTGGTCTCGTCGCCATTAGATACAGTAGGGACCCGATCATGCTTCGGTATTCCTTCTGGTCCACGCCTTCTCCCTCCTTGTCCTCATCTAGGGCCGTCGTGGTTGACATAGGCGTCGAAAGAGGCTTGGCCTCACCCATATCAAATTTCTTGAGCACATCCTTGGTATACTTGCCTTGGTGCATGAACGTCCCCTCATGAGTTTGCTTGATTTGTAGCCTGAGGAAGAAAGTCAATTCGCCCATCATGCTCATCTCAAATTCCCTGCTCATAGTATCTGAAAACTTGGCAACAAGAGCTTGAGAAGAGCCACCAAAGATTATATCATCCACGTATATCTGAACCAAAAGGATGTCTATGCCTTGCTTGAGGAGGAACAAAGTCTTATCTACGGAACCCATCCTAAAACCCTTATCAAGCAAGAAAGCTTTCAAACGCTCATACCAAGCTCTCGGGGCTTGTTTCAAACCATACAAGGCTTTGTGGAGTTTAAAAACATGGTTGGGGTACTTTGGATTTTCAAAGCTAGGGGGTTGCCTCACATAAACCTCTTCCTCTATGTACCCATTCAAGAAGGCACTCTTTACATCCATCTGATACAGCTTGAACCCTTTCGAAGCTGCAAATGCTAAAAGAATCCTAATGGCTTCTAGACAGGCAACAGGAGCAAAGGTTTCTTTATAGTCTATTCCCTCTTTTTGGCAAAAACCCTGAGCCACTAATCTCGCCTTGTTTCTCACCACCACCCCATCCTCACTCTGCTTGTTCTTGTAAACCCACTTTGTACCTATGGGGTGGCACTCTGGTGGAGGTGGAACTAAAACCCAGACTTGGTTCCGCTCAAAGTTCTCTAACTCCTCGTGCATAGCATTAACCCAATCGGCATTAGATAGTGCGTGTCCAATATCTCAAGGCTCAAAAGAAGCTACGAAAGCAGAATGAGCGAAATGGGAAATATGATAAGACTTGGAACGCGTTACCCTTTCATCGATGTCGCCGATCATGGTCTGAGGAGGATGGCGTCGCTGGATATGTCGAGGTGCACCCAAAGACGAAGTCGCCTCCCCCTCATCCATAGCTGGGGCCTCCTCAGTCGATTGAGGAAGCGGCTCGCACAGACCCCATGAAGTAGAGGTGGAGGGCTCGGTGCCGTGAGCCGAAGTGGTCGAAGCTGGCTCGATCAGGGCAGCCGGTTGAGATGGCTTGGGATCATCCCAATCGACGTCATCGTCATCCTCAACAAAAATGCTATCACCCATCTCTTCATCACCTGCACGTTCAAAGACAGAAATAGAAGAGGGCATGGTTTCGTCGAAGGTGACTTCACAAGTCTCCACGACATGGTTAGTCTCAAGATTAAGCACACGGTACGCATGTGAATGAGAAGCATAACCGAGAAATATACCGTCTGAAGATCTAGATTCAAACTTGTCAAGATTACCTTGCTTAAGAATGAAGCACCTGCAACTGAAGACTCGAAAATGACTCACCTTGGGTGGACGCCCAAACCGCAACTCGTAGGATGTCTTCTTTAAGAAAGCACGAAGAAAAATGCGGTTTGAAACATGGCAGGCGGTGTTGATGGCTTCGGCCCAATAACGCCTAGGAGTCCTATGCTCATCGAGCATCATCCTAGCCATTTCAACCAAAGTTCGATTTTTGCGCTCAACAACACCATTCTGCTGAGGGACATAGGGCGAAGAAAACTGATGTTCAAGACCCAAGGAAGCATAGAAGGTGTCAAACTAAGAGTTTTTGAACTCAGTGCCATTGTCACTACGGATAGCTCGTATGGCATTCTTTGGTAACTCAGTTTGCAACCTCAAGATTAGGTCATGAGCATGAGAAAATGCTTCATCCTTGCCCTCCATGAAAAACACCCAAGAATAGCGAGAAAAATCATCCACAATCACAAGAACGTACCACTTCCCTCCCTCTGACCGAACCCGAGCCGGACCAACAGTGTCCATATGGAGTAGCTCACCGGGTCTCGTGGTCATGACTTGAGTCACTGGAGGATGGGAAACAGCCACCATCTTTCCGTGGCGATAGGGATGGCATACCAGATCCTTCTCAAACTTAAGTTTGGGCAATCCTCGGATCATGTCAAGAGAACTCAACCTCACTAGGAGATCGAAGCTCAAGTGACCAAGTCTCCTATGCCACTACCACAAATTAGAAGAAGATCTAGCAACCAAATAGCGAGAAGAACCAAAAGACTGAGAGAAATCAGCTCTGAAAACTCGACCGAAAGGAACGATCTGACAAACTAGATGTCCCTGAGAATCGAGCACACAAGAAAGTCCAGTCTTAAAGCACACCTCAAACCCATCTTGAAGGAGTTGTGAAACAGAGAGCAAATTGAAATGCAGGCTTGAAACCAAAGCAATGTCCTTCAAGATAAAAGACTCATTGACCCGAATGGTCCCACGAGACAGCACCTTACCTTTGCTATTGTCCCCAAATGTGATGTACTCCTTGTATTGCATGGGGTCGAGGCTGGAGAACCATTTGGAACTTCTGGTCATGTGGCACGAACAGCCAGAATCAACAAGCCACGTGTTCTCCAGGCCTCCGCTCTACATCAATAGAAAGACAGGGGGTGAGCAAATGGCACAACACTGGGGTTAGTGAAATGAGGAGAATACCAGTGTTGAGTCATTTGCCCTGGAAAAGTGTTAGGAAAAACACCATACATGCCATGTCCCATTGGAGAGAAGCGATCACCATATGGGGGAAAACGTGGTTCGCTAGGAGTGTGGGACTGAAAGCCACCATCGCGAGGTCCAAAGTCATATAGATCATGACTTGGGCCACACCAGGCACGACCACCACGTGGTCTCGCCACCTGAGGCCTAGCACCTTGAGGCATTGCACCTCTAGGCCTAACAATGTGCCTTTGAATAGGCGGTACATGTACGCCATGGGGAGGACGGTACATGTTCCGGTTGTTCAACTCATACTCACGCTGCTCATCTCTCTTCCTCCTAAAGCAAAACTCAGCCAAATGACCATCTCTATGGCAATAGTCATAGTGGTACCTCACCTCTCTCTTGGATGGTGGTTGACTCACTCTCTTGTGGATGTGGTTCACTCTCTAAGGCTTTTTGGCTTTAGGAAGGGGTGCACTAGAGATGTTGGGTAGAGTATCGAGTGAGTTCCAAAAGTGGTTCGGTTTGGGAACCCAAACTTGCTTGGATGGTGGAGCTTTTGGTGGTTCTTCAAACACACCATCTTTGATCATAGGCTTGGTAGACTCTGGTGGAGGGATCTTGATCAATTTGGGAGTGTTGGTGGGTTTCTCACTTGGGTTCAAACCACTATGTTCACTAACCTTGCCATAGACATGCTAGCCCTTCCCACCTATAGCAAAGCCTACTCCCGATGAGTCAGTTCCCCACCTAAACTAGCTCACCATCATGCCCAACTGAGGCTCACTGCACGACACCCAGCTCAAGATGGACCGAAGTTGTGTGTTTTCTTCCTCGGTTCCCATCTTGTCGTGCCTGCAGGACTCAAGCTCCAACACCAAAGCTTCACATCGAACACATGTAGTGGTGGTGCTATCTGAGTTGGCCTTCTCAAACTCAGCAAGTTTGGCAACCTTCTCTGCCAACTCAGATTGCAAGCCTGAGCAGGACTTGCATGCACCGAGCAACCCAGAACGAGACTTCAGCTCATCACATTCATCAAGCAAAACAGCATACTTGGATTGCAAGTCAGAGAGGTTAGACATGTGTATAGCGCACTCATCGCACTCCTCCTCCTCTGACACCACTACACCACTCTTGGCAAGCTCCAACTCCTTCAAAGCAACCTCTAGCTGGTCCTTAAACTCTTTTCTCTCATAGGCAGCATGCTTAAGCAACTTATCTTGACTCATCAATGTATCATTCATAGTATCAAGCTCAAGCATAAGTGAGTCAAGTGTGGGAGGTACCTCATTTTCGTCGTCGTCAACGTCGACGTCCTTTTTGAGCTTTGCTCCACCGTCAACCGCCATAGTGCAAAACCCACCACGGTTTGCACCGGCAACAAAGCAGAGACCGTTGAGCTTGTCCTCGCGCTTCTTCTCGGACTCATCGTCGGTCGAGGGAGAAGAAGAGTGATCATCGTCGGAGTCGTCGTCGAGGTCGCTGAGGGAGGCGAGGAAGGTGTGTTCTTGAGCTTTGGCCTTCCTGCGGTATGCCTTCTTGATCGCCTCCTTGTTGAAGCCGCTCTTGGCCTTGTGCTTGCCGAAGGTGTAGTCGCGCTTATCCTTGCGCTTGCCGGAGTCGTACTTGTTGGTGAAGGGCTTCTTCTTGGGGCAGTGCGCAACAAAGTGGTCCGGATCTCCACATCCATAGCATCCCTCCTTCGGGCCACCACTGCGTCGGTGGTTCAAACGGTTGTTGTGAAACCGAGAGAACCGACTGATGATGAGTGCCAACTCATCATCCCCAAGAGACTCCAGCTGCTCCTCTGTGACTGACATCAAGCACAACAAAGAGAACGAAGCTTGTAAAGGGTTAGTCAATGAACTTGAACCACTACCTGAGACCAAAGCCATGGTTGGTGCAGAAGGATTCTTGAGCTTGGCTTGGGTTTGGTAGTCAATCTCTGTGGACTTGAGCTTGCTGAAAAGCTCGTCGACGGTGAGGGTGTCGTAGTTGGCCGACTCGATGATCGCCGACACCTTCACATCCCATACCTTTCAATCAAGGGCATAGAGAAGCTTGAGCGCCCTCTCATGATCACTATAAGGTAAGTTGGCCTTGTTCGCTTTCATTTTGTTGACGATAGTCTGAAAGCGGGAAAACATGGCATCGATGGACTCGCCATCAAGCTAAGAGAAGTTCTCGTACTCGTGCTTGTACGTCTCGTAGAGTCTGGTCTTGACCTATGCGGTCCCCTCATGATAGCTCTGAAGCCTCACCCAGATCTCTCGAGCTGTAGTACAATCGGAGACACGCTCGAACTCAGAAAGCGAAAGACTCGAGAAAAGCACACTGCGAGCTTTGCTATTTGCGTTGTGCCAATTCTTGTGATCCTGGGTGGTACGGGCCGCAACAGGGAGCACAACGTAAGTAGCACCCTCACAAATTTTCCAGACGAGCCAATCAATCCTCTAGAGATGCGCAGACATGCGGATCTTCCAATAAGGATAGTTGGACCCATCAAAGTGCGGTGGTTTGCCAGAACCACGCTCCATGTCGCCTTCGTGGATCATAGACCGATTAAGGTGGAATGATCCTTAACCGGCTCTGATACCAATTGAAGGACCGGAAACGGCGACCAGAGGGGGGGGGGTGAATGGGAGCCTCAAATTTCTTTCAAAATCTTCGACCACTATCCCAACATCAATCCCCAAAAAGCATACACAAAAGACTTGATGACCACGACCCTAGAGAAGGGTGGATGCTCCCTCAGAACACAGCTGGTCACCACAAAGCAAACGGAACACAGATCGAAGCCCAAACGAGCAAACTCCCAAAAGAAAAACAGCACTGCTCCTACAAATATCGGACACATCCGGTATTATATCGGACACGTCCGGTATTTTCGGACACATCCGGTATGATCTCGGACACGTCCGGTATTTTCAGCAGCAAGCTGACCAAAAGAGAAAAATCCAAAACCCCATCAAATGGTGTCCAAAAATCATGAAATTTTAACCATAGCTCTTTAGACACCAAGGGAAGGTCTCCACCAAATTTCAGCTCAAAACTCCAAAGTGAGAAATATCGGACACGTCCTAGATCATATCGGACGCGTCCGGTATGAGCGAGCAGTTTCTCGGGAAAAGATCAAATAAAGCCATAACTTGATCAAATCAACTCCAAATGACTTGAAACTTTGCACAAGGGTTCACAAGCGAGTAGAAAAGCAACCTCTAAAGGATCATGGCCCGAGACAAACTCTAGCTCCATGAATCGAAGGAATTGAAGAATCCCCCAAAAAATAGGTCAAGAACTAAAATTGCCCGGATCTGCGATCTCGTGAGGAATTAGTGGATTTCCTTCGGTGGAAAGCTTCTACTCATGTCATTGATCGATCCAAGGCAACAAGAACGAACCAAAACCATCCCAAAACAAAGAGACGAGAGGAGAAACAAGAAGGGACAAAAGGAGCTCATGAAGAACACCAAAATCACATCAAGAACACAACTAAATCATGAATCCCGGAGGGCATACGGTGGTTACGGCCACCGATTCCTTCAAAACCAAGTCACAATTTGAGTTGTGGACCTCTCTCATACATGGAAGCAAACTAGAGGAAGAAACCCTAAAGGAGAAAATGAAAACTGGAGGAGGTGAGGGAGATGGGGGCTCCCTCATCCTATTTAACAGGGCTATTACACATTCCCAGTTTTGCCCCTGGATACAAATGAGTTGAACCGCTAAGCCCAAGGGCGTTGTTGTCCAACCCGGTGTAATCTTGATCCGACAGCCACCTCGCCTTCTCATCGGTAGTTTCGCCTCAATGCGAACTCCCCGATGCCGCCACGTGTCGTCCATCCCTCCTCAGAACCTCCACCCGGGTTTTGAGGCCCAAACCCGTAAACCGTCCATCCGATGGGTTTGAGGTCCAAACCATCAAACCATCCGTGAGTAGCATACTCCATACGCGTCCCCCACCATCCGACGCGTGTCACCGCCGTCCTCGACCGGCCGGCCCACCAAGTCCTCCTGAGCCTCGCTCGACTCACGCGTCCACCGTCTTGACCCGGTCAACACCGTCACTCCATGTCTTCTTGCACTTGTCGATGTCCCAAGTGTCAGCCACCGTGGCTAGTCACCCGGCCTCTGGGTCCCTCGGTCCAAGCCTCACATCCATCCTTCACCGCTCCCGGTCTGTCGGCATGGCACATCCTCCTTGACCTTCACCTCGCCATTGACCACCGCATCCGAGCTCTACACCTGCACAACACAAGCCAATAGACATGTCGCACACATAGCTTTCACCATGGTAGGGTTAGTCACCACTCAACCTACTTCGTGGATCACATTGACAATCACTCATCACAAAACGAACACACAAGGGTACTTGTCAACCTTGTGTTCGTAGATTCTCCTCTGATGGCACCAGCGCCTAGCAATCTGGATCAAAGTACCGCCGCCTAGCAATCTAGATTAGAGATGTGATTTTTAAGGGAGGATGCGATGTGGAGGAGCTAACGAGATATGCGGTCGTGGGGTACGATTAGGTTTGACGGAAGTTGTGGTGGACTTATAAAAAAGTGGATGGGTGAGGAGATAAGTGCAACCAGCCCATCAGATATGGATATTTCATCTGTTGCTAGTTGTGTGCAGCGGAAGGGGTTGGCCAGTGGCAAAAGCATAAAACCACCTAAATTCACTAGCAATGTTCAATAACAAAGCTACACAAATCAAATTAGAGAGCGTAAAATAGTTAGCTATACAAACTAAGCAATGTAACTAACAAGGTTACTCAAACCCAATAAGTCACGCAAGAGCTACTTCTATGCTACACAAGCAAGAAGGTAACTAGTAAGCTACACAGGCTAACTAATTACAAGAACAACTACACAAACACAATGTATATAAATATAAATACAAACTTGTGTAAAGGGGATGCAAACCAACGGGAAGACAATGATGACATAGTGATTTTTATCCCGAGGTTCACTTGGCTGCCACCAAGCTAGTCCTCGTTGTGTCGACCGCTCACTTGGTTCGGCGGCTAATTGGCATCATCTGCCAAACCCACACGTTGGGCACTGCAAGAACCTACCCACAAGTGAGGGTAGCTCAATGACACGTTCAACTAGAGTTGCTCTTCACGGCTCCCGCGGGGTGAGCACAATACCCCTCACAAATCACTTCTCCGGAGCACCACATAATCTTCTCTGCGTGCTTTGACGGAGACCACCACCAAGCCGTCTAGGAGGTGGCAACCTCCAAGAGTAACAGGCACCACCGGCTTGCAACTCGAACACCTAGCGCCACTCGATACAATCTCATAATGCAACGCACTTGAATCACACTCACTCGCAATCAATTCACTCTTGCAAGCACAAGTGAGTTAGAGGGCATCCAAGCACTCCTACACAAGCCACATAGGCGTGAGAGTGCTTCGCTACCAGCCCAAGGCTGGCCACCACTTCTATTTATAGCCCCAAGGGCTAAAAGAGCAGTCACCCCTTCACTGGGCAAAATACGCAATGATCGGACTCGCAAGTCATAACGACCGAACGCGTAGGTTACAGAGTCCGGTCGCTAGGATGACGCCATGCGTCCCCTCCTTTTGAAGCCGACCATTGGGCTCCAACGACTAGCTCCTGCGTGGGCATACTTCTAACCAGACGTGCCTAGGTCCAACGACCGGACGCCTCGAGGCCGAGTTTGGTTACCAATGCATCTCTGCACAACTGACCGGACTCTGATTTCTTCTGAGACCGGACTCGACTCTCCTAGAGTCTGGTCATTTCCAGAGAGATTCTAGAGAGCTCTTTTGATGATCAGACGCATCAAGTCATCACTGATCGGACTCCCCTAGTGTCTGGTCGCTTCTGCACACGAAAGAAACACTGACCGGACTCTCTGATCAGACGCACAGGTCAGAGTCTGGTTACAGACCTTTCAACGCTAAAACAACTATAACTCTTGGCTCCAAACTCCGAATTCGATGATCTTGGACATTTTGGAAAGCTTACTCAGAGGGCTATACAACCCACTAGAAAAATTGATCCAAAGAAAAATGGTCAACACAAAATTCTAATCCAATAGCCATCGCATAGTTCAGAGCATACCGAAAAACCTTTCTCTCTTCTCCAAGTTGATCCAATTCAACTCCAACAACTTCTCCTTAGCAAATGTACCAACACCACCAAGTCGACACCACAATGTGCATGTGTGTTAGCATTGTCACAATTATTTTTCAAAGGACTAGCCACTCAACTTGCCATGCCACTCGATCCTAGCAACGATGCAAAGTTAGATCACTCGAGTTGCACTAGATGATCGATATACAAACAAGTTTGTCCCTCTTGATAATACGGCCATCTATCCTAAACTCGGTCATAAACTTCTCTACACATCTATGACCGGTGAAATGAAATGACTTACAAATATACCTTTGCCTTGCGTATTCCATTCCATCTCCTCCAATGTTGATGCAACACATGCACCAACTAATCATAAATGATATGATCTACTTCATATCATCACGTGACCTTGTTGGTTCATTGATCTTGACATCACTTGCTTTTCACCGTTGCCTTCGTCCATTAGCGTCAAGTCTTGCTCAAGCTTCATCGCCACGCGGCCCATCGCTCCAAAGCCTCCAACTTGCCCTTTACGCTTGCAACCGGTCCATCAAGCCAAGTCTTGTCTTGATCTTCTCCACCTTAGTCATATGACTCCATGTCATGTCTCATATGCAATGATCTCCTTCATCACATGTGTGAGCCTTGTAACAAATCCGAGCCATCTTCAACGTCATGGCATGAGTTGCTCACACAAGTGTACCAGTGGACTAATCACCTATGTATCTCACATTTAAACACATTAGTCCACCTAGGTTGTCACTCAATTACCAAAACTAAACTAGGGACCTTTCAGTTTGGTAAAAAGATAAATTGTATTTGCATTGGTCCCTTTGCAAATAATTTGTTTTTGTCAATTTTGTAGGAAATCCATTCTGAGGCGCAGCTGTCTACTAACTGTAAGGAAAAAATTAACAATGTTCTGACCTTTTAGTTCCACATATCAAATATGATCAGCCAAAGTCAGACAAATCAGAGTAAAAAATTACAGATATCCGAGCTATGTGCTGTGTGGAGCTAATCTGCAGAATGATTTGGATAAAACTTTGCCTTAGACAATGCCCGTGTGACTTCGCGATCTTCAACGGATCCTAAAAACATTGAGAGGGTTTACGAAGAAGCTTAGGGATGTCTCTAAGAATGGAGATGAATTATTCCCGATGAGGTATGATTGAATCTGGAACATCACTACGACTACATGTAATATGGTTTAAATATCATTTTTCACATGCTTACAAACTTGTCAGTACTTTGTAGATGAATCATAAATTGACTCCAAAAGTTGAAGGAGATAGGAAAAAGCCTAAGAACTTGAGCGACATCTTCAAGATTCTTGTTCAAAATTATTTTGTACTGTCCAAATGCTAGTGGCAGAACTAGATTTATAATACTAAAGACTGTTATGGTATTTCCAACCTTGTCTCACGTTTCGTTTTTTGGGCATATTAGAAAGGATACATTACCTATTGTTTGCTCCGGATTTAAGGCAATAGGAATTTAAATGGATCTGCAGACAACCAGAATTTAGATGGGGAGATTCGATAGGGACTAATGGATACCATAGAAGCTGTTGGTGGGATACTCTTTGTTGTCAAATCATTTTTTACTGTTGCAAGTCAAAATTAAGTGTCTACGGTCTGTATAAAATTCTGAAAACTTAGATGGCTTCAAGTGGTTATGGGTTGTCCAAAGCTTATTTGCATGGGGTTTTCTTTTTATTGTGGGTATTATAACATGATGAAGAGGGATATTGGCATTGGGCAATAATGAATTCTAATCATGCGTTCAATGAATTTACAATTGTACATTCCCTTATTGTTACTAATGATCCACAACATATTGTGTTTTTTGTGACTATACAGATAACAAAGGTTGAAAGAGTTTTTGGCTCTGATATCAACAATGACAGCTTACTAGCTGTTCATGCATGCATGCTTTCTCTTTAATAAAGGTTTATCCACTATTCGATTTTCTATTTATTAGATTAGATAATTTTCGAGCTTAAAAGAAGGATGAGCATTTTGTGGCATAGGAATCGATCTGTTGGTGAGAAACCTTTGATACAAGATCACCATTTTTGCGAGCTTAAAAGATTCATAGACATTTTCCAGTATTTGTCCTCGTTTAATAAGTAGTAGTAGTTTTTTTTTTATTTTGAAAAGGAAGTAGTAGTAGTTAAAGGAGGTGGTTTGTGTACTCCCTGTTTGTGGTAACAGAAGCACGTAATGATGGGAGCTCCGATCCAATGTGCTGCATATTTTGTATTTTACGGATATAACTGGACGTTTTGATGTCTTTCTGGTTAGCTTGATGCCGTTTCTCCTCTTGTGATTTTTTTTTGAGTGGTGCTCTCTTGCCACGCGGTATGCCGTCTCTCTTCTTTATTTAATTTCTTGCATTTTGAGATCATTTTGTGTCCCCTGCAGTGAATGAAGCTCCCAAGTCCCAACTGTCAAATGCAGTGGCATGATCCCCACCACGTTTTGATTGTTTTGAATCGATATAGTCAGCACCATTTTTACATGTACAACAAAAGATAATTAAATAAATAAAAATAAACAGTAAACATGATATTCAAACGGTTAATATGCATGCTAGTGGACAAGCACGGGACATAAAAATTTAAGAAATGCTTTGATCCGAGGGTCAGATGCTTTTCCAGAGTACCGAGGGACATGGGGCCAAGCAACCTTGATTCCCGTCTACTCCCATCCAACTAACACCACTCCCGTTCTCTTAGAGCAAGTATAATAGCAGGCTGTAAGCCGACTAAATGCTGAGGTGGAGGAGAGAGAAGGAGAAACGGGCTGTAAGCTTACAGCCGGCTTGGACACCAGAACCAAGAAAGTCTGTGAGAGAGACAAGTGGGCCATGTATTAACTGTAAAAAGCCAATTATTGTATGAATAGGCTGAGAGAAGGCTATAAAGAACCTTACAGCCAGCAAGCTCGGCTGTATTATTAGGCTTGCTCTTATCAACTCAATTAATCATGATCTATCGGTTTGGCATGCTGGAATGGTTCCAATTTTTGTTGCTTGAAACATAAGAATCGCTGCCAAACCAAAATGCGTGTAGTGTTTCGTTCGAAACGGTGAGAAAGGGGTCTCCTTTTTACACTATGAAGATGAATCCGCTCAATTCTAGTTTCGCACGAGAAATGGATCGATGCTTCCTTATTATCCCGTTCTACCCCTGACCACCCTCTGCTTTCTCATGTTCTAGGCGTGGTGGCGTTCTATGAGCTCCAATCCGTAACCATCGAGGCACACCCACAATCGGACGGAGGCAGCCTTCTATGAGCTCCCATCTGCGGCCATGGAGGCACGTGGCAGCCTCCTCTTCTGACACTGGCTTGGGCACAGAGAAGAGAGAGAGAGCAACAATGTCTGACGTTCCTTTTGACCATGTGTGTGGTAGAGGAGAAGAAACACGAAGTTATGACTGTAAAATTGCTAGATGCACCCTGTTAGACTACACATATGAGCACATCTAGTAAATTTTGCAAGGAACAAAAATTGGAGAAAAATATTCAATTTATAACAATGGAAATTATATGTTCTCTAAGAACAGTGGTATATTTATCCTTTTAATTATTATCATTTTTTTAGAATCAGAATTCAACCTACAAGCCAAACGATTCACAAAGTGATTCTGATTCAACGAAGAAGCGTTTCTAATGAGAAACTGATTTTGAAACATTAAGAGAATATGAAGCCCTACCAAATAGGCCCCTAAGACTCTCCATAATGTTGTGCTTAAGGGCCCGTTCGTTTAGGCTTAATCCTGGATGGAATTGTTCCTGGTGGTGCTTTGATGTATAAAATAGAGCTACGTTCCTGGCCGGATCAATTCCTAGGCTTGATTTCGTGCTATCCGAACGTGCCCTAAGTGGTACCTAAAAAGGAGAGAATATTGGAGCACTACTCTTGCCATTGTGGGTAGCAGTTCCAACTTTGAGTGAGGCCAGAAAAACAACGAGCGGTGAACACCGGTTCCAACTTCTTAAACAACTATAAAGCTATTCCAAGGAAAGTAGGCGAGAGAGGAAGCGAATGTGAGGAAGACCATGCATACTTTATAGTACTCGTGGGTCCCACGTAGCTAAATAGCACCGCTCCACAACTATTTGCACCACGGTAGCCTAACTGATGCTTGGTTTGCTGTGCATGGACCCATATATTTTCTGGCTTCACTACCACACTGTGGAGGGCCTAATCTCTCCAGCAACGCCACCTTCGTTCCACTCCACCATGACAGGCTGGCAGTCCTCTCTTCTGAACCAGATGGGGCGTGTTGTATTGGTGAACTCGGTGCTCAACAGCCAGCTGATCTACGCCATGGCGGCCCTAGAAATCCCACCAGGCATCATCGATCAGGTGGACAGGAAGAGGCGATCCTTTCTTTGGTCTGGCTCAGGAACAGCCACTGGCAGCGCGCAGGAGCATGGTTGCGTGGCAGCACCTTTGTGACAAAGGATATGGGCGGTCTCGGCCTCAAGGACCTGGGGATCCAAAACACCTGTTTGTTGCTGAAGATGATACACAAGCTACACTCCAACAATGCTTCGTCATGGGCAAGATGGGTACATCAAAATGCCTGCACGGGAGCCACTGGGACACTCTCAGGTCCCTACTGCCACTGTACAGAGCCATCACAACTGTCAACTTGATGGACGGAACTACAACATCCTTCTGGCATGATGTCTGGAATGGCCATGACTCTCTTGCAGAAAGATTTCCGGAGCTCTTGAGCCACTGCAGAAACCAAGAGATCACTGTCAAGCAAGCTTACGAAGGTGAATTGAACCGATCCTTAACTGTCCGAAGCTCAACACACAAGCCACGGGGCAGCTGCTTTAGGTGGTGCAGATCATGGAGGAACATAACCTCACCGAAGGCAAAGATCAGCCCCCGATGCCCGATGACGAGAAGGAATGGTGAACTCGAAGCTGGAATGCTCTACCGGGCACTAAAGAGTGCTCACGGCTCTCCAGATGCCTGGGCAACTTTTGTTTGGCAGAACAAGGCTCCTCCGCGTGTCAAGTTTTTCGCGTGGTTGCTGTCA
This sequence comes from Miscanthus floridulus, assembly GCF_019320115.1. NCBI lineage: Eukaryota > Viridiplantae > Streptophyta > Magnoliopsida > Poales > Poaceae > Miscanthus > Miscanthus floridulus. The sequence continues at coordinate 86,367,048 of NC_089588.1, forward strand.
CAGAATAGAATCCAGTGTAAAACGCCACTGAAACAAAGGGATAGTAGACAACACAATCTGTGAAATTTGTCAGGCTCCAGAAGAAACAGCGGCGCATATCATCTTCGGATGCCCAAATGCCAAACAGTTCTGGAATGGAATGCAGATTCAGACTGCAGAAGATTGGCCCATTCAAGCGATCAAGCAAATTCAGCCGACAAATAACATTCCAAGAAAATTCTTCAGCACTTTCTTGCTTCTGTGTTGTTGGCACATCTGGAAAAGGAGAAACAACACGGTCTTTAGATCATACCGCACGAGCATCGGTGCTACCCTGGCTGCAAAACTGAAGGTCAATTGTGGGGTGTACGCCTGCCGCGCGACAAAAGAGACATGGTCACAGCATGGTGCTTAGCATTTTCTGCCGCAATGTAATCTTTAAGGAAATTTATGCTCTCAAACTGAAACATTTGTAACCTTTCAAGGCATTAAAAGAGCCAACTAAATATATGGATCCTGGCACGAGGTAGCGCCTGATGAGCATGAGCAGACGTCACAATGTAGAGGCAGCACCTGGTATGTTCGATCAAGCAGCACCGAAAGGATTTCTTTCGTGTGCCCACAGCCCGTGTGAGGCCATATTGCTCTAGCGCTGCAACTGGCGCTGCTGTTCTCCCCTCCCAGCAAACAACACTGTCATCCATGACGCTGACATGGTCGTGCTCTCCGCACTGTGAGGCATGCCACCTTGGGTCGTATGGATTAGGACAATTTTAACCCAGAAACTATAAGGTATTTTCTATACAAGCTACTCCGTAAATTACATAGAGCGGTACTTCTTGACTTCTGCTTTGCCCAAGCAGCTAGTCTAACTGCATGGAACTGGTGTCCTTGGGTCTAAAAGCTTCACCCCAAAACCAAAACTGATCAAAAGATATTTTGGTCTAAAATGTACTCCAAAAACATGCGCAATCAAACTCCAAAGGGATTTTGCCAAATTACATTCGAAGCAATGATGATGAACTATTTCTTTTATTTTTCCTTGCAGAACACACAAAACTTATCAAATCCCCACTTTTTTTAACAAGATTATCTTGGTGAGAATAACATTTTGCAATGCAAGACACATACATATCTTAGTTTTAATAGAGCTTTAGCCTTCCAAATTTGTCTCTTAAGACAAGCTAATTAAGCTCAGTACTACAAAGGTGCTTATACACAAATTTAACACAGAAATACCAGTTCCATTTAGCTTTGCCTCCGACATTAATCAGCGCACATGGAACAACCATGTCATGTAGTTTCCTTAACTGTATTTGAGCTCTTCTCCAGCCATTTTCAAAATGTGAGCACCAAATTTTTTGTTAGCAATCATATGAACAAGCAAATCAGGGAATTTATCCATCAGGGATAAAGATCCACACCGAACATGTCTCCAAAAGTCCATTTTCTTCTCATACCTATAACCATGACCCTACCTTTAAGATAGATATTTCTTACATTAACTATGTCAATCCACTCAGGGGAATTAGAAGATTAAGCTTTTAGTTAGCTGATGCACATCCACTTCACATATTTTCTTTTATTCACAATGTCTTGCCAAATGACATTGCTGTTCTCCAACTTCCACCATCATCTACAAAGAAGACTTTTGCTCATTTTGATCAAGTCATCTATGCCCAAACCTACTTTTCTTGGTTTAGTAGTGTTGCATTATTTAATTAGATGGTATTTTCTTTTTCATCTTTCCGTGTTACCAGAAAACATCTTTCTGGTATTGTCCTTCCTTTGGCAAGGAGGAGAGAAGATTTGACTTGCGTGGTATCCAAAGATAGAGGAGAGAAGCGGGAAGCGGTGATTTAAAGTTGTGTTCAGATGGGCCGCCCCGATGTCATGTCCAGAGTAGGCCCATGGCCCACGAAGCCTTTGATGCGGTCCAATCCGATCCTCCCATCTGGGTAGCTTTGCACCGCCAAGGAGGCTCCCTGAACGAACACGCTTCAAAGTCCAGGCAGAAATCGCTTATGGCATCCCGAAAAATAAAACTAGAGTGCACATTCAAAAGAACGTATAAATGCCATTGTCAGCACAACACAACAGTCTAATCTAAAGATTAATGCATTCTTACAGCTTAGTTTCAAAGCCAGGTGCGCCAAATATGCACAGGCTGCAACATAAAACATATGATGGCGAACGAATCCGACCGTCAAATGACACCAGCTAAACAGTACTGGTCATTCACAACTCAAGACACCACATACTGGAATTATTGTTGTCAGAGACCATGAAAGACAAGATCATCAAACATAATAATGGCAAAAAAAAAAAAAAAATGAATCATGAAACTCAAAGGTCAGAGGAAAAGCAATCCGTAGACTATTTTCTTGGGGCTTTAAGGTGCAACAAGTGCCATAGTTCGCTCAAGATGGGGTACAACCCAATTATGAAGTGGAACAGAAGATGATATGATCTAAAATAAAATCATGTGATCAAAGTTCCTTAGCTGAAAACTTTGCAGTCAACAGAACTGACTAAGGTTACAGAGGCGGCTCCTCGTCCTCAACACCATCCTACTTGTCTTTGCTTTCCTCTGCTTCCTGCTCATATCGACGTTTGAACTTCGCAATCTGACCGAGGCTTTGAGCCATTTGTCGCTTGGCCCTCATGTGGTACACTTTGCCAGTATGGTTCACCTTGGTCATCATGATATTGATCAGCCTACCACTCTGCGTCACATATGAAATCCATTGCATCTGAGGATGCAGTCCCTTCCTCATCCTTCAGACCTATTCAGAAGTAACCAGGAGAGCAAATGCATCAGTTAAATAACAATAACAATGGCATTTACTGATGCTGAACCTCTTTGTGAGTTATAAACTTTAATCACTCCAGACCAAATAGATGCAGTTAATGACCGTCTAATATCCTGGAGTGATGTTAATCAAGGAGACAATACAGCCAATAGTCAGTGCTAATGTGCTATCCTCTAGAGAAGCTGTGCTGCCCACTGCTTACACCTCAAGGTAAGTATGGATCTTCAACCCAGAAGGGTGCCACATGCACGAGCTATCTTAGGTGGGTGCGGGAGAAACAGGACAAGGGTGGTGAGATTATCGCAAAAAGGGTGACCTGAGTCAGGGGAACTGGTGGTTTCCCATTAGTTAGTAATCCCCTAGACCTAAGCTATAAATATTCACTTATTACATTATTTGCAATTACTCTTTCAAGAAATGTGAATTACCAGGTCCTACAAAAAGAAGGTAACATAAATAAAGGTGGATAGAAACATGGTATCAGCAGTGACATGACATGGCCATTTTTAGAGAAAAAAAAAACAAATGAATGTAATCATCAAAGCAATCACTACCACTCAGGAAGATAACTGTAAGCATAGATCCCAATGATGAGTTGCAGTAGAGACCATTAGTATATTCAAATTCCTCCATCCAAATCAATGGTGTCATAGAACCGCAGCAGGAAGATCGTCCAGGAATCCGGGCCATCAAACTCTGCTTCCTCCCATGCCTTTACAGGTTCACTAAGATTCTTGATTTGTTTGTGTTGTGACCTAGGTCTGTGAAAGAGAGTAGATACACTGGTGGAGGATCACATGATGGTCCGCCACAGGGCACATTGTGCAAGGAGCAAGCTGATTGGTAGCCTGTGGGGAGATGCATAATCCATTCCTGTGGATTGTGGTTGCTGCTAGCTGGATCCAGTGGCATCAGGATGTATAAGGTAATTGTGTGCAATGCCTCTGGCTTCTGTTCTTTATTTCAGAACAAATAAACTGATTAGACAGCTTTTATATCTTCAAGTGAAAGTCCGTACAACGGATTGGTCCTATCTAAGAAAACAGTTAGGAATGCCCTACTCTCCTAACTGATTTTCAAGAAAAGGTTCATACCTCAGATTCATGTGATCCATTTCATGGCAATTCTAACTGATTACACAGCTTAAAGTTTTTCAAGTTAAGGTTCATACCACAGATTATCCTCTAACGATTTGGCGTGTTTTATTCATGCATGGACTTATTGGTAAAAGAATCATAATTTACCAGACCATCTTAGTACTGGAAACATTACATCTGTCTTCTGTAGTTTGTTTTGAAGAAGCAGGTAAGGTGGCCAGCACTTATGAATGTCTTTTCATATTGCCCTTGCACACAAGTCATTTTTTTTACTTGCAGATTTTATGAGAATTATAGCAATGGAAAACAGGATAAGGCCATATTTATGAGCTAAAATAACTTTGCTAGCCACGGTTCCTCAATTTGAGAGCCATGAATCTCTTTCTTCGCACATTTTGTGCCCTGAAATCCAAATAGTTGTATGAAGACATCGGTTCATTTCTTTTTTCAGTTTAATACATGTAACCTGTCTAGGAAAATGTATGCCTTCTACAAAGTTCATCCAGCATCCTTGGTGTATGTATTCTCTTAACAATGCACATATATTCGAGTACATTGCTAATGAATCATATCTTGGATTGGCTATTTTGCAAGTGTTCCAACCAGTCAACAATAGTATCCCATGCAAATTTTGCCTCTCTTGTCGCAACGGGCATGGAGCTAGTAGATCTAAACACACCTATGCAATATAAAATTACATTAATAAAGTTAGGTAGATCTTTCTATCAGAGGAAGATGACACCAAACCAGACCATTTATTTTCACAGGTTATTTTATGCCAAGAAAATTATTACGCTTCAACAAAAAAACAAAGGTACCAATTAAATCAGGCACTTCACAAGGCCATGGATTGCTGTTAGAATGTTGGTAATACACAGGGAAGATTCTATTCACTTCCCAATGGAAATTATGCCAAGCAAATTATTAAGCTTCAATGAAAAATAAAGATGTCAATTAAATTAGGCACTTCACAAGGCAATGGGTTGGTGTTAGAATGTTGGTAATACATAGGGAAGATTCTAAGCCAAATTAAAGTCACAAGGTAACAGTATCAAGCTGCCAGATTGCCTGCGTCTTGAAAACAAAAGCTGTGACCCAACAGACGGTTGTTTTTAAGATTTTGCAAACCAATATTCAGTTTTCTTTTCTTTGGCAGCAAACTAATCAAACTGGTAAAACAAACAAACCAGAGTAGCCATTGTTCATCAATCCAGGGACGGACACAGTAAAGGACATGGGTGTACATATGTACACCAAATAATTTTTGCCAAAAAAAAGGGGGAGGGGGGAGACGAAGTTTTGTAGGTAAATACACAAAGAAAACATCGAAGTTTAGAAGCAAAATACACGTATACTACACTTGTAATTGGAGATCAGATCCGAATACAGATATCTTAAGCTAGGGTTTGGGTGTTCGGTTTCGCACAGCAGGAACGGAAGAGAAGGGGTGGGCGTACCTATTGGGTGTTCGTCGCCGGCGAAGGGCCAGAAGATGGGGACCTGGGCACGGCCCTACGGCGTCGGCGGCGGGATGGGAGGTGGCAGAAGTTGAGGAGGCGAGGTGAGTGGTGGGCGGCGGCGGTCAGGTAAGACGGGGAGGGACGAGAGGTCGGGGGCCTGGGGCCGCGTGCTGGTCAGTTGTCGGCGTGGCGGCGGCCAGGCGAGACGGGTCAGTGTGAGTCCCCCAGAATGGTTCAGTCTTTTCAGTAGTAGAGAGGTTCACAGTGTCTTGCCAAATGAGACTGTTGTTCTCCAACTTCCACCATCATCGGCTTCAAAAAAAACTTCCACCGTCATCTAGAAAGATGACTTTTGCTCATTTTGAATAAGTCATACATGCCCAAACCTTTTTTTTTCTCTTGGTTCATTAGTAATGTTAGTTTGTTCAATTAGCCCTTGTTTAGTTCGCGAAAAGTTTTCCCAAAAAGTGTTACAGTATCCATCACATCGAATCTTGCGATACGTGCATGGAGTATTAAATGTAGACGAAAAAAAACTAATTGCACAGTTTGGTTGGAAATTGCGAGACGAACGTTTTGAGCCTAATTAGTCCATGATTGAACACTAATTGCCAAATAAAAACGAAAGTGCTACAGTAGCCAAATTTTTAACTTTTCACCATCTAAACACGGGCTTAGATGGTATTTCTTTTTCATCTTTTCGCGTTGCCAGAAAAAACCTCTTTTCTGATAGTGTCCTTCCTTTTTTGTAATATAGTTTTGCGAAGAAGTAAATTGAAATGGCAAGAGTAGGTATATTTACTTAGGCCAGAGCTAGTCAAGATAGTCATGTCCCCAATGGTAAAGGAACCACTATCCAACCTTTTCAACATTTCATTAGAGGGGTTAGGCAGTCCAAGATATGGAGCCCAAGCTCCTAATAAACCCTACATACTTAGATGTCCAGTATCCAATAGCACCATTGAACACATCAACATCGTAAACAGGTTTACCTGTGTCATGATTGACCTAACAACCTCACTTTTCGTAAACTTGATTTTGAGCCTAGACATGGCTTCATAGAATGATACAAGTAAAAAAAAAGTAAGGATAGAGGCAAGTTTCCTTCTTGCTGGGGATGGTAAAATCATATAAGTAACTTTCAAAGCATTTTATATTCAAATAAGTCCTAGAAAAATTACAATATGATGGTTTTAGCTGTGAGGGATAGCCGCCGCGAGGGTTCTATTCTAGCCCACCAAGCTAGCATCTTGAGTCATCCCCTCGATTGACGTGGTGCTAACTAATAACTTATATATACTCATTATGTTTCATAAATCATAAATATATTTCCTTAATGACTCATAACTAATGATCTTTACAAACCATTTAAATTTATATTAATAACCAGGACATAGATTTTATAAAAAAGATGTTATTTGTAGATAAATTTATACATTTAACAAACACATTGGCATATATACATATATTGATAGTATAATCATAGAAAATTGTAACACGTTAAGAAATGGGAAAGGTTAGTGTAGACCAAAGGTGATTATTATAACTCATGTTGTTTCGGATTCCTTTCGAGTAAACAATAATTATATGGCTTAAGTATTAATATCTTCTTGAGGTTAACACTGCTATCTCATCTTAGATATCACTGCAAGGTCAACCACTGATCTTAAGTGACATGGTGCAAGTTCTAAATAACCATTATGCCATTATAATATTTAAGAGTGTAGTATGTGTCCTAAAATCATTATTTTGAATAAAATACAAAATGAGAGTTAATAAAAGATGCAATAAACACATGAGTTTCAGCTTAACTTGGGACTAAAAAATTTATAGCAACTAATAAGATTAAAATTTGAAAATTTAAAAATCTAGATTTATGGCATCATAAGATACATACTGCAAGAAGAGCCACGGTAGATGAAGCTAGTGTTTGAACTAAATGCATATTCAAAATACACAAAAGTGACTTGCATAAAGAAAAAAAAATGAATATAGGTAAAAAAAATCATATAGATTAACATACTTTTCACACCGGAAGCTCCAACCCCTTTTGATCCTTAGACTATCTAGCGTAAAATAGAAGTTGTCCTGAGTCAATTGTGAATGTCAAAATAAAGGAAGGATTCACATATAGTCAGGGTTCCCAATTGTGAGTGTCATATATAGAAATTTACTGTGCACGGCTTGTATTTATCTCAAATCGAACCTTGACTATATGTGACGCATGTTATGACGATTAACGTACCTTGATGCTTGCATGATTGTACTGAACGATATTTTGATCGACTGAAATGTACGCGTCAGCGAATATCGACCCCATACTAGTGGTCAACGATTCCACAAACTAGACAACATTTCGTTAAACGACATAACATCTTTTTCAGTATCTTTCGTTCCATTCCACAAAGTCACGTTTCCGTAGCCCACCGGATTATCTCACTGTTCTAATGAGACGAAGACGTATCTATATATGGACATATATTTCTATCTACCTCACTAACCGGCAACATCCATGGCGTCTCATCACACGAATGTGGTATACCAATTATTCATGGATGCGACGACCACACCTCTAGCACAATGGCAATGGCTACTCTTGCTGCTCGTCCCTTGCGTGCTGCTGCTCCTACTCGCCTCCCGCCGTCCCCTCCCCTGCAGCAACGACAAGCAGAGACGGCAGCTCCCGCTGTCCCCTCCGGGACTGCCTATCATCGGCCACCTGCTCCTGGTCGGCGACCGTCCGCACAGTCTCCTTCCGTGACCTCGCCGCCAAGCACGACGACCGCGGTGGCGGCGGCCTCATGCTCCTCCGCCTCGGCACGGTCCCGAACCTCGTCGTGTCCTCCGCACGCGTGGCGCAGGCGATCCTGCGGACGCACGACCACGTCTTCGCCTCGCGGCCGGCGTCGTTGCTGTTCGACGACCTCGTGTACGGGTCCTCCAACGTCGCCTTCGCCCCCTACGGCGAGCACTGGCGGCAGGTCAGGAAGCTCGTCACCACGCACCTGCTCACCGTCAAGAAGGTGAACTCGTACCACCATGCCCGCCAGGAAGAGGTAACAATTATTTGTTCACTGTTCATCATGCATGCATATATATGCAGTAACATTTATTATTTAATTATTCATATATGATAACAGGTGCGCCTAGTGCTGGACAAGCTCAGAGACGGCAGCGGCCATGGAGGCGGAGGTGGATCTCAGTGAGATGATGAACGCGTTCGCCAACGACATCATCTGCCGTGCTGTATGTGGCAAGTTCTCCAGGGAAGAAGGCCGGAACAAGCTCTTCCGCGAGCTGAATCACACCACCACTGTTCTGCTGGCAGGATTCAATCTGGAAAGCTACTTCCCAGGGCTTGCAAAGTCGCTAGGTGTGTTTGTGAGCAACAGGAAGGTGCACCAGGTACACAAAAGATGGGACGACTTGCTTGAGGAGATCATAAGCGACCACGAGAGGAGGCGCCGGACCTCCAAGAACGGACATGGTGAGGGCGATGATGAGCAAGAAGAGAGCACACACTTCACCGATGTGATGGTCTCTGTTCAACAAGAGTACAATATCACCAGAGATCATATCAAGGCCATCTTGATGGTGAGTGACTAGCCAGCTAGTTTTTTTTTTCAGTTGATCTACCTAATTAAATGACGCATATCTATAGGACATGTTCGAGGCAGGCACGGCCACATCATCTTCAGTTTTGGAAGCGGCCATGGCCGAGCTCATGCGCAGCCCTCATCTCATGACCAAGCTACAAGCCGAGGTGAGGAAGAAGACACCGAAGGGGCAAGAAATGGTCAGGGAAGAGGACCTAGCAGGCATGCCCTATCTGAGAGCCGTCGTGAAGGAGACGCTAAGGCTACACCCACCTGCTCCGCTCCTCGTGCCCCACCAATCCATGGCGGACTGCGACGTCGACGGCTACACGATCCCCTCCGGAACGAGGGTCATCATCAACGCGTGGGCTATCTCTAGAGACCCAAGGTCATGGGAGAACCCGGAGGAGTTCGTGCCGGAGAGATTCGTGGATGGTGGCGCCGCCGCGGACCTGGACTTCAAGGGAAATGACTTCCAGTTTACGCCGTTCGGGGCGGGCCGGAGGATGTGCCCTGGTATCAACTTTGGGTTGGCTACGATCAACATCATGCTGGCAAACCTCGTGTATTGTTTTGACTGGAAGCTACCGGCCGGCGTGGAGAAGGAGGACATTGATATGACGGAGGTGTTTGGATTGACGGTTCACCGGAAGGAGACGCTCATCCTTGTCCCCAAACCACATGCATGATACATTACTATCGCAAACGCCATGCGACTGGTGATGGAAATTAAACAGAGTAGATATATGAGGCCAGGGCATTGATTAGTTGAAGTTTATGCACAATAATACAATATCTGTAGTGTAGTTTACACCGCCTCAACAAAATTCGCCTAAATGAGCAAAACTTCACTTCGAGTAACGAGCATGAAAATCTGGCTCTATTTATGCCTCAGGGTAAGAAGTTGAGAAGTCCTATCCCGATTAACTGAAAACAAAGTTTCAAGGTGTACCTATTTTGTGGAAATTAATGGGGTTACCTCGTGTGGAAGTGTACCTATTTTGTGAATGCCCCAACTAGCATCCGCATCTTGCCCGACTTGTCCTACTCTGAAAAGAAATTTTATTAGACCAAAGCCTTGGCGCTGCTTATATTGAAAGCAACCATGTAACTACAAGGTTCGGCATATAATATACATATAGAGCACAGCGAGGATAAATAAGCAGCTAGGATACATCAATGGCACTGTTAGCGTCCGGATGTCTGGACGGACGCCCGCTGGCATCCCCTCCCGCTTTCCACGCGCATCCCATATGTGTAACCCCCGATCTACTTTTAAAACATCCAGATGCAACACTTACAACATAAAAAAAAAAGACAGATGAAAAACTTGAAACATGCATCTGAAACACTTGCAAAAACAATTGAAAGCCATTTCAAACATACGTAACATCCAGATAAAACACTTGCAACATATGTGTGAAACATATGCAACATTCAGATAAACACGCTCGCAACATACATCTGAAAAAAATAGATGAAACATTGAGGACAAACACTTGTAACATACGTGTATAACCATTGCAACATATGCCACATCTTAATCTACTTTTTCAACATCCGTGTGAGACACTTGAAATATACCTCTAAAACACCTGAAATATTTGAAATGTACACTTGTAACATGCATCAAATGTCGGTGCGGCCTCCTCCACTGTCTACATCGGGGCACCGCAACCGTAGTTGGAGGCGAGGTGGGATGGGCTTCTATGCCAGGGCCTATTTCGACGTTGTCAGGGCGGGGCAGGCGGCGGAGCAAGAGTAGCAAGGTAGGCGCGTGGAGCAGCGGCAGGAGCAGGCCGCGGTAGGTCGCTTCGGTGGATGACGTAGGGCGCGGCAGTGACGATGACATAGAGGGCGGGTTGGTGCTAGAGCAGGAAGCTTGGATGAGAGGGGATCTATGGCGGTCTGGATTTCGCGCCGCCTGGCACGGTCACGAGTAAACGCCGTGACATGGAGGCAGAGAGGTGGACAGAGCGGTGAACACCGCGACAGGCGAAGTGGGGAAGTTATCGGTCGCAAAGATGGGGTAGTAGGGGAGCATGCCGGTTTCTTGTTGGGTCGGTTCTCTTCTTAGGCCTAGGAAGACAACATCCGATCGTCCCGACGGCCTACTGAAAGCATTACCGATACATCAATGGCTTATAAGCTCAAAAGAAAAGCTAGGGAATGCAGTAGAAATTAGGCTACGCTTCTACTTCTAGTCTACCATCTTTAGAATGTCACACCTCTAGTCAACTGAAATTTATCACCACTCTATTCCACCATGCCGATATTTAAAACCTCCTTCAAAAGACAGACTTATAAAGTTCTGAGTCACCAACAAAAACTCCTTCAGCTTCAAGAAGATCTTCCATACGTAGCCGCCCTTGCAGATCTCCATTCAGCAGACCATTTTCACCACATCTTCAAGCCTTCCTGCAACTTCTTGATCGTGTCCTCCATCTCGAGGCTTTCCTTGGGCTTCAGCAACCTCTTCTACTGAGTTAAGAAACCCAAAACCTTATAAGCAATTACTTTAGGAGACTTAATCAAATGGTTGTTAAAGACCCAGTTATTCCTAGTTTTCCACAGGTTCCAGACTACACTGGCTAAAACAATAACAATATGATTATCCCTAAAGGAGTCCTGGCCAATCCCCATCCATTGTGGAAGTGTTGGACAGAGGTTGGTCTTTCACACCACCTTAGACTCACTCTAACCCAAACCTAGATCATCCGGGCAATGTGTTACAGTTAAAAAACAAGTGAACTCTGGTCTCGAGCTTACCACAATACTTGCACCTCTCTGATCCCTTGCCTTTCCTCTTTTTCAGCTCCTCTCCTGTCTACACTCTATTGTGCCAACACAATCCAATGGCAATGCAAAAGAACGACAAAGGGGCCGAAGAGAAATGCTAATTGCAACAATTATTAGCTATCAGCAGAAAAAAAAACTACTTTCTTTGTCCCTAAATAAGTGTCATTCTCACTTCTAGAGAAGTCAAACTCTTTTAACTTTGACTAAATATATATAAATATTAATATCTATAGCTCATAATTAACATCGTTAGATACGTCGTTGAATCTATTTTATAACAAACTTATTTAGAGATATAAATATTGTTAATATTTTCTACAAACCTAGTCAAACTTAAGAATGTTTAACCAGCACGAATATCATAGCGACACTTTGGGAATGGAGGGAGTAATTTGTAACAAGCAGCTGCAGTGGTGGTAACGGGTAGGGATGAAAACGGATCGGATACGGACGGATATCACCGATATTATATTTGTTTTCATATTTTTGTCCGGATTCGGATTCGAATACGGATAGTGTCAACTATGTCGGATATGATACGATTGGATATCGACATCATAAATATGCGATTTGAGTATTCGGATACGGATACGGTATCAGATGTTGGATATCCGGACTCGGATACGGACAGATCTCAACCCTCTAAACGGATTCGGTTTCGAATACGGTCAGAAAATATTCGTACCGTTTTCATCCCTAGTAACGGGTGACTATCAAATCCACCCAGGATCTGGTGTCGGCCCGCCACATCACTTATTGCCTTCTGCCGTTTGATCTGCAGGGTCAGGACCTAAATACATTCAGAGTTTATTGTTTTGGAAAAAATATATTCATGTCAAACATCAATGCTCCGAACACTCAGAGTTTAAAGATCGTTCTGGTGAATCAGTAAGTTGGTCTTCTGATTTTAGAAATTTAGACTGCTAAGTTGGTAACTCAGCAGCTGCGGATGGGGGGCCGCCCTGCCCTTGATCCACGCGTGCCCTGCCCTGGATCTACGCCTCCTAGCCCTGCAACAGCGACGCTGGAGGGTTGAGATGGCAGACTAGAGGAGAGGTAAATAGTCCTTTTTAATAATTAATCGTGTCGGCTAACCAAAACAAATGCGGAATTAAAACTATCGATTTAGCCAAGACTATACCCCTCTATCTAAGTTTACAAATACCTTATAAAGATCCTAATTAGGCAATAAATGTGCCGGACTAGCTAGAGCTCACATAATCAATTCTAGAGTAAGGTCACATAAACCTATGCACTAGTACTTTGGTAACCGGGGGAGCTCCTACATAATCTAGTAAGCAAAAGCACAAAGCCACCTAAGTTCACTAACAAAGCTCAACAACAAGGCTACACAAGCCAAATTATAGAGCATAAATTACTTAGTTACACAAACTAAGTAATGTGACTAATAAGGTTATTCAAACCGAATTAGTCACGCAAGGGAGCTACTTCTATGCTACACAAGCAAGAAGGCAACTAGCAAGCTACTAAAGCTAAACTAGTCACAAGAGCAACTACACAAGCACAATGTATAAAATGTAAATACAAGCTTGTGTTGCGCGGAATGCAAACTACCAAGAAGATGGTGAAGACAATGTTGACACGGTGATTTTCTTTTGAGGTTCACTTTGTTGCCACAAAGCTATGTCCCCATTCGCTACATCACAACACCAAGATTAGCGATGAACGGTCTGACGCTAAAAGCGGCTATAGCGACAGACAATCTGTCGCTAAAAAGTTATAGCGACAGACTTCTACAGACGCTGTAAAGCCTGTCGCTAAACATCTTTAGCGTCAAACAGTATTTTTAGCGACAGACAGTCGGCTGCCCTGAATATTTATAGCGACTGTCAGCCCGCTGCTACTCTTTAGCGACAGATAATCGATTACCACTTTTATCGACAGAATATGTGATGGTACATTTAGCTTCACCGACAGATGGTCCAATGAGATAGTTTGAAATGGTTAAAAAAAATAAAAAACTAAACTATCAACAATTATTAAGAATGTCACACTGAGCTTCACAAAGTTCATTCATCATCACACAACAAGGACTCTAACTTCAATAAATACAAGCAACTTCACAAATTTGATCAAAAGTTTACAGTAGCTCATATAGATAAGCTCACCATCTTATTTATTTCCTCTAGATACATACTCAAGTTGATACATCAGGTTGTGTGGATTTAAAATAGTGCTACCACTAGCACTAAGCCTAGAACAATCTACATTGGACCATCTGTGAGATACATCAAGCTGATACATACTCAAAAGGATATTGCTGCAAAACAATAATCACTATGAGAAAGAGGATCGGTTGACAATATAGCCAATCCTAGAAAGAAAATATTCTTGGAGGATCAAGTAATACCTGAAATAGTGAACCTGCCATAAACCACAATGTGTCAAGCTCATTATACTCTCTCCTTATTGCCTCATCTCTAGCAACAACTTCATCCTGCAAACATATCATCTACGTTAGGATATTAATGTTCTTATAGAATATTGAGTAATCCTTCAACATCAAAAAGAAATAATGTTATATTGAGAATTGAGATACAACAGAGTAAAACCACTAACCTTCAAGGGGCTTCCAGTAAGGTAATCCAGTTCACTTTCAGTCCATAGAAATGGTGATTCAACAGCTAGCTGCCCCCTTCCTCGATGTTGGTCAAGTTCCTTAATGTAGGGGTACCAAAATGAATCCTTTCCTTGCTTTTTCTCATACATGAGATACAATGTCAAGCATGCCAGCTCAGATAACTTGTTGTTTGTTAACAACTCAGTTGCATGGTTAAAAAATATCAACAAACTAAGAAACATATCTATGACATATAAATCAGTTACTTTTATCTTTGTGCAAATGGGCAAATGGCACAAAATTGTTGTGACACAGGTGGGTAATTGTTACCATTGAAGTAGTTATTCCCTTTAGGGATAAAAAGTTATAAAGAGAAATATCGTTAACATAAAGCACAGAGAACTTCTGAACCAGAATTAGCAGTGGACTGCACACATCACACAAGCAAAATATACAACAAGCACAAATGCATTTACAAGGATGAAACAGAAATATCACATCAATTTTTGATGCATTCATGCTTCGACTACCTGTTATCTTGACTAATAACAAAACAACCTAACGAAAGATGCAGACAACAAATGCAATGTCATGAAAAAAGTTATGAAAACCGAAATAGGAAAAAAAGGTAAAGCTATTTTGCATTTCTAGTAAGCTTCCAAGTTCCAAGTCAAGGTACAACATTTTGAAACATGATAGATGGGCGCGTGAGCAAGGTACAACATACTCAACCAGGCCGACTACAAGAACAATCTACAAAAGTTGTCGATGGAGTCGACAAATGCACGATAGAGCCTTCTTCAGTTAAAACAGCTACTTAAAACAAAATTCTCTTGGTAGCAACTTAAAACAGCAGAATAATGAACTGAATCAAGCTAACTAAAACAAAATTCCAGATATTGACTAAGTGGCTAACAGTCATGCATACCAAATCTGCAACTCTATTTTCAGTATGTCTAACTGAACTGAACGAAGCCCAAACTGCAGCAGCTTCCTGCTGTGACCAAGTACGGAGTTTATCCAAGAAATATCGCCCTGCAGGAACATAATAGCATAGGATATCAACAAGCCATATTGCCATACATTAAGAAAAGAGAGAGAGAGCTATTATAAAAATTTTCTTGGATATTTTCTTGAAAAGATACGAGGGCTCCATATTGCAGTCACCCACGACGGCACCACGGTCATCCCGGCGAGCTACAATGCTAACAGGATGGTAGAGATAGGGGATTAGCACTAGGGGCACACAGCGAACCCTGTCGAAGTGGTGGTTCAGCCGGCGACTACCTGAGTAGTGCTGGCCATGTGCACGAGACGAGCACGGTGACGAGCCGCGGCAAACATGGCCGCGTCAGCGGCGGTGGGGAGGTGATAGCGCTCCACTGGCGTGCGTACGGTGGAGAAGGAGCCAAGGCGAGCTAGTGGTGTAGAGGAATTTGCATGGGGTGAAGTGGTGGAGACTGGCCATGGTGCAGGCGGTGACGGGTCTTAACGGCGTGGTGGCGGGGCGAAGCTCCAAAATTGAGGCTTGGTTGAGCCGCAATGAAAGCGGGGAGGGGCAGCTGGAGAGGGGACATGAGGGCGGAGGCGCGGACAAGAGGGACTGATGAGAGGTGACCCCTCGCAGCTGCGGCACTGGTGCGATTCGACGATGGCAGGGAGACGAGAATAGAGAGAGAGAGAGAGCTAGGGAGCGATGGGGGAGGGGCAGCCAGCGACTCAGCAAGGGCGTGCCTTGGTGGGATGCGGTTGGCGTGACCGACGCAGCCTGCGGCCAGGCACTAGCCGACAGACACGCACGCTCACGACCGGCGTGGCCTGCGCGCCATAGTGCCATCAATGGCAAGGCGACGGCGACACGGCCATGTGCACGCAGCATCAAGGTGGGCCAGCGGCGCAGCACAGCTGTAGGCGCACAGCTGAAAGGTCCTTGTTTGGTTTTGGTAATTGAGTGACAACTTAGGTGGACTAATTATGTTTATATGAGATACACAGGTGATTAGTCCACAAGTACATGTGTGTGAGCAACATATGCCATGAAGGTGAAAATGACTTGGAGATGTTGCAAAGCTCACACATGTGATGATGAAGGAGCTTAAATGCACATGAGACATGACATTGAGTCATGTGATCAAGGTGGAGAAGATCAAGACAAGACTTGGCTTGATGGACCGGTTGCAAGTGTGAAGGGCAAGTCGAAGGCTTTGGAGTGATGGACCGCGTGGCGGTGAAGCTTGAGCAAGACTTGGCACCGATGGACGATGGCAACGGTGAAGAGCAAGTGAAGTCAAGATCGATGAACCAATATGATCATGTGATGATATGAAGTGGATCATATCATTGTTGATCGTGTTGGTGCATGTGTTGCATCGACATTGAAGGAGATGGAATGGAATGCGCAAGGCAAAGGTATAACCTAGGGCATTTCATTTCATCGGTCATAGGTGTGTAGAGAAGTTTATGACCGGGTTTAGGATAGATGGCCGTACTATCAAGAGGGGCAAACTTGTTTGCATATCGGTCATCTAGTGCCACTCGAGTGATCTAACTTTGCATTGTCGCTAGGATCGAGTGGCGTGGCAAGTTGAGTGGCTAACATCCTTTGGAAAATGATTGTGAAAATGCTAACACACATACACATGGTGGTGTACACTTGGTGATGTTGGCACATTTACAAAGGAGGTGATGTTTGCAGGGGTGAGATGGGTTTAGGTCCCTCTCTCCCTCCCGCCGAGCTTGCGAGGCGGGATTCGGCGCTTTCGGGAAAATGGAATGTCTATTTTCTATTGTGCCGGATGTAAATTCTTGTGGTTAGCACACTTGAGCAAGGGTGAAGAGAATGGAGAAGATGCTGGCGTCGGTCAGCTGATCGGACGCTGAATCTGCATGCACCGGACGCTGGCAGGCTGCGTCCGGTCACGCTGACGTGGAGTGTAGCAGTAGCTGGAGAGTGACCGGACGCTGGCTGCGTCCGATCGCGTTCGACCGGACGCATCCGGTCATGCTCGGGAGCTTACTGGAAACAACCAGACGCTGGGGGTTCAGCGTCCGGTCAGTTGAAGCTGGAGCGTCCGGTCAGGTCAAGTGACCGTTGGAACCGAGACACGTGGTCGTCTGTGGGCGACCGGACGCTGAGGTCCAGCGTCCGGTCAACACGACCGGAGCGTCCGGTCGGCCCGACCGTTGCCCAGTGAAGGGGTAACGGCTAGTTTAGCCCTTGGGACTATAAATAGAAGTGGCCCTCGGCCATGGCTGGTGTGGAGCACCTCAAGGGACTTAGTGTCCATGCTTGTGAGTGCTTAGGAGCCCTCCATCACACATATACTTGATAGTGATCATTCGATTGTGTGAGTAAGCGATTCTAGTGCGATTGCATCGTGAGGTTGCATCGAGTGACACTAGGTGATCGAGTTGCAAGCCGGTGATGCTTGTTACTCTTGGAGGTTGCCACCTCCTAGACGGCTTGGTGGTGGTCTCCGTCGAAGCGCGCGAGAAGCTTGTGCGGCGCTCCGGAGAAGTGCTTGTGAGGGGCATTGTGCTCGCCCCACGGGAGTCACGAAGAGCAACTCTAGTAAAGCGTGTCATTGAGCTACCCTCACTCAAGGGGTAGGTTCTTGCGGCGCCCGACGTGCGGGCTTAGCGGGTGATGCTAATTAGCCGCCGAACCACCAAGTGAGCGGTCGACACAACGGGGACTAGCGTGTTGGCAAACACGTGAACCTCGGGAGAAAAATCATCGTGTCAACCTTGTTCTTCCCGTTGGTTTGCATCCCCATTACACAAGCTTGCAATTACTTTTATACATATTAAGCTTGTGTAGTTGCTCTTGTAATTAAATAGCTTGTGTAGCTTGCTAATTACCTTCTTGCTTGTGTAGCATAGAAATAGCTCCCTTGCGTGGCTAATTAGGTTTTAGTAACCTTGTTAGTCACATTGCTTAGTTTGTGTAGCTAAGTATTTGCGCTCTCTAATTAGGCATTGGTTGCCTTGTTATTGAGCATTGCTAGTGAGCATCGTTAGCTTTGTGCTTTTGTTTACTAGCATGTGTAGGAGCTCCCTTGTCGCTTAAAGTACTAGTGGCATAGGTTTGTGTAACCTTGCTCCTAGAATTGTTTAGGAGAGCTCTAGCTAGCCCGGCACCTTTATTGCTTAATTGTTATCTTTGCAAGGTGCTAGTGAACATATATAGTGGGGTGTAGTCTTGGCTAAACCGTTAGTTTAAATTCCGCATTTGTATCGGTTAGCCGACGCGATTAAGTTTTAGAAAAGACTATTCACCCCCCTCTAGTCGCCATCTTGACCCTTCAACAGCGTGGTGATGAGACGGTGGCGGCAGCGGCGTCGTCGCGGCGTGGGCGCGGAGGGAACAGCAGCACCAGTGGCAGGGGCGGTCGAGCGTAGAGCGGACCAGCGTCCTAGCGGTGCGGCCTGAGCGGCCAAGCCGGCAAGGCCACGGCGGCCACGGCCAGCCGGTGCGCGGCCACACGCGCGCACGGCACAACCGCGCGGCGACGCGGGTCGGCCACACGTGGTGACCGGGCGCACGGCGCCAGACAACACAAAGCTGTGACGTGCACAAATTTTAATGCCGCAGATCACGATCAAACCGTTGCTCCTAAACCTAAATCGGCTTCACTACACTCAAGATGGCATATGGAACTACTAAATCAAATCATAGCACTACACCACTCCTTAACCCAATATCTTCAAATAAATTGCTAAACATAGCGGCGTCTAGCTGTCCACAGACTTAGAATTTTTAAGCGTTTGAGCTAATCTTAATTTCATATTGCATTTCTAAGCTACTGAAAATATTACTTAGCAATATTCTTTTTCAACAGCAAGTATTTTATTGTCATCTACAAAGTTTGCACTTTCAACTTTATTTAAGTATCACATATATGTCCTATAGTATTTAAACCCTACTTGATATGCATGAACCATTGAACCAATTTTCGTTTAGCATTTTTATTGATCATTTTAAGTTACAGAAATTGATCTACACACTTCACCACATGTATTAACACATAAGTATGATGCTCATGACATGTTTTAGTAGATAATTAATAGGATAACATCGAGGGTGTTACATTCTCTTACTATGAAAGCAGAGGACTCATGATCGGCCTCCGTTATCTCTCTCCTCATTGTCCCATGCTCCTACTCGCACGTTTATTGCCTCGGGCCTCGTTTAATTCATCTCCTAAAGTTTACTCTCTATCCCATCGAATGTTTGGATACATGCATAGAATATTAAATATAGACTAAAAAATAATTAATTACACAGTTTGCGACTAATTTACGAGATAAATCTTTTAAGGCTAATTAGTCCATAATTTGACCATGTGGTGCTACAGTACACATGTGCTAATAACGAATTAATTAGGCTTAATAAATTTGTCTCACGATTAATGACGGATTCTGTAATTTGTATTTTTATTAATATCTGAATACCCGTACGACACTAAATATGACACAACCTGGATTTAAACGAGGGCTCAATCAGTCTTGACTTTTCGAAGAGTCTGCAGTTTTGCACGGTTTGTACTGGGTGCTAAAGATTCGATCGGCCGCCGGACAGCTGCGGTGACCCGTGAGGTCGTCTTCCCAAGGAGGTTTGGTACTTTGGTCCTCTCCTCTGCTGCGAGGTTCCATTCCGTTTCTTGATTTCGCGGGTCTCCGCTAGCTATTCCTATTCCTCCGGGGTCTGGGTGCTGATGGACGTCGCGACGGGCGCGGTGAGCACGCTACTGCCCATGCTGGGCGACCTGCTGACGCGGGAGTACCAGCTGCAGGCGAGCGTCCGGGACGACGTCGCGTTCCTCAAGGCGGAGCTGGAGAGCATGGAGGCCGCACTCCTCCGGATCTCCGAGGCGCCGGCGGACCGGCCGCCCGACGTGCAGGACAGGCTGTGGGCGCGGGAGGTCCGGGAGCTCTCCCACGACGTGGAGGACTGCGTGGAGGCCTTCCTCGTGCGCCTGCACCACCACCACCAGGCGCCGCCACCGGCGCCGCCCAGGGACAAGGACCTCCTCCAGGGCCTGAGGGGCCTCATCGACAGGGGGATCGGCCTACTCAGGAGGGCCAAGATCCGCCGCGACATGGGCGCTGTGGTCAGAGACATCAAGCGACGCGTCGTGGAGGTCGGCGAGCGCCGCGTCAGGTACAAGGTCGACGGCGTCGCGGCGGCGGCGAAGCCCGGCCGTGGCCCGCAGGCCTCCGACGGTGGCCTTCGGCTGTCGGCTCTGTACGCCGCGGCGACGGAGCTTGTCGGTACCCAGGCGAGGAGCCGTGAGCTGGTCCAATTGCTGATGGTGGAGCGCGATGAGGCGTCGAATCGGCTGCTGAAGACGGTCTCCGTCGTTGGTTTTGGAGGATTGGGCAAGACGACGCTCGCTAGGATTGTGTACGAGGAGCTGAAAGGCCAGTTCGATTGCGCGGCGCTTGTTTCCATCTCGCATAATCCTGACATGGAGAAGGTGTTCAGGGACATGCTCTGCCAACTCGACAAGAACCGCAACACTGACATTGCAATGTGGGGCGAAGCACAACTTATCGAACAACTAAGGGAATTCCTTCGAGACAAGAGGTGCGTAATGCGTATGTACATTTCCCTTCATCTTCATAGATGCTTGTTACACTTTGCCATGTATTAATTCATCTCAGTTCCCCCTTGTAAATTGAATGATCCTCATCTGTTTTAGTTTTTTAGTACTGGAAACCGGCAACGGAGTTTCTTTCACTACTATTACACATTCAGTGCTTAAACTTGGCATTGCCTCATCACCTCCATACCATTATCTCTCTAAAGGGTCATTGCCTCAACACCGGATCATCGGCAGCTGACTTTTTCGTTCATGTCACCTCTATACTGATCGCTCTAACCAAATAAACTGTATTAGAAGCATTAGTAATTAACATGGTTCTTTGCTGCAATGATCCTCATGAATCTGTTTTAGATTTTTAGTACTGCAAACCGGTAACAGAGTGTCTTTTATGACTATTACACACTGATTGTGCTTAAATTTGGCACTGCCTCATTTCCTTTTATGTCTCTTTAAATTTGGCAGCTAAACTTTTTGTTCATGTTAACAAAATAAATTTTATCATGAGCTTTACTAGTTAACATGGTTCTTTGATGCAATCCAACAGCTACTTCATTGTCATTGATGACATATGGAGCTGTTCAGTATGGAACACAGTCAGGCATGCTTTTATTGAGAATCATTGTGAAAGTAGAATAATCATGACAACTCGCATCCTTGATGTTGCCAAGCAAGCCAATAGTATCTATGAACTAAGACCTCTTTCTCCTGCTGACTCAAGAAAGTTGTTCTACCAAAGAATATTTGGCACTGAAGATGCAGCTCTTCCAAACCACTTAGCTGAAGTATCAGAGAATATTTTGAAAAAGTGTGGCGGTGTACCTTTAGCTGTAATTACAGTAGCCAGTCTATTAGCAACTAAAATGAGAAAGGAAAACACTGATAAGTACTGGTATCAAGTGTATCAATCCATGGGTTTTGGACTTGAAGAAAGCACGGATGTGAAGGACATGCGAAGGATACTGTCTATCAGTTACTATGATCTGCCACTACATTTGAAGACTTTCTTGTTGTATCTGACTTTGTATTCAGAGGATAATGGTATAATAGTCGAGAAGGTGATATACAAATTGATAGGTGAAGGTATTATCCGGAAACATCATGGGAAAACTTTGTATGAAGCGGGAGAGGATTACTTTGAAGACCTCATCAATAGAAGTATTATCCAACCAATGCTTTTTAACCATGGGAGTAAGGTATGGTCTTGTTTTGTGCATGACATGATGCTTGATCTAATTGCTTCCGTATCGGAGGAGGAGAATCTTTTACAAGCACTTGGTGGTTCCCAGACGATGTGTGAGCCAACAAGTAAAATCCGCCGATTGTTCCTACAAAACATGAAGGTCGAAGATGTCAAGAAGGTGGTAACCATGAACCTGTCCCATTTGAGATCACTAACCGTGTCATCAGAAGCATTCACTTTGTTGCCTAACCTGTCCAGCTTTCCGATCATACGTGTGTTGGATTTATATGGCTGTACTCAGGTGGATAACAGTCACTGCAAGCACATCTGCAATTTGTATCACCTGAGATATCTAAAGCTATCTTTGACATCCATCACTGAGATACCAAATAAGATTGGGAACCTACAGCTTCTGCAGTTCCTGGACTTGAATATGACCAACATAAAAGCGCTTCCACCAGCATTTGTCCAGCTAAGAAAACTAGAGTTCTTGTGTGTCGACAATCGGACTAGACTACCAGAATGCCTTGGGAACTTAATTTCTCTACAGAAGTTATCACCATGTATAACAATCAGGTCCCCAACAATGCTGTGTGAATTGAGCAGGCTGACCGAGCTGAGGCGTTTGATGCTCCGCTTCGATGACTGGGACGACGAGAGCTATGAGGAACCTTTTGTGCAGTGTCTATCCAACCTGGTCAATCTTGAATCCCTGCAGATATTTGATTGCCACAATGGCCTTGGTTCCAATTCCAACATTGGCATGTTGTTAACACCAGGGCCTCAACAGCTTCGATCCATGAACATAGGGCCTGGCACCGTAGGCTGTGTGCCAAGATGGATGCCATCACTCTTTGCCCTGTCCGCACTAGACATCACACTGCTGACACTACAAGAGGAGGACCTTCAGGTCCTTGGCAGCATACCATCACTTCGCAGCCTCTACATATGGGTGAAGGAGCACAGAAAGGACAGGCACAAAAGGTTGGCCATCGGCAGTGACGACTGTCCATTCCGTTGCCTAACCAAGTTCAGAATCGGGCCTGGTGCCATGGAGGTGGAGTTTGCAGCAGGAGGCATGCTAATGCTCCGAACCGTTCGTTTGGACCTCCATGTGCGGCATACCTTGGATCAGTTTGGCGACTTCGAGTGTGGCCTGGAGAGCCTCTGCTCGCTCGACCGTGCTGTTGTTCATATGAACTGTTACGGCGCAGAGCTTGAGGAGGTGGAGGAGGGGGAGGCTTCGATACGGAAAGCGCTGGACTTGAATCACAAAAGACCCACGCTTGAGCTGGAGAAGGTAGCGTAATTCTGCATACCTTATATATGTTTGGTTGCTCGTTTATTTATTTCGTCTCGTTTATAACACTTCTTACTTACATCTGCATGACTTGTCAACTGAAGCATGGTGGCTCATGGAGATCTGGCTGATGTGGTATCTTTGATGCGTATTTAAGCTGAATAGCTGATATTATATATACTGTCATGGATCAATCCTCGCAACTCAAATGTGTCACGCTTGAGCCTCGTTCATATTGCTGGTATGGTTTGAATCTTTGTTTTTTTTGGAAAACAAGCTGAATTTTAATCATTTGCGCTCATTCCAGTATTGTTTAGTAACTGAAACCAAAACTTGTGTTTCCTAGTTCAGATTCAGAATACAGGGACAGGGCAAGACGAAGAAGCATCCTCAGGAATCAGGAGGTGCTGGGCCCAATTATCTGAGAACCACCAAAGGTTAGCTCCTGGACCCACATGCAGAGATAACAGGAGACAGGAGCGTGGGAGTGTATGTATGTAAGCCGGAGCGGGTGGCCAGAATCGCGCCACCTCGGAGCCCAGGATTTAATCTAATCCAAAAAACCCTCCGGTCTCACTGCCCTGCTCCATTCCATTTGCTGCTAGCTTTGGTTAGTTCCGTCTGCTTCTCCTCCGTTCATTCTCCCGTGCACTTCCAGTCCCAAGCCCCCATCTGCAGGCTGCTCTAACCAGCTGCAGAGCCGCTCCACATCTCCAATGGCCACCTTGTCCGCCATCTCCGCCAAGGCCGGCTACTGCAAGGCACCAACGCTGAGCTGGAAGGTAATAAATACTGAAATACTAGTAGCATATCTTTTTGTTTCTTCCTATCTTTTTGTGTGCTTGTTTTTACATATTTACGTTACATCACTGCCCAAGCTGTGTTTTGGTTGGTCGGTGGACATTATAACCAGTTACGTGTGCCAGTATATGAAATCCATACTCCAAGGCAAATGTGTTGTGTGGACGACACTGAAGCTAGCACTGTGGCAGGTGTAGGTTCTAGTACGTTTTCTGTAGGTTTTGCATGCGCCAGTACAAGCGTAATCAGCGAGGCCAATGTCGATGGTTACATGAAACAGGGGACTGTGTATGTAACGGAAAAGCAGCACCAGCAACAAAAAGCGTAGATAGCAAATCCGTGTAGATCCCGCGTTTTGTCGGCCACTCAACAGGATATGAACGTTGCCGTTGCCGGTAGCAGTTATCCCCTTCTCCAGATCCTTGTCCTGAAGAGGTACGGCGGTCAGCAGGGGTGCAAATAGTAGTATTTGGTACTACATCCTCGTTCCCTTTTCGAGGTGCATCGTACTTTTTGGGTTCAACATGCTCGTATTTTGGATGAAACCGCGCTGTCCAACGCCGTACTATCTGTTTGCACATTTTTCCCGGTTTCAGACCTAGTAGTAGTTGCATATTATGTTAGCATATATGTATGTATCCCTTGATGTATATATACTACAGTACAGTACCATTTTTGTTATTACATTCCAACTGGTGTATGTGCTCCCTCCCACCCTGAATGAATGGCTGAATGCCTGAACCTGTTCTCTGCCTCTTTTAACTGAAACCTGCAGGGAAGCAGAGTTTCAGGCCGGAATGTGGTCTCCATGGCGACCACCCAAAGAGGCGGCCTTGTCTCCCTAAGATCCCCATGGTTTCGTGTCTACGCGGTTCGCTGGACACGGTGGAGATCGTCATGGCGCTGGAGGAGGAGTTCAAGATCACCGTCGAGGAGGACAACGCCCAGAACATCACAACCATCCAGGAGGCCGCCGATCTCATCGACAAGTTCGTCGATGAGAGAACAAGGTTCTGAAGCCCTCATCATGAAGCTAGCTTCCTGATATTAAAATTCTGCTAATGCGTCTGCTTAGGCTGTGTTTAGTTCGTGAAATTTAAGAATTCGGTTACTGTAGCACTTTCGTTTTTATTTAGCAATTAGTGTTTAATCATGGACTAATTAGGCTAAAAACGTTCGTCTCGCGATTTCCAACCAGACTGTGCAATTAATTTTTTTTTCGTCTACATTTAATGCTCTATGCACGTATCGCAATATTCGATGTGATGGCTACTATAGCATTTTTTGGGAACTAAAAACAGCCGGAGTACTTTATTTTGGCAGTGATGCTGCCCTACGGTACGGGCTATACGGTGAACAAAAATACGGAGCCTGCAACCTTTTGCAGCATTGTGAGTTCTGAGGGGACGTGCAGCGCAAAGCTAGCGACCTTGTTCCTCTCCGACAGACCAGATGAAACGTAAATTCTATGTTTTACTGCGTTACGTATCGGTAGTGAATGAATGAATTATCCCTTTACATAGATGATAGATCCCATAAGTTGAACCCTTTTTAACCTCTCGTTTCCTTTTTATTTAAAAGAATATAAGATGGAGTAACAAATACGTTTTGCAAGAGCCTGCTTAACTTACCTTTCTAGCCCAACAAAAGTCTCTCTCACGAACCATACTCTCCCTCCCAAAATAAGTGCACATCTCGCATCCCGATGAGTCAACTCAACTCAAGTTTGATTATCCCCTCAAAAAAATACTCAAGTTTGATCAAATATATACCAAAATATACTAATATTTATGTACTAAATAAATATTATTAGATTAGTTATGTTACTTATTTTCATAGTAAATTTATTTAGAGATAGAAATATCAATATTATTTTCGATAAATCTAGTCAAAGTTAAATTCGTTTGACTCCTTGGATTTGAGATGTCCACTTATTTTGGGATGGAGCGAGTAGTACAATAATATTTTTTTTATGCATTCCTCCCTACAACTAATTAATCAAATGCAGCTATGCATGAGTTTTAGATCTCGTCGAGCACTATTACTGTTGATATAGAGTGTGTCTCTATCCAAGGTCATTTGAAAACTTCAAAATTTAAAATCTGATAACTTCATTTATATATGGAACCCTAAACGATCTCAAACAAAACTTTTTGTCAACTACAAAGTTTTAGATCTCGTCAAGCTATACAATTTTAATATAAATTTTGTCTTTATCTGACTTCATTTTGAAAATGTTATGAACTTATTTGTGCCATGGCTATTTTTAAGGACAATTGACTTAGTCAACTAACCCTTAAAAATCGATTTCTAGGGGTTGTGGTCTTAACAAAATCGCCCCTAAAAATAATCTATTTTCATAGGCGGTTGACTTAAGCAACTGTCCCTAAAAAATCATATGATTTTTAGGGGTGGTTCTTTTAAGCCGGCCGTCCCTAAAAATATAGTAAACCGTTATTGAAAAATATACCTATTTTTAGGGACGATCAATTCAAAAGAACTGCCCCGGAAAATGGGTTTCCAGAGGCGGTTTGTAAGCTATAGGTGTGAAAGTGGTGTGGATAACTCACCACTCCGATTTGAATCCAAAATTTTAGGATATGGAGAAGAATTTTTAATATCCATGCGAATACAGATAATTCGAATCTGATTATATGCGGATGCAAAGTAGGATTGGAATAGGCAAAATCCGCCGATTGTGGATTGTCCCCAAATTCTATGTAGATTATCTGATGCTTAAAATAGGATATGCGATATATACTTTCTTTCACTTGACGAAAACCAAGAGGAATGAAGGATTTAGAAAAAGCTTGTTAGTAGAGAACACTAATTTTGTGATGTGGTTGTTTGAAGTTCTAGTTTTTGAATTGAGAAATTGCTGGATGTTATTACTTATTGGTTAATAACTTATCATTTGTGAGTGAAGATACCATGTTAGGTGTTAATTGTGTCGGTATGATAGCAACAACATGGAATGCGACGCAAGATTATTATCCATTTCTTATTCTTGGTTCTTTACTAAATCATTTGGTGACAAGCATAAAATTCTCTATATATGCACATATTACTCGACTATTTAAATTTGTCTTTGATCCAATTCCGCTCCATATTTGTACCAGTTCCGATATTTGAAAAAAAAATCTGCATCTGCATTCACATCGTGTATTATTTGCTCTGCTTCGAATCCGACTAAGAAAAGCGGGTTAGGATATGAGGAGGCATTTTCATTTTCATCCCTAGTAAGCCCCAGTGCTCATAGAGCTAGTTAAAATCAGTTTGCTGTGTAGAGCGTCGTCTTTGGAAAAATAAGAGATGCCTATAAAAATAGTTTGTACTAGTGACCTATGATTTTCATGCTTCAGTAATAGCAAGTTTGGCCGGATCTTCTTTCGAAACATCAAGTATTTGTGAACCCTGGAGTAGCTACACCCCGATCATCAAATAACTTTTTTTTTTTGCTCTGAATAACGAAGAATATCGATCACTCTATCAAGGAAAAAAGAAGTTCACTAACATAAGCCTCATCAATAAAAAAAGGGGGAAAAAACAAGACGCTTGACACACGGGAATAATTGAGGAAGTCCCTGTCCCTTCTTTCAGTTTCAAGAAAAGGGTTGTGGTTCACCCGAGTCCTAGAAGAAACTGGAAGGTTCATTCTTTCCTATGGTCAGGAAAACTCTGTCTACAGTGACGTATCTATTGATTCTGTTCTCAGACAATTTTTTTTTCTCAAAACAAAATACGAAAGCATATGTTCATATACACATGCAGTGTCACATAACACGCATAGTCTACCTTATTAACATCTTAGGTTGGCGGATCTTGCCATCTTCAGCATGTTCGGTTGGCTGGTTCGTATCGTTGCTGGTTCGTTTATGTGAGAGAGAAGTACTGCTGGCTGGTTCGCGTGAACAATATTTTTCTGAGAGGGCTGGCCAGCCAGCCCAACCAGCCGCTCCCAGCCGATCGGGCTGACGTTGATAAATTTAACTAAAAATCTCTGTCAACCGTTTGTCTACCACTGAAAAATAATAATTAGCCAAAAATATGAACTTTTGTCTCGAGCTTAGTTTTCTCTTTTATTTTTTCTTAATTGATTTGCTTGTCATTTTCTTAATTGATTTGTTTGTGAGGTTGCACCTATGTTTGAGCTCGATTAAGCATTAAGGGCCTGTTTGGATCTGAGGGCTAAAAATTAGCATTTCCCTTTTAGCCCTTAGAGACCCAAACAGGAGGGCGAGATAGGGGGGGGGGGGGGCGCTAATCTTTAGCCCTTCGTTAGCTCATTAGGGCATGTTTGGTTCACATGGTAAAAGTTTAGTCCTACACTTTTAGCCCTTTTTTTGCCATTAGAAACCAAATTGGAGAGCTCAAAGTGAGCAAATGAGCATGACAAAAGTGCCTTAGAGGGCGCACTGGACATCCCATACCCCCCACCCACCCGGCGCTCTCATCCCTTAATTAAATGAGGGGCAAATCAGTCATTGTACGATGAAGGACTAAAGTTTAGCCTAGTGATCCAAACGGTCCAGCAGGGTTAGGGGCTAAACTTTAGTCTATGGACTAGTGATCCAAATAGGACCTTAGTCTGTTTAAGTTGGGTTAAAGAGGGCTAATACTCACTTTCTCTCTCTTCTCCCTTTCACCTTTTAGTCACCTTTATTTAAGCTTTAGTCACGTATCCAAACAACATAAGAGACTAAGCTTTAGTCCCTTCTTTAAGAACTAATCTTTAGCCCTAGACTAAACTTTAGCCTAAATGAAGTAGCAATATATACGGAGCCAACTTGCCAGCCAAACACCAGCACTAACAGAATGATTTCATAAAGATGAACCAATCATGGAGCTTCGGGCAGGTGTTCTGCTGCTGCCTCTACAAAGGTAGTGGTTCGGTTATGAAGCAAGGTTGTGTGTGATGTTGCCGGGAGCAGTAATTGGTAATAATGAGTTCGATGCAGCTATTCCGCAGTTCAGTGTTTGTACAGTATTTTTTTCTGTGTGAGAGATCTGTAGCCAAAGCTAGCTAG
Organism: Miscanthus floridulus; assembly: GCF_019320115.1. Classification (NCBI taxonomy): domain Eukaryota; kingdom Viridiplantae; phylum Streptophyta; class Magnoliopsida; order Poales; family Poaceae; genus Miscanthus; species Miscanthus floridulus. Next base: position 86,396,289 of record NC_089588.1, read on the forward strand.
ATTGTTTACCGAATGGGCCCAAATAAGAGCAGCCCCAACGCACCAGCGTGGCGAGTAGCACTAAACTTCCACGTAGACTCAAAGCTTTATGTCATAGGTAATGGTGGTTTCGCAAAGCAATAGAGTATCATGCAGAAGCAGAAGCTGCCCCAACTGACACAAGGCTACACCCACCAAAACTTGCGATGGGAGAGAGATGCTGCCTCAAAAGTAGGGATGGGAACGGATCGGATTCACATAGAATCGGATCTAGATGTCACCTTTTACCACATTTCAATTCGAATTCGAATATGAATACGAAATCTTTTTTAATATAAATACAAAACGGATGTCTCGGATCCAGATTTCTATTCGGATATTTACTTAATTCAACTCAAAAGTGCATATTGTTAAATTCAACATACATGAATAGAATTTCACTACTAAGTTCATCGGTAATCAAAATGAAATAAGATAAAAGTAAACTTGTAATAATCTCTAGTATTTAAGTGAACTAAATTATAATGGATAATATTTATTAAAATGATAGGTTACGTAAAGAAATTTAAATAAGAATGGTAGGCAACAAGTAGCCATTTTGCTTTATCAATTTTTTATAATTACAAAATTATTACACAATAGAGAATAAAGTATGTGGGTATATAACATAGAAGCTTATAAAAAATAATAGTTATATATAAATATTTAGTAATTAAATATATCAATTAATCAATTATTACTTGTATAATATTTAGCATGAAATTATAAATTATGTAAAATAATTAACATTAGCAACAAATAAATTAAAGTACTAAAGTAATTTGCAACAACAATTATATTAGATTTAAACTAAATTAAAAATACTAAATCCATTTAATGACCCCGTTCGCTTGGAGGAATTTTGGAGGAATCTGGAGAAATTTGGATGAATCTGGAGGAATTTGTGAGAGGAAAATACTGTTCCGGATGAAAAAAAAAGAAGCGAATCAAGCCGGGTTTAAGGGCACGCGAACAGGGCCAGTATTTATGTATCATTAATAATATTAAATTAATATTAAAAGTTACTTATAGATATACTACTAAATAGTTTCAATGCATTGTTAGTAATATTGAAATTAAATAATTAGTCACTAGTGATGGAGAGAAAACTTTTAAGTAGATTTATTGTGCCTCATTCTTCGCAGATACGAATAAATGTTGAATGTTTCATATTTTTGTCGCATAGGGATCCAGAATCAGATATAGAAAAATAATAAAAAACAAAATCAGATACATCCATTTAGTATCCATACATATTAGAAACGGACGAATACGGATATCCATGTTACATGTTTTAACGGATTCCGATTTCCATACGTCTATTTCTATTCCTAAGAGCCCATGTGCTTGCTGTCACCATTGCTTTAGCTGACAAATGCAGGGAGGACTGGCTAGCGTTTGGTAGGTTAGCAGCTCCAGTTTTTCGTGCCTACGTACGAGTACGTGGTTTCCAAGGCCGGCGCCGGCAGATTTCATGACACTGTAGCGCGCACTGTAGGGTTTTGTTTTTATTTGGTAATAATTATCCAATCATTAACTAATTAGGCTCAAAATGTTCGTCTCGCAAAGTACAACTAAATTGTGCAATTAGTTTTTGATTTCATCAACATTTAGTACTCTATGCATGTACCGCAAATTTGATGTGACGGAAAATCTTCTTTTTGCATAGTACCAAATTCTGGAATTTGGAGCATCTAAACATGGCCGTTTTTGCCGAAACCAACGATGGTGAAGCATTGTTGTTGCTGCCCTGACGAAAATGGATAGGTAAGGCCCCGTTTAGTTTCCCAAAACCCAAATTTTTTTTACGTAGTACCTGTCACATCGAATCTTACGGCACATGTATGGAATACTAAATATAGACGAAAAAAAAACTAATTGCACAGTTGGATAAGAAATCGTGAGACGAAACTTTCAAACCTAATTAGTCCATAATTAGACACTAATTATTAAATACAAACGAAAGTGCTAGAGTATCTAAAACCCAAAAATTTTCGGATCTAAACGAACCTAAATGCAAAGCAGAAAGCAGTGCAGAATCCAAGCCGCAGGACTGGCAGGGGAATCCAAGCCGGAGCGTGACATCAGCCTACAGCCGCGCCGCCATGTCGTATGTGTAGTGTAGCCTTGTGTGCACCCAACCCAACGCGAAGAGCCCCGGCAAGACGTGTCCGCATCGAGCACCGTCCAACTCAAACCCCAACGGCCGGATCCGACCCGGCGTGCTCTACATATCCGTCCCGTCACCCCGCTTCCCCTCTTCCTCTTCGCTTTTTTCCCCCCCAAATCTCGCGTGCTTGTCTTTCTCCGTGTCCTGCTCCGCCCCGCTTCCCCCAAGCGCGTGCGCCTCCGATCCAGCGGGTTCGGCGCTGCGCCCGTCGATTGACGCGATTCGTCTGCCAGGGTACCGGCCGGCGCCTGGGCGCCCCGCGGATCGAGCACCGGGGTCGCCGGATTTGGGCGCCGCGGACGAGACCTAGCTCGGCGCCGGAGTTTGTGACGGAGCTAGCTTTGGCGTGGTTGGTGGAGGGGAGGAGGAGGAGGAAGGGAGCGGTCGGTCTCATATGCGCGTGACGGTCACGCCCAAGGACGAGGAGAGGATGGTCGGCTTGATGGCGCGGCAGCGGTCGCGGTCGGCGGTGGTTGCGGCGGGCGGAGATTTGGTCACTGCTCCCGGCGGGGGCGAGGGGTCGGATGGGGACTCGTCGGGGTCGATAGAGGAGATTTCAGCTGACGACTTCAGGAAGGACTCGTCGTCGGCGTTGGGCGGTGCCGCCGCGGCGGCGCCGGCGGGGCCGAGATCTAGGCCTTGGGTGGCCCCGCCCGCCGTGGGTTACATGGCGCGGAACTTTGGGCACGCCTTCAACAGCTTCGCGTGGTCGCAGGCCGTGCGGAACAAGCCGCTCGGACTACAGCCGCCGCCTGCCCCGGACGAGGACGAGGTGGAGCACGCCGTGGACGCTGCCTCCGATGGGGAGAAGGAGGAGGGCGAGATTGAGGAGGGGGAGGCTGTGGAGGCCTCGGCCTCGCCTGCCCGTGCGCAGCCTGAGACCATCGACTTGGACGCTGACGTGCCGGAGAAGTCAGAGTCGGTGGCTGGCGACGTTGCCGGTGCTGTGCCCGCCTCAGCTGCTGAGGAAGAGGAGGTGAACCTTGATCAGCATGTCGGCAGTATACTGGAGGAGCTCGAGATGGTCTCCATTGAGGAAGCTGAGAAGTATGGACAGATGCTTCATGTTTTTGCTGAACAAAGGCTTCGTTTCGGACGAAGACTGAGAAAACCGGTTGTAACTGCTGCAATGTTGCGCAGGTCGTTTGAGGGTGCATGTAGACGACTGCATACCTGCTTCGAGAACCTGAAGCCGCTGTTCCAGGAACTGGAGAACGGGAGCCCGATGGCTATACTTGAACCCCTCATGCAGCAGGCGTTTATTGGAATTGACACACTCACCACTGTAAGGCCTACACCAAATGTTGGTTGGTACCCTCCCTTGATGTAGGGCTGATGCTTGTTGCGTACTGCAGGTGGCGATTTCGTATAACTTGCCAAGGAGTGAGCAGAATAAGACAACACTATTGAAGTATGCAATTGATCTTCAGCTAATTATTAACAGTTGAAAACTGCCACCACCAGTTTTGTAACTGACATGATGACCATTGAATGATGTAGGTTGTTGTTCCACATAAAGAACAGATATTCAGACATGCTGACGCCTGAGCAGCGTGACGAGGTTAGTAATGTCTCCATTCCGTTTTGTTGCTTATGTGCTGAATGCTGAAGCCGCAACCACAAATTTCTGTCCTGTTCCTGTGTATCAGTTGGACAGCCGCGTGAGGAAGTTAGTTTTTGGAGAAAAAGACAATGTCAGTGACCCAAGTACAAGTGGCACCAATGCGATAAATGTTCCGGCTCCATCTGGGCAGGTTTCATCCTCAGGAGGACTGCCATTTGAATCAGGTGCAGCAAATCCATTTAGTAGGTTGCCGAGGTTGGAAGTACCTGCCAAAAGGATTAGTCCCTTGTTGGATCTTCATGCAGATTATGATGAGAACAGCTTACCATCTCCAACCAGGGATAATGCACCGCCTTTTCCTGTGCCAAAGCCTATTGGTTTTGGAGCATTTCCAATGGCACCTGAGAAGTTATCTTTCCCAGAAAGAGTTGAGCCTGCAAAGAATTCGTTATATACATCCTTAAATGATCCTCTAAAGGCTGTCTCCTCATATCAGCAGAAGTATGGGCAGAAATCTGTATTTCCAAGTGATGATCTACCAAGTCCAACTCCATCTGGTGATGAGGGTAAATCTGCAGATAAAGGTGGTGACATATTTAGTGAGGTTTCCAGCTTCCCTGTTCCAAAGAGTATTGCATTACCAAGTACAAGCCAGATGCCTGCTTCTCAACCTAGCACAGTCAGCAGCAGTGGTATTAGTCATGCATCTGGTCCACCTGGTTTTGCTAAACAAATTGAGCAGTCGGCTGCAGGTCCAAATCATGCAACTAAGGCAGCATCTAAAAGTAGAGATCCGAGGCTCAGGTTTTTGAACCGTGATTCTGCTGGTGCTACAGACGTGAATCGGCGTGCAAATTTTTCAGAACTGATGGATGGGAACCTGGGTGGAGCGTCAGTTGGTAACCGTAAACACAAAGCAGTTGATGATCCTCAGGTAGATGAAAATGCGTTCAAAAGATTTAGGGGTGGAACTGCGAATCCTAGAGACATGCAGCCTACAGGGAATCCCAATCAGCTTATAAACATTAGGGCTCCTACAAATAGTAGTGGTATCAATATGAAAACTCTGCAACCCCCTCAAACTACTGCTCCACATCCCAGTGCAGGTCCTGCTGTCCCGTTGCCTTCTATGTTGTTAAAGGACATTGCTGTGAACCCAACATTGCTGATGCATTTGATCCAAATGGAACAACAAAAGAAGTCAGCATCAGAAACTCAGGGTGGCATGTCTAGTGGGATGACCAACAATGGAATTGCAGGCACGGTTTTCTCACCTGGCAATGCTCCGAAGACTACAGAAGCTGCACAAGTCCCCTCTGTTAGGCCACAGGTCCCAGTGCAGACACCTCCTTTGGTAAAGCTCTTTGTACTCTTAAGCGTCTTCTGTTGATACTTGACTACTTGTATACATCATTTATTTGCTTGATAGCTATTTCCTTTGGATCATTATATTCTGTAGTTTTAATGTGCTTATTAAGTGGTTAAATGATTAGAACCTGGGGTTGTCTCTTGTGATCCCATGTTGGCTCGTATGTTGTGTTAGTCAATAATTAGGTGTGTTAGTCAATAATTATGCATGCTATCTTTACATTAAATGCCAGCTCTTTTTAGAGTATTTTACTAACTTTTGCTATTTCTGTAGGACTCACAAAATGATGGTGGAATCGTTCGCATGAAGCCCCGTGATCCACGGCGCATCCTACACAGTAACATAGCACAGAAATCTGACACAATGGGCTTGGAGCAAGTGAAAATTAATGGAATTACCCAGCCAGACTCTCAGGGCACCAAGGACCAGACTAGTTCAATGCCTTCTCAACCAGCTTTGCCATCTAGCATTGCAAGGCCATTCGGCAGCACAAAACATGTTGATCCTGTCTCTAATTCACAGTTAGCTGCTACAGCTATTATGGCTCCTACACAACAAGCTTTGGGCAGCATAAATAAGGTGGACCCAAGACTAGCAGTTGAACAGAATGGACAAAATGCTGATGCAACAACAAATGATGCTTCTGCAACAGCACTTGAAGCTACGCAGCCTGTTAGCCCATGGGGTAATCTTGATCATCTCCTTGATGGATATGATGATAAGCAAAAAGCTCTGATACAGAAGGAAAGGGCAAGACGAATAACAGAACAGCACAAAATGTTCTCAGCGCGAAAGCTAAGCTTGGTGCTTGATTTGGATCACACCCTTCTTAATTCTGCAAAGGTATATTGATATTTTGGCGTATGAGGTTATGAGTTTAAAGTTGCTTAATTATTTTTCTGTTCATGCTGCCCATACCTTTTCAGTTTATAGAAGTGGAACCCATTCATGAAGAGATGTTATGGAAGAAAGAGGAGCAAGACAGGACTTTGCCAGAACGTCATCTCTACCGTTTTCATCATATGAATATGTGGACGAAGCTGAGGCCAGGAATATGGAACTTTCTTGAGAAGGTTTGCTGTGTTCTCATTTTTTGTGTGTGCAGAATTAAGTGTTTTTGCTCTGCTGTTAATTTTTGACCTGTGATGATTTGTGCAGGCTAGTAACCTATTCGAGTTGCATTTATACACTATGGGAAACAAACTGTATGCTACCGAGATGGCCAAGGTTCTTGATCCAACTGGGACCTTGTTTGCTGGACGAGTCATATCAAGAGGTGATGATGGTGATCCCTTTGACAGTGATGAGCCAGTGCCGAAAAGTAAAGATCTGGATGGGGTACTGGGTATGGAATCTGCAGTCGTGATCATAGATGATTCTGTAAGAGTCTGGCCTCATAACAGGCACAATTTGATAGTTGTAGAGAGGTATGAGTCAATGCTTTCGTTCTTCCTAATGAACTGTTGTCAAATGCATCTGCCTAATCCCCTTTCCATGCGATTTTCTGCAGATACACCTATTTCCCCTGCAGCAGACGTCAATTTGGCCTTCCTGGACCATCACTTCTAGAGATTGACAGAGACGAGAGGCCTGAGGATGGTACCCTTGCTTCGTCACTTGCGGTATGGTACTTTTTTCTCAACATATGTACCAACATGTGAACTTTGATTATACTCACGTGGTTCTCATTCTGGAAATAGGTCATTGAGAGAATCCACCACAATTTCTTTTCACATCCTAACCTCAATGAGGCTGATGTGCGGAGCATACTAGCATCTGAGCAGCGAAGGATCCTTGCTGGTTGTCGTATTGTCTTTAGCCGGGTTTTCCCAGTTGGAGACGCCAGCCCCCACTTGCATCCTCTGTGGCAGACTGCGGAGCAGTTTGGTGCGGTCTGCACAAACCTGGTTGATGACCGGGTCACTCATGTTGTTGCCAACTCCCCTGGGACAGACAAGGTGAATTGGGCATTATCCAAGGGCAAATTCGTGGTGCATCCAGGATGGTGAGGAATATTGCTACTTCTATTTACATGAGTATTTTCTTTTCTATTTTATGACCTTTTTTCTAACTTGTCGAGATAACCCATCACTTGATTGAAATTCTGTATCATGTTTGCCATAAACAGGGTAGAAGCTTCAGCTCTGTTGTACCGGCGCACCAACGAACATGACTTTGCAGTCAAATAACACCCGTCCTGAGCCCGAATTCATCATATAGGCTCCAGGGAAGATTTCTTCTCGGGATGGGATATGTTCATGGTAACCTAACGTGATTAAAAAAACCATAACAACATATCTAAAACAGGACCATAGTAAGAAGGAAAACGACCACCAAAAGAATTCCAGGCCTTAAAAGAAACGGTAATGAAGAAAACGCTTTATGAAAGCCTGGAAAAGGGGACTGGGTCTGTGGTGGATGTCATTACCGAGGTGGTGAGTATTTGGTCAAGATGTCTTTTAGAAAGAGCCAGCAAAGATGCGCGAAAAGGTGAAGATGAGCTGATGCTCACCGCCTCATCATCCTTTGTAACTTAGCAGTAAAAGTGGTGCAGTTTTGGTAATAGTCCTAGGTTCAGAAATGTTGCTTCAGGCCAAAGGGATTTGGGGGGTTTTTGCCCGTTTTGGTAGCTGCCGCTTGTCGCCCATCGAAAGTGTGACCTGAACTGACAACGGCGGCATGAATCCAGGGACGGGGCATTTATAGGATGGGTTTGCTATGTCAGTATTTGTGTGTGTGTTAGCTTGGGTGTAAAGCTGGTTCCGTCTGTGTCGAACGCTGCAAAGGCAAGTGGACAGGGACACCTGGGGCTGCGCCTGCTGCTCTCCTAAACGTACTCTTTTTTTCGAAACTGAAGGCCGAAAAGAACCTTTTGTTCAGTTGGTTCAGTTGATGGGGTTGAAGAATTCATGGCGTCAGAGAAGAACCAGTTGGTTCAGGTAAATGGGCTGAAGAATTAATGGCGTCAGAGAAGAACGCAGAGGTTGTGATGGGTTGGTTGCTATGTGGAAGGTTGTTCCGAAAGGGAAACGCGTGACATGGTGAGTGTCAGCGAATCTAGGGCCACGTCATGAAAACCGACTCGTCTTCTAACCGAAAAGGCCAAAAACCGTTATGATTTAACCGTATCTGCGAGAATTGATTCTTTTGGGTTGATATTTGCTGACGGTTTTTGTTTTAGTTTTAGTTTTCCAAACAAGCTTTGGTTTGCGGACTTACTGACAAGTATGTTTTAGCCATTTTGGTTGTTTCAACTTTCAATGGGATTTGGAGAACGATCATCCGTGCTAAAACTTTTTTTTGCAACTTTCAACTTCATACGTAAGAAAAAAGTATACTTTATGATCTTTTGAACGACAGAGACATTTTTCTGTTGTAAGTAAAATAAAAATGCTATTTTCCAGAAAAACCTCCACATTGAATCTAGGATCACCATTTTTGCACCATCATATGACCATGTAATGACTATTTACTAGTCAGATACACTTATAGTCAGATATACTTGATAACCATTTTTTTAGAACAGTCATGTTACTGCTTGACGGGACTATATATTAAAAGACTCACCATTTTATAGAACAAGTCATATGGTGATACTTTCCATAAAAAATATTAAAACTTATTGTTTCACATATTAGTAAACAAGTATTCACAAGAAAATATTAGCATAAAATGAACATGAAACAATGCATGATCCATCCAAATGCCAAGTAGTAATATTAAAAGCATATCTAAGATTCTTTCTTAAACTCTCTCTAAATCATCATTTGGAGGGTCATTTGTAAAAAAATCATTATCTATATATTTTCACTCTTCAGTAGCTTTTTGTCGGTGCGAAAAGTGATAAACAAGTAAATATTTGTTGTTTTGCCATACGTTGTGATCGGATGTGGTCTAGCACTCAATGACACATGGTTTATACTGGTTTAGGCAATGTGCCCTACGTTCAGTTTGAGTCAGTCGGTGACTTTATTCTTGAGTCCAGGTGCTCGAAGTTTGCTGTGGGGTTACAAGGAGTGGGAGTAAGATGTGGGGTGTTAGAGGTCCGGTCGAACTTTGGATCGAAGGGCCGAGAGTGACGGGAGCTTTTACGTGCGCTAAGTATTGGAACGTATGCTCTGTGTAGCTTTAGAATGTCTAAAGCTAGCAAAGAGTGAGTCGGAATGATCCGTCTATCGTTTGTTTGTTGTTGTCTGTCCCTGTTGGGAGAGGGCGCATCCTCTTTTATAGATGAAGGGGATGGCCTTACAAGTGAGAGAGTGTGTGCTATCTAGTTTGGTTGCCCATGTCGTCGGGTACAAGATGGTTTGTTGGTGTCCACAATACTGTTGACGTCCAGATGCATGTGGTAGACCTCATCGTGTTCTTCTGGTATGGCAAATGTCGGAGCCTACCATACTGTAGGACAAATGTCGGCATCACAACACTGTTCGTGTTCTGTCATGTCTAGAAGGTTGCAGAGCACCCTTCTGACATGGTCTGGCGGCACTGTCCTGCAGGTGTGTAGGGTACGATCCTCGGTATTGTGGCTGACTGGAGCGCATTACCTTATCTGCTTCGCCTGGTTTCTTGGGTCCTCACCGAGCGGGCGTCCTCGGCCGATCGTTCCCAGTTGGCTTTGACCGCGCCGGTCGGAGAAGAGCCGTAAGCAGAGGTTCAGTGTATTCCTGATTGGAGAGGCGGGTCGGAGTCAGAAGCGAGCGTCGTCCCCTCCTTGGCTAGGCCTCCCGGTCGGAGACACGGGTCGGAGTCGAAAGCGAGCGTTGTCCCCTCCTTGGCCAGGCCTCCCGGCCGGAGACGCGGGTTGGAGTCGAAAGCGAGCATCGTCCCCTCTTTGGCCAGGCTTCCGGTCGGAGACGCGATCGCTTTTCTAGTCTGTCGTTTAGGTATCTGGGCCGGCCTAGGAGCTGCACGTCGTTCGTAACGTCGTCTGCTGGGCCGAGCTTTTACTGGAGAGTAGGCCCATTAGGGACCTCGGGTTTATGAACCCGACAGGAGCCCCCGAGCCCCTAGGCGATTCAGTAGAATTGTCTATGAAATTTTTTGTTTTGATAGTGGGTGTAGCCCCCGAGCCCCTGGGCGATTTTGGGTAGAATCATCTCGGGGATTTTTTGACTTGCCAGTGGGTGCGCGCGAGCGCATTTGGTGGGTGTAGCCCCTGAGCCTGCGTCCGACTGGTGAGTCGGTTGGAGGCTGAATATCTTGGTACTCTTTCCTAGGGCCACAGACTCCTATGTTTCTGCCGTTCAGGGTGTTTGCCCATGTTTGTCCCGTCCGTGACTTGCGCGGCTAGTTGTTTTCTCGAGTCAGCATTGGGCGACCTGAGCTTTGAGCCCCGTTGGGTTCGGTAGGGGTTGGTCTAGTTTCGTGCATTACCCTATCCGCGGTTTCCGCAACTGGAGGGGCTGAGCTAACGTCGCTTGCATTAATGGCTCGAGTGACGCGCTCAGTGAGCTCACTAACGGGTGCGTTCGAGCGGAATCTGGGTTCGTCGTTTGTGATAGGGTCGGCATAGCCCTCATGTGGCATTCCACTGCTCCTTAACCCGCCTCCCGATAGATGCTCGGGTCGTTCCAGAGACCAACTTAGGTGGCTTGCTGGTCTCCCCTCGATGGAGATTCTATAGGCATGGCTCGAGGTTAGGATCGAACGAGAAGGTTGAGATGACCCTATCTGCTTCTGAGCATATCGGGCGAGGGCCGCTGGGCTCATCTGCATTTTCTCCCCTAGCTCTGTTTGACGCGTGGCGTCCTCAAGCCCTTCACGGCCTAGCCTTTGAACCCCGATCGGTTGTCGCTCATGTCGAATGAGGTGACTACCACTTCGTGACGCAACACGAAGCATTGTGATGCATCAATTGCATATGCAATGCTTTGGATGTATGGGATGAATGAATGATTGCATGGATGAATGTGTGAATGCGTGTATGATTGTATGAATGAATGTGTGAATGCGTGTATGATGAATGATCATGCACAAGAAAATAAAGTAAGACGGTTTGTTAAAGTTACCTTAATGACTCGAGCGACGGGTTTGAGGAGCTCTTATCGGATATGTTCAAATGGGATCCGGTGTCTGTCGTTCCTGACGGAGACGGCATGGCCCGCACGGGGCGTCCTACTACTCCTTACCTATCTCTCGGTAGTCGTCTGAGCCGTTCGATCGACTCAGGAAGCCCGTCGATCTCTCCTCGATGGAGATCCTATTGTTGGGCCCTTCCAAGCCTTGCCTAGGAAGGCGAAGGGCTGTTTACGTGTGGTTGCGCCTTGTTTCATGCGCCCAATGTGCGGTAGTGGTGGGCCATGCCCAGGCCATGTCTTGTCTAACCAGGCGTCATTTCGTTTGGCAGGGTGCGTCCCATCAGTTTTGACATGTCTCGCCGCATGCCTATCTGCAATTAATAGAAGGGAGAATGTTTTTCGCCCCAATCCTTCGCCTTTCTCCAACTGCTACGTCTCCTCTTTAAATAGGGGAAGGGAGAGGATTTTTGTCCCATTCCTTCACCTATTCTCCAACTGCTGCCTCTCCTCCTTCCCTCTCGCAAGCGCCTATTCTCCAACTGCTGCGTCTCGGCGGTTCCTAGGAGAAAAAAGGGTAAAGCAAGGGAGAGGAGAATTCAGAGTTTCGTTTGTGAATTCGGAGCGCAATATCGAACTAAAGGCCATCCAACATAGATGAGGCGGTGCTGGCCGCCTTCGCCAAGAAGGGGCTGCTTCGGCCGAAGGAGGTGGCAAACTGGAGGGCTCCTACACCGGGGGAGGCTGTTATGTGACCTCTGTCCGACGAGGTTGTCTCCTTCCTCGCCTTCCACGAGCGCGGGCTAGGATATCCCGTGCACTGGTTCTTGCACGGGCTCCTCAATGAGTGTGGACTAGAGCTACATCACCTCAATCCGACTGGGGTGCTGCACGTCACCGGCTTCATGACCGTCTGCGAGGCCTTCCTTGGGATGGAGCCACACGTGGACTTCTTCCAGCAGATCTTCACCGGGTGAGCCTTATCAGAGGGGAAGCCGCCCAAGGCCGCACCGGTTGGGGGCTACGCGCTGTAGAAGAAACTGAGGTCGCCGGGCTCCTACCCCGCGTACTCCCCCTACGACTCCAATCGGGGGTGGCATGGGGAGTGGTTCTATATTAGGAACCCAGTGGAGGCGTCGTTCCCACTGTTCACCGGAAAGAGGCCGGAGAGGCATGGAGCTGGTTGTGGGGGCCCTCCAGTCAGTAGAACAAGCTAGAGGTCATTAAGGCGGAGCTCCAGAAGGTGATGCAGCATGGCCTCGATGGGCTATGGGTGTTCGACACCTTCTTCCATCGTCGAGTCGCCCCACTGGCGGAGAGGAGGTGGCTGATGTGGAACTACTTGGGCCCAACAGATCACAACTACGCGTCGCCGATGGAGTTGGTGAAGGACGAGGTCTAGAGTTGGCTCGACCGGGTGCTACAACTTAGGGCCCAAGAGTCCCTCGAAGGAAAGCCCGGATCCCTCCATGCCGCAAAGCTATCCACTCAGGTACGTTCCCCTCTCCTTATTCCATTTCTTTTCCCCTTTTGCTCTCCTATATTTTGACTTTGAGTCATCCGTGTCGTAGGGACTTGCCGGCTACAAATCCTGACCGCATCTTCTAAGGGGGCCAGAGGGCGTAGCTCAACAAGCTGCCCTGAAGGAGGCGGTGGACGCCAAGAAGAAGAAGAGAGCTGAGAAGGCTCGAAGGAGGCACCAGGAGGAGAAGGAGATCGCCCGACGGGTGTGGGCCAGCAAAAACCGGAGCGACATGGAGGTGGAGCTCAAGTCGGAGGAGCCCACGGAGATGGGTGGCGACGCAAGCACCTTCGAGGACGATGGAGACCAAGGTGTCATTGTGACCTCGGTGGAGTGTCGCGCGCCTGCGGCTACGTCCGCCAGTGATGGGCGGGGTGCGGAGAGGCACGGTGATGTTCCTGAGTCAAGGAAGCGTGCCGTGAGCTCGGACGCCACCACCAAGCGAGAGGTGAAGCGGGCACGGTCACCGCACCCTTTGGAGGCATCACTGGCTTCGCCCCCCTTGCTCCAAGCATGGTGGGGCACGCTAGCCGGTTGTAGGAGCATGCCCATACCCCCACGTCTTCAGGGTCGGCGCGTGTGCGCGAGCCACAACGGGAAGAGGCCCCATTAGTTGCTCCAAAGGGCGCGGGTCGACTCCTCCCTTGGTCGATATGAGGGGGCGCAGGTCATGACCCATGAGTAGTCCTCGTCCATCGGGATCATTGCCTGCGGGTCAGGGCTTCAGGGCCCTACCCCTTTCATCTAGGTATGTACCTATGTTTCTTTTGATCTCATAGTTGAGCTCCTTGCCTCACCCAGTGGAGGGACGCACGGCTCGTCCTCCTGGTCAGAGCTAGAGGTGTCGGGAGGTGACGCGGGTAGGCCGAAGGCAGAACATCCATCGGTGAGCCACAGGGTCGAGGTAGCGGAGATCCCCTGCTCCGGCAAGGCAAGCGCTAGGGTAGAGCCGTCGGCCATCCCGCCATCGCAGGAGCTGGCGGTGGTCTAGTCGTCGCATGATGCTACGGTGGCTAGATCTTCCAGTGGGTTGGGGGCGACCCACGACCTGGTGTGGCCCTGCCCCGATGACCTAAGGAAGGCTCGGTTTGTCCTTCACAATAGGGAGGAGGTGGCGCTCTGGCACTTCCTAGAGGAGAGCGGACTGTCGATGGAGTCCGACCTCACCCAAACCAAGGCAAAGCTCAAGGAGGCCTTAGAGCAGGTTGAGCTTGTTCATCAGGCGGTCTTAGTTGACCTGCCGCGCATCGTCGAGGTAAGCCTTCTATGTTTTTAGTGTTTGTCCTCAACTCCTTGGTCTTCCATTGGTTGTCTCAATGTGCTTGCTTCTTGCTTTACAGGAGTTAGAGGCTACATCGATCCGTAGGTCCCATTTCCTTCAGGAGGAGCATGGTCGGATGGAGCGGGAGCCATGATGTTGCGGTGGGTCAACGAGCTCGAGCGCCAGCTGGAGTCCGCCCGCCGTGAGTCCCAAGACCGGGCGGCCGAGGTGATGGGAGCACGGGCGGTGGAGTTGCTTGCGGTGGAACAAATGACCGCTGTCGAGTGGGGACTCATGGCGGTGAAGGTCCACCTGATGGATACTGAGGCGGCACTCTAGAAGTCCTGGGAGACCCTGGATATGGAGCGGAAGGCCTGATCGGAGGCCGATCGAGAAGTGCTTGCGCTCTGGGGGCTAGTGCTTGGGATGGAGGAGTCGACCGCTCAGCTGTTCGAGAAGGTGACTCAGAAGGAGGAAGGACTCTCCATCCTTGAGAACACCCACCTCGGTATGTACCTATTACGCCTTTGGTTGATGTCTTGGTTTTTTCTTTCCCTTGCTTCTGAACTTGTCGTCCTTCTTCCAGAACTGGGCAGAAGGATTGGATTGCTGGAGCGGGAGCTGGAGATAGCCAAGGTGGCGATCGGTTGGAGCATGAAGGTGCTGGCCATGTCCCTTGAAGAGCGACGTGCTCTTGAGGGGGAGCTCGACCAGATCTACAACGTCACCCAGGCTGTTGTTTCGGAGGTGTTCTGGTCGGCACCGAGCACCAGTACGCCCGCCATCCAGCTGGTGGAGGTCCCAAATGAGGTTCGAGCGCTCATCTCCGACGGGATGTCCTATGGGACATCGGGGGTGCTGACCTCAGTGGCGACGCACTACCCAGACCTAGACTTCGCTGCCATTTGTAGGGGCTACGCCACGGCTGGAGCACTGACGCCATCCATGCGCTCGGGGAGAGCTTAGTGCCATGCGCGTAGATGGTTGCCGAGCAAGTCTCCGTGCAGTGGATGATGGAGGCTCACCTTGTGAGCATGGCTGAAGGCGTGAGTTAAGAAAATGTCATCCAACCTATGGATGGAGTGGAGGCCGGGTCGGAAGCGAGCATCATCCGACCTCTAACCGAACCGAACGTCGCCCCATCGGAGAGCGAGCAGCCCCTATCTTCGTCAGTCGCGCCGTCAGCCGATGCCATTGGGCGGCCACAATAGTATTTAGAGTAGAAGTAATCAACATATGTCAAGGATAAGTTCATGGGGAAGCCCCCGTGTGAACAATTTGTATTCATGAATACATCAATTTTGTTTTATGATGAAATCACTTCGTAAGGGGAAGCTTGTCCCATCCGTTCTTTGTTTTTACCCTAGCATATCTCTGTTTTTATCCTTTCTTTTTGGCACCTGCCCGTTTGACCTATAGGCTGCAACCTTAAGAACCTGAGCGTGGCCTACGAGGCTCAGCTGCTCGTAACCGTAGGTCATGGCGGGGTGTGATCGACCGGGAATTCAAAAAAAGTTACGTAGGGTAATTAAAGGAACGAACTACCCTTTCGTTCGGGTAAAAAGTATTTACTATATGATAGTAAAAAAAGAGAGGTGGTATCACACCCTCGTGGAGCCCTCGAGCGACCTGGGTCGAAAGTGTTTGGGCTAGGGTGCTTATAGGAGCAAACATTGAATGAAAGAAAGTGGTAAGACCAAATTTTTAGGGGAAGAAACGACGTTATTGTTCGATGTTCCAAGTGTTGGTGAGAACATTGCTATTGTCGTCCTTCAGTCGGTAGGCGCCCGATTGGATCACCTCGGTCACCATATAGGGTCCTTCCCATGGTGGAGAGATTTGTGCTTCTCCTTGGTTGATTGGGTTCTTCGGAGCACAAGGTTGCCAACCTCAAGGATCGTCCCTTTGATTTTTCTTTCATGGTACCTGCTGAGAGTTTGCTGGTAGCGACTGGAGCGAATGACAGTCGTCTCGCAAGCCTCCTCAAGCAGGTCGACCGCGTCCTGCTGAGCCTCTGCGGCTTGGTCATGGTCGAAGGCCTTCACTCTTGGGGCACCGTGGTTGAGGTCAGAGGGCAACACTGCTTCAGCTCCGTAGGCTAGTAGAAGGGTGTGAACCTAGTTGATCGGTTTGGGGTCATTCTCAGGCTCCAAAGGATCACTAGGACCTCTATAACCCATCGCTCGACGTACTTATTGAGTCGGTCAAAGATGTGTGGCTTGAGTCCTTGGTGGACCATGCCATTGGCCCGCTCAACCTGACTGTTGGTATGTGGATGTCCGACCTGATGTCGTATCCATCACAAAAGTCCAGGAACTTCTTGCCGGTGAAGTTAGTTCCATGGTCAGTGATGATACAGTTAGGAACACCAAACTGGTAGATGATGTCAAGGAAGAACTTGACCACCTTTTTTGAACGAATGTTGGTGATGGGCTTTGCCTCTATCCACTTGGTGAATTTTTCCACTGCTACGAGTAGGTGAATGAAGCCACCCATGCCCTTTTTGAGGGGTCCTACCATGTCAAGGCCCCAAACCACGAACGGCCATGTAATGGGGATGGTTTGAAGCTCCTGTGCCGGCAAATGAGTTTGCCGAGCGTAGAACTGGCATCCCTCGCACCTGTGAATGACTTCCTCTGCATCTTGTAGCGCGGTGGGCCAGTAAAAACCTTGGTGAAAGGCTTTTCTAGCTAGCGACCTTGGGGCCGCATGATGTCTATAGATTCCAGCATGGACCTTGAGGAGGAGTTGTTTCCCTTGGTCTGTAGGGATGCACTTCATGAGTATTCCCGATGGCTTTCGCTTATAAAGTTTGTTACCGAATGTGACGAACATCTTGGCGTGTTGACCGATCCATCGTGCTTCAGTCCTTTTGTGATGAGGACATCACTTCTTTAGAGGTACCTGCTGATCCTCCAACCATCATGCAAGGTCCAATGACCCGGGCTTGAAAGCGACAACTCAATTTAGAGGTGAGCTCGTTCTTAAGTGATACTTTTCATACTTTTGAGAATAGACTACTACCTAATGATGTTATCTTGCTTAGGAACATTGGAGAGGGTCATGAAGGACTTAGAGGAAGTGGTGGAGGTGATGATGACCAGCAAGGACGTCCAACACAAGCTGGAGGCCTAGTCCAACAAGAATTCAAGTCTGCCTCGGCCTCCAGGACCAGTCTGCCTTAAACTGGTCACCCAGGACGCATCCGGACTCCATTTTCAATGATCCACATATGGATGGAAAACTAATTTGATAAGGAAGCTAATCCATATGGTTTCACATCAAAACCTCTTTGGAATCAATAGGAATCGTCGAAATAAGTCAGCGTCCAGAATCTGCCAGGGTGCTGCGACACCTTCTTTTGGTCCGTTGGACCGTGTATCGTGTTTGGGCCCATTAGGGGCGCGTCTAGGGTAGGCGACGACTCTAAGACCTTTATATTCATACGCTACCGCCATCATTAGGTTTTGGGTTTTGCTTAGATTATATCTGTCAAGAATAGTTTCGCCGTTCATTGGTTTGTGAGACCCCAACTTCATGAGTTTAATCATTCATCTGCAATTTGGTTGCGTTCTTTCCTGTTCTTGCTTGTGTTCTTCGTTGCGCAAGCAGGGATTAGCCTTCTTAGCGAGGTCAACCTAGTCCGTGACTTGGTTGATAACCAGAGAAGCTGTGGTGCTAAGATTGCAGGGTTCAATCTTTCGATCTGAAGCCAGATCAGTGTGTCATTCTCCACCACAACGATAGTTATCACCACCTGACGGAAGATCGGGATCCCCGTTCCCATTAAGTGATAATCAGAGCTAAGGTATACCGTCAAGTTCACTTATATTCCCTAGTTTTGAGTGTTTCGATTTCGTCCCATAGTCCAGTGCCATACTCGTTTTTCCTGTCCTAGAAGCTTCCGCGCCATAGCCTTTGCATATTTCAGTTTCAGAGTCTGTCGTGTTGAGTTTGTGTCCTGGTCGAGTTCTTGTTGCTGGTTAGGTCGTGTTAGAGTCCAGTTCGTGTGTTTTCCCCCATCATTTCCATCAAATCTTTGCTGTTGTGACTAGTTTTGTGCACATTGTTCCCGTTTTGTCCTTTAATTCGGAGCCAATTCTTAAATATGGTCTAGTTTTCGCATACAAACTCCGATTTCAACGTTCCATATATCAAAATCGATCAAAAAAAAAAAATTTTGAACCCGTCCATCCCCGTCTTATCAGGGTTCGAAAATTTTAGATTGGTCAAAAAGTGGTCACAAGATCCTCTTTTCGTGGTCACAAGGTTTTTGTCGATTTTGAGCAAGTTTTCTGAAAATTCCACAGGCCACGTCTTACACTTATTTGAGCTCATATTTTCTATAGTTACTTTTTTTGTGCTCCTAAGTAAAGGAAAAATATCAAAAAATAAAATAAAATAAAAAAGTCGAAATTTCCCAAAAAAGCAACGACAGCCAAAAAAATAGAAAAAAAGAGAGGGCAAAAGAGGAACAATATTTAGAGGAGCACATAGAGAAGACCAAAGTGAGCTGTGTTAGCGTGTGCTGTCTGGTTCCTTGTTTGTGTTGCTGTTTCCATCCACCATACTTATTTTTCATACACCTGTCACCTTGCTATCCACTATACTTTTATCACACGCCTGGTACTTGGAACATTTTAGACCAGCAACGAGAATAAGTACTTTGGACTATAATTCAGCATTACTTTCTGTTACTGACTTGTGTGCCAGATATACATATTACTTTTTGTGTGCCTTCCAAGCTCCACAAACTCTTCAGATCAGTACAGATAAAGGGCCTTGCAATCTTAGTACCACTGCCTCACAGGTATCACGAACCAGCCGCCGGTTGTACCGCCCACTGCTTGTGTTGGTAAGAATTTTGTAAGAGCTTGGTAAGACGCTTCCACTTGCTGTGAAAAGTGACACCACTGCAACCACGTAGTCATTTGGTAGGGATAACTTTCACCTATTTGTTCCTGTTTTTGTGTTTTCAATGGTAGGAGGTGAATAGACTGGAGATAACAATCCTAAAGGTTTCAACGAGTGTGTCAGTCAAGAGCAACTACAAGCTGTTGTAGAGGATGCCCAAAAAAGGATGAATGAGGCCGTTAGGAAGGCCGTCACTGACGCACTCATTGAACTCAACATTGGCAATAGCATGGAGAGATTGGACAAGCAAATTTCCACTCTAACCGACAAGGTTACTGAGCTAGAAACCTTTGTGGCGGGCAACAACAATGTCTCCGGCAGCAACACCGATGGTCAAGACATGGTATATGATGCCAATGGGAACATAGGTCGAGCAGCTTTTCGACAAGAGAGATTATGACAACGTCTTCGCCGCAACACGACAGGTATGGGTGGTGTCCACCACCACTGTCAAGGTAATAATCACTGTGTGCCCGATGATCCTTATGCTAAAATTAAGTTCACAATACCATCTTTTTTGGGTCATTATGATGCTAAGGGATATCTTGATTGGGAGATGATGGTAGAACAAAAGTTTAGTGCCCACCTTGTACCTGAGCAGCATAGAGTAAGACAAGCTACTAGTGAGTTTAAGGATTTTGCCATTAGTTGGTGGAATGGGCTAGCTGCATAGAATGCTTTACCTGGTACATGGGAAGAACTTAAGGTAGCTATGCGTGATCGTTTTGTTCCTCCTTATCATAGAGACTTGCGTAAGAAATTGATGCGTTTAGAACAAGGAGATAAATCTGTACAGGATTACTATGGTGAGCTCCAAAAGGGATTGATGCGCTATAATGTTGTGGAGGGAAACGAAGATGCTATTTGTCATTTTTATTCGGGTTTGAGGTGTGAGATTCAGGACATTGTTGATTATAAAGAATTTAACACTATCAACCAGTTGTTTCAGTTTGCTATGCTTGCAGAAAAGGAATTGCAGGGGCGTGAACAGCAGGGCAAGAGTAAGGTCAGCACCAGCACATACATGCCACGCTCAGCACCATCTTCGGGGCTGATCAAGCCAACCACTTTTTGGGCGCCTGCACAAGCGAGCAAGAGACCAGCAGCCTCTGGAGTTTCCACTACACCTAAGGCACCTCCCGCATGACCTTCAGATTTAGGTAAAAATTCTTTGCAGGTGCATACCAAGAGTTCCTCATCCGTTGCATTGACAGGATGCACTTCGGGTATTCAGTGCCACCGCTGCCATGGCATTGGCCATGTGCAGAAGGACTGCCCAAGTCAGCGGGCATATATTGCTACAGAAGATGGTTACATCAGCACCTCTGACATTGAGGATGAAGAAGACCAAGATGCAAATGAGGACGACAGTGAAGTCCTTGGTGACAAGGCCACGACGTCCTATAGGAGCATCATTGTACAGTGGGTGCTCAGCTCACAAGTCTAGCAACCTGAGAAGCTACAATGCCATAACTTGTTCCAGATTTTCTTCGTCATCAGCGACCGTTGAGCACATGTCATTATTGATGGAGGTAGCTGCAACAATTTGGTGAGTTCTGATTTGGTCAAGAAGCTTGGCTTGACCACACGCCCACGTCCATACCATATTCAGTGGCTAAATGATTCTGGTAAAGCAAAGGTAACACAAACTTGTAGAGTTTCATTTTCCATTGGTTCTTATGCTGATTCTGTTGATTGTGATGTGATACCTATGCAAGCTTGTTCACTCTTATTGGGTCATCCTTGGGAACATGATAATGATGCTACACACCATGGTAGAAGTAATAAATACACTTTTGTGCATAAAGAAAAGAAAATTACTTTGGTACCTTTGACCCCTACTCAAATTGTACAAGCTGATAGAGAACACGCTGCTAGTTTCAATGATGTTCAATCTAAAAATCAGCAAGTTGCTAATTCTATTTTCTTACCTAAAAAGGATAAGTCTACATCTATTTCTAAGGCTGAGGGGATTAAATTGAAGGGTGGTGTTATGCTTGCAACAAAATATGACTTTGCTGAAATTTTTGATGATGATATTTGCTATGCTTTGGTATGCAAACGAGCTATGTTTTCGCTTGATGATATTGTTAGTTCGGTACCTCCTGCTGTCACTAACCTTTTGTAGGAGTATGAGGACATTTTTCTAGCTTAGATACCCCTGGGGCTGCCACCTTTGAGAGGGATAGAGCATCAAATCGATTTGATTCCGGCAGCGACCTTGCCCAACCGAGCTGCCTATCGAACCAATCCTGAGGAGACTAAGGAAATTTAGCGGCAAGTCCAAGATCTTTTGGACTGCGGGTATGTACGTGAAAGCCTTAGTCCTTATGCTGTTCCTGTACTTTTAGTTCCTAAGAAAGATGGAACTTGGCATATGTGTGTTGATTGTAGAGCCATCAATAATATTACTATTCGGTATCGTCATCCTATTCCTAGGCTAGGTGACATGCTTGATGAGTTGTGTGGTTCTATAATTTTCACTAAGATTGACTTGCGAAGTGGCTACCACCAGATTAGAATGAAACTTGGAGATGAATGGAAAACTGCGTTTAAAACCAAATTCGGGTTGTATGAGTGGTTATTATGCCTTTTGGTTTGACAAATGCACCTAGCACTTTCATGCGCTTAATGAATGAGGTTTTAAGAGCTTTTATTGGTCATTTTGTGGTAGTTTACTTTGATAATATATTGATTTACAGCAGGTCTTTTGATGAACATATGGATCACTTACGTGCTGTTTTAATGCTTTACGTGATGCATGTTTATTTGGTAACCTTGAGAAGTGCATCTTTTTCACAGATCGAGTTTCTTTTCTTGGCTATGTTGTAACTCCACAGGGAATTGAGGTGGACGAGATGAAAATTGAAGCCATAAAGAGCTGGCCGGTTCCCCAAACCGTCACATAGGTGAGGAGTTTTCTTGGTCTTGCAGGATTCTACCGCCGCTTCGTCGAAGATTTCAGCACCATTGCTGCCCCGTTGCATGAGTTGACGAAGAAAGGAGTGGTGTTCCATTGGGGAAAGGCACATGAGGAGTCCTTTGACACTTTGAAGGACAAGCTTACACACGCACCATTGCTGCAACTTCCAAACTTTGGTAAGACTTTTGAGCTAGAATGTGATGCTAGTGGAGTTGGCATTGGAGGTGTTTTGATGCAAGATGGTAAACCCATTGCTTACTTTAGTGAAAAATTGCATGGCCCTGTTCTTAATTATTCCTCATATGATAAGGAATTGTATGCACTTGTTCATTCTTTAGAGACATGGCATCATTATTTGTGGCCTAAAGAATTTGTTATTCATTCTGATCATGAATCGCTTAAGTACCTTCGTTCTCAAAATAATCTGAATCGTAGGCATGCTAAATGGGTTGAATTTATTGAATCTTTTCCTTATATTATCAAACACAAGAAAGGGAAGGATAATGTGATTGCTGATGCTTTGTCTAGAAGATATACATTGCTGTCCCAACTTGATTGCCGGATTTTTGGTCTTCAATCCATTAAAGAACAATATGCGCTTGATCCTGATTTTAAGGATGTGTTGCTTAATTGTAGAGAGGGATGCACATGGAATAAGTTTATGATCAGCGATGGATTTTTGTTTAGAGCTAACCACCTATGCATTCCAGTTGGTTCCGTTCATCTTTTGTTGTTGCAGGAGGCACATGGAGGTGGATTGATCGGACATTTTGGTGCCAAGAAGATGGAGAAGGTGCTGTCCACACACTTCTTTTGGCCAAGGATGAGGCGAGATGTAGAGCGGTACGTGGCTCGGTGTGCCACATGTCAAAAAGCTAAGTCGCGGTTGAACCCACATGGTTTGTATATTCCTCTTCCTGTTCCTTCTACTCCTTGGGCAGATATATCTGTGGATTTTGTGTTGGGATTGCCAAGGACTAAGAGGGGGAGGGATAGTATTTTTGTGGTGGTTGATCGTTTTTCTAAGATGGCACATTTTATTCCTTGTCATAAGAGCGACGATGCTGTTCATATTGCTGACCTTTTCTTTCAAGAAATCGTTCGCTTGCATGGTATGCCTTCTACTTTGTTTCAGATCGCGATGCAAAATTCTTGAGTCATTTTTGGTGCACGTTGTGGAATAAATTGGGGACCAAGCTGCTGTTTTCTACAACATGTCATCCCCAAACTGATGGGCAAACTGAGGTTGTGAATCGAACATTGTCCACCATGTTGAGAGCCATTTTGAAGCGCAATTTGAAGATGTGGGAAGAGTGTTTGCCGCATGTGGAGTTTGCATATAATAGGGCGGAACATTCCACCACCAAGGTAAGTCCTTTTCAGGTAGTGTATGGTTTTAACCCCCGTGCTCCTACTGATCTTTTGCCTTTACCTACCACTGAGAGAATACATAGTGATGCTAGAGAGCGTGCTGATTTTATTTGTAAGTTGCATGAAACAACTAAAGCAAATATTAAAAGAATGAATGAAAAATATAGAATTGCTGGTAGTAAAGGTAGAAAAGAGATTAAACTTGAACCTGGTGATTTGGTTTGGTTACATTTGAGAAAAGATAGATTTCCTGAGCTGCGTAAGTCTAAATTAATGCCAAGAGCAGCTGGTCCTTATAAGATCATTGAGAAAATAAATGATAATGCCTACAAACTTGAATTGCCACCCGAGTTCGGGGTTAGTCCCACCTTAATATTGTAGATTTGAAATCTTATTTGGGAGAAGAAGATGAGCTTGAGTCAAGGATGACTCCAATTAAAGAGGGGGAGGATGATGAGGACATCACTTTTTCAGAGGTACCCGCTGATGCTCCAACCGTCATGCAAGGTCCAATGACCCGGGCTCGAAAGCGACAACTCAATTTAGATGTGAGCTCATTCTTAAGCGATACTTTTCATACTTTTGAGAATAGACTACTACCTAATGATGTTATCTTGCTTAGGAACATTGAAGAGGGTCATGAAGGACTTAGAGGAAGTGGTGGAGGTGATGATGACCAGCAAGGACGTCCAACACAAGCCGGAGGCCCAGTCCAACAAGAATTCGAGTCTGCCTCGGCCTCCAGGACCAGTCTGTCTTAAACTAGTCACCAAGGACGCATCTAGACTTCGTTTTCGATGATCCACATATGGATGGAAAGCTAATTTGATAAGGAAGCCAATCCAAGTAGTTTCACATCAAAACCTCTTCGGAATCAATAGGAATCATCGAAACAAGTTAGCGTCTAGAATCTACCAGGGTGCTACGACACCTTCTTTTGGTCCGTTGGACCGTGTATCGTGTTTGGGCCCGTTAGGGGGCGCATCTAGGGTAGACGATGACCCTAAGACCTTTATATTCATACACCGTTGCCGTCATTAGGTTTTGGGTTTTGCTTAGATTATATTTATCAAGAACAGTTTCACCGTTCATTGGTTTGTGAGACCCCAACTTCGTGAGTTTAATCATTCATATGTAATTTGGTTGCATTCTTTCTTGTTCTTTCTTATGTTCTTTGTTGCATAGGCAGGGATTAGCCTTCTTGGTGAGGTCAACCTTGTTCATGACTCAGTTGATAACTAGAGGAGCCATGGTGCTAAGATTGCAGGGTTCGATCTTTCGTTCTAAAGCCAGATCGGTGTGTCATTCTCCGCCACAACGATAGTTATCACCACCTGACGGAAGATTGGGATCCCCGTTCCCATTATTTTGGGTGGGAGAACCTCCTCGAGGAGGTGGGCGAGTAGCAGTGCTCCCTAGACGGCTTGGTCGATTGTTACCACGGCGACATCGGCGGGCGACGTTGTCACGGAGGCACCGAGGTCGAAGCCCCCGAGCGCCAGGTTGGCATCGGGGTGTGTCTAGATTAGACCTTCCAGGATGCGGGCAGACGGCTCATGAAGGTCATTGATGAAGACCCCATCTAGAGATGGAACCCGCCTGGCAACCAATTTTGTGAGAAAATTGGTGGCATCGTTGTCCTTTTGGGGGACATGATGTAGTTCGATTTCCTAGAATTTGTCCTCGAGCTTGCGCACCTCTTGGCAGTATGCTGCCATGAGGGGGCTTTTGCAAGAGGACTCCTTCATGACTTGGTCGATGACCATCTCTGAGTCACTGTCGATGACCTAGGCTGGCGACGTGGGAAGGATGGTCCCTCTGATCAAAAGTGATCGGAGATTCTGACTAGCTAAGGAAGGAGGGGATGGCTGTTTCGGCGATGCATGCCTCTCTATAGCGCACTTTGTGCTGGCGCTTGGAGTAGATGGCATCAGATCCCCAAAGATCATGAGGCATTCCTTGGGATTGGGAAAGCTGTCCCCATCCTTGCCCACCGTGCCTCCTTTCTTGGCCACTGCCTCCTTGCTTTTTCCTTCTTTCGGCCCACCGGCCTATCGCAGAAAGCGCTTGAGGAGTTTGTAGTCCTTGTAGAGGTGCTTGACAAGGTAGGCATGGTTAGCACATAGACTCTCCATGATCTTGTCGAAGTGGTCGGGCAGGCCCTGCTGGGGCTGCTTGCCCACGCGATCGGCTACGGCGACCAGAGTGGAGTTGGTCGATCGACGCTGATCCTTCTTGTTCTTCTTGCCCCTTTGTGTGGAGGGGCCCTCATCTTGATCCTCGCACTTGGCCTTGCCGTTGTCTCGGCCTCCATTAAATATCGCTCCGACTGCCTCCTCGCTAGAGGAGTGGTTCATGGTGACATTGAGCAGGTCACGGGTGGTCTAGGGCTTCAGACAACTGAGCTTGTGGATGAAGGACTCACAGGTTGTCTCCTAGAGGAATGCACTGATGACATTCGTGTCAATGACATCAGGAATTGAGTTGCATCACTTCGAGAACCTATGGATGTAATCCTGTAGGGGCTCATTGGGCTCCTGCTGGCAGCTGTTGAGGTCCCAAGAATTCCCAGGATGGACATACGTCCCATGGAAATTCTCGATAAAGATCCTCTTGAGATCTGCCTAGTCACGGATGCTTTCATACGGGAGGAATGAGCCATGCTTGAACATGTTCCCCCATGTAGATGTGGAGGTATTGAATGATGAAGTGGTCATCATCCACTCCTCCAGCTCGGTAGGCGAGGTGGAAGTTTTTGAGCCATATATCAGGATTTGTCTCCCCGGTATATTTGGCAACGTTTGTAGGCGGTTGGAAGCACTGTGGGAACGACGCTCTCTGGTTGCGACGGCTAAAGGACTGTGGTCCCAAGATGTCTGGGCTAGGACTCTGGTCATCTAGATGGCAACCATGCCTGGGGCATGTTTCCCCACTCCCTCGATGGTCCGACTAGGGCCCGTGCCGCCTGCTCTTACTGCCGCATGATGGACGCCATCATCACGTCGGGCTTGATGCCAATTGTTGATGACGCTATGAGCATGTCGGTTCGTCCCAAGCCATTCGTGCGTAGGCGGTCGGTGTGGAGCGGGTGCGAGGTTATGCCATGGTGCAGCTGCGTCCTCCTGTTCCATGCCCGGTGACTGTAGTGGTGAGCAGATGGAGCTGTTCGACTAGTGCACCCCCATTCCTCTAGTGGGGAGAGAGGCCACGAGTCGGTGTCGCGACATGGAGCTCTCCACCTACTGAACGACGGCGGTTTCCACTAGCGCCCGGAGGTTCCGGTGAACCGCCTGCTCCTGGGGGTCGATAGGCTCTAGAAGGCCACGTAGAAGCATAGCCACAGTGGTGATGTTCTGGCCAACCCAAGCAAACTGTGGGGGATTGTTCCCCTCGTCCATGATGTTGCACTAGACTTGGAGGGCGTGACCCCGGGCACCGGTCACCAGGTTTTGCGCGCGGGGCACAGCGTGCTACGCTGAGCGCGCCGGCACAGGTGGTGACTGGCTCTACCGCCTTTGTCGTAGCTCCTCGCTGTGCTCCTGCGCACGTGCGTGGGCCTCCACATGAGGGTCTAGAGGAGTGTGAGTCTGTATGGACTCTGCTACCACCGGCGGCTGTCCCAGAGCATCCACCATAGCGCACTCTCAGGATAAAAGGTGGCTAGGTGACACGATGTCACCGATGCTGGAGCCGTCAGTTTCAACCTCGTCATCCACGAGGTCATGGAAAGAGGCGGGAGCGTAGCCCGCCATCCCCATGAATTTGGATTTGAGAGGGGGGCGGTCAGCATCTTTTGGAGCCCCCATGCGTACGCGTCTGTAGGGGACGCAAGGCTGTAGGGGAACCGGTTGCATGGTGGTCGTGGTGGGGACAATGGGGTCCCTCCGGAGAGTCGGCAGAAGATATTGAATAGCGAGTAAAGAACAATATGTACGTTACTCACAGTGGGGTTTGAGCTCAGTGTGGGCTCAGAGCAGAGCACAGGCACCTCTTCATTGAGGTCACCGGGTGGCTCGAAGCCGACGAAGGGCGCTCCTCCTCCGATGGGCACCGGGACAAGTGCCTCCTCGTGGAGGTGAAGCACGCCGAGCTGGTCGATGACAAAGTCTAGGCTTTCAAAGAGGAAGGCCTGGGATGGCTCGAAGATGGGAGGAACCCACATCCCAATAGGTGGGAGTGTGGGAAACTCCAGCATGCCAAAGTGAGTCGTATCGCTTGAGCCTACCATGCCGAAGATGGTGGAAAGGTGGGCCATCCAATGACCAAAAGCATGAACATACGATGTGCTCCCCATGGATGGCGCCAACTATCGGTGTGAAAAGTGACCAACAAGTAAATATTTGTTGTTTTGCCGTACGTTGTGATCGGATGTGGCCTAGCACTCAATGACATAGGGTTTATACTAGTTCAGGCAACGTGCTCTATGTCTAGTTTGATTCAGCCAGTGACTTTATTCCTGAGCCTAGGTGCTCGAAGTTTGCTGTGGGGTGACAAACAAGTGGGAGTAAGATGGGGGGTGTTAGAGGTCCGGTCGGACTCTAGACCGAAGGGCCGAGAGTGACGAGAGCTCCTACGTGCGCTATGTATTGGAACGTATGCTCTGTGTAGTTTTAGAATGTCTATAACTACCAGAGAGTGAGTCAGAATGATCTGTCTGTCGTCTGTTTGTTGTTGTCTATCCCCGTTGGGAGAGGGCGCATCCCCTTTTATAGATGAAGGGGACAGCCTTACAAGTGAGATTGAGAGAGTGTGTGTGCTACCTAGTCTTGTTGCCCACGCTATTGGGTACAAGATGGTTTGTCAGTGCCGACAATACTGTTGATGCCCAGATGCATGTGGTAGACCCCATCGTGTTCTTCTGGTATGGCAAATGTCGGTGCCTACCATACTGTAGGACAAATGTCGGCGCCCACAACATTGTTCGTGTTCTGTCATGTCTAGAAGGTTACGGAGCACCCTTCTGACATGGCCTGGCGGGGTACTATCCTATAGGTGTGTAGGGTACGATCCTCAGTATTATAGTTGACTTGAGCGCCTTACCTTATCCGCATTGCCAGGTTTCTTGGGTCCTCACCGAATGGGTGTCCCCGGCCGGCCACTCCCTGTTGGCTCCAACCGTGTCTGTCAGAGAAGAGCCGTAAGAAGAGGTTCAGTGTATTCCCGGTCAGAGAGGTGGGTCAGAGTCGGAAGCGAGCTTCATCCCCTCCTTGGCTAGGCCTTCTGGTTGGAGACGCGGGTCAGGGTCGGAAGCGAGCACCGTCCCCTCCTTGGCCAGGCCTCCTATTCGGAGAAGCAGGTAGGAGTCAGAAGCGAGCGTCGTTCGCTCCTTGGCCAGGCCTCCTGATCGGAGATGCGGGTTGAAGTCGGAAGTGAGCGTTGTCCCCTCAATGGCTAGGCCTCTCGGTCGGAGATGCGGGTTGGCGTTAGAAGCAAGTGTTGTCCCCTCCTTGGCTAGGCTACCGGTCGGAGACGCGATCGCTCTTTTGGCCTGTCGTTTAAGTAACTGGGCCAGCCCAGGCGTTGCGCGACTTTCGCAACGTCGTCTGCTGGGCCAAGCTTTTGCTGGGGAGCAGGCCCATTAGGGACCTCGGGTTTATGAACTCGACACTTTTTCTATTTTTGGCTAGCAAGAAATTCAAAATAGGGTAATATTTGGTATTTTTTTCCATCAAAATCTCTATTCCTATTAATTAGGAAGAATATAAAGAGGCTCTTATGCTCTCAGGGCATGCAGAGTGTATATGTGAGAATCAGATTCTATGGGCATGCGGGGTGTATACATGATTCTGCTGGGGCTACCAGCTACAGAAACAAAATCAAAAGCGCTAAGCCTAGTACAACACTTAGATTTCAATGACATTAGTAGGTGTAATAGAGCTAGGCTAGAAATTCTTGAGCCAACGCATGACCACATCCTTCACTTGATCGAAGCACTTCCTATCCCATTCTGAAGCAAGATCCTCCAACTCTGCCTCAAGGATATAGCAACGTAGATCACATCAGTTGGTGTTCTAGGAAACTCTCAAGCGCCATCTTATTCTTGGACGTCCACATAGGCCATGCAAAACATGCAAAAGTGAAGCTGAGCATTCTAATTGGTAAGGGCCCCTTTGAAGACTTTTGCAAGCATATTCTAGATAAACTTAGCTATATGACATTTGAAAAAAAAACGATCCACAAATTCCACTTACAAATGAAACAATCATGTCTGTTCCAACTCCTTTTGATGAGACTCTGAGCCACCTATAGTTTCTTATTGAACACTTGCCACACAAAAACTTAATTTTCAAAGGAACCTTGCCTTTCCAAATATAGCCAGCCACCTTGCTAGCTACCCTCTGTTAGTCATGAATGTATAGAGAGACTTAGTAGAGGAATTCTTATTCTTATTCAAGGCCAGGCACCAGAATCCTGATGACTATTTAGGGTGATATTCTCCAAGTCATCCAACAACTCCAACCATCTATTATACTCTTGCATAGATAAGGATCTCCTAAAATCTATAATGCACATTTTGAAAAGGTTATCATAAAAAAATTTTAGTGGCACATCATGTAACTAGCAACCTTGCCAAAGATTACAATAATTACCATCCCACTCTAAAAATAGCTCCCCACTTGAAAAGATGTTTAACCTTGTGAAGACCTTGCCATAATTGTGAGCTCCCTTTTACATTGGAGTCAAAGGAACCCCATGCCCCCATATATTTAGCCTTTAGGATCTTGAACCATAATTCATTAGGCTCTTGGAAAATCTTCCAAAACTACTTCACTAACAAACAATCATTCCTAATCTTGGTAGTAATGATTCCTAGATCCCCTTGGCCCTTAGGTCTGCTTACCATCTCCCATTTGGCCATATGGTGCCTAAATTTCTCTTTAGCCCCTTGCCAAAGAAACTTAGCTCTAATGCCATCCATTTGTTTATGTATGACCTCCTGTAGTTGGTAGAAACCCATGCAGTATAGAGGGATACTACTCAAACATTTATTAGTAAGAATTTGTCTCCCCCCAAATGTAAGGTGTGTTCCTTTCCAAGGTTTAGTCTTTTAACCACGTTTTGAGTCACTGGTAAAAATGCCCCCATATTCAGATGATTATCACTAATAGGGATACCCAAATACTTCAAAGGCAACTCCCCTAAGGCACAATTTAACATGTTAGGTATCTCTTCTTTTCTCCCTATTGGGCCCCAAAAACAAAGACTTCGCTCTTGTGAAAATTAATCTTGAGCCTTGACAATCATTCAAACAATATAGGATAAGCTTAAGATTTTTGATTAAGCTCTTAGATCCATCAATCATAATAATAATATCATCTGCATATTTGATGTGAGAAATCCTCTAGGAATTAGTTCCTCAAGTACACTCCCTCTATATGCCCCCTTATGTATGGCCTTTTCCAACATAACCCAAAAGCATTTGCTACTAGATTAAAAAGTAATGAGGATAAAAGGGTATCCTTGCCTTAAGCCTCTAAAAGTTCTAAAATAAGGACACCTTTCAACATTCACATTGATAAACACTCTCCCCCTTTTGCATTATCCATCACCAACAAAATCCATTCTGCTAGGAACCCTTTATCCACCATAAATTGTTCTAGAAAAGACCACCTAACTCTGTCATAGGCCTTCTCGAAATTGATCTTTATGATCAGCCCTCTCCTATTAGATATCCTCAATTCATGTAACACTTCATGAAGCACCACCACCCCCTCTAGGATATTTTAGCCTTTAACAAACTGGGTCTAGTTCTTTCCATTGATCCTGTCGGATATATGGGCAAAGGGTACCCGTGCCACCCGTATATACAACCACATCTAGATATTGGCCTAGAAGCCATCAAGGAGAAGGCCAATGAAGGCTAAGGTGGTCAATCAATGTGAAGGACAAGAGAAACCAAGAATATCCAAGATAGGCATATCTAGATGATAGCTAGGATCAATCAGTTGCGCATTCCATGTAACAAACTAAGAATCCAATTTGTTAGCCTGATCACCCTCATTGTAACCCTACCCCCTCTACCTATATAAGGGGGGGGGGCAGGGACCTCGCGATTAGGATCCATCTCCTCTCATTCTAATCTACTACGTAGCTAGGAGCAATAGCCCCTGTAACCAAGCATACAAATACAAGAAGAGCAGCAACACCAACTGGACTATGGTTTTACGCGCACCATGGCCTGAACCACTATAAATCCTTGGGTCTCGTGTGCTACCATCTGATTCCATTTATGTGATCATGTTGCTAGGTATTTCCGGAGCTAATTCATCCGATAGATCATTTTTGCAATTGGTACTAGTCTGTTGGTTAAAACCTTAGTAAACCATTTGTAGTCCACATTAAACAAGCAAACTGGCCTATATTGTCTGATGCTATTAGCTTCCCTTAAAAACTTGACCTATGAGGGTAAGACAGCCCTCGAGTATTGCATTAAGAAGAAGACCTTCTCACACTGTAAGGACCATGACGCCTAAGAGGGGTTGGGGTGAATTTGGCAACTTAAAACTCTATTTCTAACTATGGCATCTTTTTGCATTATCCATCACCCACAAAAAAATTAGGGAGGTCAGTACGGTCGTGGAAGGCATGAAGATGACAAAGGTCCTAATGGACGGAGGCAGTGGTATAAACATCCTTTACAAAGATGCCTTTGAAAAGCTAAACATTGGTGTAGGCAAACTACGCCCCTCACACTCTTCGTTCCACAGGATCATCCTAGGATGTCGGGTCATGGCACTCAGCATGATCACTCTTTCTATCACGTTTGGTGACCAGGTACACTACCATAAAGAGACACTCTCCTTTGAAGTTGTTGACTTCGAGGGCCCTTATAATGCCATCTTTGAAAGGCCGTGCTATGCCAATTTCATGGTGGTCCCTAGTTATGCCTACCTTAAGCTCAAGATGCTAGACCCCGTGGCATAATCACCATAGGTAGCAACTTCTAGTATGCCTACGAATGTGAAAGGCAAGCCGTGGAGCAGGCCCAGCAAGATCTAATCCTCGATGAGCCAAAACATGATGATAGGGCTAAGTGCAAGATGAGTTTGGGAGCCTCCCGATGCGCGCTCTAGCCCCTAGGACATTAGGCTATGTCAGTCACCCTAGCCAGCGTGTTGCCTACCATCCCTTTGGCTTTAGCCTCTCCAACGACTCTAGTGCCCCAAGAGGCACCCGAGGAGATCAAGCTAGAGGGAAAGGGGAATGATCCGGCCATCAATGATAGCTCCAAGGCTGAGACCTAAGGCATCAATGACGTCTTTCACAATAAAGCCTTGGGCCGACCCCGAGTAGTTTGAGGACGCAGAACGACAAGCGAGACTCGCCTACGTCGTTAGCATGTCTATTTTCTACATCTTTTATAATGTCATGCATGTCATAGTTTGCTATGAATACAAGTTTTGTGTCCTCGAGACCCAGGAACTACTTCCTTGGGTCACTCGGGGGCTAAATTTTAATTGTACGCAATAAAGAGTGTTTTTTCTCTCGATACCTTATAACGTTATACTAACATAACAAGGCATTCGGGGGCTACAAAACCGAATATGAGACTCAAGTCATTGGCATAGCAATGCTAACCGACTAGAGAACCTCTTGAGTATGGCTACACTAGCCCGAACGACACTTAATTCACATTACTCGGGGGCTACACATGGGAAGCAACACTTGTGCCCAAGCTAAAAACAATCTTGTAACAACAACTCGCTCTACTCGGGTGAACACATTTTTTAGATGTTTTTCTTTCCAAGAAGAATAGATACACGGAGTTCACCCCTGAGAGGGAGCATCTTTGATGACCTGCTCCACGCCAACCACAGTGGTAACAGCGTTGACGACGGCACCAAATTCGGCAACCAATTGCTCGATGTCGACATCGTCGGGCATCTCCGCCCTCATCAGGAATCTGGGCTCCACCATGCGGAGGTCTACACCGGGTTCAATGTGGAGGTGGGCGGCTGCTAGAGCTGCCATAGCCCCATGATGATCATCGTGTGTTGCCACCTCCCTGATGTGGAAGTTTGGCCCCCACTAGTAGCATTAGCTTGACCGCAGCAGCCACCACCTCTTGCAGCGCCGCATAATGGTCGCTGTTGACCTACACCATGGTGGTGGAGCCATGCGCCTAGGAAGCTGACTCATCTCACAGATGACTCCACCAATCACCTAGCCAACTCCTCGTTGGCTCGGCGCAAGTTTGTCGCCTCAGCTTGGGTGGCAGCCAACTGCCCTTACACGGCTGAAGGGAACAAGGACGCAAAGGCTGTCACATTACGGCAAGAATAACTCCAAATAAGACACTGGGAAGATGAAGTTTCACTTATTGGCCAGCCCTACATGGGTATCTGTGTCTGTAGCCCTAGCCACGGTCGTCTTCTCGTTCATGACGCTGAGTGCCATCTCCACTACCAAGAGGCATGCCCTTAGCCGCTTGACCTCCCTGCATTCATCATGGAGGGCTTGGTCAGCCACATCCAACTCTCGCCCGATGGTGTGGATGTCTTGGCCACCATCATCAAATTCCTCACCATCAAAAGAGGAGGGCGAGCCTGACAATAGTGACAGTGCATCCCACATGCACAATGGTG
Organism: Miscanthus floridulus; assembly: GCF_019320115.1. Lineage (NCBI taxonomy): Eukaryota > Viridiplantae > Streptophyta > Magnoliopsida > Poales > Poaceae > Miscanthus > Miscanthus floridulus. The sequence goes on from NC_089588.1 coordinate 86,430,004, forward strand.
ATGCATTTGGTGGTTAGCATTTGGGAGCAAGGGTGGCGAAGATGGAGAAGAAAAGGAGGCAAAAATAGGGATCGAACCCAGCTGTCGGTAGGACCAGACCCTGGCCGGTTGAGTTCGGTCAGGACTCAACCCCAGGCTGAGAGGACTGCATGAGCACCAGACCCTGGTCGCTAGTGTGACCAGACCCTATGCATTGGTGAAAGGTTCTAATGGCTAGAGGGGGGAAGTGAATAGCCTACAAAGAATTCTACAACAACACTTAGGCCAAGTGGTTAGACAAATATGAGGCGAAGCGAGTGTTGTGCTAGCATACCAAAAATGCAAGCCACCTATCCACAGTTCTAGTTGCTATGATCTCTAAATCACATAGTCTAAGTCACTACTCTCTAAGTTAGTGAGCTCTCAAAGACTAACTAAAGAGCCTCACTAACCAAACTAACAAGACACAAGCTTGCTCTCAAAACTAGTTACACTAAAGCGCTTAGCTACAGTAGAAAGTAAATACAAGAGAGGTAGTGAGGGTTATACCACCATGGCAAGTGATAACCAATCAATTACAATGAGAATCCTAGAGACAATGATGACATAATGATTTTCCTCCAAGGTTCACTTGCTTGCCGGCAAGCTTCGTCACCGTTGTAGTGATTCACCCACTTGGAGGTTCACGCGCTAATAGGCATCACAAGCCTAGCCCGCAATCGGGTGCCACACAACCAACACAATATGGGGATCCACAAGCTACAAGCAATCCACTAGAGTACCTTTTGACTCTCTGCCAAGGAAAGGTCAAGAACCCCTCACAATCACCATGATTGGAGCCAGAGACAAGCACCTTCCTCTGCTCGATGATCCTCGCTGCACCAAGCCATCTAGGTGTTGGCAAACACCAAGAGTAACAAGTGAATCCCACAGCAAAACAAAATCACCAAGTGCCTCTAGATGCAATCACTCAAAGAAATGCACTTGGATGCTCTCAAATCTCACCAAATGATGAATCAATTAAGCAAGATGAGTTAGAGAGGAATGGCTAGGCCCAGTAGGGTGTATTCTCAATAGAAATGGCCAAGAGTGTGAGCCCAAGATGGCCCCTCAAAATAGAGCCACTAGGTCACATAAGTGACCATCGGGCTTCACTGATATGGCACATCGGACCGTCCGACGCCGAGTCCGACGCCCTGCCACAGCTACTCACAAGCTGCCACATGTCCTGTTTGAACAAATAAACCATTGCCACCAACATTCACACCATCAGACTCAGCTAGGCACAACCATCAGACTGGCCAAAGCCTAGGGTCTGATGCCCTCCATTTTTACCTTGAAAGGTGCAAAACCGCATTTTTGACTTGGACTAGAGTCCGACGCCAACCATCGGACCGAAGCAGGGGCCAACACCTCCATGTGTCAGGCCTGCACGAGCCGCACCTTTTTCCCACACTGAGGAACAGTGCGCGCAATCCATCTGACGTCGCCAAACCCTAGGGTCTGATGCTCTTGTGTTCGTGCGCCTAAGCTAGGGTTAGCCATCGGACTCTGGTAGGTAGGGTTCGACGCCTCCTGAGGTAGGGTCCAACGCCCCTGTTGCTCTTTTTTTTCAAGCTTGATCTCTTCACCCTTGTGCATGTGTGCCAACTCCAAGTATTCTAACACTTGTGTACGTGAGTTAGCAACATTCTAGACCAATTCCCAAGGGTGTTAGCACTCACTAGAATCTAAATGCATATGCAATGAATTAGAACATCTAGTGACACTTTGATAACTACATTTCACGATGAGTTTCACCTCTCTTAATAGTACGACTATCTATCCTAAATGTGATCACACTCACTACATGTCTTGATCACCAAAACAAAATGGCCCTATCACATATACCTTTGCCTTGTGCCCATTTTATTTTTCTCTTTCTTCTTTTCCAAGTTCGGAGGTTGATCATCATCACATGTCCAACACCATCACCTTGGACTTCAATTGCTCCATCACTTGGCTTGGACCAACCTATCTCAATTTCACACTTAGAGCATAGGGTTAGTCCAAATGGGTTTCATCAATTCACCAAAACCAAACTAGAGCTTTCAATCTCCCCCTTTTTGGTAATTGATGACAACCCTTTCACAAAGATATATCACCCCCTTTTTGGTAATTGATGACAACCCTTTCACAAAGATATGAATTGAAATCATTTTGAATCCATGTTGCTTGCCCAAGCATTTTTTACCATGTGTAAAGGATTTGGACAAGTTTCATGAATCTGAATTGGTAGCATTAGCTCCCCCTACATATATGATAAGAGTTTGGACTGAAGTTTGCACATATGATGCTAAGGTATAAGAGATGGACCTTTGAAGCGTGATACCAATCGGAGTGCACCAATAGTACCATCCTTAGCACCATGGTTAGCTAGATACCACTTGGAAATAACACAAAAACACTAGATACCCCATGAGATCAACATTATAAGCAAGGTTCTAGTATTACTTGTGAAATCAAAAGTAAGGCATATCTAGCTATCATCCTATACATGCTAGTTTTTCATTTCATCATTCAAGCCTACAACTAGCATACACCACACAAGCATGTATATTGAATTTAAACTTGATGAATGCAAGCAAGCATATGTAAATGCACATTCAAATGCATCAACCAAGTCCATGAGCTTGCTCCCCCTACTTGTGTGCTCAATTTTTAATTTTTAATTAATCCCCTTCCTTTGTCATATGTCTCTCCCTATGTCAATTATTCTCCCTATCACTTATATCTTTGTTCTTCTCCCACTTTGTCATCAATGACCAAAAAGGTTCAATTTTAGATAGGTTAAGATTATCAAAGTCAGTCAATGGGGTGAGGATCATTTTCCCAAATTTGGTTCAATCTAGAACACTTGCCAAAGATATTTAACTCGGTTTGATCTAAGGATAAGCTTCTTCACACCTCATTTCAAGGGTTATCTTGACCATGTTGAGTTAAACACTTATATATTGTTTTCTAGATCAAACACTTGGTTCACAAGCCCACAAACATGCCATATGCTACTACTAGATCAAGTGAAGCATAGAAGCAATAGTGGTACCATACAAGCATCAAATTCATTTGATTTTCACAAATGAGTCTATAAACCATGAGGCATGAGGAATGACTAGATGCACTAAACAAGTCCTTAGTAAAGAATGCATGCATGCCAATCAACTTTTACTTTGGTTTGCTTGAAGAAGAGGCATGTCATATTACTGGGGGTGCATCAATACATATTTGAGAAATCCAATATGTTCAACTCATTCCTTAGCTTGCAAAACCTCTTCTCATCAAGTGTCTTGGTGAATATATCAGAAAGTTGATCTTCGGTGCTCACACTCTCAATTGAAATGTCCCTTTTTTGTTAATTATCTCTAATGAAATGGTGGCGGACATCAATGTGCTTTGTTTTTGCATGTTGAACCAGATTGTTGGTGAGCTTGTTAGCACTTTCATTGTCACATAGCAATGACACTTGTTTGAACTTGATTCCAAAATCATTCAAGGTGGCCTTCATCCAAAGAATTTGTGCACGACAACTACTAGCGGATATGTATTTGGCTTCGGCGGTTGATAATCTTTGATGACCAAGAAACAAGTGATCTTCCTAATAGTTGACATGTGCCCGATGTGCTCTTTATTTCCACTTTGCATTCCTCATAATCTAAGTCAGAGTAACCAACTAACTCAAACTTTGCTCCTTTGGGATACCACAAATTAACATTTTGTGTATGCTTCAAGTACCTCAATATTCTCTTTGTAGCCTTCAAATGACTTTCTCTTGATGAGGCTTAAAATCTTGCACACATGCATACACTAAACATGACATCCAGCCTTGATGCGGTCACATAGAGTAGGCTTCCAATCATAGAGTGATACAACTTTTGATCCACCATGTTGCCACTTGTATCACTATCCAAATTGTCATTTGTTCCCATGGGTGTACTAATTGGCTTTGCTTCATTCATGCCAAACTTCTTGAGCATGTCTTTGATGTACTTGCCTTGACTCATAAATATGCCATTCTTCAATTGCTTGATTTGAAGACCAAGGAAGTAACTCAACTCTCCAATTATGGCATCTCAAACTCATTAGCCATCATCTTCCTAAACACTTTAGAAAAGTCTTGATTCGTTGATCCAAATATGATGTCATCAACAAAGATTTGCAACACAAACAAGTCCTTGCCAATCTTCTTGGTGAAAAGAGTGGTGTCAACCTTACCCATAATGAACCCTTTAGAGAGTAAGAAGTCTCTCAATCTCTCATACCATGCTCTAGGAGCTTGCTTCGAGCCATACAATGCCTTCTTCAACTTGTATACATGGTTGGGTTTTTGGTCATCTTCAAAACCACATGGTTGTTTAACATAAACTTCTTCATTGATGTAGCCATTGAGAAATGCACTCTTGACATCCATTTGATAGAGCTTGATGTTGTGAGCACAAGCATAGGCTAACAAAATCCTAATTGCTTCCAATCTAGCAACCGGAGCATATGTTTCACTAAAGTCAAGACCCTCTACTTGAGTGTATCCTTGTGCTACCAATCTTGCTTTGTTCCTTACAACTATCCCATCTTGATCTTGCTTATTGCGAAAGACCCATTTGGTTCCAATCATATTGTGTCCCTTTACCCAATCAACATCCCTCAAAGCTTCTTCTATCTTCTTTGGTTCAATGAATGATACAAATGAGAAATGCTCACAAAATGAAGCTAATCTTGATCTTGTTTGTACACCTCTAGAAATATCTTCAATTATAGTGTCTAATGGATGATCTCTTGCAATATTAGTTGGTTAGAATATTGGAACTTGATTGCTTACACATGATTGATCATTCGGTTCAGATGATGTACTAGCCACTTGATCTTGCACTTGAGTTGATGAACTAGCTTGATTTGTATCATCTTGCACATTTGAGTTGGAGTGCACTTGCACTTGATCATCTTCTTCATCTATCACTTGTCTAGGCCTTAAGTCACCAACATCTATGTTCTTCATCGCATTTGAATGTTGAATGCCTCTAACATCATCAAGATTCTCATTCTCAACTTGGGAACCCTTGGTTTCATCAAATTTAACATCATGAACTTCCTCAAGAGTACCACTTGCCAAATTCCAAACTCTATATGCTTTGCTAGTGGTTGAGTATCTAAGCAAGAAACCTTCATCACACTTCTTGTCAAACTTGCTCAATCTAGTGCCTTTCTTCAATATGTAGCATTTGGAACCAAAAACCCAAAAATATACAATGTTGGGCTTTCTACCATTCAAGAGTTAATAAAGTGTCTTTTGTTTCAATGGATGACAATAGAGGCGGTTGCTACACTAACAAGCCGTGTTGATTGCTTTGGCCCAAAAAGATTAACTCACAATGTACTCACTAAGCATAGACCTTGCCATGTCAATAAGTGTTCTATTCTTCCTCTCAACAAGGCCATTTGATTATAGAGTGTACTTGGATGAGAATTGATGTCTAATTCCAAATTCATCACACAAATCATCAATTCTAGTGTTTTTGAACTCACTACCATGTCACTTCTAACTCTCTTGATGGTTGTTTCAAATTCATTGTGAATGCCCTTCACAAATGTTTTGAAAGTTGCAAACACATCACTTTTGCTCACTAGAATGAATACCCAAGTGTATCTAGTAAACTCATCCACTATTACAAAGCCATATTTGTTTCCACCGATGCTAGTATATTGTGTTGGCCCAAACAAATCCATGTGTAACAACTCAAATACCTTGCTAGTACTAATTATGCTCTTCTTAGGATGGGTGTTTACAACTTGTTTTCTGGCTTGACAAGAGCTACAAAGCTTATCCTTCTCAAATACCACATCTTTCAAGCCTTGACTAGATCATGCTTAATCAATCTATTTCATTATTTCATTCCAACATGACCAAGCCTTCTATGCCATAACCAACCCATGCTAGACTTAGTGAACAAGCAAGTTGACAATTGAGTTTCACTAGCATTGAAATCAACCAAGCATAGATTGTCATATCTAAAGCCTTTGAAGATCAAGTTAGAGCCATCTATATTATGATCTCTACATCATCTACTACAAATATGCACTTGAATCCAAGATCACACAATTGAGCCATGGATAGCAAATTGAAGTTCAACCTCTCAACTAGCAAAATATTGGAAATGCTCATGTCATTGGACATTGCAATCTTACCAAGCCCCTTTACCTTGCCTTTGCCATTATCACCAAATATAATACTATCATAACTATCATTGCTATTGGTATTGATTGAATTGAACATTCTTACATCACAGGTCATGTGTTGAGTACACCCACTATCAAGAACCCAATGCCTTCCTCTAGCTTTGTAATTGACCTATAAAATAAGATCAATTCTTTTTAGGTACCCAAACTTGCTTGGGTCCTTGAAGGTTAGTGACTAAGCTCTTTGGCACCCAAATGGCTTTCTTCTTTGAGCCCACAATTCGAGTACCAACAAACTTAACTTTCACTCCATCCACACCCTTGGTGAGCAAATAACAAGAATCAAACTTAATTGAGGATACATTAGTGTCCTTGTTCTTGTTCTTGCAATATTGCTCTACATGCCCAACTTGCTTGCATCTATTGCAAAATCGACCATTGTTCTTCATAAAACTAGTCTTATGAGGAGCAACAGCCACCTTGCCTTTCTTTGGGGTATAGCCTAATCCCTCTTTGTTGAGAGAAAATCTTTGGCTACCCAAGTACTTTAGCAAGCGGGTTGTTGGCGTTTCTTAGCGTCACCACTAGGATAGGTGTTTCCTAGCAATAGCTCCAGAAATGCCATGATGATATTTTTGAACACATACAGAAATATTCTGCTAGCGCATTGATATATCGTTTTAGCATTTCACCCAAAAGTATTCAGGTATTGTTTATTTATATTTTCCCAAAGGAAGACATGCTATAAAAGTCTCTAGTAGGGACATGGTCAAGATAACATGATTGTATAATAGACCAAAGTTCATAACAGGGGTAAACCATGATAAATGTTGGATAGTGTGACACACACACACTCAAGCCAATCTCAAGAATAAAGAATAAAATAATAAACCTAAAGTAGAGCAGGCTTATCATGTATAGCTATGCTAATATTAGCAGATCAAACAAATACATGAATTTCTAAGGGTAGAGATCTTAAGTTAAGATAGCTTTGGTCACTATAGACTTACTTTGGGCACCAGGTTACAACTGGTCTACCAGTCGATGCTGGTCTATAGCTCTATGCCGTATTCGAACATGGGGGATTATGAAGGACGAATAGGGCTATCACAACCTACCACCTACCCCTCAACCATGGGATACGAGGCAAATGAAGGTAACTTCTAAGATAGACTCCATGTCTACGCTATCATTTACTACTCTAGCGGTGGCCAGGAACTTCAGTCTTTATCAGTAGTCCTCTTACTAGAGCCCCCACCATAGGGATGGACGACGATCCCGCAAGAATACAATGACCAAAACTAATCTTAAAGTAGAGCCTACTACCTCAATTTAGGTCTTGGTCTAAACATGTATGTATGAAAGATTAAGCATAAAGTTCTATATGCTAAATGAATAACATAAGAACTTAGCTCTAGTTTCATAATATAGCTATATTGATAATATGAGAGCAAGAACATACGAGAAATCTTCATATTATTCATACTAAGAATTCTCCAAAGTACAAGCTCTACAATGAAGCTTCTTGGCTTGCTCTAAATAGAACTACTAAGAATAGTAAAAACATACAAGTGTGGGAGAGAGGCTCTTGTGTGTTGTGAATGGAGCTCTTCCCATCTATTTATAGCGTAGGATGGTCAGTTTGGGTGTAGATAAATTAGGAAACCAACGTGCACCAACATTGCATGCCGCCATGCAACCGCTAGAGAAGAGAGAGGATGAGCAGGTTTAGGGGCGGTGCGGCCGCACCCACCCCTACTAGCCTCTCTTGCCACCGCATTGCACTTGTGGGCTCCTGGCTAGGCCTGGGTCCTTGCCATGCCGGTGTTTGGCCTAGATGTGTAGGTTGGATGGGCCTTCTTTGTTTTCCTTGGCGCGGTTGCTGCGTTTATGCTTTCGGAGTTGCGCCTTTTGACTATAATTCCACCATATTTGCATTTGTGTCTGTAAAATAGTAAATCTCCAATACATGTGGAAACATGTCAATATGAATAACATATGTGTGTAAGTTATGCTAGTTCTCCTCTTTTTGTGTCTTATTTGGCAGTCAAATTTGGTTGATAAGGACCACCAACAAGATCCCCCAAGCTTACCCCTTGCTCATCCCGAGCAAGAGCTAAGACATTGGTTGTTGATCAGGAGTTGCTACAATGCTGGTTATAATTCACAAGTACCATGTCTATAACAAAATATTCTTGCTTGATTCAAATAAGTTGGCATTTTATCCACCCTTTTACCTTGATCCTTATGGGGCTTGTTGCTTTTCCATGTATTGGGTGGCTACAAGATAGAATGGTTTCACAGAACTACTAGTCATTCATTCCTTGATTGACTTTCTTTCAGGAGGTTTTGAGAGTTTTGTAAAATAAAAAGTAAGTTCCTCGAATGATCCACTTGATCACTCATTTGTGTATGATCCTCGCCAAAGGCTTTTTATATTTGCCTTTCTTTTCATCCTACCAACTGAATGGCTTATGTGGATCTTTGGGTAGGTGTAAAAGAGGGCATACTTGCATCACATAATATTGCTAAGTCAAAAACCGGACCTCAAGGAGATGCAAGTCATTCACTTTGATCAAGACATGCAAGTGTGTGGAATTTTGAAATCTTTCTAATTCTAAATATACTTGTACTCCTTTGAACATGACTCTCTCTTTTTGATGAATGCCTTTGAAAGTATGGGCCACCTTTCTCTTTTCTTCTCTCTCTTTTTTTTCTTCATGCTTTTTAGGATGGGATTATTTATTTTTTTCTCATGCTCTTTAGCATGCATTTTTTCTCTCATGCCCTTTAGCATGGATTTTTTTAGCATAGCCCATACTCCCTTTTGGCATTTGAAAACTTTAGAGTGAGAGACTCATGTAAAATGAATGGAGTATTTTATTTTTGTGGACATAAAAGCATGTTTTTGCGTAACTTTCATGGTAAGAGTTAGCATTTTATTTGTGGGTGTACGTGAATCTTGATCATGGGTGCATGACGAGAATCTCAACAAGGGTCACAAACAATTTGACAAAGCTCAATGTAAATACAAGCAACATATGATTAAGGTTTTGAATGTATATGTGTCATATGGCCTTGGTAGGAAATGCTATCATTGAGGAACTTTTCATTTTTAGCATTTTGAAAATAAAATCTGGATATCAAGTTTCTCTTAGAACAAATTCACAACAAATTCCATTTGTACCATATCATAACTTGCAACAACTTAGAAAAAGATTATGCGTTTGCAACCCATAAGTTTCAAGTTTTAGGATGAGCAATTTTTAGCCAACAAACTTAAATCTTGGGGAATACTAAGTTATAAACTAGGCATAGATGAATTATTTAATAGAGCAACTATTCATCATTTCAACAAGGAGCAACTAAAACATTCTTACCACACATATGTGGAGTGGAATTCATTTCATTTTTTATTTTAACATATTTTATTTGATTGTATATATATATTCTTTTTTAAGCAAGATAAAATACAAGGTAAAATGCGGGATACAAGAAGTTACCTCTGTGGGGTCCTCCCCCAAGCTAGCCCAAGGCCAACAGTTCTTCGGCTACTTTTATTAAAAAGAAGCAAAATCACGGGCAAAATTTATTTTATTACTATTATAGATATATAATTATTATAATTATTATAATAATTATTATTATTTCTTTATTTTGTTTATTCTCTCAACTTTTTATCTTTTAGCAAGACTAAAATAAGGTTAAAGGTAGAGTTGTAGTTTGATTCATCTCCATTGTAGATTGCATGCATTGTTTATGAAGATAATTACTCACAGCTCATTAACCAATATTAAACACCATGTCTAATGTTTATTAACAAAGGCCATTTTAACCTAAGCACCATGCTTAATTTAAAAAGCCTATGGATGTACCACATGTGCGCCCATGTGAATACACCCAAACTAGGGCAAATGACATAAATGAGGTAAGCATGGATTTGGATATTTTCATGGAGACAAAAATGAGTTAATAGAGTTGGTGAGAAATTCATTCCTCTTTTTTTTCATATATGCAAGGTAACGGTGGTGAGAGTGCAAGATACACATTACCTTGTGGGGGCTCTCCCCCAAGCTAGCTCAAAAGCCCTTTGTTTGGGGTTGTATCTCTGTGCTTTTTGGCTTTTCCTGCATTGTTAGTGTATGGTAGGTCACGGGAGGATTTACCATCCCTCATGATTACCATATTGACATTTTCAAATGAAATCTCGGGTTGCCTATGGATATTTTCAAAATCATATGCATGAATTGAAGTAGCAATTTGAGCTAGTTGGTTTTCAGACATTTTATTAAGGCTTAATTGATTTTTGAAGGAAAAGGTTAAGCCTTCTAAATTTGAATTAACGTTTTCCAAAATTTTATTGTTTGAGGCAAGATTCATAATTAGATTTTTGTTTATTTTATCTTGCCCTAACATAAGTTCTTTCAAGGAAGGTTGACTTGCAAAATTTGAATGAGTACAGTTACCATCCTAATTTTGTGGGTGCGACTGATTCCACCTTGGATCTCCTTGTGGATAGAACCTGTTGTAGTTGTTGTACCTTGCATCTACATGGGTTTTGAGGCAGTCGTTCCCTGAGTGTTCGAAGTCTCCGCACATCTCGCATGGTATATGTGAGTAGAGTGATTGGGCGGTGCCATAAGTTGCTCCTTTTATGGAATTGTGGTTGTGAAAGCATTTTATTAAGAGATTCAATTTTGCTGCCAGCATATCCGCTTCCTCCACGGTATGCTTGCCGTCTTCTTGGGGTTGGAGTCTATCTTCACTCCACCCTTGGTTGGAGACCATCTTCTCAATGAGAGCCGTAGCTCTATTGACTGTGAGTGAGAAGAATGCTCCTCCGGCAGTAGCATCTATGTGGGCTCTAGATGTGGAAGTTAACCTATTGTAGAAGTTTTGAAGGATCGACCAGTCTTCCATCCCGTGGTGTGAGCAAGCAAGGATGTATTCTTGCCGCCTATCCCACACTTCAGGGATGGATTCTTATACTATCTACTAGAAGTTGGAAATTCTTCCACGAAGGGCATTGGTTTTGCTCGTCGAGAAGAACTTCGCGAGGAATGCTGTGGAACATTTGTTCCATGTCTTGACAGCTTCCCGGTCCTTGTAGAACCACTACTTCTCCCTCCCTAGGAGGGAGAATGGGAACAAGCGGAGTCTAATTATCTCCGATGTGATAGCTTCCATGATGATGGTGTCTCACAGCTCTAGGAAGTGTTGAAGATGTGCATTGGCGTCCTCGCTAGGCAATCCACAGAATGGATTTGCCTACACCATTATGATTAGGCTGGTCTTCAACTCAAAGTTCGCATTGCCCATGTTAACTGTGGGCCCAACAGGCACATTGGTGACAGTGGGGATGGAGTACTCGTGCAACGTCTTGTCAGCCATGGTGTTTGGTACAGATGGTGCTGGGGTGACAGCTTTGGTTGCTGGTGAGTAGTGGAAGGAGGATAAACATGAGGTTGGGCCTTCTTTAGGAATGACTCTGGATTCTTAATGAAGTTCATCAGAAAGTGAAAACCGTCTTACACTATCCTATTTTCACCCACAATAGGAGAAAACAAGCAAAGTTATCCTGTTATGAGCAATGGCTACTACACATGCATACTATCATGAACATGTCCTAATAGATTCCTTTAACCAATGCCCTCCCCGGCAACGGCGCTAGAAATACTTGTTGGCATTTCTTAGCGTCACCACTAGGATTGGTGTTTCCTAGCAATGGCACCAGAAATGCCGTGACAATATTTCTAAACACATGTAGAAATATTCCACAAGCGCACGGATATATCGTTGTAGCATTTCACCCGAAAGTATTTGGGTATCGTTCATTTATATTTTCCCAAAGGAAGGCATGATATAAAAGTCTCTAGTAGGGACATGGTTAAGATAACATGACTGTATAATAGACCAAAGTTCATAACAGGGATAAACCATGATAAATGTTGGATAGTGTGACACACACACTCAAGCCAATCTCAAGAATAAAGATAAAAGAAATAATAAAGAATAAAAGAATAAACCTAAACTAGAGCAGGCTTATCTTAGATAGCTATGCTAATATTAGTAGATTATACAAATGCATGAATTTCTAAGGGTAGAGATCTAAGTTAAGATAGCTTTGGTCACTATAGACTTACTTCGGGCACCGGGTTGCAACTGGTCTTCCAGTCAATGCCAGTGTACAACTCTACGCCATATCCAAACGTGAGGGATTACAAAGGACGAATCGGGCTGTCACCACCTACTACTTACCCCTCAAACATGGGATACGAGGCAAATGAAGGTAACTTCAAACATAGACACCATGTCTACGCTATCGGTTACTACTCTAGCGGTGACTAGGAACTTCTGTCTTTATCAGGAGTCCTCTTACTAGAGCACCGGCCATGAGGACAAACGACAAACCCACAAGAATATAATGACTAGAACTAATCTTAAAGTAGAACCTAATACCTCAATTTAGGACTTGATCTAAACATATATGTATGAGAGAGATTAAGCATAAAGTTCTATATGCGAAATCTATCTGATTGAAGTACAACTCAGCATAGTCAGTTGGATGGAAATCTATGCAAAAAAGAATGAAGTATGCAGACTTGGTCAGATGGTCTACAATCACCCAAATGGAGTTAAAATTCCTCTGAGTAGTAGGGAGTCCAACAATAAAATCCATACTTATCTCCTCCCATTTCCAACCTGGAATAGAGAGTGATTGAAGCAATCCAGCTTTCATGTGCACAGCTTTGACTCGACAGCAAGTGTCACACCTAGCCACATAAGCGGCTATCTCTTTCTTCATCTTGGTCCACCAAAAATGAGGCTTCAAATCATGATACATTTTGCTACTACCAGGATGAATAGATAATTTAGAGGAATGTGCTTCGGATATGATTTGATTTCTAAGCTCTCTATCCTTCGGTGTCGCAAAACCGACCAATTTACAAGAATACAAGTACAATGGCAATCCGTAAGCGGTCGCACTGTCATACTTGAACCCATATAAACCCGGTAGTCCGTCGAGTACCATGACGGGTCTCGATAAACAATTTACAACAACCAAGATCGCATAGGATTCAACATACATGCCACATATTACATAAAGTTCACAGATACTTTTCATCAACAGAGTACGAATAAAAGTTATTACAAACCGAGTTTGATAAATAAAGCGGAAGCAAATAAGTTTGAAGATAAAGTTTCCAACATAGTTTGATACAGTGCCAAGCCAGATCACGATCCACAAAAGCAAAGATAGGAATTACTAAAGAAGCTTGCCCAAGGCTTACTCCTCATCCACAGTGGGATAGAAGCAACTCTTGCAATACCCATGATACACAGTGCCATCTGCAACAATGGGAAAATAAACCCTGAGTACGAGAAGGTACTCAGCTAGACTTACCCATCATGAACCAGAAATAAAATGACTCCAAGGATTATGCAAGGCTGTATAAGTGGACGTAACTTGATAATATTTTGCGTAAAAGGGCAATTTACCCATTGTACAATTATGATTCCTTTATCAAGTTAATTATAACTATCCATTTCTAGATTAGCAACTATCCTATGCCAAACATGTGGTATATCATTTAGAAGCATACAATAGTAACCATAGCAGGTATTGTAATTCCATATTCATCTGAACCATCATGTTTCATAACATAGTTGCTACGATGTTGGGACTAGCCAAGTTTCTCACTATCCGGGAGAGACGGCGATTCGAATCGATTTCAACCAGCTAGGAATTTATTCCTAACACAAACCCAGGTCTACCAGCCACGATAGCCTTAGGTCACCTTTGGTACAACTCCAGTACACATTTTGTGGGTCCGTACTATGCCGCACAATCTGGAACACCAGATGCCAGGATGCTCAGGCCAAGCCTGCCCTTGGGCTCAGTCTGATCGTTCCCCGAAAGGAGCGCACAACAGAACGATTCCTGGCCTGAGTTGAATTACTCGGCTTCGCGGTCGGAACGAGTTATCCGGCTAGCTAAGTGAGAGGCATGCGTTCAATCTTGTCAGAAGCGCCAACAATGGTATAGTCCTTAATCGACATAGACGGGGATAAATCCACACCCAAGACCTCCATGTCTTGTCACTTCTCTATCGACTTCCCGTCCGGTCTTGATTTACTTTTACCTCATGGTTCTGTTCCACGATAGTAGATATAGCCAACCGTGCTCCGGTATCCACCTACATCTCACAGGTGACAGGACATCACCCGACTTCTACCGGTCTAAGCATGGCTAAGCATATATTCGATCCTAGACCTATACCGGTTAAAGGGTTAATATCTGGACAAGGAATTTACATGCATCAAGTGGTTTCATTCAACTCTTATAACCTAATGCATCAATCATAAATACGTAAGTAAACATTTGTAAATTACTGGGAGACTTATAATGCTCTGGGGCTTGCCTCGCAGAAAGGAAGTAGGGCGGTGGTCAGGACACTCCGGAAGCTCTTTAGGGTTCTGCTCCACGCCTTCGGGAGCTACGGCTTGTGGATCCTCCTGCAGATTCCCTTCCTCTGCTTCTTCGAATTCCAGCAACGTGATCTCTTCCTCCGATCCTAGATGCATGAGTATGACATAAGTATTACGAATGCATATATGTTAACAAGTGCATCATGTTGATTGAGTAGGTGCATATCTCTTCTCGATTATTACTTAACTACTTCTACAATGCATCGACTATGCCACAAATAGTAGCTACTTGTTTCACTCATAACTGGAGTTCTACTAATCCAAAAACAGTGATCTTGGACTTTCTGGAAAGCTTATCAAATTCTCTACAACTTTGTTATTAACCATTTTTACAGTACACATCAGTTTCAATATGCAACTCATCACACTCTAGAATCAGTCCGGAAACTATTTAATATGCAATATAAAGTAATAATACTTCTACTTCATGTAATCATTCAAAATTTGACAACATAGAATCTACCAACAGTTTAAGCATACCAAATACATTTAAGATAATATAATAATGAAGCCCAAACTATTTATTAAATTGCCTTTATTATTTTATTTAGATATCTAGGTTAAATAATAAACATATATCAGATATACTTCATAAATTCTCAAAAATTTACAGTGTCTTACTAATGCTATCAAAGGACTACTATAAAAATTTCATGTCATTTTACCAAGTAGAACATCCTATGCAAAAATGACAAGGAAGCAAGGCTTGAAATAGCATAAATGGAAAATCCTATTGAAAAGTGTCAAGAAACAGATTTCCTATTTTTCTTAACATCCATATGGTACTAGGATTGCCTCCAACAAATTTCATGAATTTTGGACTCATAATTAATTTATGAAAATTCATGCAAGGATTGACTATCCATAAAAGAAAAATCTATAACTATAAATCTACCCATGCACTGGTCTTAAAATTTTTACCAGAGCTCATATATGTTAAGACTAGCTTACCACAAAAATTTCATAATTTTTGGAGCACAGGAACTCTAGATATAAAATAAACAAATTTGAATGCATTCAAAAGCACATTTCAAATCCCTATTTAATTCTCCAAAAATCTCTACTATACAAGTCAAGAACATATTTTTCCTAAATACTGCACTTCCTAATGAGCACTACAAAATTTATTTCACAAATTTAGGAGCTACCAAACTGAAGATACAAAAATAACAAAACACATGTGAATCTGCATTCAAACTGAACTGGATTTGAAACATGGAGTCGCTGACACGCGGGACCCACTGGTTAGCGAGACATAGCAGAGCATGGCGGCGCTGCTCGACGGACACGGCCAAAGCTCGTCGACGGCGAGCTTGCCGACGGTAACATCATCACGGCGTGACCTACTCGACCTAGCGCACCTAATGAACCACGCCCTATCGTCGACGCCAGTGATGACGGCGGCGGCAATGGCGGAACGGCGAGGCGGGACGACGGCGGTATGCCGGTGGAAGCCATGGTGACTCAAATTAACACGTGGACAAGCATCAGTGGACTATAAGGAAGCTATTGCTCGTGCTATCGTGGCCTGCGGTGGTCGGGTTGGGCCTGGCCACGACGACGGAGGGTGGCGGAGGAGCTCTGGCGAGGCGTTGCACGGTGCTGGGGCTTACCGAGCTTGAACAGTGAGCACTGTTGGACGCGGTAGGTTTCTGGGGAGTTGGTGGTGCTGCGGTGGTGACGAAAAGGCGGCTCAGTGCGAGTTTACGCGGGCTATGGCGACGGTGGAGCTACAGGAGCTCAGCGGCTGCTGCGGCGGTGCTCGCACAGGCGAAGGAGGAGGCGGAAATGTGAAAACGGAGGCGTGGCTGAGTGCGGGCGGGTGCGGGGGAGTTGAAGGTGCGCCCAGGCGTGTCGTGGCCTGCGCGGATAGACCGGCGGTGATGCGCGGCCGTTTCCCGCGCCACGCGGCGTGCGAAGCCTGCCGGTGTCAGCCACTGAATGGCTTCGTTCAGTCGATTCAGAGAATCAAAGCCGAGCCTGACGACGCGTTTTGACGATGAATTAACTGTTAAACCGAAGCTCCAAAGTGCAAACGATCTGAACAAAAATCATAGCCCTATGTACCAGCTACAACGTTTGTTAAGGGATCATGTGCCAACTCTCAACTAAACTCGAGTTATATCATCACAAAGATTGGTTTGTCAGGCTGTCAGTGAACTTGACTTAGAAAAATTTGTTAAGCGTTGCAATGAGTGTTTTACTGATTTTTGTGATCCAATTTCAAACATGTTATGAGCTGAATCAGTCCATGACCAAAAAATAAAAGTTGTTCCTTATGTCAAACACTACAACTTTGCTTTAGTGATCTCCTCCATGCAAGGTCTCTAACACCTAGTTCAACTTTAGTCAAACATGTCACTTTGAAATGATGATACTTACTCAAACCATGACTAAATGACCAATTTAGCCCTAGCCCTAAATACCAAAGTTGTTCATAATGATATCCTAAGCATGTTTAAGCAATTTGCAAGGTCACTCAATCATTTTATGTAGTAGTCACTCATAGAGCTAGTTAGGGCAAACACATGAAACATGCCTTAAAGGCTTGATTAAGGAAAGTGACTTTCATGAACAATGTTCTAATTGCTAACCCAAGTGTGGTTACATGTTTTTGTGACTCACTTCTACCAAGCACATGTTTTCATTCATGATCATGTGTAGATACACATGGAGACATGAAATAACGAGAAAGATTGCATATGATAATGAAACATGCGATAACAAGTAAATGTTGCAAATGTTTCAATCAAATGTTTCAATTGTAAATGCTTGTTTATGAATGCGTGATGATCATGCTCATGTTATGCAAGTCAAGTTATGCAAGGCTAACACTCGAGGTGTTACATTCAGGACCACTAACCTATCCTTGAACCATAACACGTCATTCTCATCTACCCGAAAATGCTTGGTTTCTTGCTCTTTCATCTTGCGCTTGATGTGGAACACACCTAGATCTATCTTCTGTAGCTCAATAATTTGACTCTGTAGAGTACAACTGATAGTGATGTTGTAAAGGACTACAAGATGTAGATGTGACAAATGGAAGTCACTTTCAATCAAAGAGTGGCAATGAGATTTTTTGCTTAAGGCATCCGCAATGATGTTTGCCTTGCCTGGATGATAGTGCACTTGGAGGTTATAATCCTTGATCAACTCGAGCCATCTTCTCTGACACATATTCAACTCAGGTTGAGTCAAGATGTACTTAAGACTTTTATGATCAGTGTAGATGTGGCACACATTGCCAAGCAAGTAATGTCTCCAAACCTTCAAAGCATGAACAACTGCAGCAAGTTCTAAGTCATACGTATGATAATTCACCTCATGCTTCTGAAGTTAGCGAGAGGTATAAGAATGACTCAGCCTTCCTGCATAAGAACACCTCCTAAACCTATGCCTGATGCATCATAAAACACATCAAAAGGTTTCTCGATGTTCGGTTGCACCAAAATCGGAGCCGAATTTAGAAGGGTTCGCAGGGTGTGAAAAGCTGCATCACACTCGAGAGTCCAGACAAACCTCATGTCTTTTTGCAGCAACCGAGTCATAGGCTTGGCTATTTTAGAGAAATCTAGGATGAAGCAACGATAATAGCCAGCCAACCCTAGAAAACTTTGAACCTCGTGCACCGAGATTGGAGGCTTCTAGTCCAACACTTCTTGCACCTTGGTGGGATCCACCATAATTCCACCATCAGACAACACATGCCTGAGAAAAGGTACCTCACAAAGCTAGAATTCACACTTGCTGAACTTTGCATAAAGCTTGTGTTCACGCAATCTAGTGAGAACCGCATGCAAATGTTTAGCGTGATCTTCTTCATTCTCAGAATAGACCAAGATATCACCTATAAATACCACCACAAATTTGCCCAACTCAGGCATAAACACCGAATTCATCAAATACATGAAGTGTGTGGGGGCATTGGTCAATCCAAAAGACATAACAAGATACTCATAAAGATCGTATCTTGTAGAGAATGCAGTTTTTGGAATAACCTCAGGTCGGATTTTGATTTGATGATAACCAGATCTCAAATCAATCTTGGAAAAGACTTTTGCTTTAGACAACTGATCACATAAGATATCTATGCGTGGTAGAGGGTACTTATTGTTGATTGTGACTGCATTCAAAGGCCTATAATCTACACACATGCATAGTGAGTGATCCTTCTTCTTCATAAAGATAGGCGGACACCCCCACGGAGATGAACTAAGATGGATAAGGCCTTTCTTTAGAAGTTCATTCAATTGGGTCTTAAGTTTGGCTAGTTCGTTGGGAGGCATTCTATAAGGTCTTCTAGATATGGGCGCCATACCAGGTAGCAACTCTATCTTGAACTCCACATCTCGATCCAGGGGCAATCCTGGCAAATCATTGGGGAAAACATCTAGAAAATCACACACTACAGGGATATCTGCAATAGCCTTTGCTTGCACCGCATTTGCCGCAGAAGAGAGATTTTGTTTTTCTCTTTCTTCTTTTCCAAGCTTTGAGCACTTGATCATCACTATGGCCATCACCATCATCATGATCATCATCCATTTGCTCCAATGCTTGGCTTGGACCAACCTATCTCAATTTTACACTTAGAGCATAGGGTTAGTCCAAATGGGTTTCATCAATTCACCAAAACCAAACTAGAGCTTTCAGACACCCTCCATTTTTATGCCGAGAGGTGCAAAACCGTGTTTTTGACTCGGACCGAGGCAGGGGTCTGATGCCTCCACATGTTAGGCCTACATGAGCCATGCCTTTTTCCCATGCTGAGGAATAGTGCATGCGATCCATCCAACACCACCGAACCCCAGGGTCTAACGCTCCTGAGTTTGTGCGCCTAAGATAGGGTTAGCCATCGGAGTCTGGCAAGCAGGGTCCAACACCTCTTGAGCTAAGGTCCAACGCCCCTATTTCTCTTCTCTTCAAGTGCAATCTCTTCACCCTTGTGCATGTGTGCTAACTCCAAGTATTCCAACACTTGTGTACGTGAGTTAGCAACATTCTAGACTAATTCCCAAGGGTGTTAGCACTCACTAGAATATAAATGTATATGCAATGAATTAGAACATCTAGTGGCACTTTGATAACCGCATTTCATGACAAGTTTCACCCCTCTTAATAGTACGTCTATCTATCCTAAATGTGATTACACTCACTAAGTGTCTTGATCACCAAAACAAAATGGCCCTATCACATATACCTTTGCCATAAGCCCATTTTGTTTTTCTCTTTCTTCTTTTCCAAGTCCAGAGCTTGATCATCATCACATGTCCAAAACCATCACCTTGGACTTCAATTGCTCCATCACTTGGCTTGGACCAACCTATCTCAATTTCACACTTAGAGCATAGGGTTAGTCCAAATGGGTTTCATCAATTCACCAAAATAAAACTAGGGCTTTCAACTAGGTCCATTTGTGGTGTAGCTGAGTGCAGAGGTGAGTGAAGTGAGGACCAGACCCTGTCTAAGTCTAGTCATGAGCAGCAGACCTTGCCTGGTCGTATTTTGGGCCGTGGCAGGCCACAACATTAAGAGCGCCATCGAAATAGCGCTGCACCAAGTGATGTATCAGAATCCCTCAAGAAATAGATCCAAGGGTAGATTCACACTTACTCAAATCCCAACAGGCCCTTGCGAAGAATCTGAGGACCCTAGAACGTGTGTTACTCAGTGGGTCCCTCCTTTGGCTCTTCCCTAGGGCGCTTCTCCCCAGCCATGAATGGCGGTTAGGGATCTGGCAGAAAGGGGGATGATATGGCGAACAAGAAAAGGTGAGTGTGAAAAGCTACAATGCAAGCGTACTGACTCCCCTTCTCTTCCTCTATTTTTATAGGCATGGGATTCTCATGACTAATGGAATCCCTATGACCTCTCTGAGCAACTGTGGGAGTTAAGGTTAGGCCATGTCCCCACGATCTCTAAGAGGCATGGCCTTCGAGAAACATGCATGGGGAGATGGGCCACCAAAACTAACACCTCAGCTTTGCTAAGAAGGAACCCATCCACGTAATCACTAAGGTTGTGGGGCCCAATGGCCCAAATCCAATGAATAGTCACCTGAACCGATGTAGGCGAGTGATCTGACACTTAGATCGAGTACTCGTCCCGGTTCACACCCCTCTGTCTATAGGCGTAAGTAGTAGCAATTCTTTTGTTACCGACCCTACCACCTCTAGAGTCAGGGGGTATTCAGGAGGGTCACCAGTATAATCCTAAAACCTCTAACACTCGGTGTCACATAAATCTCCTAAGTACCTAGATGAGCTTGAAGTATCTTATTTTGGTGGATGTGCACCCCTTTTGGGAAACTAGAAAATGGTTGGCCAAGGGCTGTAACCAAAGTATGAGCTACAAAAATCTAGAAAAAGAGTTTTATGACATGCCCATGATGGTCGGGCTTGTTCCTATTGCCCCTATTCAATTGGACATGGATGCTCACTCGTTCTACTTGGTACCAGCTTGAAGAGTAACATGCGCAACTACCGACAATAGAGGAACAACTCGTTGGTACTCACAGTACTCGAAACCTATAGGGGTCTATGCCAACCTGAGGGCTAGGTTACTAGCTAGCTTGTCACTATGGGGGCTACTTTCGGATATATGAGCCAGAGGTACCTGCATTGCTCGTATATACAACAACGTCTAGCTATCAGCCTAGAAGCCATCAAGGAGAAGGCCCATGAAGGCCGAGGCGGTCGGTCAATGTGATGACAAGGACAAGCCGAGAATATCCAAGATAGACGTATCTTGATGATAGCTAGGATCAATCGGTTGTGCATTCCATGTAACAAACTAGGAATCCAATATGTTAGTCTGATCGCCCTCATTGTAAACCTAACCCATCTACCAATATAAAGGTGGGTAGGGACCTTGCGATAAGGATCCATCTCTCATTCCAATCTACTAGGTTGCTAGGAGCAACTGCCCCTATAACCAAGCATACGAATACAAGAAGAGTAGTAGCACCAACTAGACTAGGGTTTTACACATACCACGGCCTGAACCAGTATAAATCCTAGTGTCTTGTGTGCTACCATCTGATTCCATCTACGTGATCATGTTGCTAGGCATTGCTAGAGCTAATTCATCCAACAAATCCTTTTTGCAATAGGTATTAGTCAGTTGGTTAAAACCTTAGAAAATCATTTGTTGTCCACATTTAACAAGCAAACTGGCCTATATTGTCCGATGCTGTTAGCTTCCCTTAAAAACTTGACCTATGAGGGTAAGACAACTCTTGAGTATTGCATTAAGATGACTTTCTCATGCTATCAAGACCATGACACCTAAGAGGGGGTATGGTGAATTTGGAAACTTAAAAATCTATTTCTAACTATGGCCTCTTCTGCATTATCCATCACCCACAAAAGAATTAGGGAGAGGGGTGAATTGGTAGGGGTTTGTTGTGGCCTCTAGAGCTGTTGCTGCTTTTGACTCGGTGAGGGTACGCTATCGATGGCATCGACGTTGATTGGTTCACTATGAAGGTGGGGTGGCCTTTGCATTGGCCTCAAAGGCAGTCGAGACTGAGCTCTCTAAGCTTTAGATTTCATTCTAAAATTGGTCTTGGTTCTGCAGTATTTTTCCATGATTTCATGAAGGTTCGTGATGTTGGTTTTTGGTTTTCCTTCGAGTCTTGAGGAGCAGGGCCTCGGGCGTAAGCCATTTATGGCCCGGGGTGTGTGGTCGCAGGTGGATGAACCTATGCCATTCTCTTGGAGTGGCTCTATAACAACCCAAGTTTTTAGATAACCAAAAAACACAACATAATGTTTTTCCAACAAAACCCATGCATGATGAGTGTGCATACTAGTGAACCACCTCCACAGTTACCCAAGTAGAATCCAAGATAGAATGTTTGAGCATATGCATTTAAATTAACAACATGAGTTGCTTCTTTTTGGATTCATGCCTGCTAATAAAATTGTGACCAACTTCTTTTAATTCAACTTGATGTGTGTGTGCTTCCAAGGCTCTAGGCCAAATGTGGACCTTAGTGGACCTAGAGGACCCACCAAGACTTGTACACAAGTATTGGATACACATATACAAGTATAAAAACCATAGAATGGAGTTGGGGATGAAAATTAGAAAATAGAAAAGGAAAAAGGGAGGGCGGGAAGCAGCCGCAGCAGCCTAGCCGCCACAGCAGCACCATGGCCTAGCTCCTCACCAATGCCCATGCACGCGTCAACCTAGCGAGCAGCACAGCTGGCCCAGCACCACACCCGCACCCTACCTTCGCCCACTGCCTCTGATCGGTGGGGTCCCCTTGTCATCACCTACCCCTCACCCTCCTCTACTTTTGCATGGTGGTAGAGCACTGTCACAGGGAATCCCGTGCGGTCCTTGTACGCTCGTAGCCATCCACCCCTAGGCCATTGGGCACTGATGCATAGATGGGTGCCACATCCATGATACATAGCATCCGTGCCTCCCCCAACCCACAACACACCGCGCATGACGTTCACCACCATGGCCCCACACCATGACACCACACCGTCCTTGCCTTGACCATATGCCATTCGAATTGGGAGTGCCAGCACCCGTGCAACCACCCCACGCACCCCAAAACCCTAGCCTAGGAGCCCCGATCATTGTACACATACCCCCTCCATCCCTTTGTACTATTCACCACCATCACCTTAGCTGCGAGTGGTTATATAAGCGGCCCCGGTGCCCTAGCGACACTCCCATACCCTACCGCAACTCCATGGCACCCCTAGCCACCTATGCCTAAGCCCTGGAAGGAGGAGGAGGAAGGAGAGGAGCCGAGGTCACTAGAGTACTGCCCGTGGCCGCTGGAGCCAAGGACGACACCCGCTCATCTTCGTCTTCATCGTGGTTCTGCCTACACTGCCCTGACTGGCCACGGCCATGACTTGCCCTGCACTGCTATCCTATCTTCCTTGCCACTATGGTGAGCCCCACTGTCACACCTTTGCTCATCATAGTGCATGCGTGTCATGAACGTCATCGCGTTCTCCCCACTTGGGTGAGCCCAAGGCTGAGCCTTTAGGGCTCTACACCACACCACACGCTATTGATACTTCTTAATGACTATTGGAGGATTCTGCAAGCACACAAAACTATCACATGGCACTTCGCTCAGTGTGTACCGAGTGTCGATTTTATAATTTTCCCACAAGAAGGCAGAAGGCTAGAATTTGTATAGGAGTAGGATTTGTTAAAGGTAGGTCTTAAGTTGATCCTAGGTAGGTGAATGATAGTGAAGTATGGGTGTGAACTACCTAAACTAACTACTAAATACAAGCTAACCAGAGATAGCTAGGTGGGAGAGCGAGTGATATATCTTTCTAGTAACTAAGGGTAAACAAATAACTCGGAGAAATGCGATAGTACTTTGGGGCACAACTCGCCTACCAACTAGGAGAGTTAAATAGACAAGGTCTACCATGAGCCCTATGATTTAATAACTAGACCTATCATGGTGGACTACAGAGGATGAATAAGGCTATCACCACTTGCCACCTACCACAATCTATCTAGAGGCCAAGCCATATCCACAGGTAATCTATAGCCTAAGCACCACACTTAATCTATAAACTTACTACTTCGATCTGAGCTCTGATGAAATGAGATCAAAGCACCCTAACCAGACGATGGAACTAGTACCAACGAAAGACAACTAATGATAAGCTAGCCTATGCTACTAATGCCAAACAATAAGCATTTAAGCTCACTATTGATGAACACTAGTGACTAAGTACTTAAAGTAAAGCAAGCAATACTAGAGTAAAGTACTGAAATAAATACTAAATAAAGTAATGCAGAAATGAAAGAATTACAAAGGAGCTATACCGGACCCAGAAGACTCTTTCGGACTCCAAGAAGTTCCGCTC
Source organism: Miscanthus floridulus (assembly GCF_019320115.1). NCBI lineage: Eukaryota > Viridiplantae > Streptophyta > Magnoliopsida > Poales > Poaceae > Miscanthus > Miscanthus floridulus. The sequence goes on from NC_089588.1 coordinate 86,454,546, forward strand.
TTGCTCTACTCCACTACTAGACTACCACTCAATAGCTAATGATAAGCTAGAAGGCTAATAGAAGCTTGAAGAGCTTTGAAATGAATGGGGCATCCTTCCACCGAGCTCCACACCCACTATTTATAGTTTAAAGTGAGGGGAGGGTTACTTGTAGATAGTAGGGAGGTCGGTGGCCATAGGGGGGTATTGGATGATGGCTAGGGGATGCTGCCCTACCCTTGGATGCATTGCCTTTGCATCCAAGGGCGCTGGTTACTCCAAGGCGGTTGCGAAGACAACACGTGGTGAAACTTGGCCAGTAAGTCAGTTGGTGAAGCTCCAAGTTTATGACAATGGGCCCATGGACCCATGGCCTCTCCATCATGACCATCAGTTGAAACTGACTTAGATCAACACTTCCTATTAGCTGTGGAAGAGCTCCATGGATCGGTGATGTGGCAACATGCCAAGTTGGCACTAGGTGGGGCCGGGCGGTGCCTAGGTGGCACCGGACAGCGCTGGCCTATGGGCCCAGGTGGCCCTGCCATGTCCACTTGCTTCCTTGGTCCATGTTTGTCACCATTTTAGCCAAAATTTGCCATATTTCCTGCCTACAAATAATTCTACAAGCACAAGTGGAACTAGGTCAAATTGAAACATAATTCTTCACATGTGATGATGATTTACCTCACTTTACCATGCTTTTGTGTGGAATGTTGATGGTCAAAACAGGTGTTTGTGACCATCAACAATCTCCCCCTTGCTACCCCTTTACTATCCTCAGCAAAGATGCGGGTTTAGCATGGAATAGGTTGTTGGATCTAGAGTTGCTACTATGTAACACCCTGCAAAGACTTGTATACAAACAAATACTATCTCTTGAGTTAAACATGTTAGCACTTAGAAATTTAACCATCAGTCTTAGCAATGTGGAGCTTATGGCCTTCACCTTGGTACAAGTAGTTGCAAGAATGTGTAGCTAGATAGATACTTTTTGCCTACTTTGGTTTAGCTCAAACTTCCTGGAGGTTTTCACATGATTTGAAAAGAAAACTTGCCTAAGTTCCTTGGATGGTACACTCAAGTCACTCAATGGTGTTTGAAATCCTCACCAAGGCTATGAATTTTAACCTTAATTTCTATGCTAAAGCTTATGTGGAGCTCAAGGTAGGGATAAAAGCATAGCTTACTTGAATTGAATCTATTGCTAAGTCAAACACTTGGATCATAGGAGCAACACATCATACAAATTGATCAAGATGTGCATGTGTGTGGTATATTTGGTTGAAGTGGTACTCCTTTGAGAAGTTTCCCTTCTCTAGCTTCTTTTTGAGAGGCATGGCTACTTTCTTTTTCTCACTCTCTTTCTCTTTTTGTGAACACTAGAGCTTTTTGCTCTTTTATTCTCTCTCATTTTTTTTCTGTAGCCCATGCCTCTCTTTTGATGTAAGACAACATAGAGAGGTAACTTTGATTCTCATAGAGCAATAATAAATGGAATGCATATATCGATGCATATCCCCAGTGTAGGAATAGCATAAATATGTGGGTGTATGTGATCTTGATAAAAAAGTATGAAAAGTTTCTCTACTCCAATCAACAAGGCTTGAAAAAGCTCAAAACAAACAAGTAGCTTTTATGGTGGCTTTATCATGTATGAGTGGATATTTATTTGGCTCTGGTAGGAATTTATCACCATTGAGGAACTTCTAGCAAGCGAGTTCAGCATTTTGCAAAACAAAACTCTAGGTTGTCTTTACCATTCCACAGATAGGTTCAAAGATTTACTCTAATCATGGCACACAACATATCTCACAAAAGCCTATTCTTGGTTCTAGCATTTGCAACCCACAAAAGCATTCAACTTAAGATGAACTCTAAGTTTATCATGCTCAAAACTTAAGAAGTATAAGGTTGTATCACAAGCTTTTGCAAAGTATCACAGAGCAACTATTTGTCATCTCCAAATAATTTATCATCATTTTATTAGAGCAGAGTTTCTCTTGAAATAATTTAAAGGCACTCCTCTCTACATTCTATGATCATGAATATTGAAAGATAAAGCAAACATGAATGTAAAGAGAGAGTTTAAGATTTTCATACTTGAGCGGGGAGAGACATTTCCCCCAAGCTTACCTTTTGCATAGGTTGGAATGTCTTCTGGCGGCTCTTTTGATTCTTTTCTTTATTGACTAACTAATACTACTAGAATGCATGAATAACTAGCTAAACCTATAACTACTAGATAACTTACTCAGTAGGGATGCTACTAAATTTTAGTTATTATTATTAAATATTTTTTTTATATATGTTGCTTTAAATGCATATCTATCCTATCAGGAATTAGCTACTACAAAACTTTATTTATTAACATAGAGGAGCTAAATGCAACTAACCTATCATGCAATGTAAAGTAAATTTATTGGAAATGAAATGCAACTAACAAAATGCGGTAAATAAATGTAAGGAATAGAAAACTTACCTTTTTATTGGGCTCAAGGTCATTCGTCCTTGGGCGGAGGTGTTTCCGCTTGTTCCACCTCAGAGGCCTTGTTAGGTTCACGGGATGACGAGTTTGAGGACAGATCTTTCTTTTTACGCCATCTCTTTCTATTCTTCTTCTTGACAGGTTTCTCGGGCTCTTCAACTATCTTTGGTTTCTTCATCTAGATTTTGTTCGGATGCTTCGTCTTTTCCTGTTTCTCATCAAAGATGGGTTGTCCAGAGGCAAAAGCAAATATTTCTTTTCTTCTAGCAAAGTGAAATTGGATTTGCCCAGAAGCCACATATATGTAGGCATTTGTAGTATTAAGGAAAGGATGACCAAGGATTAAAGGTGTATCCTTGGCGTTACCCATGTCTAAGATCATAAAATCTATAAGAATATAGGCACTCCTAACTTTAACTAATAAATCAGTGGCTACTCCGTCGTGATAACGGGTATATTGATCAACTAATTGCACATAAACTAAGGTTGGTGCTAAGGTAGTGTAGAACAATTTGTCACATGTTTCTTTTGACATTATGTTAACACTAGAGCCTAAATCACATAGAGCATTATGGAAGGTATGAGTTCCAATGGAGCAGGTAATCACAGGGGAACCGGGATCACCTTTCTTAATGGTAAATGGGGAATCTAATAATTAGGAACCCAAGAATTTAAAGCGTAGCCATACTTTGCAGTAAAAAGGTTGGCTATCTCCATTGTTCCCTCAAGTTAGCCAAGAATTCTATCTTTTTCATAGGACGGGATAGTAGCAGTAATTTGAGCTAATTGGGTTTCTATCATCTTATTAAAACTAAGTTGATTCTTTAAGATAGAAAAAATTCATGCAATTTAGCATTTATGTTTTCCAACATCTTGTCATGAGCATGCAACTTTTTATTTATACTATCAGTCATTCTACCATTGCTATAAACAAGATCTTTCAAGAAAGTGTAACTATTATTACCTTGATTATTCAAATGAGAAGAAGAGTAATAATTGTTACCTCCCTGGTTGTTGGAGCGCTGATTCCAGCCTTGATGTTGTGGACAGAACCCGTTGTCGGTGTTGACAAAGTTGAGGTCCTCTTGGGTTTTAGGACAAGAATTGCCCGAATGTCCAACATCTCCACAGACTTCGTAAGTCATGTGGGAATCCATGGCTTTGAGTGTCTCTTGGGCACTCTCCTTCTCATAATGTTCCACTCGCTTCGCGAGTAGATCCATCTTAGCTACAAGCATGTAAATTTCTTTAATTGAATGCATACCTCATTTACGGGGTTGGAGTCGATCATTGCTCCATCATTGGTTGGAGACCATCTTCTCGATTAGTGTCTTTGTATCTGCAACACTTAGCAAAAAGAATGCACCAGCAGCGACAACATCTAAATGGCTCCTATCTAACGACACTAATCCATGGTAGAAGTTCTAGATAAAAAACCAGTCTTCCATGCCATGGTGTGGGCATGCAAAGATGTACTCTTGCATTCGTTCCTAGGTTTTAGGAATCGATTCATTTGCTAGTTGTTGAAAACTAGAGATCTTATTGCGTATAGCATTAGTGTTACCCATGGGAAAAAACTTAACTACGAAAGCGTTGGAACACTTATCCTAGGTATCTATAGCATTGCAATTAGAGTAAACCATTGCTTAGCCTTTCCGAACAAAGAGAAGGGGAAAAGGCAAAGACGTATAGCCTCTTGTCTCACTCCCTTAATAGTGAATGTGCTACAAATCTCCAAGAAATGTTGGAGTTGAGCATTTGCATCCACGTTGGCTTTCCCACAAAATACATTAGCTTGAACCATCGTAATTAATGCTAGCTTAAGCTCAAAGTTAGCGTCCCCATTGATAACATTGGGTCTAGTGGCTACACTAGCAGCCGAGGTTGCAGAAAAATCACAAATGGACTTATCGCCCATGATTGTATAGGGTAGTGATAGGATATGAGGAAAAAAAGGATAAACTACTTAGGATAACTAAAAACAACCTAGCTAACACATTCAGCCTTATAAATTCTATGCCAGTTGCCTTCCCCGACAACGGCGCCAGAAATGCTTATTGATACTTCTTAACGACTATTGGAGGATTCCGCAAAGCACAGAACTATCGCGTAGCACTTCACTTGGTGAGTACCGAGTGTCGAATTTATATAGGACTAAGAATTCAAAACTTGGTCGGTAAGTCAGTTGGTGAAGCTCCAAGTCAATGACTATGGGACCATGGATCCATGGCCTCTCCATCTTGACCATCGGTTGAAACCGACTTAGATCAATGCTTCCTATTGGTTATGGAAGAGCTCGCACGGATCGGTAATGTGGCAACGTGCTAAGTTGGGACCAGGTGGGGCCAAGTGGTGCCTAGGTGGTGGCGAGCAGTGCTGACCTATGGTCCTAAGTGGCCCTGCCACATCCACTTACTTCCTTGGTCCATGTTTGTCACCATTTTGGCCAACATTGGCCATATTTCCTACATACAAATAATTCTACAAGCATAAGTGGAACTAGGTGAAATTTAAACATAATTCTTCACATGTGATGATGATTTATTTCAATTTACCATGCTTTTGGGTGGAATGTTGATGGTCAAAATAGGTGTTAGTGACTATTAACACATGCACCACCGCACAAGCATGGCCAAGATCTGGCCTTGCCGAGCCCTTGGTGCTCGAGGATGCTGGCATCTTTAGCATGTACCCTCATGGTCGCCATGGCTAGAGCCAACCATGGCACCACCTTGTTCTGGCCACCTCAAACTGGTAGAGATCAGGAGGATGCCTTGGCGAGTTTCACCTCGTTGAGAGACACAACACATGCACGGAGAAGGAGGGGAAGGAGCCCCAGCCCTAGGAGCTGCTAGTCACGTCCACCTCACTAGGCCACCGCGTCCCCATGCCACCACCATGCTATAGCTATTCTCATTGATTTCGGTGGCCTTGTTGGGTGAGGGAAGGCCGATGATGTTTGCCGTGACACCGCACACCTAGCCGCCTTGTTGGTTGATCGTCTAGGCTGCTCTAGACCTTAGTTTGCCATCATTAGAGCCACGCTGGAGCTCTATCATGGCTTCTGCCACTAAGCAGACTCTGCCATTAGAGATGGTCATCGATGCCACCCTTTGTGACCCATCACAACCCTAATCATATGGAAAGGATCCCCTTTTCGGCTCCCGTTGTGCGAGTCGTAGCGCCACCGTTGCCGCCAAGCCCACCATCACCGTCACCGGCCATGGCAAGCCAAAAGGCCTTGCCTTTGTGCCTTTACCATGTTTGCCTAGCTGCAAGGAAACCCTAGGAGGCTATAGAGCCCTATTGCACCGTGCTTCATCATTCCGTAAGGCTGATCCACCATGAGCTAGAGAGAAGAGGGAAAGAGGATGGAACCGGTCCACCGTAAACTAGAGGAGGTCCACGGTGCGCCGATCACTTCAATCCACCATGCACCTATCTCGTGGGCATAGCCCATATGGATCCAGACCCGACACATGGATGCACGTAGAGCTGACATGTGTCTGGGCCAGCCTGGCCTAGATCGGCATAGCCTGGCCCAAAGTCTAGCCCGCTAGGCCTAGTTTGAGTCCAGTCAAACTTGTCAGCCACTGCCGAGCCGCGAGCCAATCAGGAAGCGCCATGTGTCATCACCTAATTAATTCAACACTTTTTCTTTTTCAAAAAATGGATTATACTTAGAAAATTCATAGTAAATTCATCTGACCTCATAAAAATATGAAACCAGTGTCTAAATTTTTTTTCTAAAAATGAGCTCTACGTCATAGGCTTGTGTTTGAGTGCATTTGGATCTTTTGGTTTCCATTTCTTCTTTGTGATTATCTATAGGAGTCACTAATCATGGCTATATGTCTTGTTTGGTAGACCTAGAGGAGCCACAGACTGAGGAGTATAACCTTGACTACACCGACGACCATAGAGATGACTTGCTCGCAGGTGCCACGTCCCACCCAACCTAGTAGAATACTATTAGACATGCAATAATGTAGCTGCTAGTGCTTTACTTTTATACAAATGATTTATGATAGGTTGCATGGTAGAGTTGCTTGTAAGCCATTACCTTGTCACAACCTATACCCTTGCACACCCGCTGATAGGCTAGACACTCGCTTACTTACTTGCTACTACTTCTACTATGCATTATATCTATGATGTGATGTTTGGTGGAGGATTGTTTGTGAGTGGTTAAGGCACATGGTGTCGATAATGTGGTAATAACTAGGGAGATCATGGCATGCATCTTGGGTGTGTGGTGAGGGTTGAGTCGATCAGGTAGTATTCTACGATGAGTCATTGGATGAGTCTTGCTAGGGGGTGCTGAAAGGTCCTTGTTTGGTTTTGGTAATTGAGTGACAACCTAGGTGGGCTAATATGTGTTTAAGTGCAATACACATGTGATTAGTCCACACGTACATGTGTGTGAGCAACTCATGCCATGATGGTGAAGATGGCTTGGATTTGTTGTAAGGCTCACATATGTGATGAAGGAGCTCATTGCATATGAGACATGACATGGAGTCATGTGACTAAGGTGGAGAAGATCAAGATAAGGCTTGGCTTGATGGACTGGTTGCAAGTGTGAAGGTCAAGTTGAGTGATGACTTGGCATCGATGGACCGAGGCAATAGTGAAGAGCAAGTGAAGTCAAGATCGATGAACCAATATGGTCACGTGATGATATGAAGTGGATCATATCATTTGTGATTGGTTGGTGTATGTGTTGCATCAACATTGGAGGAGATGGAATGGAATGCACATGGCAAAGGTATAACCTAGGGCATTTCATTTTACCGGTCATAGGTGTTGTGGGGGATATAACCCTAGGTACCAATGATAGTAGACATGGGCCGCACCACCAGGTTAGGTCCAGCCCATAAGGAGAAGGCATGTGATGCAAGGCACCAACCGGCATGCATCATACAGTTTCAAGAAAGAATCTTAAAGATAGAGAAGGATCTATTTGGATATGACAGATATCATATTCCTTGTAAATACTTACCATATAGCCGAATAGATCTAGATCTAAATGACTTGTAACCCTACCCCCCAGACTATATAAGGTGGGTAGCGACCCCTCTCAAAATCAGATCATATTCAATACAATCCAACAAAGACACAGGACGTAGGGTATTATGTCAATCAGATGGCCTGAACCTATCTAAATCGCTATCTCTGCGCCTTGTGTCACCATCCGGTTCCTATTACGCGCACCTCCACTGATCATCAACTACCATGGGTATATCCCTCGGTAGACTGTCTACCAGATTTCATCAATAGTGGCACGCCAGGTAGGGGGTGTGCGTGCTGATTCCATGGCCATCAAGATGGTCATTTTCCCGAGCTCCATGGCCTTTCCTGAGCCAAGCCAGATCTTCATGGTCGGATCCATGACTTAGGTCATTGGCCTCGACGGCAGTGGGGAAATCATAGAGGCAGTGCAGGATCACCCTGTGCCAATCGTGCCAACATCTACAATGACATCTTTGATCCTGATGCCTCACCGCTGGGTTAGGAGATCCATCAACAATGATGATCTGATTGAAGCTATAGATCAGGCCATGAACCGCTTAGCGGAATGTCAGCTCCTCGTGGATTCGGTCTTAGATTAATCTAGAGCAAGTGACAAACCTCTTGCACTCTAAGGCCACCATACCACTAATGCCGAATGCCCTGCTCGTGCACATTGTCTGAGGTGGCAAGATAAAGATTTGGTGATCACATCAACTCTAGAAGGGCGTACCGTTCAACGCCGACCACTTCCTGCCCCAACGAAGAGCATGCCGAGGCCCTATCCTTTTGAGCTAGTGGGTGCAGATCTAATCTATCAAGGCATCGTGCACCATCTTTTCACCGACCACACCGAGCATAGCCATGTCAACGACCTCTATTAGATTGACTTCCTTGAGGCCGACTAGCCTGCACCAATGGTAAACATGGTGCAAATCTAAATAGATCTTTCGGATGAAACACTCCACACCATCCTAGAGGAAAGTCCTAAGCCGCACTCTAAGGCCTCTGCCAACAGCTACCCATCTTTCTCTCTAGGTTTGGGGAGAGAGCTTTTCATGGTTAGCCATGACAACGTTGCTATCAAGGGAGAGACCAGTGTCTAGCGCCATGAGCGTGAAGCCAAGAACACTGATCGCTAATGACATCGCAATGAAGAAGCAGAAAATGCCATTCAAGCTGCCAGAGGTGGCCCGCTGCCTTTCGCCTATAATCTCCAACAAGAGTTCCTCATGGTGGACAATCAGCGAGTGGAGCAAACACCGAGCACCAATCTTGCTGTGGCCACCCACGAGTTGGCTAGATTCCCACAAATGCCAGAGATACTCAAAATTCAAGCATTGCTGAAAGCAGCTCAGGCCCAGGTCAACAACATCCAGAATAGGATGTGGCCACCCGCGAACTAGCTAGACAGTGAGGCCATCTCTATTTTCACTAGAGGATTCCATCACCGTCAGGAGTTGTGCTCCAAAATTTAACACAAGAGGTCCTACACCATCGGTGAACTCCCCAAAGTTGCAAACTCATACACAGACTCTGAAGAAGCTGATTGGCCAGAGGGATCAAGGGCTACACAACCATGTCGCTATTAACTAGAAAACTCCATCAACAACATAAAGCAGCCACGCACTAAGCAAAATTTCAATGCTACCGACGAAAAACTCCTTGATGGTCCATGCTTAATTCACAAGAATAGCAAGCACACCATGCGACAATGCCATGGCATGGCCAAAGCTTTCTGCGATGAGGAGTAGAAATGGCGAATGCGCAAGGATGACAAGTCAGACAACGACAGAGGTTCCTAAGGGCGCACGACCTACTGCCCATGATGCCAACAAGACCATCGCCACAATCTTCGATGTATGTGCCGCCTCTAAGAGCAAATGCCAGTAGAAGCTCACCGCTCAGCAGGTCATGTCACTCACCAAGTATGACACTATCACTGATACTAAATATCTAGACTGGTCAAAGCATCCTATGACATTTAGTAGGGCTGACCAGTGGGAAGATATCCCATACCCTAGGCATTTCCCACTCATGCTGGATTCAACCATCCACAATGTGCGGTTCAAGAAGGTCCACATCGACGGTGGGAGTGCCCTCAATATCCTCTTTGTCGGAGCCTTAACTAAGTTAGGCCTCACAAAGGACGATCTCGTCCCTATTGATTCTCCATTTTGGGGTATTGTACCTGGCAGAGCATCCCAACCTTTAGGGTAGATCACCTTGCCTATCTAGTTTGGCACCACTGACCACTTCCGTACTTAGTATGTGAACTTCATGGCAGACTTTGACACCACCTACCACGCCATCCTTAGCCAACCAACTCTCGCCAAGTTCATGGTCGTGCCCCATCATGTCTACATGGTGTTGAAGATCCCGATAGAGCAAGGCATTCTCACCCTACGTGCCAACGTCTCCACCTCCTATGACTATGAATGAGAAGGAATCGTCATCGCCAAAGTAATGGACCTCTTAGCCAGAATGGAGGATTGCATCACTAACTCCAAGAAGACCCCAGCGGAGGAGTAGGCGATCCTAACTCAGGAGCCACCTCAGGCTTTGACTAAGTCCAAAGACACAAAGGAGGTTGAGCTCGTGATCAGCGATAGAAGTAGGATGGCTCAGATTGGGGCCCATCTCGACCCCAAATAGGAAGATGCACTCATCAGCTTCCTCCGTAGAAATGTCGATGTGTGTGCATGGAAACTTGCTGATATGCCTGGTGTTCCTCAAGAGCTGATCGATCACTCCATAAATGTCTCACCGCCCACCAAACCGATCAAGCAAAAGCTATGATGATTCACGCAAGACAAAAAGGAGGCCATTAAGGCATAAATAACATGGCTCTTAGCAGCCAATTTTATTAAAGATGTGTATCACCCGGAGTGGCTCACCAATCTGGTCCTTGTATGAAAAAAAGAATAATGAATGGAGAATGTGCATTGATTACATCGATCTCAATAAGTACTGCCCTAATGACCCCTTCGGCTTACCTCGCATTGACAAGGTTGTAGATTCAACATCTAGTTGTGAGCTCTTGTGCTTTCTCGATTGCTATTCTGGTTATCACTAGATCTCCTTCAAGGAGGAAGACCAGATCAAGACTTCGTTCATCACACCCTTCGGTGCCTATTGATACTCCAACATGTCCTTTGGGCTAAAGAATGCCGGTGCCACCTACCAGAGGGCTATCCAATGATGCCTCTAAGAGCAAATTGGAAAAAACATCGAGGCTTATGTTGTTGATGTGGTGGTTAAGTCTAAGACTGCCAATAACCTCATCGCCAACCTCAAAGAAACCTTCCAGAACCTAAAGAAATTCCAATGGAAGTTGAATCCCACTAAGAGCATATTTGATGTTCCATCTGGTATACTCCTAGGCAACGTCATCAGCTGCCACAGCATCGAAGCAAACCCAGAGAAGATAGAAGTGGTCACCAAGATGAAATCTTCGACCTATGTAAAGGATGTCCAGAAGCTAACGGGATGCATGGTGGCTTTAAGCTATTTCATATCCCGATTTGGGGAAAGGGCTTACCTTTCTTCAAGCTGCTCAAAGCTTCAGGGAAGTTCACCTAGATGCCAAATGCCAACAAGGCCTTTGATGAGCTCAAACAATTCCTCATGATGCCTCCAGTTATGACAGCACCACAGCCTGGTGAAACCTTATTGGTCTACATCACCGCAACCAACCGTGTCATCAGTATGGCCATTGTCGTCGAACAAGAAGAAGCCGAGCACACCTATAAAGTTCAACGCCCTGTATATTTCATCAACAAAGTCCTGAACAAGTCTAAGGCTTGGTATCCTCAGGTCCAGAAACTATTGTATGCTATCCTTATTGAGTCCAAGAAGCTCCACCATTACTTTGAGACGTATCAAATAGCAGTGGTTACTGAGTATCTGCTGGGCGACATCCTATGTAATAAGGAAGCCAATGGCCGCATCATGAAATGGGTGGTAGAGCTCGACACATACTCCATTGATTTCAGGTGCTGCCAGATGATAAAGTCTCAAGTGCTCGCTGACGTCATCGCTGAATGGACCGACATGCAAGCTCCTGTCTCAGCCAATCAACCTGAGCACTAGGTCATGTACTTCGACGGCTCCTCAACCTTGATGGTGCTAGGGCAAGTATCTTTTTTATTTCTCCATCCATGGATCACCTCTGATATGTCCTCCGAATTCATTTTTCAGTCTCCAATAACACCGCCGAGTACGAAGCTTGTCTCCATGGTCTCCGTATTGCTGTTGAACTTGGTGTTAAACGCCTCTTGGTGTACAATGACTCCACACTTGTCATTAATCAGGTCAACAAAGATTGGTCTTGAACCAATGACAAGATGGATGCTTACTGCTCAAAAATCAGAAAGCTGGAGGGTAAGTTCTACGGTATTGAATACCACCACATTATACGAGATCAGAACCAAGCAGTTGACCAGCTGTCTAAGCTTAGGTCAACCAGAGCTGAGGTCCCAGCTAGTGTCTTTATCTAGGATCTTCAAACTCTATCCATTAAGCAGGAGCAAGTAGTTCATGAATCTTCCCCTACCGAGCAATTGGTCCTGGTACTTCCCACGATGAGCAGTGATTAGCGAGAGCCTTTTATCAAGGACTTGACCACCATAGATGTACTAGCTGACAACACCGAAATGGAATGCCTAATTCACTATAGCAAGCATTACGTGCTAGTCGATGGCAAGCTAATGCAGAAGAATGCAAAGGAGAAATTCCTTTAGAAGTGCATATCTCAGGAAGGAGTGGCATTACTTCAAGAAATTTATGCTAGATCCTGTGACAAGCACATAGCCTCTAGAAGTCTAGTCGATAAAGCCTTCTGAGTAGGTTTCTACTGGCCTTCTGCCATAGCAAACATTGAAACATTCATCTGATGGTGTGAGGGTTGCCAGTTTTTCACCAAACAGATCCATGTTCCAACACAGGCTCTGTAGACGATTCTCGCCTCTTGGCCATTCACATGCTGGGGACTAGACATGATTGGGCCATTCAAGGAAGCCCTCAGTGGATTTTGATGGGTTTATGTCGCTATTGACAAATTCTCCAAGTGAATCGAGTACAAGCCGCTCGTCTAGTCTACAACAAAGAAAGCAGCGGAACTCTTCAATGACATCATCCATAGGTTTGGGCTACCGAATAGGATCATCACCGACCTTTGTTCTACATTTATCGATAGTGACTTCTAGGATTTCTACAAGGATCGGTGCATATCCGTCAAGTATGTATTGGTCGCACACCCTAGGGCCAATGACCAGGTTGAGCGAGCGAACGGCATGATTTTAGACGCCCTAAAGAAGAGGTTATATGAGAAGGATCAGAAACATCTAGGAAAATGGCTCAAAGAACTACCAGCTATGGTCTAGGGACTTAGGACCTAGCCTAGTCGCAATACTGGAGTCTCCCCTTATTTCTTGGTGTTCGGATCAGAGGCCGTGCTACCCGCCGATGTCGCTTTTCGAGCACCAAGGATAGAGAATTATGATGAATAGAACAACGATCAGGCATGATAAGACGATGTCGACCGACTTGAGGAAGAATGCTTGGTCACATGTGTTTCGAATGGCCAAGTACCTAGACAGTCTACATAAGTACTACAACCGCAATATCTAGGAGCGATCCTTCACGGTCGACGATATGGTACTCCGTAGGAGACAGAAGACCAACGAGATGCACAAGCTATCTTCACCTTGGGAGGGTCCATACATTGTCAAGGCTGTGACCCAACTAGGGTCATACAGGCTCTATGATCAAGACAGCGTTGACATCCCTAATTCCTGGCACATCGAACTCCTTAGGTGTTTCTATCCTTGAGACGTTCTACAAAAGATATGTACCTTTTTATGTATATATGCATTTCAATAATGATTCTATCCATGATGTTTTCTTCATTTGTTTTCCATAATTTTTCTCCAAATGACTTTTCTCCATGCTAAATATCTTTAAGATGACACATACTATCACCATTCAAATCGGACTACGCCTTTGCCTTGGTCGAACACGCCAAGGGCTTTGCCTCCCCACGCGAATTGACTCTGCCAGGCTCCAATTACGCCTGTTTGACTATGACTCTATGTAGCCGCCATGCTGCCGTGCTGCTCGAGCCACCGTGCAACCGTGCCACCGAGCCGCTCGAGCCGCCATGCCGCCAAGCCACCAAGTGAGTCGCCTGAGTAGTAATCAAGGCACTCCATATTTCGCCACAATCTCCAAATTTCTCCACGGTCTCCAAATTTCTCCACGGTCTCCATAATTTCGCCATGGTCTCCATATTTCTCCACGGTCTCCATAATTTCGCCATGGTCTCCAAATTTCTCCATGTTCTCCAAATTTCTCCATGTTCTCCATATTTTGTCACGGTCTCCAATTTTCGCCACGGTCTCCAAATTTCTCCACGGTCTCCATAATTTCGCCACGGTCTCCAAATTTCTCCACGGTCTCCAAATTTCTCCATGTTCTCCATATTTCACCATGGTCTCCAAATTTCTCCATGGTCTCCAAATTTCTCCACGGAGTCCAAATTTCTCCACGGTCTCCATTTTCATTATGTTCTCCATTTTCACCACGGTTCTTCAATGCTCTCTGTGCTCTCCAATGTTCTCCATGGCCTAATGCTAAGTGCTCTCCATGCTCTCCAATTTTTCTCCATTTTTAAGTGCTTAGCACTCTACAAATTTTTAGGATTTTATTCTTTTTACAAATATGAACAAAGTCCAAATAAACATAAACTGCTCTACAGGATATAAGATTCATCGATATATTGATCCTAATAAACTCCACTCTGTTTTCTTCATCACCAAATTCATCATGTACTACCCGTCCTACACATTTGTATTGCAGGACTATCATGTAGGTGGTCACACCACCTAGCTTTCGGATTTCTCCACCGATTAACTGCTCGCACTGCTAGGTTCATGACTTCGTCGCTGACCAGTTGGTTGGACTATTCGGCGTTCACATCTATTCAACATCATTTCACCATCAACCAGATGGTTGGGCTGCTCGGTGCTTGATTCTTCACTAACCAACTGGTCGGATTGTCCGTTGCTTCATCATCAGTGACGATGAGGGCTCGCTTGCCATGCTAGGGACTCCTCGGTGTTTGGATTCTTTGTGCAAGCATCGCTAGCTAAGCTGAGGACTCAGCGTTTGGGTTCTTCATGCAAGAGTCACCAGCTAAGCTAGGGACTCCCTTGGTGTTCGGATCTCGCTAAGTCTCATCGGTGTGCTATCAAGTTGCTCCATGTTATTCGGATCAGGATGTTGATCCTGGGCAGCATGTCTGGGTCTTGATATGGACATGTCAGACGACATCGGCAAGCTTTCAGACTTATTTTCTTTGACCCTGCTACAAGATTCATTCTTCATCTTTTAGTAGGCTCAGGGACTAAGTGGTTACACTTCACCTGATGGTGAATATAGTGCTTATTTCCTGATTTACCCTCCTTATTGACTAAATCATGGATGATAATCATCTGATCTTGCAAATGGAGTCTAAGTGGCTACACTTCATCTAAGGTGAATAATTTTTAAAATTAATGTTGAGCCCCTTATATCCTTTTCATAAGCTTTACTTGGCTAAGTCTGAGGTCTCATAACTAGTTAGACTAGTCGGCTTTGACTTCCACCGCTTGGATCACTAGTTAAACTGGTCGATACTTTATTTTATTGATTGGATTGCCAGTTAAACTGGTCTGATTACCAGATTTACTATCTGACTACAAGATAAACTGCTTGAACTTGCTCAAGACGACGATGCTCAGCGGATACAAGGCGCTTGAGGACTAGCTGTGGGGGATATAACCCTAGGTACCCACGGTAGTAGACATGGGCCGCACCACCAGGAGAGGTCTAGCCCATAAGGAGAAGGCGTGTGATGCAAGACATTGATCGACATGCATCATATAGTTTCAGGAAAGAATCTTGAAGATAGAGAAGGATCTATTCGGATATGATAGATATCGTATTCCTTGTAAATACTTACCATATAGCCGAATAGATCTAGATGTAACCAACTTGTAACCCTACCCCCTAGACTATATAAGGTGGACATGGACCCCCTCGAAATCAAATCATATTCAATACAATCCAACAAAGACACAGGACGTAGGGTATTACGTCGATTAGATGGCCCGAACCTATCTAAATCGATGTCTCTACACCTTGTGTCACCATCCGGTTCCTATTACGCGCACCTCCACCGATCATCTACTACATGGGTATACCCCTTGGTAGACTGCCGACCAGATTTCATTGAAAGGTGTGTAGAGAAGTTTATGACCAGGTTTAGGATAGATGGCTGTACTATCAAGAGGGACAACCTTGTTTGCATATCGGTCATCTAGTGCCACTCGAGCGATCTCACTTTGCATTGTTGCTAGGATTAAATGGCATGGTGAAATAAGTGACTAATCCTTTAAAAATGGTTGAGAAAATGCTAACACTCTTGCACATGTTGGTGTACACTTGGTGGTGTTGGCACATTTGTAGAGAAAAAGAAGTTAGAGAAGTTTTGGAGAAACTTGTGTTGAAAAAGAGAAGTGATGGTTCTTGGATTGGAGTACTGCTTTGATCCACTATGATTTGGATCAAGTATGCATGTGGGATGTGTAGCCCTCTGCATAAGCTTTCCAAAATGTCCAAGATCATCGAAATCGGACTTCGGAGCTAAGAGTTATGGCCGTTTTAGCGATGAACCTCACTGACCGGACGCTGGACCGGACGCGAGTCCGGTTAGCACCTGTGAGTCCAGTCACAGAGTCCGATCAATGTTATCGTGAGTGATATTTTGGGACTATAACAGAAACGACCAATTTATAAGAGCACAAGTACGAAAGCAATCACCGGAGTGATCAAACCGTCATACTTAAACCCATATAAACACGGTAGTCAACTGAAACTATGAAGGATTTCCAACCAACTTGCATACAACCAAGATTGTAGTGATTCAACATAACAAGTCACATGTTACATACATTTCACAAGTAGTTCACAAGTATCTCATACATTGGAGTTCACATAGTTATTACAACACGATTCACAAATAGTGTAAGCAAAGTAGTTTGAGGCTATCACACACACTTAGTTCAAATACAAACCAGTTCCATAGTCATACCCAGCAAAAGCAATAGGATAAGATAACATAGAAGATTATGCCCATGATCTAGTCTTCATCCCCTGCAGGGTGGAGACAATACTTGCAGTAGCCGTTATAGAGCACGTCATCTGCAACAAGAGGGAATAAACCCTTAGTACAAGAATGTACTCAACTAGACTTACCCGTCGTAAACCAAAAATAAATGACACCAAGGAGTATGCAAGGCTTTATCGGTGGATCTTGCTTGACAACCATTTTGCATAAAAGCTTTAATGATACAAGAGCATAACTTAAATTATTAATTAAGCAGCAAGTTATGAATATTAACATGTCATCTAGATTAGCACCTGTACTAGAGCACGAAGGGATTAACTCCAAATATTAGTAACCATATCCGGTATAATGTTGTAACATCATCATCATCACTTTAACCATCATGTTTAATTAAGTGTCTCTATGTTGCCGCTGCTCAGTCAAGTTCTCACAATCTGGGAGAGACAGCAATTTGAATCGATTCCTACCCAGCTGGGGAATTATTCCTAACACAAACCCAATCAACCTGATCAGTGGTTGCCTCGGGTCACCTTTGGTACAACTCAAGAATAAATCCGTGGGTCCGCGCAGCATCACACTCTTAGGGAGTCCACTCAGCCAGGTGGTCAATCTCACCTTTGGACTTACGCTAATGGCTCCCCGCACATCCTTACTACCGCCAGAGTGCGCACTTTCACTTCTCAGCTTCCGGCCTGAGTTGAGCTACTCAGCTTTATGGTCGGAACGAGTTATCTGGCCAACTATGTGATAGGCAAGTGTTCAACATGACATGAGGATGTACATTGAATCAGTCCTTAACTGACACAGACGGGGATAGATCCACACCCAAGACCTTCTTGCCTTGTTGCTTCTCTATTGACATCTCGCCTGGTCTCAATTCATTATTAACACATGGTTATTTTCCACGATAGCAAATATAGCCAACCGTGACCAGACATCATCCTAGATTGCAGGTGATAGGAAATCACCTGGCTTTACCGGTCTAAGCATGGCTAAGCTTTGATTTGCTCCTGGACCTAAATAGGATTCAGGGTACATTTACTAGACAAGGAATATATATATATGCAACAAGTGTTTGCATCTAGTTCCTATCACTTAATGCGTCAAACATATAAAGATACTCAAAGTAATCATATTCAAAACATAGGAGACTTAGAATGCTCCGAGGCTTGCCTTTCAGAAAAGAGGATGGTTGGTGATCGGGACACTCAAGAACTTCTTCCTCGTTGGCTCCTTCTTCTAGAGCCTGCACCTCCTGCTCCTGAGTTTGCTGTTGCTCCTCCGGAAGTCCTTGCTCGAATTTCAGAAGCATGACTCCCTCCGGAACACCTATTGCATGCATATGCATAGCATAAGAGTCATGCGTGCAAAAGAGATGGAATGTGATGATGAAATGTATAGCCGTATATAGATGAACACATGAATGACATGACGATACAAGATTAACATCAATTTTACTGAGTAGGTGCATATTTCTTTTAGAAAACAAGAACTACACACTCACCAAGCTCTAACAACCTAAGATAAAGTTGTTCATCTTCAGTAAGAGGTCTAGCACCTGCAACTAACAATTTATCTTAATTAGCCTATCATCTAAATCATTACATCAACTCATATAATGCAAACAAGTCACTTATTGCACTCAACAGTTTTCAGGCTGCAAACAGCAGCTACAATTTTGATCCATAAATACAGTTCCACAGGTCCCATTACCATCATCTAAGACTTTCTAGAAAGCTTATAAAATTGTCTACAACTTTTGTTTAATCACCAAAGTCTAATTCAAACTCAAACTAGGCCAAACAGACTGATCTTACAAAACTGTCTGTGGATTCCAAAGAGCAGGCAGTTCGGAGTGTTGTATTCCAACTGATATAACTCTCAAACTACTAAGCCAAATGCCCTGAAAGTTTGATACAAGCTAGATAAACAAGTTCCCTACAACTTTGTTATTGATAAAATTCAGAGCAAACATCATCTTCACCAGTTAATTTGATTAACTCTAAAATCTATCTAGAAATTCACTATAAGTGAATTATAGGGGAAATAATATTTCATTACATATAAGAATAGTACTAAGAGCACTACCAATGTTACCAACAGTTATCATACCTCAAATAAACACTAGAAAACATAGTGACCATTCCTAAATAAATTGTTTTTATGCCTTTATTAATTTATTTAGATAATTTGGTTAAATAATAAACACATAGCCAACGTATACAAAAAATTCCACAAAAATTACAGTAGCTTATACATGTCACCAATAGACTACTGTATACATTTCACATCATTTGAACAAATATAACATCCTACACAAAAATGACAAGCCAACAAGGCTTAAAATAGCATAAATAGGAAACCCTAGTGAAACGTGTCAAGCAACAGATTTCATAATTTTTCTTGGGTTCATTAAAACACAATAACATTGTAAAAAAAGTTTCATGCTCAAAGGATATATATTTTTACCATGAAAAATAGCACAAGAATCTAACATTTATTTAAGATAAATAGCAAACTCCTATTTCTAGCAAGATCACAGTGCAACTAATATTTTTCCCATGTAGTACATAACAATACAAGACTAACAAACTTGGAATCACATTTTTAGCACTTTCCTAGCTCAAGTTATAGATTTAACAAAATTGAAACCATTTAAAAGCATTTGTCAAACTCTATTTTATTCTCCAATAAAAATATAGGAAATAGTACATTTCATATTTTTATCAAATACTACACTTTATGAGGAATCCAACAAAATTTGGTTCACTCAAATAGGATACTCCTAGCCCTAGATATCAATTTCCCCAGTTGGCACAAAAATCTAAAAAGAAATACACAAAACCTAGAACAACCGTCACTGCCATTCGGGACCTGGAGGCGGCAATGACGTGGTGGCGAGGAAGCTAGGCGACGACGATGAGCTCAGCAACAAAGGTGGAGGCGCGGCACTCAGCTTCATGAGCTTGGACGAGGCGAAGTGAAGTGAATGAGGCCGACCAGGTGAAGCAGTAGGCGCGGGGTGATGAGGTGCCCATGATGGCCTGACTTGTGGGGCTTACAACTGCCAAATGTCGAGCACATCCTGTGCCATGTCGGCCACGATGGCGCGAGCTCGGCGGCCATCATAACCTATATTGCCGACTGACAGCGAGTTTTCATCACCACCCAACTCTAAATCGGTGGCGAGTTAGCAAAATATCCTTGAAGCAAAGTTGTAGAACTACGATAGGGCTACAACATTGCTTTAGAAAGCATCAGCTAATTTGCAAAGGATCATGAGTTAAATCAATCCAAAGTCTGCCACTGCAAACTGTAAACGCACTCAACACTTAGAAAAATTTCTAAGTTTGAAAAACAACATTTCGATGATTTTGTGATCCAAATTCAAGCATGTTAGGAGCTGAATTAGACTATGACTCAAAAATAACAGTTGTTACACTCCCAAAGTACTATAGCTTTGTTTTATGGTGCACAACCATGCAAAGCTTCTAAAATATAGTTCAACTCTAGTCAAACACATCACATGAAATTGGTACATAACACTATAAGTATGATTTAAAAGCTAAACTAGCTTTGGTCATGAATACCAAAGTGGTTTCTAGTGACATTATAAACATGTTAAGGGTACCCCTAAGGTCCCACAATCATTTCACATAGGTCACACATGTAAACCCTAGGTCAAAACTGAGCATATCATCAATTAGGAGCTTAATTAGGTGAAGTGATCTACAAGGACATTGCTCCATTAAGTATCCTAAGTGTAGCTAGGGTATTTTAGTGACCAACCTCCACCACTTGCACTCAATCACACATGATCATAAAGCATACATCAAGGAAACATAGAAGAACAATAGTATGTTTCACATGTTTCATAGCAATGTTTCATATGGAAATACTTATGCATGAATGAATGATGCTCATGCTCATGCAATGCAAGTACAATTATGCAAGCCTAACACCTAGGGTGTTACGACCCTCCCCCCTTATAAAAATCTTGCCCTAAGATTTGAAAAGCGTACCATTTTGAATAAAAGGTAGGGTATACATCCTTCAAATAATCTTGTTGTTCCCACATTGCATCGCTCTCACTACCCTGATTACTCCACATAAGCTTGTAAAACTTGACCACATGGTTCTAGGTTACTCTCTCTCTCTTGTATAAATAACCCACACTAGCCTTGCTTCATAGGATGGATCGGATGTCAACTTGATATTTCTAAGTGAAACTCTTTCTTTAGGAATGCAGAGACATTTCTTCAATTGAGAGACATGAAAAACATTGAAGATAGCTCTCATCTCATAAGGTAGCTCTATCTTGTAGGCTACTCTCCCACTCTTCTCTATGATCAGGTATGGGCCTACATATCTAGGTGCAAGCTTCCTCTTTACTCCGAATCATTGCACACCTTTCATTGATGATATTTTCAGATAAACATGATCACCCACTTCAAACTCAATGGGCTTCCTTCTTTTATCCGCATAGGTTTTCTACCTAGCTTGAGCGACTTCCATATGTTTCTGGTAGTATGGACTTGTTGTTCAGCCTCTTTGACAAAATCAATGCTGTAGTATCTCCTTTCTCTAGATTCAACCCAGTTCAAAGGAGTTCTACACTTGCGGCCATACAACACTTCGAACGGAGCCTTCTTGATACTTTCTTGATAACTATTATTATAGGAAAATTCAGCCATGGGTAACCATTTATCCCATGAACCTTTGGAAGATATGACACAAGCTCTTAACATGTCTTCCAATATTTGATTCACCCGCTCCGTCTGTCCGGAGGTCTGTGGATGATAAGCAGAACTTCTGAGTAAGTTGGTGCCTAACATCTTGTGCAGATGCTCCCAAAAATGAGTGGTGAAATGAGGTCCTCTATCAGATACAATGGTTCTAGGAACACCATGGAGATGCACTATCTGATTAAAATATAACTTAGCATAGTCACTTGGTCGATAGTCAACTCTAACTAGTATGAAATGAGCGGACTTGGTTAAACGATCCACTATTACCCATATAGAATTAAAATTCTTTTGGGTAGGAGGAAGTCCAACAATGAAATCCATACTAATTTCTTCCTATTTCCATCTAGGAATAGACAATGGTTGGAGAAGTCCAGTAGGCTTCAAGTGAATTGCTTTGACTCTACAACAATTGTCACACCTTGCAACATAAGTTGCGGTTTCTTTCTTCATCTTGGTCCACCAAAAGCGAGGTTTCAAATCTTGATACATTTTGCTACTTCCCGGGTGGATAGATAACTTGGATGAGTGAGCTTCTTCTAAGATTTGGTTTCTAAGCTCTTTGTCCTTCGGTACTACAAGTCTATCCTTAAACCATAGGACACCCTTCTCATCAACTTGGAAGTGCTTTGTTTCTTGCTCTTTCATCTTCCTTTTTATGTGGAACACACCCACATCGGATTTTTGAAGCTTGATGATTTTACTTTCTAGATAGCAACTAAGAGTAATACTATGCAACACAGCAGGATGTAACAGATGTGTCAAATGATAATCTTCTTCCAAGAGAGAGTTGCAATGAGATTTCCCACTCAAAGCATCGGCAACTACATTTGCTTTACCCGAATGATAATGAACTTCTAAGTTATAATCTTTTGATCAACTCTAGCCATCTTCTCTGCCTTATGTTCAATTCTTGTTGAGTGAACATATACTTGAGACTTTTATGATCGGTATAGATATGACACACGTTATCGAGAAGGTAATGCCTCCAAATCTTCAAGGCATGAACAACAACAGCTAACTCTAGATCATGAGTTGGATAATTAGCTTCATGCTTCCTTAGCTGACGCGAGGCATAAGCAATAACCTAGCCTTCCTACATAAGAACACATCCTAAACTGGTACCTGATGCATCACAAACACACATCAAAAGGTTTCTTGATATCAGTTTGTGCCAAAATAGGAGCTGAGGTCAACAAATTCCGCAAAGTGCAAAAAGCAGCCTCACACTCTGGAGTCCAAACAAACTTTATATCTTTTTGAAGCAACCTAGTCATGGGCTTGGCTATCTTAGAGAAATCCAGGATGAAGCGACGATAATAGCCAGCCAAACCAAGGAAACTTCTAACCTCATGCACTAAAGTTGGTGCTTTCCAATTCAAGACTTCTTGCACCTTAGTCGGAACAACCAAAATTCCTTCATCAGACAACACATGACCCAAGAAAGGTATTTTCTTTAGCCAAAACTCACATTTACTGAACTTGGCATAAAGCTTATGTTCTCGTAGTCTGGATAAAACAATTCTCAGATGCTTGACATGTTCTTCAGCATTCGTGGAAAAGATCAAGATGTCATCAATGAAGACAACTACAAACTTGTCCAGTTCCTCCATGAATACTAAATTCATCAGATATACGAAGTATGCTGGAGTATTGGTCAAACCAAAAGACATAACTAGATACTCATACAACCCATATCTGGTGGAAAAAAGTGGTCTTAGGCACATCCTCTGGTCTAATTTTTATCTGATGATAACCAGATCTCAAATCAATTTTGGAGAATACCTTTGCCTTAGACAACTAATCAAACAAAATATCGATGTGGGGCAATGGGTACTTGTTCTTGATTGTCATAGCATTGAGTGGACGATAATCCACACACATGCGCAATGACTTGTCCTTCTTCACAAATATAGCAGGACAACTCTAGGGAGAAGCACTAGGTCGGATAAGACCCTTTTCTAACAGATCTTGTAACTAAACCTTAAGCTCTGCTAACTCATTGGGTGGCATCCTATAAGGCCTTCTAGAAATAGGTGCAATACCCGATACTAACTCGATCTTGAATTCAATATCTTGATCCGGCGGTAAACCAGGTAGATCATCAGGAAATACATCTATAAATTCACAAACTACTAGAACATCCTCAATTCCTAGGGTTTGGATAGCATTGGTAGTGTTGTGGAGGTCCAGATCTCTAGGAAGTGGCACTAGGAAAGCCTCATTGCTGATAGGATCCCTCAACATAATGACCCTAGTGGAAGTATCAATGAGCACTCCATGACCGCTCATCCACTTCAACCCCAAGATTATATCTATACCTAGTCCTAGCAACACTACCAGTTCAGACGTATACACTCGTCCCTCTATTTCGATACTCACATTCTTCACTATCTGATTGGTAGAAATATTACTTCCAGCTGCACTAATGTAATAACTACCCATTGATAGCGTGACTACCTCCTAATTGTACTTTGATGCAAAAGCTAGACTCATAAATGAATGCGAAGCACTAGATTCAAATAGTACAACTACAAGATGTTGATTCACAAGAAACTTACCCACAGTGACCACATCTCCTGAGGGTATCTCTGTCACGTTGGTGTAGTTAACATGACCTTGATGAGCACTAGAATTCCCCTGCTTCTGATTATTCTTCTAAGGATAAGGACAATTCTTGGACCAATGACCTGTCCTGCCACAATTCTAGCAGGGCCTGTTAGCTGGCGGGACAAAAGAATTCCCTAGTCCTGTGGTGCCCTTTGGAAGAGGAACATTAAAGGCCTTCTTGAAGCTAGTCTTTGCATGATTCTTCTTTTGAGGTGGCAGGTACCTAACAACTGTAGCCGGTGGGTGAAACTGAGTCTTAGGCACTAGAGCTTTAAATTGAGAGGCACTTGCCTCAAAGGCCCTCTTGTGATTTTTGGATGCTGCATAGACATTATTGTTGTTCTCTTGAGTGAGAGCGTCACTCATAAACTCATTGAAAGCAGTACTCTTGTTGTTCCCCATGGACTTCATTAGTTTGGGACTAAGCCCTCTCTTGAAGCTAGCGATTCTCTTTGCTTCTGAATCAACAAATTCTAAGGCATACCTTGCCAGATGATTGAATGCATGAAGATATTCAGTAAGAGTCTTGGTACCTTGCACCAGCTTCATGAACTCATTGTGCTTTATGGCCATCAAACCGGGAGGAATAAAATGACTCTTGAAAGCCTCCTAGAACTGATTCCAAGTGATCTAGGCATTCTCAGGTAAGGTGGACCTATAATGACGCCACCCTATACCCACTGGTCCTTGCAGCTGATGTGAAGCATACTCCGCCTTCATCTTCTCTGTCAACCTGAGCAAATGAAACTTGTGCTCAAGCATGTTCAGCCACTCTTCTGCCTGGAGCGGCTCTTTAGCTTCTTTGAAGACTAGTGGCTTGGCATCTTAGAACTCTTTAAAGTTACTATACTGATTCGGTTCTGGTCCCTGACATTGATTGTGACCCTGTGCTTGATGCAAGGCTAGGGTATGCATGGCATCCCCCAAAGCACGCTGACCTTCCACAAGCATGGCCAACAGATCCAATGGTGTGGGTGGTGGTGGCGGTGGAAGATCATCATCACCACTACCTCCAACCCTGCCTAAACACAGATTGTGTGACATTTGCAAAAGTGCAATAGTGAGTAATGATGGATGATGTCAGAAACATTACAGATGAATTGTAGAATCATGCCAAACTGAACTTATTGGAGAGAATAATTTCATACAATAAACAGAGGCACAATAATTCATCCTCATAACATCACCAATATTTTACACCGCACATTCTCGCGATGCATACGCTTACATGCCAAATTTTGCCAACATTAAAGCTGGACTTTTATTAAAAGCTCACATCCACATGGAGCCAACATGCAAGTTCCAGAGATTGCATCCAAGTCACTATGGAAATTAAGTTACATGTTCTTCTAGAAGAAAGCAAAAGATAAGAACTAGTGCATCTAGCTTATTGCTACAGCTAAACTACACATCTTCATCAGTGTCAGCATCTATCACTCCTTCACTATCTTCATCCTTGACAGGATTGAGTTCCTCCTCTTCTTCAGCTTCAGGTACTGTGATGACATTGGCATCTAAGTCCATGCCATCATCATCAGCGAAGATCACCTATGGTCCTCCCACCATGGGGTACACTAGAATAGGTTGAGGAATCAGATTGATCTGATTATTGAGGCAGTGAACGTCAATCTGCAGTTCTTCAATTTGGTGGAGGAGCTCATTCTCTCTAACTTTAGCTTGAATTTCAGCCATGACCCTAGCATTGTTCTTGGTTTGTGCCAGACAGATCACGTCATCTTGCTCATGAGTCAACTGCATGATCTAATCATGGTTAGCATCTCTTTCTCTAACAGTACATACAAACTACTGCCTTCAAGCTTCCAACTGACCCATAAGACCACCTATATCATTTTGAGCTATCCTAAGCTCATTACCATACTTGCACGTATGCTTCTTCCACTTGTGCCATTCATTCAGTGCCTGCTGAAGGGCTGTCAAAGCACTAACATACGTGCCCTGACGATCATAGAACATCTTTAGAACAGCCATCATGGCACTCATGGCTGGTCTAGAGCTCTATGCCCACTCTGCCTCAGTCATTACCAAGGGATCATCTTCAAAATTCAGCCACACTGCCTTAGACAGTGCTACATGAGGAATGGACTCAGCTGGTCCGTTGATCAACTCGTCACCAAACTCTTGACAAATATCAACTAGCACTTCCAAAGCTGCGACCTATGCCCCTTCCTAAGGGGTTTGTCCATCAGCTTCGACGCTCCAACCAAGCCACTAGGGTCTATTTGCATCAGGCGGGACAACCACCTCTATGTCATACCACAACAACCTTCCTTCAGCCTCCACTTGCTTCCAAGTATAACGAGGCAGCTCTGCATATCCCACTAAATGCAGCACCCTCCACAACAGGGTTGGAGTGCCAAACACGTGCAAGAATGTGCTGCTCCTGGGCGGTAGTGCTGGTGCGGCCATCTGTAGCAACATTGTAATTTTGGGTGTGAGAGGATTATCTTACAGGATGAGAAATACATAACAAAATAATTAAAGATAAGGGAGGGAGTGATGCAAAATATAAAGGCATGAGTGAACATGATGCATGCATGTTCCGTACATCCTCATGAATCTTAAGAAAAATTTAAAATTCTAGCGACATAGACGGTGGCATACATACATTCTCTCGTATACATATCTAGTTGAGCTACACGTTGCATTGTTAGTGTACCTGCAGACAAATTCATTACAGCCCATCCCAACAAAAGAGAAATAAGCACACAATGAAAGCAGTAAACTAAGATACTCTCCATATATACATCCCCAGATATATATACTTCAGTATCCAAAGCTATCCGATAGATATACCCACAATTAAGTACCTTCATATGTACATGTGTGCAACTTGTAAATATTCTAGTAACCACAACTAACGCTCCCCTAGATAGATAGTTGGACGGTCATGCTCTCACAGCTCACACTTACCTGGGCATAGAGACAATTGATCCATACATTATCACCCAAGCGGATGGCATCTATACAATAGCACGCCGTATGGACGACGAAATAAAATGCAAGCAATTACCGCCAAAGTCATTACTTAAATAAGCCACCTAAAAGTCCTTATTTGGGCATAGAGGATATGACCACTTGCACACTTAGATAAAATTTCAGATTTGAACACACCTATACATATAAGTAGCTATAAGTTGTCAAAACTGATTTTTGCAAACAAAAACCTTTGTTTTAAATACACATATGACATGTTTATTGTTGAATCTAGCTCCGATGCTAGCTGTAATAGAACCGACCAATTTATAAGAGCACAAGTATGAAAGCAATCACCAGAGTGATCAAACTGTCATACTTGAACCCATATAAACCCGGTAGTCAACCGAAACCATGAAGGATTTCAAACCAACTTGCATACAACCAAGATCATAGTGATTCAACATAACAAGCCACATGTTACATACATTTCACAAGTAGTTCACAAGTATCACATACATCGGAGTTCACATAGTTATTACAACACGAGTTCACAAATAGCGGAAGCAAAGTAGTTTGAGGCCATCACACACACTTAGTTCAAATACAAGCCAGTTCCATAGTCATACCCAGCAAAAGCAACAGGATAAGATAACATAGAAGATCATGCCCATGATCTAGTCTTCATCCCCCGCAGGGTGGAGACAATACTTGCAGTAGCCGTTATAGAGCACGTCATCTGCAACAAGAGGGAATAAACCCTTAGTACAAGAATGTACTCAGCTAGACTTATCCATCGTAAACCAAAAATAAATGACACCAAGGAGTATGCAAGGCTATATCGGTGGATCTTGCATGACAACCATTTTGCATAAAGGCTTTAATGATACAAGAGCATAACTTAAATTATTAATTAAGTAGCAAGTTATCAATATTAACCTGTCATCTAGATTAGCACTTGTACTAGAGCATGCAAGGGATTAACTCCAAACATCAGTAACCATATCCGGTATAATGTTGTAACATCATCATCATCACTTTAACCATCAAGTTCAATTAAGTGTCTCTACGTTGTCGTTGCTCAGTCAAGTTCTCACTATCCAGGAGAGACAGTGACTCAAATTGATTCCTACCCAGCTAGGGAATTATTCCTAACACAAAACCCAATCAACCAGATCAGTGGTTGCCTCGGGTCACCTTTGGTACAACTCAAGAATAAATTCACGGGTCCACGCAGCGCCGCACTCTCAGGGAGCCTACTCTGCCAGGTGGTCAATCTCACCTTTGGACTTACGCTAATGGCTCCCCGCACATCCTTACTACCGCCAGAGTGCGCACTTTCACTTCTTGGTTTCTAGCCTAAGTTGAGCTACTCGGCTTTGCAGTCGGAACAAGTTATCCGGCCAACTAAGTGATAGGCATGCGTTCAACATGACATGAGGACGTACAACGAATCGGTCCTTAACCAACACAGACGAGGATAGATCCACACCCAAGACCTCCTTGCCTTGTTGCTTCTCTATCGACATCCCGCCCGGTCTCAATTCATTATTAACACATGGTTATTTTCCACGATAGCAAATATAGTCAACCGTGACCAAACATCATCCTAGATTGCAGGTGATAGGAAATCACCTAGCTTTACCGGTCTAAGAGTGGCTAAGCTTTGATTCGCTCCTGGACCTAAATAGGATTCATGGTATGTTTACTGGACAAGGAATAGATATATGCAATCGGTGTTTGCATCTAGTTCCTATCACTTAATGCATCAAACATATAAAGATACTCAAAGTAACCATATTCAAAACATAGGAGACTTAGAATGCTCTAGGGCTTCCCTTTCAGAAAAGAGGATGGTTGGTGATCGGGACACTCAAGAACTTCTTCCTTGTTGGTTCCTTCTTCTAGGGCCTGCACCTCCTACTCCTAAGCTTGCTATTACTCCTTCAGAAGTCCTTGCTCGAATTCCAGAAGCGTGACTCCCTCTGGAACACCTGTTGCATGCATATGCATAGCATAAGAGTCATGCATGCACAAGAGATGGAAGGTGATGATGAAATGTACAACCATATATAGATGAACACATGAATGACATGACGATACAAGATTAACATCTATTTTACTGAGTTGGTGCATATTTCTTTTAGAAAACAAGAACTACACACTCACCAAGCTCTAACAACCTAAGATAAACTTGTTCATCTTCAGTAAGAGGCCTAGCACCTGCAACTAACAATTTATCTTAACTAGCCTATCATCTAAATCATCACATCAACTCATATAAAGCAAACAAGTCTACAACTTTTGTTTAATCACCAAAGTCTAATTCAAACTCAAACTAGGCCAAACAGACTGATATTACAAAACTGTCCATGGATTTCAAAGAGCAAGCAGTTGGGAGTGCTGTCTTCCAATTGATATAACTCTCAAACTACTAGGCCAAATGCCCTAAAATTTTTACACAAGCTAGATAATCAAGTTCCCTACAACTTTGTTACTGATAAAATTCAGACCAAACATCATCTTCACCAGTTAATTTAATTAACTCTAAAATCTGTCTAGAAATTCACTATAAGTGAATTATAGGGGAAATAATATTTCACTACATATAAGAATAGTACCAAGAGTACTACCAATGTTACCAACAATTATCATACCTCAAATAAACACTAGAAAATATAGTGACCATTCCTAAATAAATTCTTTTCATGCCTTTGTTAATTTATTTAGATAATTAGGTTAAATAATAAACACATAGCCAAACATACATAAAATTCCACAAAAATTACAATAGCTTATACATGTCACCAATAGACTACTGTATAAATTTCACATCATTTGAACAAATATAAAATCCTATACAAAAATGACAAGCCAACAAGTCTTAAAATAGCATAAATAGGAAACCCTAGTGAAAAGTGTCAAGCAACAGATTTCATATTTTTTTTCTTGGGTTCATTAAAACACAATAACACTGTAAAATAAGTTTCATGCTCAAAGGATACATATTTTTACCATGAAAAATATCACAAGAATCTAGCATTTATTTAAGATAAATAGCAAACTCCTATTTCTAGCAAGATCACAGTGCAAGCAATATTTTTCCCATGTAGTACATAACAATACAAGACTAACAAACTTAGAATCACATTTTTAGCACTTTCCTAGCTCAAGTTATAGATTTAACAAAATTGAAACCATTTAAAAGCATTTGTCAAACTCTATTTTATTCTCCTATAAAAATATAGGAAATAGTACATTTCATATTTTTATCAAATACTACACTTTATGAGGAATCCAACAAAATCTGGTTCACTCAAATAGGATACTCCTAGCCCTAGATATCAATTTCCCCAGTTAGCACAAAAATCTGAAAAGAAATACACAAAACCTAGAACAATAGTCACTGCCATTCGGGACCCACACATTAGTGGACCCCACTGGTCAGTCACACAGAGTAGGGGATGGTGGTTTGACCAGCTCAAGCTCACCGATGGCAACTCGTCCAGCGAAACCGACCCCACCATGATGATCTAATCCTCTCCCACATCTATACGTGTAGGTAGTTAGCCCTGAATTGAATTGGAGGTGGCTCATCACCGGCAATGGCGGCACGGTGGCGTGGCACGACGGTGCGCCAGCCGTCTCTAGCCTTGGCAGGACAAGGAGAGAGGTGCACTAGCTCCGTGATGACTATGTGGCTTGATTAAAGCTATCTAGGGTTTGGGTGGATGCATCGACAAGGCTACCCGCGTGTGAGGCAGCGTGGCGTTGAGAGCATGACGGCGCTGTCCGTCGTGTTCGACGCCAGTGAGGACATGGCTTGCCATGAGGTTAGCACCTAAGCTAAATGACACCCTAAGCTAATACTATCATGAAGAAGGAAAGGAAATGGGTGAAGGAGCAAAGCGACGGTGAGCTCGCCGTGACGGCGGTCAAGGAGACAGTGAACTCCGGCGAGGGGAAAATGGTGAAATCCGCCCTCACCGTAGCTCGTTTGGTCCAGCGAACATGTCGAGCAGATAGGGAGGAAGACGACAGAGCTCATGGCTAGCTGGAGGAGGCAATGACATGGTGGCAAGGAAGCTAGGCGATGACAATGAGCTCAACAGCAAAGGCAGAGGCACGGCCCTCGTCTTCGTGAGCTCGGACAAGGCCAAGTGAAGTGAATGAGGCCAGCCAGGTGAAGCAGTAGGCATGGGGTGATGAGGTGCGAACGATGGCCTGACTTGTGGGGGCAGTACCGATGAACGACTGCCAAATGTCGAGCGTGGCCTGAGCCATGTCGGCCACGACGGCGTGAGCTCGATGGCCATCAAAACCAGTAACGCCGATTGACACCGAGTTTTCATCACCACCCAACTCTAAATCGGTGGCGAGTTAGCAAAATATCCTTGAAGCAAAGTTGTAGAGCTACGATAGGGGTACAACATTGCTTTAGAAAGCATCAACTAATTCACAAAGGATCATGAGTTAAATCAATCCAAAGTCAGCCACTGCAAATTGTAAACACAGTCAACACTTAGAAAAATTTCTAAGTTTGAAAAACAGCATTTTGATGATTTTTGTGATCCAATTTTAAGCATGTTAGGAGCTGAGTTAGACTATGACCCAAAAATAAAAGTTGTTACACTCCCAACATACTACAACTTTGTTTTAGGGTGCATAGCCATGCAAAGCTTCTAAAATATAGTTCAACTCCAGTCAAACACATCACATGAAATTAGTACATAACACTATAAGTATGATTTAAAAGCTAAACTAGCTTTGGTCATGAATACCAAAGTGGTTCCTAGTGACATTATAAACATGTTAAGGGTACCCCTAAGGTCCCACAATCATTTCACATAGGTCACACATGTAAACCCTAGGTCAAACTGAGCATATCATCACTTAGGAGCTTAATTAGGTGAAGTGATCTATAAGGACATTGCTCCATTAAGTATCCTAAGTGTAGCTAGGGTATTTTAGTGACCAACTTCCATCACTTGCACTCAATCACACATGATCACAAAGCATACATACAAGGAAACATAGAAGAACAATAGTATGTTTCACATGTTTCGTAGCAATGTTTCATATGGAAATACTTATGCATGAATGAATGATGCTCATGCTCATGCTCATGCAATGCAAGTGCAATTATGCAAGCCTAACACCTAGGGTGTTACAGGGGCTATGATCGGATGCTAGAACTAGGGCGCGATCGGACGCCCCCATGCCACTGATTTGGTCCTGGAAATGCTGAGGGAGAGTGACCGGACGCTACGGCAAGTCCAGTCAGTGTTGACAGGACATGTTCGATCGATGAAAAACCTCTCTAGAACCTCTCTGTTTGTGACCAGATGTTGGGTGATGGCGAGTTCGGTTGATCGACCAGATGCAGTGATCGTTTGCGCACGTTGGGAGCTATTAGCACCCAATGGTAACATTCAAACAGCTAGTATACGTGGCAACCGAACTCTGGACCAGACTATAGGGTGAGTCCGGTCAGCGAGTCCAGTCAGTGCATAGAAATCAGGATGAAGGGGGTAACGGCTATTTTAGACCTTTAGGCTATAAAAGGAGTGTGTGGCCGGCCTTGGCACATGCTCGGCACCCTTGGGACTTAGTGTCCATGCTTGGGGAGTGCTAGCAGAGCCTCTAACTCACTTGTGCAAAAAAGATTGCATCCGATTGCGAGTGATTGATTCTAGTGCGAGTGCATTGTGAGATTGCATTGAGTGGCACTAGGTGATTGTGTTGCCACCTCCTAGACGGCTTAGTGGTGGTCTCCATCAAAGCATGCAAAGAAGATTGTGTAGTGCTTCAGAGAAGTGATTGTGAGGGGGATTACTCACCCATGGGAGCCATGAAGAGCAACACTAGTAGAGCATGTCATTGAGCTACCCTCACTTGTGGGTAGGTTCTTGCGGTGCCCGATGTGCGGGCTTGACGGGTGATGCCAATTAGCCACCGAACCACCAAGTGAGCGGTCGACACAATAGAGACTAGCATGTTGGCAAGCACATGAACATCAGGAGAAAAATCACCGTGTGATCCTTGTCTTCCCGTTGGTTTGCATCCCTGTTGCACAAGCTATATTTACTTTCATATACATTGCGTTTGTGTAGTTGCTCTTGTAATTAGTTTGCTTGTGTAGCTTGCTAGTTACCTTCTTGCTTGTGTGGCATAGAAGTAGCTCTCTTGTATGGCTAATTTGGTTTTAGTAACCTTGTTAGTCACATTGCTTAGTTTGTGTAGCAAAGTAATTTGCGCTCTCTAATTTGGCATTAGTTGCCTTATTATTGAGCATTGCTAGTGAGCTTAGGAGCTTTGTGCTTTTGCTTACTAGTTGTGTAGGAGCTCCCCCATGCTTGAAGTACTAGTGGCACATGTTTGTGTGACCTTGCTCCTAGAATTGGTTAGGTGAGCTCTAGCTAGCCTGGCATCTTAGTTGCTTGTTTAGAATCTTTTCAAGTTGCTTGATAACTTAGATACAGGGGTGTAGTCTTGGCTAGACTGATAGTTTTAATTCCGCATTTGTTATGGTTAGTAAACACGATTAATTTTAGAACGGACTATTCTCCCCTCCAGTCCGTCATCTCGACCCTTCATGTATATGCATATGCATAAGTAAGTCCCATGAATGCATAAGAAGGATCATGGAGGATGTGATAGAGGAATGTACGTGCTGCAACAATGATGTTAAGTAGCAAAATGATAACAATGCTAACTCCATACTAACTGAGTAGGTGCATATCTCTTCTCTATCTACTTACAAATTTCACACAATGCAATATCTAAGCTACACATGACAGTTAAATGTTTACATCATAACTGAAGTTCTACTTATCAAAATGCTGTGATCCTAGACTTTCTCGAAGGCTTATAAAATTTCCTACAACTCTTATTTAATCACCAAAAACTAATTCACAATCTATCCTAACCAAAACAGACATTCTATCCAGTGCTGTTCAGAAATTCCAGAGAACAAGCATTTCGGGAGACTAACTTTAAACAGCTATAACTCCTAAACCCTTTGGCCTATTGCCCTGAAATTTTAACACAAGATATATGAATAAGTTCCCTACAACTTTTTAATTAACCATTTCTACAGAAAACATCATTTTCACTATGCAACATAACAAACCATAGAATCTGTCCGGAAACCCTTCTAACTCGAATTATAAAGCAACAATATTTCTCCTGCCAATAAGCATTCCACATTTGACATCAACAACTATACCAACAGTTCAAGAACATCAAATATACTCAAGAAAACATAATGACCAAGCCCAAACTATTTATTTAAATGCCTTTATTAATTTATTTAGATAATTAGGTTAAATAATAAACCTATACCAAATGTGCATAATAAATTCTCAGAAAATTTCAGTGGCCTCCAAGTACTATCAATAGACTACTGTAAAAGTTTCATGTCATTTGATCATGTATAACATCCTTTACAAAAATGACAAGCTAGAAATGCCTATTTTAGTGAAAATAGTAAACCCTATAAAAAAGTGTCAAACAACATATTATATATCTTTCCTAGCATCATATTAGTGCCATACTACTGTACAAAAATTTGCATATCAATATGTTACATATTTTATCCCTACAAATTTTCCTTAGAAAATACCATTTATTACTAGATAAATAGAAAGACCCTACTTCAATTAAATTTATAGCAAGTTCTCATACATCAGAGTTCGACGCGGATCGGCCGAAGTTCGCCAACGGCGGCTTTTTCGGCGACGGCACTGACACTACAGTGACCACCATGACCTTCCGCACCTATTAAGCTAACTAACTGGACCAATCACCGGAGCTAACGACGACGGTGGCGTCAATGGCGGCACGGCGGTGCGGATCGACAGTGAGACGCCAGCACTGGCCATGATAGCTCGATCTACTGCTACAACGAGCTCCTACATACTACGGCAAAGCTAACGCACCCACTGCACAGCTAGAGGCGGTCGGAGACGTCCCGGCCATGGCGTCGTGGCACGGCGGCGAAACTCCAGCGAGGCCGTGCGCGGCGCTGAGGCCTTACCAAGCGCGGCTAGCGAGCAGTGCAGGCATGGTGGTGCGGTAGGAGTACGACGATGCTGCTTTGGTGGTGAAGGAACGATGCGGTGCGAGCTTGTGCCGGCAATGGCGACGGCGGCATTACGGTGGTCTGCTGCTATTGCTGCGGGTGAGCGCGAAGGCGAAGGGAGGCAAGGAAATGAAATGTGAGCGCTGGGGAGTCACGAGCGAATGCTTGGGTTGTAGTTGGCGCTCAGCGGCCCAACGTGGCCTAGCAGGCAGGACACCTACAACACGCGATGGCCACACGGCATTGAAGCTCTGAAAATGGTCGGGCATTGTAGCTGCGATTCAGTTCTGTCAGCAGAGCGAGCGAGGCAGCCTGACAGAGCGAATTGGCGAGACTCAAACTCCAAAACCGTGAAGTATTAGCGCCAATAATATAAACCAAAGTTATAGCCCGTAATACCATCTACAATTTCTATTAAAGGATCATAGTCTAATTCTCAAAGAATCATAAGTAAAATCATCTCAAAGTAGAGCCAGCGAAACTGTAAACCGAATATGACTTAGAAAAAATTCCTAAGTGTTGGAAATTGTGTTTTTCTAATTTTTGTGAGCTCAAAAAGACTAAGCTATGCACTGAATTAGCTCATGACCCAAAAATAAAAGTTTTTGCTCTACTTAAATACTATAACTTTGCTTAAAGGTTCTCTACCATGCAAAGTCTCTAAGACATAATTCAAACTAGGTCAAACATACAACTTAAATATGATGCCATACACAGTACCTATGACTTAGAGGCTAAACTAGACTTAGTCATGAATACCAAAGTTCTTCCTCATGCTATTCTAAACATATTTAAGGTACTCACAAGGTACCACACACATTTCAAACATTAGTTGCATGTAAACCCTAATCTAAGTAAGGCAATTAAGTAATATCATATGCAATATGAGTCAACAAAGATGGAATACATGATAAGCTTCTGATCATGAATGCTCAATGATGATTGTGATCATGCAATGTCAAGGTTAAGTGCATGCTTAACACCGAGGGTGTTATAGCCCTTCCCCTAAAAAGAAATCTCGTCCCGAGATTACACGACCCACCATTCCTCGTAGAAACTCAGATAAACCTCACGAAGATAGTCCTCTTGTTCCCACATAGCATCTTGCTCACTATGATTATTCCAAACCACCTTGTAGAACTTGGTCACTTTGTTACGGGTCACTCTTTCCATTTCTTCAAGCACTCAAATTGGTCTTTCTTCATAGGTCAAATCCGACTGAATCTTGATACTAGTAGGTTCAATAGCTTCTTTGGGCACACGAAGACATTTCTTGAGTTGGGAGACATGAAAAACACTGAATATTGCTTTCATTTCTGGAGGTAACTGGAGTTGGTAG
The DNA here is from genome assembly GCF_019320115.1 of Miscanthus floridulus. NCBI lineage: Eukaryota > Viridiplantae > Streptophyta > Magnoliopsida > Poales > Poaceae > Miscanthus > Miscanthus floridulus. The sequence goes on from NC_089588.1 coordinate 86,490,903, forward strand.
GCTACTGGTCCTTTTTGTGCAATGATCTTGTATGGTCCAATATACCTAGGAGCAAGTTTTCGCTTCACTACAAACCTTTGTACTCTCCTCATTGGGGATACCTTCAGATACACATAATCTCCAACTTGGAACACAATAGGACTTCTCCTTTTATCTGTATAACTCTTTTGTCTTGATTGAGCGGCTACTATATGTTGTTGAATGATTTGAACTCGCTCTTTGACTTCTTTGACAAAGTCAATCCCATAATATCTTCTTTCACCAGGCTTAATCCAATTCAGAGGGGTCCTACACTTGTGACCATATAAAGCTTCAAATAGAGCCATCTTGATACTCTCTTGATAACTATTATTGTAGGAGAATTCAACCAAAGGTAACCAATCCTCCCATGAGCCCTTGGAAGAAATCACACATGCTCTCAACATATCTTCCAAGATTTGATTTACACGCTCAGTTTGACCTGTGGTCTGAGGGTGATAAGCAGAGCTATGAATCAATGTGGTACCTATGTATTTGTGCAGATGTTCCCAAAAATGATTAACAAATTGGGGCCCTCGATCTGATACAATACTCTTAGGTACACCATGCAATCTAACAATTTGTTCAATGTATAGCTTTGCATATTGATGAGGTCGATACTGGACATTGATAGGAACAAAATGTGCAGACTTGGTAAGATGGTCAACAATTACCCACATAGAATCATGACCCTTTTGTGTATTCAGAAGTTCGACAATGAAATCCATACTAATGTCATCCCATTTCCAACTTGGAATGGACAGCGGCTGAAGTAACCCTGCTGGTTTCATATGAATGGCCTTAACTTGACAACATTTATCACATCCTGCCACATATGCCACAATTTCTTTCTTGATTTTAGTCCATTGAAACCTAGTCTTCAAATCTTGATACATCTTGCTGCTACCCCGGTGAATGGATAGCTTGGAAGAATGAGCTTCCTATAGGATTTGGTTCCTCAATTCCCTATCTTTTGGCACTACAAGCTGATCTTTGAACCATAGAACACCATTCTCATCCAATCGAAAATGCTTGCTCTCTTCTTCTTTCATATTTCTCTTGATATGGAATATACCAACATCAGCCTTTTGCAGCTCAATGATCTTTGACTCTAGAGAACAACTAACTATGATACTGTGTAGGACTGTCGGATGCAATAAGTTGAAACCATCTTCCAACAAAGAATTACCATGATACTTGCGACTTAAGGCATCGGCAACTACATTGGCCTTTCCCGGATGATAATGCACTTCTAGGTTATAATCTTTGATCAACTCTAATCATCTACACTATCACATGTTCAACTCTGGTTGAGTAAAGATGTATTTAAGGCTCTTGTGATTAGTGTAGATATGGCAAACACTACCAAGCAGATAATGTCTCCAAATCTTCAAAGCATGGACAACTGCTGCAAGCTCTAAATCATGCGTTGGATAGTTGACTTCATGCTTTCTTAACTAGCACGAGGCATAAGCAATGACTCGGCCTTCCTGCATTAAAACACATCCTAAACCGGTACCTGAGGCATCACAAAATACATCAAATGGTTTCTCAATGTCAGGCTATGCTAACACAGGAGTAGTAGTTAGCAAAGTCCTCAAAGTGTGAAAAGCTGCTTCACACTCCGGTGTCCATGCAAACTTCTCATCCTTCTAAAGTAACCTTGTCATAGTCTTGGATATCTTGGAGAAATCTAGGATAAATCAACGATAATATCTAGCTAAACCAAGAAAACTTTGAACTTCATGAACTGAGGTTGGGGCTTTCCAATCCATCACTTCTTGCACTTTGGATGGGTCTATAGAAATTCCATCCTCCGATAATACGTGACCTAGGAAAGGTACCTTCTTCAACCAAAACTCACATTTACTAAACTTTGCATACAACTTATGCTCTCTTAGTCTCGATAATACCACTCTCAAGTGCATTTTATGTTCTTCTGCCATCTCAGAATAAATTAAGATATCATCGATGAACACAACCATAAACTTGTCAAGTTCAGGCATGAACACCGAGTTCATCAAGTACATGAAGTAGGCAGGAGCATTGGTCAATCCAAAGGACATGACTAAATACTCATAAAGGCCATACCTAGTGGAAAAAGTCATCTTAGGTACGTCTTTTGGCCTAATCTTGATTTGGTGATAACCTGACCTCAAATCAATCTTAGAGAACACTTTTGCTTTTGACAATTGATCAAACAAGATATCAATGCGAGGCGAAGGATACTTGTTCTTGATGGTAACAACATTGAGTGGTCGATAGTCCACACACATCCGCAAAGACTTGTCCTTCTTTTTCATGAATATGGCTGGACAACCCCAAGGTGACGAACTGGGGCGAATAAGACCCTTCTCTAAAAGTTCATGCAATTGAATCTTCAATTCAGCTAACTCATTGGGAGGCATTCTATATGGTCTTCGAGAAATAGGTGCAGTACCAGGTAACAATTCTATCTTGAACTATATCTCTCTGTCCGGTGGTGACCCTAGCAATTCATCAGGAAAGACATCCAGAAATTCACATACTACCAGAATATCAGCAAGGGCCACAGGCTATATAGCATTGGCCACATTATGGAGATCAAACTCCCTAGGAAGGGGTACTAGAAAAGCCTCATTATTCTTGGGATCCCTCAACATAACGGTTCTAGTCGAGGTATCAATAAGAACACCATGGTTCTTCATCTAGTTCATTCCCAAGATCACATCAATACCCAATCCTAGTAATATCACTAAGTTTGCAGTATATTCCCGTTTACTTATTTGGATGTGTGCACCTCTAACTATCTGATTGGTAGAAATGTTGCTCCCAGCAGCACTTATACAATAACCACCCTTGTCTACTACAACTATTTTTTGATCATACTTGGATGCAAATGTTGTACTCATGAAAGAATGCGAAGCTCCAGAATCAAATAAAACAACGGTAGGATGATGATTCACAAGAAACATACCAGTCGTGACTACTTCACTAGAGGGAATCTCTTCCATGGTGGTATAGTGCACATGTCCTTGACGTCCATTAGAATTGCCCTACTTCGGGTTGTTGTTCTTCTTGGGATAAGGACAATTTCTTGCCCAATGGCCAGTCTTGTTACAGTTCCAGCATGGCATACTGTTAGGTGGAACATTGGAGCTGCTTTATCCAGTGCTACCCTTAGGTAGAGTAATGGAGTAGGCCTTGCGATATACCTGCTGGTTCTGACTGGGCTGTGCCTTCTTCTATGGTGGTCTATACTTCAGGGCGGGAGGGTGAAACTATGGTGTCACATTGGTAGGAGCTTTGGACTAGGACACACCTGCTTCAAAAGCTCTCTTGCGATTCTTAGATGCTGTGTAGATGTTGTTATGATTCTCTTGGGTTAATGCATCACTAATAAACTCATTGAATGTAGCACTTTTGTTGTTAGCTAGCATATTCATCAGCTTCGGGCTAAGTCCCCGCTTGAAACTAGCAATATTTTTGGTGGATCGATGATGACTCCACCATATGCCCACCAATCCATGTAGCTGGTGCGATGCATATTCGGTGTTTAGGTGCTCGGTGAGACTCAAAAGATGGAACTTCTGTTAAATTGTATTTAGCCACTCATCTGACAGCAATGGTTCTTTTGCTTCCTTAAAGACAGGAGGCTTGGTGTCGAGGAAGTCCTTAAAAGTGTTGAACTGGTTAGGTTCAGGTCCTTGATGCTAATCTCTTCCACGTCCTTGTCCAGCATTCTGCGTGAGACTGCGCAGTACTTCTCCCATAGCACGTTGAGTCTCCATGAGCTGAGCCATCATCTCAACTGGGGTAGGATGCGGTGGTGGGGGAAGATCCTCATGGTCATTGCCACAGCCATCACTACCACTTGCATCATCACCAAAAGTTCCCCTACGAGTTCACATCATCTGTGAAATTGCAACAAGTGATTATTGGATGATGTCAAGAGATTGTAGAAGAATTGTATAATCATGCCATACTATAATTACTAGAGAGAATAGTAAATTCATACAATAACACAGAGGCAAAATAATTCAATTCCACAACATTACATCACCAAATGATCGCTTATTGTGCTCGCAACGTGTTCCATACATGCTAAATTTTTATGTCAAACAGAACTGGAAATCCATTAAACAGTGCAACTGCCACAAGTAGTACATGCATAGTTCCAATACATCACAAGGGTACATCATGCGATTGAGACCTACGTTACGAGTCTATTACATAATGATCGAGAATAAAGAGTTAAGACATCAAGCTCGAACTACTATAGCTAAACTACTCTAGGGAGTGGTCGCTGTCGGCGTCAGACACACCATCACCATGGTCGTCCTCCCAAGGCTCCACCTCTTCCTCTTCAGGATCCTCTTCTTCAGCATCCATCTCTATGCCATCATCTTTAGCAATCAACACATTAGGCTATTCTTCCACCGCTGGGGCTAGAGGAATAATTGGGTTGATTATGCCATTGAGGCGATGAACATCAATCTGAAGCTCCTCAATCTGGCGAACAAGCTCCTGTTCCCTTTGCTCAAACTCTATGGCCTACCTAGCAGCCTAGAATATTGTCCTAATCCTAGCTGCCTCTCTATTTTTAGCAAGACGAATAACCTCATCCCTCTCAGCACGGACGCCATGTAATTCATCATGCGCTACATTTCTTTCTCTCACTGCAAGGCCAAACTACCTTCGACAAGCTTCTAAGGCTATCTTGAAGTTATCAATCTCATGCTGAGCTGCGCTGAGTGCCCTTCGGTGCCTGCACACACGTGCTCTCATTCTACGCTATGCGGCATGAGCTCTTTGGAGCTCTAGCATGCAATTGCAATAGCTATCTTGGCGTGAATAAAACATCCTCATGACTGCATACATAGCACTCATTGCAGCACTGCTACTTCTATCTCTTTCATCCCTGTCTCTGACTAAAGCATTACCACCTGGCTGGGTCCAAGTGGGTTGTGATCGATCAACACAGGGAAAAGATCCAACTAGCCCATTCACAAGTTCATCCCCAAACTCTTTACAAATCTCACTTAGAACCTCAAATGCTGCCACTTGGGCACCTTCCCATGGGGTCTATCCATCTGACTCAACACACCACCCCTGCCACTGAGGATTATCCTCATGGGCTATGATAGTGACTCGTACATCATACCACCTCTGTCCTTTGGTTACCACTTCTCTCCAAAAGTATTGAGGCGGTTCCACATATCTGACAGAGTTCAGCACTCACCATAGTAAGGTGGGAGTCCCAAACAGTGCCAAAAAGGTGTCACTAGCAACCGGGGCTCCAGGGGCTGCCATCAATAACAAAGGTTACACTTGAGTAAGACAACGCGAGGATAGCTACAATTTACATAACGATAAGGTCAATTAAGGGGGAAACAATGCAGGAACAAGAATGAATGGTGTATCTTGATGTATGCTCGTTCCGTATGTCCTCACAAACTTAGAAAATAATTCCTAACGACATACGCGGTGGCATACATACGTTCTCTCGATATAATCATAGCTAAATGAACTACACGTTTCGTTGTTAGTGTACCTGCAGAAAATTCATTTTAGCCCAACTCAACAAATATAAGTATAGAAATGTAAATCTAGGCTCTAGATTGCAACTAAATACTTCCATATATGTATACCCATACGTATACTTCCGTATCAAAGCTACACGATGATAATTTATACCCACAATTAAATACACACCATATACACATGCAAGCATGCATACATAGTTGTATCAAAACTAACTCTCCCCAACCACACGCTCACATCTTGTGGTCATGCCACTCATCAACTTACCTTCCTACCTTAATGTAGAGGCATTTGATCCATACATTACCATTCAAGTGAATGGCATCCATACAATAGCACGCCGTATGGACGATGAAAGTAAAAACCCCCATGTTAGTACTTAAATAGCCACCTAAAAGTCCTTAACTAGGCATAAAGGAGATGACCAGAGGCACACTTTAGATTTTTATAACACAAAACCTTTGTTTTTAAATACACATATGACAAGTTTTAATGTTGAATCCTTGCTCTAATGCCAGCTATTATAGAACCGTCCAATTTATAAGAGCACAAGTACAATAGCAATCACCGAAGCGATCAAACCGCCATACTTGAGCCCATATAAACCCGATAGTCCAACGAAATCATGAAGGATCTCAAACAACCAACATACAAACCAAGATCGTAGAGATTCAACACAACCCATCACATGTTACATCACAATTGACAAATATTTCTCATACATCAGAGTTCGAATAATTATTACAAACCAAGTTTGAAAGTAGCGGAAGCAAAGTAGTTTAACATCAACATCACACATAGCTTAATACAAAGCCAGTGTCATAGTCATCTCTAACAAAAAGCACAAAGGGTGAGATGATATACAGAATGACCATTGCCCATGGTCCTAGTCCTCATCCACTGTAGGAGCAAGGCAGTTCTTGCAGTAGCCATGACACATAACGTTATCTGCAACAATGGGAATAAAACCTTAAGTACAAGAAGGTACTCAGCTAGACTTACCCATCCAACTAATATACTATGACACCAAGGAGTATGTAAGGCTTTATAAGTAGAGCTGGTAGACATTATTTGCAGAAAAAGCATAAGTTATCCAACATCTCTTTAATTGTGAATCATCAGTTATTAATCCTATCTCATACTAGATTAGCAACTATCCTATGCCAAACATGTTGGTACCATTAAGTCATCACAATAATAACCATATCCAGTTGAGTTCTTGCATAATCTCATAACCATCATTTCCATAATTCACTACGATGGAAGGAACTCAAGTCACGTTCTCACTATCTGGGAGAGACAGCGATTCGAATTGATTCCTACCTAGCTGAGGAATTATTCCTAACACACATCCAGGCATACCACGCGAAGGTAGCCTTAGGTCACCTTTGGTACAACTCAAGTACAATCACGGGTACGACCAACGCCACGCCCTCAGAGATACAACCAATCTGCCAAGGGTGATCGGGACTCTAACCCGCCCTTGGGCTTACACCATTGGCTCTACACACATCCTTACTGCCTCCAGGGTGCGCACTTTTACCGCTCGTGGTCTCGGCCTAAGTTGAGATATTCGGCTTCGCGGTCGGAACGACTTATCCGGCTAACTATGTGAGAGGCTGCGTTCAACATGACAAGATGACCTCCAACGTCCAGTCCTTAAATGACACAGATGGAATCACTACAATACCACATATAAGACTCCGCCCGGTCTCCATTTATTCTACATTACCAGGTTATGTTCCACGATAGCACAATATAGCCAACCATGATTAAGTTATCACCTGTAGCTCGCAGGTGACAGGAAATCACCCGACTTCTACTGGTCTAAGCATAGCTAAGCATGATAAACGTTCCTGGACTTAAATAGGATTCATGGTAGATATTTCTGGTCAAGGAAGGTAATATGCAGCAATTGTTTCCAAACAACTACTGTCACGTAATGCAGCAATACGAATAACTTTAAGTGACATTAATAAAATAGGGAGACTTATAATGCTCCGGGGCTTGCCTTTCACGAAAGTCGAAGGTTGGTGATCCGGGCACTCGGGAAGGTGATCGGCTTCAGGCTCTCCTTCTCTAGGAGCCTCCTGGTGCTGCACTTCCTGACGCTCCTCTTGCAGGTCGACGTCGAGCTCCACTAGCGTGATCTCCTCGGTGGCATCTATTGCATGCATATGCATAAGTAAGTCCCATGAATGCATAAGAAGGATCACGGAGGATGTGATAGAGGAATGTACATGCTGCAACAATGATGTTAAGTAGCAAAATGATAACAATGCTAACTCCTTACTGAGAAGGTGCATATCTCTTCTCTATCTACTTACAAATTTCACACAATGCATTATCTAAGCTACACATGACAGTTACAAGTTTGCATCATAACTGAAGTTCTACTTATCCAAATGCTATGATCCTGAACTTTCTAGAAGGATTATAAAATTTCCTACAACTCTTATTTAATCACCAAAAACTAATTCACACTCTATCCTAACCAAAACAGACATTCTATCCAGTGCTGTCCAGAAATTCCAGAGAACAAGCATTTCGGGAGACTAACTTTAAACAGCTATAACTCCTAAACCCTTTGTCCAATTGCCCTAACATTTTAACACAAGATATATGAATAAGTTCCCTACAACTTTGTTATTAACCATTTCTACAGAAAACATCATTTTCACTATGCAATATAACAAACCACAGAATCTATCCGGAAACCCTTCTAACTCGAATTATAAAGCAACAATATTTCTCCTGCCTATAAGCATTCCACATTTGACATCAAAAACTATACCAACAGTTCAAGAACATCAAATACACTCAAGAAAACATAATGACCAAGCCCAAACTATTTATTTAAATGTGTTTATTAATTTATTTAGATAATTAGGTTAAATAATAAACCTATACCAAATGTGCATAATAAATTCTCAGAAAAGTACAGTGGCCTCCAAGTACTACCAAAAGACTACTGTAAAAGTTTCATGCCATTTGACCATGTATAACATCCTTTACAAAAATGACAAGCTAGAAATGCCTATTTTAGTGAAAATAGAAAACCCTATAGAAAAGTGTCAAACAATAGATTATATATCTTTCCTAGCATCATATTAGTGCCATACTACTGTACAAAAATTTACATATCAATATGTTACATATATTTATCCCTACAAATTTTCCTTAGAAAATACCATTTATTACTAGATAAATAGAAAGACCCTACTTCAATTAAATTTACAGCAAGTTCATTGTTTTTCCCAGATAGATAATGTCAATACAAAACCAACAAAATTGGAATCACAATTTTATGAGTTTTCTAGCTCAAGATATCTAATTTACAAGTTTACTTACATTCAAAAAGTACTTATTTAAATACATTTTAATCACCAATAAAAATACCAGAAAATGTACATCTCATATTTTTATAAAAAAACTACACTTCATAAGGAACACAAAAAAATTTGGTTCACAAAAATTGGACATCTATAACTCCACTTATGATTTTCCAAAGTTGCATGCAAATCAGGAAATAAATGAGCTATCTTCTACATTAGAGTCGCTGACAGCAGGGGACCACGGTCAGACGGATCGCATGCCAGTGAAATGAAAATAGAGGAAGCGGCATCGACGCGGATCGGCCGGAGTTCGCCAATGGCGGCATTTTCGGTGACGGCACCGACACTATAGTGACCACCATGACCTTCCGCACCTATTGAGCTAACTAACTGGACCAATCGCCGGAGCTAACGACGACGGTGGCGTCAATGGCGGCACGGTGGTTCGGATCGATGGCGAGACGCTGGCACTAGCCATGATAGCTCGATCTACTACTACAATGAGCTCCTACATACTACGATGAAGCTAACGCACCCACTATCACAACTAGAGGCGGTCGGAGACGTCCCAGCCATGGCATCGTGGCACGGGGGTGAAACTCCAACGAGGCCATGCGTGGCGCTGAGGCCTTACCAAGCGCGGCTAGCAAGCAATGCAGGTGCGGTGGTGCGGTAGGAGTACAATGACGCTGCTTTGGTGGTGAAGGAACAACGCGGTGCGAGCTTGTGCCAGCAATGGCGACGGTGGTGTTGCGGTGGTCTGCTGCTGCTGCTGCGGGCGAGCGCGAAGGCGAAGGGAGGCAGGGAAATGAAATGTGAGTGCTGGGGAGTCATGAGCGAATGCTTGGGTTGTAGTTGGCGCTCAGCGGCCCGACATGGCTTGAGCGGGCAGGACACCGGCGACGCGCGGCGGCCATGCAGCGTTGAAGCTCTAGAAATGGTCGGGCACTGTAGCTACGATTCAGTTCCGTCAGCAGAGCGAGCGAGGCAACCTGACAGAGTGAATTGGCAAGACTCAAACTCCAAACCGTGAAGTATTAGCGCTAATAATATAAACCAAAGTTATAGCCCGTAATACCGTCTACAATTTCTATTAAAGGATCATAGTCTAATTCTCAAAGAATCATGAGTAAAATCATCTCAAAGTAGAGCCAGCGAAATTGTAAACCAAATATGACTTGGGCGGAGGTGTTTCCTCTTGTTCCACCTCAAAGGCCTTGTCAGGATCAGGATCAGGGGATGACGAGTTTGAGGACGGATCTTTCTTTTTATGCCATCTCTTTCTATTCTTCTTCTTCTTGATAGGTTTCTTTGGCTCTTCAATCGACTTTGGTTTCTTCATCTTGATTCTCTTTGAATGCTTCTTTTTTTCCTGTTTCTCATAAAAAATGGGTTGTCCAGAGGCAAAAACAAATATTTCATTTCTTCTAGCAAAGTGGAATTGGATTTGCCCATAAGCCACATATATGCAAGCATTTCTAGTGTTAAGGAAAGAACGACCAAGGATTAAAGGTGCATCATTGGCGTTACCCATGTCTAAGATCATAAAATATGTAGGTACATAAGCACTCCTAACTTTAACTAATGAATGAGTGGCTACTCCCTTGAGATAACAGGTAGATTGGTCGGCTAGCTGTAAGTAAACTAAAGTTGGCGATAAGGTAGTGTAGAACAATTTATCATAAGTTGTCTTAGACATTATGTTAACACTAGACCCTAGATCACAGATGGCATTATGAATAGTTTGAGGGCCTATGGAGCAAGTAATGATTGGTTCCTAGGATCACCTTTCTTAATAGGGAATCCCCAACCATTCTTAGAGAAGTCATACCTTGCTGTGACAAGGTTGGCTGTCTCCATGGTTCTCTTAGGTTTGCCAGGAATTCTATCTTTTTCATAGGATGGGATTGCAGCAGCAATTTGATCTAATTGGGTTTCTATCATCTTACTGAAACTAGATTGATTCTTTAAGACAAAAAAAAACTCATCCAATTTAGCATTTATGTTTTTCAACATCTTGTCATGAGCATGTAGTTTCTTATTAATACTATCAATCATTCTACCATTGCTATAAACAAGATCTTTCAAGAAAGCATAACTATTATTACCTTGATTATTCAAACAAGAAGAAGAGTAATAATTGTTACCTCCCTGGTTGTTGGAGCATTGATTCTAGCCTTGATGTTGTGGACATAACCCGTTGTTGGTGTTGGCGAAGTTGAGGTCCTCTTGGGTTTTGGGGTAGGAATTGCCCGAATGTCCAACATCTCCATAGACTTCGAAAGTCATGTGGGAATTGCACTCACCTTCCATAATGCTCCACTCGCTTTGCATGCAGACCCGTCTTAGCTGCAAGCATGTCAATTTCTTTAATTGAATCCATACCTCATTTATGGGCTTGGAGTCGATCGTCGCTCCATCCTTGGTTGGAGACCATCTTCTCGATCAGTGTCTTTGCATCTGTAACACTTAGCGAAAAAATGCACCACCAGTAGCAGCATCTGAATGGCTCCTATCTAATGGCACTAATCCATGGTAGAAGTTTTGGATTAAAAGGCAGTCTTCCATGCCATGGTGTGGCCATGCAGAGACATACTCTTGCATTTGTTCCCAAGCCTCGAGAATCGATTCATATGCTAGTTGTTGAAAACTAGAGACCTTATTGCGAAGAGCATTAGTCTTTCCCATAGGGAAAAACTTAACTAGAAAAGCATTGGAACACTTGTCCCAGGTATCTACAGCGTTGCGGTTAGAGTAAACCATTGCTTAGCCTTTCCTAGCAAAGAGAAGGGGAAAAGACGAAGACGTATAGCCTCTTGGCTCACTCCCTTAATGGTGAATGTGCTACAAATCTCCAAGAAAGGTTGGAGGTGAGCATTTGCATCCTCATGGGCTTTGCCACAGAACGACTAGCATGAACCATCATAATTAATGCTGGCTTAAGCTCAAAGTTAGCATCCCCATTGATAAGATTGGCTCTGGTGGCTACATTAGCAGCTGAGGGTGCAGAAAAATCACTAATGGACTTATCATCCATGATCATGTAGGGTAGTGATAGGATATGAGGAAAAAAGGATAAACTAACTAGGATAACTAACAAGAACCTAGCTAACAAATTCAGCCTTATAAATTCGATGCCAGTTGCCATCCCCGGCAATGGCGCTAGAAATGCTTGTTGATATTTCTTAATGACTATTGGAGGATTCCACAAGAGCATAGAACTATCGCGTAGCACTTCACTCGGTGAGTACCGAGTGTCGAATTTATATTTTTCCCATAGGAAGGTGGAAGGCTAGAATTTATAAGTGGACTAGGATTTTCTAGAGGAAGGCTTGAGTTGATCCTAGATAGGTGATCGATAGTGAAGGATGAGTGTGAACTACTTAAACTAACTACTACTAACAAGCTAACTAGAGATAGCTAGGTGAGAGCGAGCGATATATCTTTCTTGTAACTAAGGTAAACAAATAACTAGGAGAAATGTGATCATACTTTGGGGCACAGCCCGCCTACCAACTAGGAGAGTTAAATAGACAAGTCTGCCATGAGCTCTATGATTTAATAACTAGACCTATCGTGGTGGAATACAGAGGATGGACAAGGTTGTCATCACTTGCCACCTACCACAATCTATCCGGAAGCCTAGCCGTATCCATAGGTAATCTATAGCCTAAGCACCATGCTTAATCTACAGGCCTACTACTTTGATCCGAGCTTCGATGAAATAGGATCAAAGCACCCTAACCAGATGGTGGAACCGGTACTAATGAAAGACTAATGATAAGATAACATATGCTACTAATGCCAAACAACAAGCACCTAAGCTCACTAATGATGAACACTAATGACTAAGTACTTAAAGTGAAGCAAGCAATACTAGAATAATGTACTGAAATAAATACTGAATAAAGTAATGCAGAAATGAAAGAATTACAAAGGAGCTACACCAGACCCAGAAGACTCTTTTGGACTCCGAGAAGCTCTGCTTTTGCTCTACTCTACTACTAGACTACTACTCTATAGCTAAAGCTAAGCTAGAAAGCTAAGAGAAGCTTGGAAATAAATGGGGGCACTTCTCCACCAAGCTCCACACCTACTATTTATATTGTATAGTGATGAGAGGGGTATTTGTAGGCAGTGGCAAGGTCGGTGGGCACCCTAGGGTGCCGGGCTATGGCAATATGGCGTCGGCCGACCCTTGGATGCACCGCCTCTTGATCCTCCAGCTCTAGTTGGCTTCCAATGATGGTTATGAAGCCAACACGTGGTGAAACTTGGGTAGTACATCGGTTGTTAAGTCGGTGGAGAGCTCCTAAGTCTATGACAATGGGCCCACAAATCCACCATGAACAAATCTTGTCCGTTGATCAAACCGACTTGAATGGAGGCTTGTGATTAGCTTAGGAGCAACTCCCACGGATCAGTGACGTGGCATGTGCCAAGGTGGCACCGAGTGGCACCCATGTGGGGATGGCCAGCGCTGGCCTATGGGCCTAGGGCCACCTATCACATCCACTTGCTCCCTTGGTCCATGTTTGTCCCCATTTTGGCTAAATTTTGTCATATTTCCTGCATACAAATAATTCTACAAGCACAAGTGGAACTAGGTGAATTATAAACAAAATTCTACACATGTGATGATGATTTACCTCACTTTACCATGCTTTTGGGTGGAATGTTGATGGTCAAAATGGGTGTTAGTGTCTGTCAAAAGTAGCCATAGTTTATGGAGGCTAATTCTGCTTATTTCTTCCTGTTGTGGATGAAAACATGATAGTGTATGAATGGTTTTGATCTACCGAATAAGTACACTAATAATCTGGAGGCATTCCTAAGGAAGAGCTAGTCTCATACCGCTTCTTCTTCTGCTACTCCACCAGTAGTTGAACCAGTCACCCCCATACCATCTGCTACTACCGAAATGCCCAAGTCACTCCGCAACTACTCCACCTTCGCTGTTGCTAGCGTGCCCGTTGGGCCCACTGTCAACATGGGTACTAGCAACTTTGAGCTACGCACTAGCCTCATCACGATGGTATAGGCAAACCAATTCTATGGTTTGCCAAGCGAGGATGCAAGTGCACACTTGCAACACTTCTTGGAGCTGTGTGACACCATAGTCATAAAAAACATCACACCAGCCAGCATCAGGCTCCATCTGTTTCCCTTCTTCCTCACGGGGAAGGCAAAATAGTGGTTCTATAAGGAGAAGGAAGCTAATAGTATGTGGGACAAATGTTCCATAGTGTTCCTCGCAAAGTTTTTTTCCCATGGGCAAAACCAATGCCCTGAGGGGGAAAATTTCAAATTTCTAGCAGACTTCACTAGAATCCATCCCTGAGGCATGGGAGAGGCTTCAGGATTACATCTAGGCCTCACCGCACCATGGAATGGAGAAAATTGGCTCGTGCTCCAAAACTTCTATGAGGGGCTTATGCCCATGTCAAAGGGGCACGTAGATGCCGCTGCTGGAGGAGCATTCCTTTTCCTGTCCATCACTGATGCCACGGCTCTCATCGAGAAGATGGTGGCCAATCAGAGTTGGGGAGAAGAACACAAGTAACAAAAAGGCATGCATACAATGAAAAACATGGATATGCTTGCCATAAAAATCGATTTGTTACTATCAAGATTGAATGAGAGGGCCCATGAGAAGTAAGTTATGAAGGCCACCGTTCAGGCCACAAACTAGCAAATGACTTATGAAGTCTATGGTGAAGTCGGACACTCAGGGAACAACTACCCTAAGACCCATGAAGAAGCATCATACATCAACAATGGGCTCTGACAGGGTAACAAAAACGAGTGGAACCACCAGTCCTGCCTGTAAGGAGGTAATTCAAACTTCAACTCAAATTTCAATTCGAATCAACCTTCCTTGAAAGACTTGGTCCTAGGCCAAGCAAAAATAAATGAAAATCTCACTAAAAAGCTTTCATATAATGATAGAAAATATTAATTGAAACCTTAAAAATTTATCCTCAATAAAAACCAACTAAGTTTTAATAAAATAATAGAAACCCAAATTGCTCAAATTGTTGCCGCTATACCTGTCAACCATTCGGGGCAAATCCCGGGGCAACCCAAGAATTCCCATAAATTTATTCATGCAGTTGTAGAGCAATGATGGAGAAGTCTTGCCAACGGACTATAAATGTTGTGCCCTTGCGAAGGTAAATCGATTGTTATCTTTTAAAAATTCAAAATTTCAAAAAAAAATTCAAATTCAAAATTTCAAATTTTTTTAAAATTTAAAATCTAAAATTTGCTTCAAAATAAACTTTTTAGAAAAATAAAATAAAAATCATTTTTAGATAGTATAGATTTTTTTGTTATTATTTCTTATTTTTAAAATTCAAAATATAATAAAAGTTTTGTGGAAATTCAAATTTCAGAGCAAACATTTCGAAACAGAGGAGAGCACCAATAGTCATGAGCTCAAAATGGTCGTTGGAAGTAGCCAGCCAAAGAGGGGACCAAGCGGGCCCACCTTTGGTGCAGCCGCACCCTACCTAATGTCGTTGTAGCCCCTGCTCCTCCAACGGTTCCTAGCAGTTGCTTCCATCACCTTTAGTTGGGGCTTCACATTTATAAATACCGAGAGCTTGGGGTTGAGGCTCTCCTCACCCTCACACTCTTCATATTCACTCCCTCTCACTCTCTCTTGCTCCATCACTTGCAAAAATATTTTCCACAAAGTTTAAGTGCAACAAAACTCTACAAAAAATTCCTAAGCTCATCACCACCAAGCCAAGCTCGTGGTTTGTTTGATTTGTTTTCACTAACGTAACCCCGCTTGTGAGTTTTGTTGTTGTCTTTTTTGCCATGGGCAAGTTTGGGAGGAAGCTCGCTAGTGCTTTCAAAAAGGCCATGGGAGCGAGCTTGAGTCGCTCCCATAGAAGTTCAAGCACGCGCTACACCGAGCCTGAAGAGAACCCGATGCATGAAGAAGAAGAAACCGAGCTAACAGAAGAGCAAGAAGAAGAGCAAGAACAACCGATGGAGGAGGGAGACGATGATCCACACCTTGGTTTGGAAGGAGACCAGGAGATGCAAGCGTATAACCTCATCAAGAATCGTGAGTTCATCCACACGCTAGCATATGACCCCGACCTCCTCCAAAAGATACATATGGACACATAATTCGCCACCATCTAGAAAGCCATTGGATGGGAGAATGTAGCTCCCATTGACAAGCTTGGTTCTCACCTCTTAACAATTCAATTCTTATGCTCTTTACAAGAAGTTGTGGGTGGGATTACTTTTCATCTTTTTGAGAAAGAATATTATCTTACATGGAGAAATCTTGGCTCTCACATAGGCTTTAATATGAGATGCTCAATTGACTTAGATCATGCTCTCAAAGGTTTTAATCGACATGAATTTTGGAGAATGAATTCTAGTCAAAACATAGTTTGCAAGTTTCAACCTTGAAATATGAATATTAATCATCCTACTTTGAGGTTCATGCATCGGTGGATTGCCATGGCTTTGTTTGCTAGGTAAGACATAAGATTTGTTTATCATGCCAAATTGCAAATTCTCTATGCCATGCTTAAAAAGACTAAAATTGCTCTTTTGAAAGAAATGTTAAAGTGTTAGTTAGAAACATTCAAGGCCTCTACATCTATCTCTTACACGTCCCTTGTGACTCATATTACCGCCAATATTGGTGCATTAGATGGACAAGATGTGACATACATCTCCACTCCATGCATTGATATTGATGAGCACTACTTGATGCAAGGATATCATTTGAAATATGATGATGCAGGGAACCTTGTATTTTTCTTTCCGGGACATACAATTGAGATCCCGCTCCATAACTTGGGATTCTCTTTATATAAATCCACATCACTCACCTTCACTCTTGTCGAACAAGAGGAAGCACACATAAGTTCTGTTTCTCATAGGGGAACAAGAAGCAGGGCTAGGGATGAAGCTGGTAGCTCTCAACAACCACTGACACCACTTGTGCCTCAGGCATTCAATACGGAGTGGTTCCTGGCCATGCAGATGCCTAGGTTCATCCCCGGGTATCAGTCGGGCTGGGGACACACCCTGCAACCACACGAGGCTGGTGGATCTAGATGGCAGAAGGCTAGTCACGCAGCATGGGTGCATCACTCATCTGACTCTGAGGGGCTACCACCACCCATCCATCCACAATAGTCCACTTTGGACCGTCAGGAGTTGGATGGCATCAACACTCACCTCAAAGGATTGGAAATCCACACAAGTGAAATTCAAAATACACTTAACACTCATGTGCAATATATGAGACAGTGGCACCTATAGGAGCAGCAATAGTTCACAGACATCAACGCGCTGCTGAGACAACAACACGAAGCACAAGCGACCAACTAGCGATCTGTGGGATACAATCCAAGACCATAGGCCTAGAGCTAGCTTGGGGGAGACCCCATAGAGGTACCCTTGTATCTTTTTAATTTTGCATTTATTTTCTGCATTTCTTTATTATTAGCATATAAAAAATCTAAAAAGTTAATTAAAAACAAAAATAAAATACCAAAAAATGAAATATGATAAAAATACCAAAAATATAAATTCCACTCTCACTACCAGAGACGGCTTCTTTATCGAGTGTCCCATACTTTGCCGAGTGCTTTTTATCGGGCACTTGGCAAAGAGGCTATTTGTCGAGTGCCTGAGAGAAAGCACTCGGCAAACAACTGGCACTCGGCAAAGAGGTGGTTTGCCGAGTGCCGAGCACTCGACAAACAATAACACTCGGCAAAGACCAGGTTTGTCGAGTGTCGGGCAATCGGCAAACCAGAACACTCAGCAAAGGGCCACTGCCGTTAATGGCCAGCAACCGCCGTTAACCCTTTGCCGAGTGTCTTCACCTAACACTCGGAAAAAGCGGTGATTTATCGAGTGTCATTTTTTGACACTCGGCAAACCATATTTTTTTTTCACTTTTGACCTCCAAACTTTTTCTGTAGTCCTCATACAATACCTGGTACTCCATGTTCCAATGTGGCACATTTCTCAGACTTTTTCTATATTTCTTTAATTTATTTCATTTAATTGAATTTTCTTGGATAATTCAAATTATAAATGTTAGTCATTCGAATAATGAAAAAAATGAATGAAAAAATGATATTCATGGTATTTAGTATAATGTGAGGCCGTATCCAGGAACAGACCACCAATGTCGAACATCTTGTTCACGAAACATGACCACAAACTTGCGGTCAAGTTGTTTTTAAATTCTATGAAAAGCAAACGAAGTCTGAAAATCATGAAACTTGTCAAGATGTCATGATATCATATGTGGAGGCTATGATAAAAATTTGAGAAGGTTTCGTGCAAGTTGTCACGTACGATGCTTGCAAACCGAAGAATCTCCGAAGAAGTTTTATGATTTCGTTAAGAGGGCGACGAGGTGGTAAGCATCGTACGTGACAAACTTGCGCGAAACCTCCTCAATTTTTTTATCACAGCCTCCACATATGATATCATGACATCTCGACAAGTTTTAAGATTTTCGATCTTTGTTTGCTTTTTATAGATTTTAAAAACAACTCGACCGCAAGTTCATGGCCATGTTTCGTGAACAAGATGTTCGAAATTGGTGGTCTGTTCCTAGATACGGCCTCACATTATACTAAATAACATGAATATCATTTTCCCATTCATTTTTTTCATTATTCGAATGACTACCAGTTATAATTTGAATTATCCAAGAAAATTCAATTAAATGAAATAAATTAAAGAAATATAGAAAAAGTTCAACAAATGTGCCACATTGGAACATAGAGTACCAGGTATTGTATGAGGACTACAGAAAAAGTTTGGGGACAAGAAGAAAAAAAATAAAAATGGTTTGCCGAGTGTTTGCGTTTGGAGCTCGACAAAGGAGCCTCTTTGCCGAGTGCCAGGATGGCTGGCACTCGGCAAAGAATTATAAAAAAATTTAAACATACCCCTCTATGCCGAGTGCCAGGCCGGGTGGCACTCGGCAAAGAATTTAAAAAAATTAAAAAATACTTTACCGAGTGCCAGATCATGGGCACTTGACGAATAATTTTTTTAAAAAAACCCTCATTGCTGACTACCAGGCCAGGTGCACTCGGCAGAAAATTAAAAAAATAAAAAAAATACTTTGCTGAATGCCAGATCAGGGGCACTCGGCAAAGGGGGATTTAACCCCGGCGGCCAAGCCATCCCACACACACTGCACACACGCACGCACACACGCTGACCGTGCCAGCGCCGCCGCCGCCCATGCCCGCGCCTACGTCGCCCCCCACGCCTGCACCACCGGAGGAGTAGGAGAAAGAGAGGAGGAGGAGAGGAGGAAGGAGGAAGGAGGAAGGAGGAGGAGGTGCCCTAACCACCATTGCCACATCCGCGATGCTTCCCTAGCCGTCGCCTTGTCCACCAGTGCCCTGGCCCCTTCACCACTGCCGCCCTACGACACCCACTAGGTATGCCCTACCATCGTCATCATCATAGTATTACTAGTAGTTGTGGTAGTAGTAGTGGTAGAGTAGCAGTGGTGGTAGTCATAGGAGTCATTGTGACATTGTTATATATATATGTGGTTGGATATAATCTTGTGCATGTCAGCCATCGTGCTATTCATATATATGTGCATGTCGGCCATCGTGCAGTTGGTTTTTTATAGGTTTTGAAAACCTCATCGTGTAGGGGAGGTGCTGCCAAAATTTTGTATTGACAGTTTTATGTTTCTTTTTTGCAGAGAAGAGCCCGTCGGAGCGGAGCCAGAGTACCTTAGCGACCCTGATCGCCTTCCTCACTACTGCGGGTCTGCCTACACCGTGTCACCTCGCCACTGCACTGACCCACCATAGCCCCGCTAGCCTGACTCCACCACCACCCTAGGTATAACCCCTCTTTCCATATCATGGTCATAGATCACATAACCCAGTTAGGCGTCTCCCGTTCGAAAGAGATACGGTTGGAAATATGCAGATATTTCCATATCTAAAACCGTATCTGTTTTGAATTATCCATGTTTTTTGGACAGCCCACAGATGTATAGGTGGGGTTAGTTTCCATGGTCTACTCTGATCCGAGATATAGTTTCAGCATCATCTCCCTATTGTTCTCTGGATACACACTCTCCCTGGCAGGACATGTATTTGGAGAATAGTGGGGAGGTGCTACTGAAATTCTGTCTCGGATAGGAGTAGAGCATGGAAACTAACCTCATCTATGGATCCTCACATGGGATTAGGACCTATCCTCACATATTAGATAGTAGGAACATCATGTAGATGCAATTGATGTTTATATTACTCGCCGTGATATATGTTAGAGGATGGAGGATCATGAGTGGATGTACACGGGCCACGCAAGTCAGGGTCAGGTCACCAATGAATGGATCGACAAGACCAATGCTTTCTTGGAATGGGCATTTGGCGTGGCTGCTAAAGGAGCGAGTAAAATTTGTTGTCCCTGCATCAAATGTGCAAACAGGAAAAGACAAACGACGAAGGTCATGGGGGAACATCTTTGGAAGAATGGATTTACGGTAGACTATACCCGGTGGGTCTACCATGGTGAAACCGATCGCATGAGAGAGGAGGTGGTGAGACCACACGTCAAGGATTATGATGCTGATGCTGGGGTAGCAGACATGTTAAATGACTATCACGAGGCACAGTTCGCTAAAGGACGTATGGAGGAGGAGCCAGAGGCAACCGCAAAGGCATTCTATGACATGTTTGTCGTGAAATAGAAACCTCTTCACGACCAGACAAAGGTTTCTTAACCGGATGCCATTGGATGCATAATGGTGTTAAAGTCTTAGTATAGCCTGAGTCGAGATGCCTTCGATGGTATGTTGATAGTTATTGGCAGCCTGCTTCTGGAGGGTCACCGTCTGCCAAAGAGCATGCATGAGTCACAGAAACTCCTTCGTGCACTTAAGATGTTGTATGAGCAAATACATGCTTGCTCAAAGGGGTGCATCCTATTTAGGAAAGAATATGTGGAAGCAAAGTACTATCCAAAGTGTAAATCCTCTAGGTTCCTAGAGGTAGATTCTAGTGATGGCCAGAAGAGGCAGCTTCACATTGCCGTGATAATCCTATGGCACCTTCTGTTCATACCAAGGATCCAATGGCTATACATGATCAAGGCATCCATGAAACAGATGACATGGCACAAAAATGGCAAACGATAGAATCCTGACAGGATGGTACATGCATCCGATGGTGAAGCATGGACCCACTTTGATGGCATTGATCATGAGAAAGCCAAAGAGGCTCGTAATGTACATGTTGCACTGGCAATAGATGTGTTCAATCCTTATGGAATGATGGCTGCCCCATACATATGTTGGCCCTTGTTCGTTATCCCCCTCAATCTCCCCCTGGCGTATGCTTTCAATGACAGAACGTATTCTTGTCGTTCATAATTCCTGGACACCTAGGGAATAATATGGGTGTGTTCATGGAGCCTGTGATTGATGAATTGGTCCATGCTTGGTAGGAAGGGGTATGGACATATGACCAAGCTACAAAGAAAAACTTCAAAATGCATGTTTGGTACCACTACTCCCTGCATGACTTCTTGGCGTATGGGATATTCTATGCTTGGTGTGTTCACAGGAAGTTCCCATGCCTAGTATGCAAGGAAGGTCTAAGGTTCATTTGGTTGCAGAAGGGTGGCAAGTATTCATCGTTCGACAAACATAATCAATTCCCCCCTCTTGACCATGCATTCAGACGAGACATCAAGAACTTTACGAAAGGTGTCATAGTGACAGACCCTACACCACCAATAATGACTGGTGCCACGGTTCATGAATAGATAGATGGTCTCATGGTCAATCTAGAAGGTGGTTTTATGGGATATTGTGAGCAACATATGTGGACTCATAAGTCGAGCTTGACTCAGCTCCCCTATTTTGATGACCTTCTCCTTCCACACAACATTGATGTAATGCACACTGAAAAGAATGTCGTCGAGGCACTTTGGGCAACAATCATGGACATTCCTAATAAGTCAAAGGACAACGTTAAGGCTAGAGTGGATCTGGCAATGTTATGCGATAGACCAAACCAACATATGAAGCCTCCTAGTCACGGCAAGACATGGAGATGATTCCTTATTGGTGCACCGTGCATCCCCAGTGCTGGGTATAGATGGTGGATAAGTGGTGCTTACACGAGTGGGAGGAGATGCACAACTTGTGTCGGGAGCGGTGTTTGATGATGCCAGGTGTAGCACACCATCAAGGCAGCCGCAGCCTCAGCAGATACGTAGAAACATGGGTACGCGAATTCATTTATTTATTCTAACACTCAATTCTGCATGATTTCTAATCATCTTACTATTTTTCTCGCAGTTGGTGTCACATGGTGGCCAGCCTTGCTCCATCTTCAAGGCGTTTTCTATGGCCCATAAGGGCAAGGTGACGTCAGACATCGACTACAACTCATAGGATGGGCCTGAGGCGTATAGCAATGCAACCATCCACAACCATCTCAGTGAGTACACATCGATGGCAAGGGAGGTCCATGGGCCAGAGTACGATCCAAGCACCGAGGACCTTGATGGAGAAGTTGTCATGAGGGTGGGAGGAGGCAAGAAGCTTGGGTGGTACTAGATTGGTGACGGCACAATTGACTCAGCCGCTACTCCTAGTCTCTCCTAGATTCGAGCAAGCAGCACGAGCACGAGCCTGGCCATACGACCTCGGTAGGACACTTTACACCACCGGGTGGAGGCACTCGAGGTTATTCCTAGTTTATTCATCGTTCATTGGTTTTTTTATACCTTTCCTTTGCATTATTGTAACATTGGGGTGAATATATTGTAGGCCTAGCTGGAACAAGAGAGGAGGATACGGGAACAGATGCAGGCAAAGATGGAGAGGGTGGAGGCCAAGCGGGAGGCCAAGCAGCGGAGGATGGCTGAGTTCTTCAATACATGCAAAGTCTTGGCGCCGCTATGGGTGTAGTTCCACCACCTTCGCTATTCGCTCCACCTCCACCTCCACCTCCTCACTATTCTACTCCTGTGAGTATAAATGTTTTAGTTTGTATGTTCATGCTTATGGTCAAACCTAGTGGAGTATGAAAGTTTTATTCATGTATGGTATATATTTATCTTGTCTCACACATGCAATCTCTTCTCCTTTGTGCATAATCAATCGGCGGCATTGAACGATCCTCATGCCTCAGTGAATCCTTCACCAAATCAGTCTCATTGGCCATCTGGTTAAGATTCTTACGGTTGTTAATGGTACTTTTATTTGCAATTGTGGTTGTAGATGATGAAGCACTTGGATTACTTGTGAACTTATTTGTGATATATTGTGAGACATGTGACGTTTGTGATATATATATGATGTTTGTGATATATATGTGGTGTTGATGATATATATGTGCTGTTGATGATATATATGTGATGTTGGTGATGTTTGTTATATATATCTTCTATTTGTTCTGATGGGATGTAAAAAACAAATAAAAAGGCTATTTTCAGTCACTTTGCCGAGTGCAATGGCCATGACACTCGGCAAAGTGACTACCTAGAAACATGCTTTGTTGAGTGTAAAGGCCATTGCACTTGACAAACATCACATATTTGCCGAGTGCCATGGGCCAGGCACTTAGCAAAGGTCTCCTGTTTGCCGAGTGTCTTGATAGGGAACTCAACAAATAGGCTACCTTTACCGAGTGTCTTGCCAGTGGCACTCAGCACAGTGCCCACCTTTGCCGAGTGTCTGAGTCAACGGCGCTCAGCAAAGCGGCGACCTTTGCCAAGTGCTTGACCTTGACACTCGGCAAAGCCGCCGTCACAGTGGCGCTCGCCGTCACGGTGACTTTTCTTTGCTGAGTGTCAGATTAGTACTCAGCAAAGGCTTTGCCGAGTGCCCGATAAAGTGCACTTGGCAAAGAGGTCTTTGCCGATAAACTATTTACCGAGCGCTCTTTGTCAATTGTAACACTCGGCAAAGGCTTTGCCGAGTGTATATCGGCCTTTGCCGAGTGCTTGAGGCACTCAGCAAAGAAGCTGAATCCGGTAGTGTCTCATATGTGTTTTAAGAATGTTTAGTTTCTCCTATGTTGAAATGATGAATAGTTGCTCTATCTATAATTCATCTGTACCTAGGTTATAACTTAGTATTTTCCAAGATTTAAGTTTGTTGGCTAAAAATGTCTTATCCTAAAAAATTCAAAAACCTAGGGGTAGCAAATGCATGCTCCTTTTCTAAGTTGTTGCGAGTTATGATATGTTACAAATAGAATTTACTATGACTTTGTTCAAAGAGACACTTGACATCCAGAGATTTCATTTAAAAAAATGCTAAAATTCAAAAGTTCCTCAATGATTATGAATACCTACCAAGGCCATATGACATGATATACATTCAAAACCTTAGTCATATGCTACTTGTTATTATATTGAGCTTTGTCAAATTGTTGTGACTCTTGTTGAGATTCTCATCATGCACCCATGATCATAACACACGTACACCCAGAAATAAACTACTGACTCTTACACTGAGAGTTACACAAAAACATGTTGTTTCCGTCCACCAAATAATTAATCCATTCATGTATCATGTCTCCCTCTCTCTTAAAAATTTCATGTGCCAAAAAGAATATTATGGGCTATGCTAAAAAAAATATATATCCATGCCAAAAGACATGAGAGAAACAAGATGCATGCCAAAGAGTATGAAGAAAACAAAAGAAAAAGAAATAAATAAATAAAGGTATCCCATACTTTCAAATAAAAGGCATTCATCCAAAAGAGAGAGATTCATGATTCAAAGGAGTACCAAAAATATTTAGAATTAGGACTTTATGAAAAATTCCACACACTTGCATGTCTTGATCAAAGTGTATGACTTGCATCTCCTTGAGGTCCAGTCTTTGACTTAGCAAAATATGCGATGCAAGTATGCCCCACTTTTCATACCTTCCCAAAACTCCACGCAAAGCCTTTAGTGGTAGGTTATGAAAAAGAAGGCAAATATCAAATGCCTTGGTGAGGTTTCATACACATTTGAGCGATCGAGAGAATCATTTGGGGAACTTACATTTATTTTACAAAACTCATAAAACCTCCAGATAGATGGTTGATCAAAGAATGAATGATTGGTGATTCTGTTGTAACCGCTCTATCTTGCAACCACCCAAGAACTTAGAAAAGCTATATGCAAGGTAAAGGGTAGACAAAATGCCAACTTATTTAAATCGTAGAAGCATACTTTATAATAGGCATGGCACTTGTGAATTATATTTGGCATAGTAGAAACTCCTGATCAACAACCAAGTACTTAGCTATTTGCTCGGGACGAGCAAAGGTTAAGCTTGGGGGATTTGTTGGTGGTCACTAACAATCAAATCCAACCACCAATTATAGTCTAAAATGGAGAAATGAACAATCTTTTGACACATATGCCTTTACTATTTACCTAGTTCTACTTGTATTGCAGAAAACATGTTTTGTAGGACTCATATTCGAATACAAGTGGAAAACCAAGCAAAAGACGCAATTCGGAAAGTGTAATGCAGAAAAGCGCAAAGGAACCAAGCAAAAGCCCAACCAAAAGCCAAATTTGGGCCGCGCACTGATGTGGACAAGGTCTAGGCCCACCCAGGAACCGACCATGCGAAGGCGGGCATAAGGCGGGTGCCCCACCGCCACCACCTCTTGGGCCCACACTTCTCCAGTGGTTGCATGCCACCATGCATAGGTGGTTCCCGGGTGTTTCCTAATTTTTTAGCACAAAACCAACCACGAGCCACTATATAAGGAGTAGAGCTCAATCTTCAATGCACACCATTTTGGAGGTACACACCTCTCCTCTCTCTACTTGTACTCTTTAGCTTTTAGTAATAATTTGGAGCTAGCAAAAAGCTATCAAGGAGGGCTTGGCTCCTTGGAAGAAGAGATACATCTTGGTATGAATATTATGAAGATTTCTTCCAAAGTCATGCTTTCATATCATTTATATAGTAGTGCCTATGGAGTAGATATTTACACCAAAATTTGGAAGGAGAGTCACAGGGACCTAGAAGCTCCTAGGATCATATCATCAAGGGATCAGTTGTGGGCGGATCAGAAACAGCTGATTTAGATGCAAAATCTAGGAATTGGCTTTCTTCGGACAGCGCCAGCAGATAACAATAGAGGCTACGCTCGATGCCAGGAAGAAAACATGTCGGACTCTACAAAAGAGGGAAAGATTAGAGTCCAAGTTATCTTAAATTAGGAATATTTTCATTTTGTGCCAAAGTTTGTAACAAATCATGCTCGAGTAGGATTCATGTTTAGGCTCCGGGTATAAATACCAAACCCCGGCTATTGTAAAGGACATCAACCAATCCATCAAATACAAGTCAATTACTTTTTTGGGCTCCGGCCACCCCTTAGGAGTAGGAGTAGAGTAGATCTTGGCGAGTTCTTTGGCAAGTACGGCTGCATCGATCTGGTCGACCTCCACTGCTTGTTGTAAGTACCGTCATGGTTTATACCTCTGTTCATATGGCTGCATCGATCCGGTCAACCCCCACTATGGCTCTGGTATAAGCTAGTTATCGACTCTTGCCTAATTCAAGTATGGCCTGTGTGATTTTGCCTCACACCCCACTGCTTGAAATTGGATCAAGGTCAAGTTATCGGCTCTATCTTAGAGTGGTAGTCTTTGGCAGATTCATTAAGTTACCGATATTGCTTATTGCTTTCATTGCTTATCTAATTACAACAATATCACTCTGCCCGATTGAGATTGATCTGGATCGGCCTCATATCTTGTTTAACTCATCGTTTGCTAATCTAAAACTAATCTAATCTACATCTTAAGCGATGAATTATGTTTTTATCGGCTATTTTGCGTCAATCTTAATCGTGCATAGCGTGCGGTTAAGGCAAGTTTGATCTTGAGTAGATCTATCGGTTAGCGAGAACCGTTTCATGGCCCGTCATCACGGCCTATGGGATTCTGCCTCTCACCCCACTATTGGCACCATGGAGTGGGGATCGTTGGTTGATAGACCCATTCCTAAGAAGACATGACCTTAACTATGCGCTATGCCTAAATCGGCTATTTAGCCGATATCAAATGCTTTCACAAACAGTTCATATCACGAGATCATTTAAGTAGAAATAAGTTGAAAGATGTGTTAGCCCCATGATCTTATTATTGTATTATGGCCTGCATGATTCTGCCTCATGCCCCACTGATATTAGTAATGAGTTAGGGTCGTCGAGTCTATTGTTGTTTCTACAGCCTGCATGATTCTGCCTCATGCCCCACTAGTCATGGCAATAGATGAGATCGAACATGTTCATTAGATTTATCTTTATTAAATGATTAAGTGATGTTGAATTGTTTCTTTATATAAAAAGGAGTTCGGTTACACATAATCATTGGCTCAGTATAGACCGATCATGAATGATATCTTATTGTCATTGATTAATATTCGTTTAAATGATGTTTATCCTGAATGATAACCGATTCTCTTCACACGACCCCATGAGCTCTAACTAACTTATTCTCACGAATATACTAGAATCGGCTATTTAGCTGATTTCCTTTCATATCGGCTCTCACAACCGTACATTCGAAACTGTCTAGCAACACCGTCAAGTTCCACCTTAATTACTGATGAACTTTCTCTCCTTATCAATTGCAGGGTCAAATTGACTGGAACGCCTCAGAAGGATTGCGCAGGATCGACCACCCCTACGCTGAAGCTAGGCGGATTTGCTCCATTGAGCGGACCCTTCCAACTTGCTGCGTGTGTCCTCAGCGCGGGACGAAATTATGTGCCAAAAC